>NW_028120803.1:0-657500 GCF_965178545.1 Coloeus monedula | reverse complement strand
CTAACCCTAACCCTAACCCTAACCCTAACCCTAACCCTAACCCTAACCCTAACCCTAACCCTAACCCTAACCCTAACCCTAACCCTAACCCTAACCCTAACCCTAACCCTAACCCTAACCCTAACCCTAACCCTAACCCTAACCCCTAACCCTAACCCTAACCCTAACCCTAACCCTAACCCTAACCCTAACCCTAACCCTAACCCGAACCCTAACCCTAACCCGAACCCTAACCCTAACCCTAACCCGAACCCTAACCCTAACCCGCACCCTAACCCTAACCCTAACCCGCACCCTAACCCTAACCCTAACCCTAACACCCTAACCCTAACCCGGACCCTAACCCGGACCCTAACCCGAACCCTAACCCGAACCCTAACCCGCACCCTAACCCTGACCCGGACCCTGACCCTAACCCAGACCCTAACCCGAACCCTCACCTGGACCCGAACACAGACCCATTTCTCGTTAATGTCATCATTTCCGATGTCACTTCCGGGTTCTGCTTCCCCCGACACTTCTGCTTCCCATTCCAGGTCCGCTTTCACCTTCCCCGTCACTTCCGGGTCCACTTCTGGGTTCATTTCTGGGTTCCATTCGGCTCCCGTGGTCAGTTCTGCATTTGTTTCCCATTTAGGGTTGGGTAACACTTCTACTAACAGTACTGCTTCAGGTACTCCTTCACGTAAGAGTACTAATTGTGCTACTATTTAGTGCTAGTGTTGGGGTACTAGTTAATGTGCTAGTTAGCATACTAGTTAGTACAAGTCAGCTAGTAGGGGACTACTTAGCCTACTCATTGGCATTAGCATTATGGTTAAAGTACTAATTAGCATACTAGTTAGTACTAGTCAACTAGTTAGGGGACTGGTTAGCCTACTCCTTAGCGTTAGGGTACTAGTTAGCATACTAGTTCGGGTACTAGTCAGCATACTAGTTAGTACTGGTAAACTGGTTAGGGGACTAATTAATCTACTTGTTAGTGTTAGGGTACTAATAAGTGTACTAGTTAGTACTAGTCAACTCGTTAGGGGACTAGTTAGCCTACTCGGTAGTGTTAGGATAGTAGTTAGAATGCTAGTTAGGGCTAGAAGGCATACTAGTTAGTACAAGTCAACTAGTTAGGGGACTATTCAGCATTAGGGTACTAGTTAGGGTACTAGTAAGCATACTAGTCAGCTAGTTAGGGGGGCTAGTTAGCTTACTGGTTAGCATTAGGGTACTAGTTAGCATACTAGTTACGGTACTAGTTAGCATACTAGTTAGTACTAATCAACTAGTTAGGAGACTAGGGTTGGGGGACTAAGGTTCAGGTTCGGGTTAGGGTTAGGGTTTAGGGTTCGGGATTCAGGTTAGGGTTAGGGTTCGGATTAGGGCTCGGGTTAGGGTTCGGGTTCAGGGTTCGGGTTTGGGTCCGGGTTCGGGTTCGGGTTCGGGTTCAGGTTAGGGTTAGGGTTCAGGGTTCGGGGTTCAGGTTAGGGTTCGGGTTCCTATTAGGGCTCGGGTTAGCGTTAGGGTTAGGGTTAGGGTTCGGGTTCGGGTTCGGGTTAAAGTTAGTTAGGGTTCAGGTTAGGGTTAGGGTTGGGTGAGAGTGAGGGTTAGGGGTTAGGGTTAGGGTTAGGGTTTGGGTTTGGGTTCAGATTCGGGTTCGGGGTAGTGTTGGGGTTCGGGTTAGGGTTAGGGTTAGGGTTAGGTTAAGGGTTAGGGGTTGGGGTTAGGGTTAGGGTTAGGGTTAAAAAGAACATCATTTCATCCTGGCACATTCTTCTCTGTGAAACGCCTATCCACGTCTTCACTCCCTGCAAGGCTATTCGGTTTGCGGTGTTACTTGGAACTGAGAAGGAAAGTGCAGAGAGCACCACGATCTGACAGCACTCTGTAGGCTGTAAATGAAAGCGGCCTGCCACTGGAATGTGGTGCAAACACGAGTTTCCACGCATCAAGGGTAAGCTCTGGGTAAGCTTGTTGATCTAGAACTTTTCTCTGTGCAAGACGTAGCCGAGAATCTTTCCCTTAAGATTCAGGCTACAACGCAGTCAGAACCCGGTGCTACCTAGCGCTGCGAGGGAAAGTGCATAGCTCAGGCATGTTTCGGCAGTGGAAGGGGCCTTGAGCATTTCTCTGCCGGCACCATGCTCTCTGTGCGAGTAGACAATGGTTTGACTCCGGCAGATTGAAAGCACGACATGGGTGCTTAAGAGGCTGAACGACGGCGCTGATCACCGGGCTCATGTGCTGAACATATACGCTGAGAGAGGAGCGTGGCTGCCACTCGTCTGCCTGCCGAATTCACATTAGCATTGGGAAGATGGAAGCTCAACGATAGCTACTTTTAGCTCTACTGCTACCTGTTCCTCTTCCAGCCCTACCTGGGAACAATATCGCCTAACTTTAGGCTTCGAGATGCAGAAAACACAGTGGTCGATGCCGAGGAGAAGGCAAGTGCAGAGTGCATCGTGGTGTTTAGGTGGTTTTACGCACAGGCTGCAAGAGGAAGCGTGCCTGTCATTTGCTTGTTGTCAAAGTAGCAGTTGAAAACAGAAAGTTCAACTTGCAGCTACTTGTGCTGCCACCTATTTCTCTTCCAGCTTTCCCTGGAAAGGACTGTGCCGAGGTGTATGCTTCGAGATGCAGAGATTACAGTGGTAGATGCAGCGGAGAATGGAAATAGAGAATGCAGCGGACAGTTTCTGGTGCTTTACGTGAGGCAAGGGGAAAGGGCAGCCCTGCAGTTGCTTTTACTTCTGGAGCCTTTTTCTTTGGGAGCAGCTGCTGCAAGTGGGCTACGGAGCTGCGAGAGTGAATAGTGTGACGGCACGTCTATCTGAGAAGGAAGCTGCCGAGCCGCAGTGTGTTGTGCTCAGTTTCAAGGCTACTTGGAAGAGGGGGGTACTTGAAGAACGCCTTCTAGCTGGACGAGTCCTTCTGGGTGAGCTCCAGCTGCACGGACTCTGCAGCATTGAAGGTGTAAGAAACTGCTTCTGGCCAGGTTGTGTGATGGAGTGCAACGGCTGCGCCTTACTTTGTGAAGCAGCCAGAGCATTCTCAGCTGAATCTGCTTGTGAAGCAGCTCTTGGCTGGACATTTGAAATTCGCTTCACTGAGTACATGCAGCCGGTGCCCAGTTGCTTCGTTCTTCGCCTTCTGCGGTCTGGACAGAACTGAAGCCCAGCAATGCCTTTGAGCTTTGCCGCTCTTCAGCGCGAACACTGCACGCATCCACAGTGTGCTCTGCACAGATTTTCCTCAGCTCTACATACAATCATTTTCTTGCTGTTTCACAGAGTCCAAACTGTCCATGTAGCTCTTGCTCAGCAAAATGCGTCAGGAGAGAAACACTTGCTGGAGTAGCTTTTCGCTGGCCAAGACTTTCAACACAGCACGACAATTTGGTCAAGAAGGAGGAGAAAGGAAGAACATCCTTTCATCCTTGCATGTTCTTCTGTGAGACGACTATCCATGCCTTCACTCCCCGCAAGGCTCTAAGGTTCACGGTGGTACTTGGAAGTGAGAAGGCAGGTGCAGACAGCACCACAATCTGACGGCGCTGTGCAGGCTGTAAAGGAAAGAGAGCTGCCACTGGAATGTGGTGCAAATACAGGTTTCCACGTGTCGAGGGTAAGTTCTGGGTAAGCTTGTTGACCTAAAACTGTTCTCTATGCCAGACGTAGCCGAGAAGCTTTCCCTTTACATTTGGAAAACAAGAAAGACCGAATGTGTTGCTGTATGTCGCTGAGAGGGAAAGTGCATAGCCAGGCGTGTGTCAGCAGAAGCAGTCGGCTGGAGCATTTCGCTGTTGGCACAGTGCTCTGTGTGCCAAGTAGACGACGGTTCGACTCTGACAGAATGAAAGCGCGACAATGGGTACCAAAGAGGCCGAACGAAGGCGAAGAGCACCGGGCTCGTGTCTGCAGCGTACAAACTGAGAAAGGAGCGTGGCTGGCGCTCCCCTCCTGCCGAATTCACGTTAGCATTGAGAAGGAGGAAGTTCAACGGCAGCTACTTGTGCTACTACTTCTCCCTCTTCCAACCATCCCTGGAAACACTGGCGCTTACCTTTCAGCTCCGAGATGCAGAAAACACAGTGGTCAATGCCAAGGAGAGGGGAAGTAGAGAGTGCAGCGGGGAGTTGAAGTGGCTTTATGTGAGGCAAGGGGAAGGTGCAGCCCAGCATTGGCTTTTCCTCCTAGTTCTTTTCTTCAGGAGAGCAGCTAGCAAGCGAGCTGCGAGAGCCAACAATTGGATGGCACGTCTGTCAGAGAAGCCGCAGTCTACAGTGCTGTAGAGTGCTGTGCACAGTTTGAATGCAGCTGTAAGTACATGGTACTTTTGGAACGGCTTCTCTCCTGCCTCTCCCGTTTCTGTGAGCTCTAGCTGCTTGAACTTGGCCACACTGAAGGTGTGTGGACGTGATTGCGCTGCGAGTAGCAAGTCTTCCAGAGACGAGGGATAGTCAACAAATGCTTTCTCACCTGGCCCATCTCTCAGTCCGAACTGTGGCTGGAAACGCTGCTGTGCTGCAAGGGTGGACTTAGCCACTCTGAGAGAATGTGATGACGCTCTGTAGATAGTTGCGAAGGAAAGTGCTGGTCACTGCAATGTTTCGCCTAGTTTACAGACTTTAGAGGGACTCTGAAGGCCAACGCCTTCTTCTAGCACTTGTTCTCTGCGTGCAGCTGCTGGATATTTGGAAGGGCTTTGGGATCCACGAGAGGTGGAGGGTAGGATGGTACCTAGAGCTTGAAGGAAAGTGCATATCTCCAAGGCCTTTGATGCAGTTCAGTGGGTGCGAGTTCCATGTTGAGCATGTTCATGATGGCACAGAAAAGGTTCTGAAAGAAAGACGCCGTGCTGCAGCTGCCTTGACTTTTGCCGCTTAGTAACTGCACAGCCAACAATGAAAAGATTCCTCTTGCTTCCCCGCTACGCGCAGGATCACATTCTTTTATGTCTCCAAGAGGCAGGATGCACAGCGGAGCTCTTCCACCAACTGCTCGCACACGACTGGGGCCGCGCCAGCGAAGCGCTTGGCTTTTTCCCCGGCACTGTCAGCGCTCCTCGAAACAAGCACACGATGGCGCTGACGACTTGCAAAAGAAGGCCAAGCACCTGGCGCTGCTCGAAACCACCCCAAGGGCAGAGGCAAGTTGCAAACGTCCCTGCACTCAAATCAACAACACATCAGGAGAAAAAGATTTCCCTCATCTTCCCCTTCCAAGAGCGGACTCTTCTTTATACCACACTCCAAGAGGCAGACAAACCTCTTTGGCCCAAACCAATCTTTTCCCTCTCGCAGATTCTGCCCACCAACTTGAAACCATCTGGCAAAAACAGAGCTCAAAACAGTGCGGGCTGAGGAAGCTCTTGCTGCCTACAACTTCAACTGCACCCCTCAAACTAGCAGCACACACGCTGTTCTCAGCACTTTCCTTCTCAGCTCTAGGTACCATCCTAAGCCTTCCCTCTCCCAGAGTCAGCATCCAAAGACAACGGCACCATGGACTGCTCACACACTAAAGGCACCAGGACAAAAGGCTCACAAGCTTGGCCTTTGCATTCCCATGGACAGCTCAACAGCTCTAACCCAGAGAGAGCTCTGCCTCTTGGGAAAAGCCTTTAAAATCCCTAAGAGCACCTGATGTGCACATCCAAACCTGCTTTTCTTGCCAAAGAGAGCAACTACAAGCCCATCTCCAAAGAAACGGCAACCCCTCCTCCAAAATACAACACATCCATCCACTGATCCACCTCCAGTATAGAATAGATCCAACAATTGCCCCTACACGCCCAGGGGCCAGAAGAGAAATGTCTTGCTGGACTATTCCTCCCCGTGCTACCTTAACATCTGCTCCAGCAACACTGGCACTTATGTCCTTGCCTTGGCAAGGAAAGGCACTCCGAGTCTCTTGGCCTTGCCTTGCCTTCAGTACCTTGTCTAGTTCTTCTTAAGCTACCCTTGCTCTGCTTCCTTTGCCTACGTCTGCCGTGCCTCGCACTACTTACCACTTGCTGGCTTTGCTTTGCCCTGCCTACCACTCTTGTCCTCGCCTTCCATGCAGGCAAGGCGCTGCAAAGCAAGTGCAGGCAATTGTGGGCAAGTCAAGGAAGAGGTAAGCAAGGCCAGAGCAGTGAGGGGAAAGCAAATGGAGTGGTAGGCAAGAGAAGGCCCAGACGTTAGAGGCAAGGCTGGCCGTAGGAAGGGAAGTCCACTGATGGGTAGGCCAGGCAGAAACAAGAAGGGCTCGGCAATCCAAGGCCCTGGAGGAAAGCAGTAGGCAGGTCAAGGGTGGGGCATGGCTGTGCAAAGGAATGCAAGGCTCCAGAGAGCTAGCAGGGCAAGGCAAGGAAACTGTTGTGTTGCCAAGGCAAGGCAAGGATAGGCAAGGTAGGTGAGAAGTACATTCGAGGACTACTGGTACACAAAAGTGGCCAGGACCAACTGCTCTGTGTGGCCTTGCTTGACGAGGCGAGGCAGGGCAATGAGGGACCTAGAAGGAAAAGGAAAGGTGAGGCCAGAGCTAGACAAATGTGAAAGGAAGTCAGGTGGGGGATGGGTGAGCAAGTCAATGCAAGGCAGGGGAGAAAAGGCAGGTTGAGGGAAGGCTACAGAGAGGGCAGCAAGGAAATGCAAGGCATGGGGAAGCATGTGAAGAGTGGGTGCTGCCAGCCGGCTGGGATGGCAGGGGCGGGGCAACTGCAAGTAGCATGGCGGGGATGTGGACGGAGGTGTTAGTGTGCGGGAGGTGTCTCTGTGTGTGTGTGCAGCGGAGTGCAGGGTAAGTGCAGGTGTGTGTGTATGTGCATAGGGGGGTTTTGTGCCAGGTGCTGTGCCGGGGGGAGCCATCCCACTGCCACGAAGGTGTGGGAGTGAAAGGAGTAACATAGATGTGTCTTTACAAAGAGACCGTGTGAATCCGTCCTTAGACAAGGCTAGGAATTTACTGGTAGGGGAGTAACAGAAGAAAGTATTAGTTCTAGAAACTGTTACTAATCGACAGAGACTGTTGCTCAGCCAAGGCCGTGTTAAATTGCTGAACCTAGAGCAAGGCAGCAAAGACTTAATAGCATTAGGAATAGTTTCGTTTTCTTCCTTTTCCATACCAAGAGGGGGGTGCATATTAGAGGGGAGCCTAGAGTAGGCAGTTCCGGAAGTCTGTAATTCCCGAGTACCTCCGAGGGTGCTGTTGCCAGGAACTTCACATCAAAAGGGGGCTGCGTCCCGCAATCAGTTGAGAGACTCCATGGCAAAAGCACCATGGCCTCTCCCTGTAGTTGAAGAATGTTACAGGCCTCCTCTGTCTCCTTTTTGGTGGATGAAGAAAGTCAGAAAGCAACACTTCTGCCAGAACTCTCCAAGATGCCCCCTTTGCTCCCAGTGATTCCATCACTGGCCGGGAAGCTGTCTTTTCTCCCAGAGGAGTTTGAGATACAGTTAAAAGCCGTGTGGCAGAGAAAAAAGGCAATAATTGGTTTACAAGGGATGGCAAACAAGAGATACCAGAAGCTTTGGCCCTACCAATAGTAAAAGAACTCCGTGAAGAGAGTCCTTGCACCTCCTGAGGATTGGCAGAAGCCTTCCTCATGCTGGATGTTGCTGGGGGTCTTTTTAGACTGGCAAAACGAGCTGTTGAAGGTTGCTTGATCTGTGCTAAAGCAAACAGCCAAGTTACAAAGGAACTTGCCAGGGGAGGGAGGCCTTGGGCTGCAGGTCCCTTCCAAAGATGCCAGGTGGATTTTCCTGAGATGCCCCAAGTGGGAAGGCTTCATCTCTTCTGGTAATGGTATGTCAGCTAGCAAGGTGGCCAGAAGCATTTCCAACTGCTTCAGCAACGACAGCATCAGGTATTAAGGCATTTTTGGAACAAATCATTCCAAGATACAGCATTGTAGAAGCAATAGACTCAGATAGGGGAACTCATTTTACAGGAAAGATCCTTCAAGGGGTTTTGGCTTCTTTAGGAACACAATGGAACCTCCATAGGCCCTGGCACCCCCAGAGCTCGGCTCGGGTAGAAAACAATGAATAGAGAAATAAACACCTTTTGAAGCTGGTAATAGAAACCAAGATGCCATGGCTAGGGCTTTGGACATTGGCTTTGGCAAGAATGAGAGCCCGAGCCAGAAGAGAGATTCCGTTCTCCCCCTTTCCGTCGTTGTTATGAATTACCCGGGTAAGTCTCAACCTAGTGGGGGAGTAGAGGTAAGTGATGTATATTTAAAACTGTCTGTGGCCAGGATACTACTTCTTGTGAAACTCCTTCAACAGGAAGCTCAGCTGGCACAAGCCCCGCCTTTGGACTCTGCTGCTTGTAACATCCAACCAGGAGATTGAGTCCTAGTTAAGGAGTAGAAAGAAGCGCCAGTGGTTCTGAAATGGCGTGGCCCATTCCAAGTGTCACTGATGACAGAAACAGCCATGAAGACAGCTGAACACTTGGGTCAAGGTCTCTGAAGCCGCAGAGATTTGCACATCTCAGCTGGAGGAGAAAGCTGGGAGGCCGTGACTGACACTCTGCAGGAGTGGGCCAGAGCAGTAGCCAGTGCTTCGACATCAGAGGAAGCCCTGCGTGCCTACCCACTGACCACCTGCTGAAATAGTCTCTATGCGCATCCCTCCTCTAGAATCTCCACTCACTGGGGTGCTAATACTTGCTGGATTCTTTTATGTTAAGTGGTTTCTGTGTCTTCAATTGCCACAGATGGTGCAGAAGACAATGTGAAAATTAGACTAGCTAATTAGATCACATTATTAAAACATTTTCCTTACTAGTTCTACTTTTATATGGTCAGCTAAGTTTAGGCCAGGAGTGGGAGAATCAATTTGCAGCCTTAGCAGAAGAAGTAGCAAAAGTTTTTCACCTTAGCAATTGCTGGCTCTGTGGAGGGCCAGGAGGATCTGAAGAGTGGCCATGGTTGGCTAGCCCAGCTGAACCTAAATGGTGGTTCAACACCCGACATGAGGTCCATACTAGGACGGGATTTGGGGCCAAAGAAGGAAGTCCATGGCTATAGGAGAAGGTTTCACAAAGGATGTCTGGACTTCAGGTGGCTCTCTTGAAAGCTGTTTATTGCATAGGCGAAGTTACAGCATTTCAGGGAGTGGCTATCCAGAGCCAGCCCTACAGCTGCCAGCTCTAGCTGTAGGCATACCTGAAGCCGCTTGCTGTTCAAGTTACAGAGCATTCTATACTTTTCTTTGCAGAGTATCTTAGCACGTAACAACCAATAAGCACCATACACAATACCTTGACATTGGCCTATAGCCTATCATAGCTACTACCATCACCATATTATAGTCATTATTATCCAATCACAAGAGTAATAAGTTACAATTTAAGCTTCCAGTGGAAAATTCTTAGACCTTTCTTCTTCTTGCTACATCAACATTTCTTGTTTGCCTGCCATATCTTTCTTTTTGGTAAAGACACCTTTTCTATTCACTTATGCTCTTCTTGAGACTTACTTACTTGGTGAAAAACATGTCTTTGTTTGTAATCACATACCTTTGTCCTGCTCCTAAAAATCTCCTTCCAACTCATCTCCAACCTTTGCCTTCTCAGTTACTCAGCGATCACTGTTTCAGCAAAACACCTTTTCTTCTATATCAAAACTTGCTTTCATTTCTACCTCATCCCCAGCTTCTACATTCTCTGACCTTTCTGCCAAGCCTACATACCTGTGAAACTTTCTTACCAAACTTTCATCCTCCCCAACACATGGCCACTTCATTCTTCTCCAACAGGCACTTATTGCCTAAACAGGACAGGGCGGGTCTATGTAGGAAAAGGCGTTTGTCAATTGACTTTCCCTCTGGCTTTAAACAATTGGGTTTAGCCCTCCAATTGCCCTCCTTACAATTGTTCCAAATATCAAGACAAATGCAATCAAAGAGCTGTTCAGCTCACTAATGGTAGCTGCGTAAGGTGTTCTTACCACACTTACCAAAAACATTTGGAAGCCTGTAAAGCAATGCGGAGGGACAAGGGGTTTTTTTGACCACCTATTTTTAAGCTGTCCCCACAAAAATTCCACAAGTAGAAGACATGTTGTTTGTGATTATCAATGGGAATGGCAACAGCGGATTGGAACTCAAAGCCTTTTAGTGAGTTCTGCTCCAAATCCAACCAAGCAACTTGCAGATGTAAATGTAGATGGGAACCCTGTGTGGGAGTTGGAAATGCAAATGCTGTGACCCTTATGGTGGGGCAGCTATTGTTGGAGGACCGTTAGGCCCGGGAATCCTGCTGTATTTTGACCTACCAATTGATGACCAAGGGTAGGAAGGCCCCTTTGCTAATGGAACACGGGCTTTGAAAGGACATGATTGGATTTGTGGCCAACATGCTTAGCTCAGGTTACCTCCAAACTGGTCAGGGATATGGTGCATATCTTAGACCATTGTTCTTTTTGCTACTACAAATTCAGGGAAATCGCTTAGGAATCCAAATCTGTGATGATTTAATTAGAGAAAAGCAGTCAGCTGATGCAGCCTTGGCTGCAGGGAGCACCCCAAAAAGGGGAAAAGATGAATGGCCACCAGAACAAGGTACGCAACACGATGGACCATCCACTTGGAAACCTAAGGAATTAATCCCAGATGCATGGAAACCCATTTATCATTTGAATGAGATAATTAGGGTACAAGCTGTCTCAGAAATAATTACCAATCAGCCAGCCACAGCTCTTGACCATCTTGCTGAGTAACCCACTTCAATGAGGAAAGTAGTATTTCAACATTGGATGGTATTAGATTATCTGTTAGCAGAAGAAGGAGGAGTTTGTGGGAAATTAAATGACTCGAGCTGCTGTTTGCAAGCAGATGACAGGGACTGTTGATTAATCAAGGCCGTCTTAAATTCCTGAACCTAGAGCAAGGCAACAAAGACGTAATAGAATTAGGAAGGGTTTCTTTTTCTTTCTTTTCGATGCCAAAAGGGGGGTGCATATTAGAGGAGGGCATAGAGTAGGCAGTTCTGGAAGTCTGTATCTCCCGAATACCTCAGCCAGTGGGGAAAAGGAAGAGGGTGCTGTGGCTGGGAACTTAGCATCAAAAAGGGGGCTGCATCCCGCAACCGTTTGACAGACCCCATGGGAAAATCCCCATGGACTCTCCCTGTAGTTGTTGCAGGACTCCTCTGTCTCCTTTTCGGACATAAACCTCAGGCATGGTGGATTAATTTTCCCCAACGGCAGCGACCTGCCGCGTGGTCTCCGTGCTCCTCCCCAGCCCCCCGAGAGGTGTAAAATAGTTGCCGGCAGCTCCCACCGCGCGTTACAGACGGCTGCGCGGCCCCGGGGCTGCTCGCAGTGCTCCCCTGCCCCGCCAGGGCTGGCCGCGGGCTGCGGAGCCACCTCGCCACGGGTGCGGCCAGGGCCGGGGCTCTTCTCGACAGCAGCCGAGGGGCTGCGGAGCGGGCGGCTGCGGGACGATCAGCTCTTTTATGCCGCGCGGTGCTGCCGCCTCCATCTAGCTCCCCATCGCGCCGCCGGCCGACCCCGCCTGGCGCGTTCACGCTCGGCCGCGCTCGCCGCCCGCCCAGCCTCGCCGGAAGCTCTCCCGCGCGGGCAGTGCCCCGGCTCCGCCTGCGGCTCGGCAGGGCCCGGCCGCACGCGTGCTGCGTGGCTCGGAGCACCCGCGTTGCGCCGCAGGCGACGGGGAAGGCGGGGCGGGCCGGCGCCATCGTGGTAGCGCGAGGAGAGGAGCGCCCGGGCGGGGCGGCGAGTGGCGCGGCGGTGAGCGCTTCTGCTTGCTGTCGCTCGGCTGCCGCCCACGGCAGGTGCCGTGTGACCCCGCGGAGCGGCGGGGCCGGCCGGGCGGTGCGCGGCGAGGCTTTCAGCCAGCAGCGGCCGCAGCGACAGTCTGCTGGCACTGCCCGTGCCGGTGGAGAGAGCGGGGATCCGAGGCCGGCCTTCCCAGAGCAACGAGGGGCGACCGCCTTTGCCGCGCTGCCCTCCGTGCAGCACGTGGCCGATTCCGGCGAAGCCGGGGTCTCCGCAGCGGCGCGGGCGGGAGGGAGTGGGGAGCGCGCTCGGTGCTCTGCCGGCCGCTCCCGCCCAGCGCTGCGCTCCGCCGAGGCGTTTTCCTGCCTATCCTGGGAAGGACATAAGGGACACCAAAGTTGGAGCTTAGCTGTCAGGGGGAACAACTTCCCTCCATTGGCGACCTCCTTTTCCCTCTGATTCAGCTACCTTGTGGTAGGTGCGATGGTGCTGAAGAAGGGTGGCGGCTTGGCACAGTTGCTGGCATAGGTGGTGCGAGAGCTCCACGCAAGCAGCTTTGAGTGGCATGTGTGAGGGTAGGAAGGTACGGCACCCACAGCTGAAGGTAAAAAAAGTCAGGGCATGTCATCAGCCGCAATCGTGCTAAGTTGTTCATCTTTGCAAACTGCTTGCCGAGTTGTTCCTTTTCTTAGGTAATGGGGGTTTGTATCAACCAGAACTGCATATGGTCAGTATTTGCAGAGAAGGTTATTTGGACTGTTGTTGAAGTGAGTGTAGCAGTTTCTATGGCATTCTGCAAAAAAAAGTGACAGGTCTCTCTGTGTTCCCCAATTCTTAACAAAAATGAAGTTCACAAAGCCCTGAAAAGAGGTTTTACAAAACTTCAGGGATTTTTTCCTACGAGTACTGTGGAGACAACCATAGTCACCTTGTCTTTCCAAAAGTGAAGGTTACATCTTTTTGTCCAAGAGCATCAAGTGCTTTTGATCAGCGTTTGTGTGCATGCATTAGCCTTGTTCTTGTTCTTCCTTGAAGAACTTTTACAATCCTCAGATGATCTGTGTAGGCTGCAGACTGCAGTGGTGAACTTGAAGGCTTCCAGCAGAAGGGAGATGCTGTCCACGTTTTGGATTTTCCTTAGTCTGAACCTTCAATGTCCAAGGCTTCACTTTTCAAGCAGTTGGAAGAGCTCCAAATGAAGATATGAACAGGTCTTAATTGACCTTGTCACTGCCTCAGTTCTTCAGGTAATGCTGTGCACTGGATTTAATTGCCTAGTGCAAGATGTGCTAAAAATATGTAAGAGTATCTCCTCGATTACCCTCCCAGAAGGGTTTGAATGGAGAACAAGGAGTTCCGAAGACAGGTATTTGGTGTACGAGAAGTAGAACTTAGTTGATTGCAGTGCACTGCATGTACAAATGTCTAAGGAGGATCCATCTTTTTATGCCCCATCTATGCTTGTTCTCATTTGAACTCCTGAACATTCTGGAGGTTGGTTTTGTTAGGGTTGTGGCTGGGGAAGGGGTGGTGGTGGAGGAGGGGTGGGTGTTGTTTCTGATCTTTTTAATTTCCAGGATAGTGTACAAAGAACTTGTGCCCACAACCAGCAGTATGAAGCAATGCAGGTATAAAAGAAGGTCACCGAAATGTCGGATAATATGAATCTGAAAGCGCTTCAGTATTTTACCCAGGAGTTTCACTGCAACAAGGTGATTGTCCTTCACAGAAATGTAGTGGCAGGCTTATGCCATGCTAGAAGTGATGACCTTTCTCTGCCCCAAATTGACCAGCAAGATCTTTTGGCTCTTGATTTAAACTCCTGAGCCAGCTGTGTTTCAGGCTGCAGAAGCTGCAGGTGTTGTGGCAGACACGGGGTGCAGCCCTGCCTGCCGGTCCCGACCTGGCGCACGCTGGTGGCAGCCGTCAGCGCCCGGGGTCCCCTGTGCCACCCACGGCAGGGCTCTGCCTGCCTCCTTCGCACCCCTGGTAGCCTCAGGGAAACAGCGGACTACTCCATCTGCTTTAAAAACAAACAAGCAAACAAAAAGCCCACTGTAAAAATATGTAAAAGTCTTGAAACTAATTCTGAGCGCTTGCTCGGAGTTTGTTGATGGCGTAAATGGATTTTGGATAAACTGGTATTGCTAGTACTACTTTTAAATTAGGTTCCTAAACTTCAGAAAGGAGAAGATGGTGGTCCCGTTCTCCTGAGAAATGTTTGAAAAAGTAAGAGTGCTCAGTCATTTAAAGGTGGCCAGAAAATGGGTGTGGCAGTGGAGTGGACACTCTGTGAGTAGGTAGCCTTAAATCATGCAGCGACTGGCACTTCAGTGGGAATTTTGCATCAACACCTAGAGATCGTGTCATGATGTGTTGCATAACAGCAGATTGGGCCAGAATTCTGCTGACTTTGATCAAGGTGGACGGGCCACCTTCACTTAACCCGGCACAGGGACATAAATGAATGATGTTTGAAAAACAGCCATGAAACATAGCCCCTTTAGTTGGACTGTTGCAAGTCTGCAAAGCTCTGTTGACAGGTCATTGGAAGTAGCTGTTGGAATCTAACTGCGGTTGGACTCTTTGTCAGTCAGCATCACCAGGAGGCTTAACAGTTTAGGTTGAGAGGTGGTGCATGTTTTTTTTTCAGAGGAATGGCCCAGTGAAGAGCAGTGTTCACTGCCATGACTGCCGTTGTAGCCTTCAAGAGAAATGGGCTAGGCTTAGCACTGTGTGAGAATTCTTGGTTCATTCAGAGAGAACTTCCTTGGTTCTGCTGGTTTGGTTTCGCAGCTGGAGCAAAGGTACAGCACTGGAAGCAATTCCTAGGGCAGAAACGGGAGATATCCAAAGCTCTGGGCTTTGTTGTCCTCAGCACAGTGTAAGTGAGCGTAGTCTAATTGGAGGAGTGGTGAGCATCAGTGATATCAGATTTTTTACAAGTTCTTAATTCTGTCAAAAGAAGAAAGAAGGAGAGTGATGAAGATGAAATCCTTTCGTCTTCAATCTGCCTACGCAGCAACTTCAGGGGTAGCTGTAATGTGTATTCACCTCTTTTGAATTGCCCAAAACCAGGCCTGGACATGCTTCAGAGACAGAGTCAGAGAAGCGGGTATTTGCTTTATTTGGCGCTGGGTGCCTGGGGAATCGCTCCTCCTAACACACACACGCAGAGCACTCCATGCAGTCCAGCATTATGTGTAAAATTTTTGACTATTCATCACATTCCTTGGGATAGGAGTAGTTCTAGAAATTACTTCTCGGAAGTCATTGATATCATTAGCAGATGTGCCACGCATGCGCTGTGTACCCAGGTGGTTGCACTGAGGAAGGCTCCTCTTCTTCCTTGGGGGTCTTTCTGATGAAAATCAGTAGTCTCTGTCACAATGCACTTTTTACCTTTCTTTCTGGAGCATGCGCAGTTCTTCGCTGGATGATTCAGCGATCTCTGTGCTGGTTTTCAAAAGATCCTGTTCCTCTTATCTTGACAAGATTCAGGCGAATCCTGCTGCTTAGGTTTTGTGATTAACATTTGCTGTCTCTTACTAGTTTCTTCGTGCTTCCATGAGTTAACTATGGATCATCCCCCTTCTCAATCCCCCCTTTTCCTTGATCGTTTGTAATTCTTTACAAACCTTGCATGTCTTGAATGAAAGTACCCTTCTCGTTTCTGTTTGTGCTTTTGCCATTGTGTATACGCATTGAGATACTAAGTACCTAATATCATATAACAATATCTACTAATACAGTCAGTAAATAAGAACATCACAAGACAAGTAACTGTTACAAACAATTGTTTAAGCCAGGATAAGTTGGGTAAGCATGCTGTGAGTTTATCTTCTATCTCTATAAACTTGCAAGAAGCGTTACCTAAGGTAATCTGATGCAAGGTTTGCGTTTTGTCCCAAATTGTAAGGTCCTTCCCATTTTTCCTGGAGTGGATTTCCAGAAGGAGACTTAATATAAACCCAGTCTTTTGGATTCATATTATGGAAGGGTTTATCAGGTGGTGGTGGTTGACAATGAACAGCTGTAGCGCGTATTGATTGTAATTGTGGACGTAAATGCTTAGCAAAGCCATGGGCAGAGCCTGATACCAATAGAAATTAGTTTTTTGACAAATTTTGGCTCGTTGTTGCTTTATTAAGTGATTCATCCTTTTTGCTTGTCTACTTGCTTGTGGCCTATATGGTGTATGTAGTTGCCACTGTATACTTCGTAGATGACTCACTCCTTGCACTACCTGGGCTACAAAGTGTGATCTCCTATCAGAATTTGTTTCGCCAAATTGTGGAAGAATTTCTTGTACTAAAGCTTTAACAATTTCTCTAGCCTCGTTTGTTCTACAAGGGAAAGCTTCTGGCCAACCTGAAGAAGTATCTGTGAGGACTAAGAGGTACTTGTATGTCCCTTTTCTAGGGAATTCCGAGAAGGCAATTTGCCACACATCTCTCGGTCAAACTCTTTTAGGGATAGTCTCTGTGCTTAGCCTAACCGTGGTATTAGGGTTGTTTTTCCTCCTTTGTCTCCTTTAATTTCAGTGCTATTACTTGGTCTTCTAAGTGGTTATGGAAGGCGTCAACTCCCTAATGTGTTTTAGAATGTTTGCTTTGGATAAATAATTTTAACAGTTTTCTGGGTATGACGATGAGATCTTTGATTTTAGCCCGCCCCTCTGTTCTTACTTGTCCCATTTCTTCCTGTATCCAATTTAAATCATCAGTGTTGTATGGTGGGGGTTTTTTATTCCTAAGGATGCTAGAAGGGATTCAAGCTAGGGCTTGAACTTGAACGTTACTAGCCACTGCCTTTGCTGTTTTGTCTGCCATAGCATTTGTCAGTTCAGGGATGGTGTTACCTTGGGAGTGTCTTTTACAGTGCATTGTAGCTACTTTTGAAGGTTTTGACAGTGCTTCCAGCAAGTGTAAAATTTCAGTAGCATGCTTGATTTGTTTCTTCTGTGAGGTCAATAAACTTCTTTCTTTCCAAACAGCCCTGGGAGCGCGTACTACTGCAAAAGCATACATTGAATCAGTCCAAATGTTGATAGGTTTTCCTTCAGCTGCTACTAAGGCTCCAGTTAGGGCTATTATTTCAGCCTTATGAGCTGATGCCCGCACAGGTAGCAGATTTGCTTCAAGGACAGCGTCTGTGCTTGTAATTGCATAGCCAGCAAACCGCTTACCATTCTTGACATAGGTGCTTTCATCAGTGAACCAGTTGTCTGCATTTTCTAGTGGAGAGTCCTTCAAGTCTGGGTGGCTAGAGTAAACCGCCTCCATGGTTTCAATGCAGTCATGCTGTACAGGCTCCTCAGCGGCCTTGCCCTGGAAGTAAGCTGCTGGATTGAAGATGTTAGTTACTTGGATGGTCACGTCCTCCGATTCTGTTAGGACAGCTTGGTGTTTGAGAAAGCGAGATGGGGTTAACCAGTGATTTCCTTTCTGCGTGAGCCCTGCTGACACTGTATGTGAGACAAAAATGGTTATCTGCTGGCCCGTTGTGAACTTGAGGGCTTCCTCTATGTTCAGGGTCCCAGCTGCCACTGCACACAGGCAGGTGGGCTATCTTTGGCTGACCACGTCCAGCTGCTTGGAGAAATAAGCCACCGGCCTTTTGTACGGTCCTAGCTTCTGTGCCAGAAGTCCCAACACCGGTCCTTGCCTTTCATGTGAAAACAACAGAAAAGGTTTAATGGCATCCAGTATGCCCAATGCCGGAGCTTGCATTAACTCACGTTTCAGAGTTACAAGTGCATTATTAGTCTCTGGTGTCCAGCATAGGTGGGTGCCCTCCGTTTCTTTTAGGAGAGTTTCACAATTAGTCCATAGCTGTAGATCCGTAACTTACACTGTCTTGTCATTCCCAGAGAAGTTCTTAGTTTTGTTTTCTTTTCTTGTAGTTGTCTGGGGCACCTGACAAATGGTCTCTTTCTTGTTATTTTCCAAGGCTCTCTCTCCTCCTGCCAGTTCATATTTCACTTTTTGGAGGACTAGCTGAGCCTTTTCAGGGGAGAGCCTATATCCGCTTAGTCCCAGAACATTTAAAAGACTTACAGCTCATTCCTTGCAGTCTTCATGGGTTCTTGTTGTTATTAGTAGGTCATCAATGTACTGCAGAAGTGTACCTTCCCAGAGTGGCGGTGTTCCAGGCTTCCAGTTCTTTAGCTAATGATCTCCAATTCTTGTGAGGCTATTTTTGGAATCCTTGTGGCAATAGGGTCCATGTAAGCTGGCTTTTTTCCCTGTTTTGGGGTTTTCCCATTCAAAGGCATAAATCTCCTGACTGCTTTCAACGAATGGCAGACAAAAGAAAGCATCTTTTAAATCTAGAGCTGAAAACCACACCCAGCCACTTTGTAATTTTGTAAGTAAAGTGCAAGGATTGGCTACGACAGGATGCAGTGTTCTTGATACTGTATTTATCGCTCTCAGGTCTTGAACTAATTGATAATTTCCATTTGGCTTTTGTATTGGTAGAATTGGGGTATTGTAGGGAGACCTATACTCTCTTAACAACTCTTGATCAATAAATGTAGCAATTATTGGTTTTATTTCTACTGGTGCTCCATGCTTTAGAGGATATCGCTTAACTGACACTGGTTGTGCCCCTTCCAGGCGTTCAATAATCAGTGGGGAAGCCCGTTTTGATTTCTTTGGAATTTCAACATCTCCTACTAATGGGATCACTTGATCTGTTATTTCATTATCTATGGGTATTTCTCCTCTTTCAGCCTTGTTTGTTTGTTTGTTTGTTTGTTTTCCTAGGCCTGAGATGATTAAGGAATGGGTTTTCCCTTTCTCTAATCTTAGTGGTTTAACTTAAACTTTCAAGTCTTAGTCAGGTAACTTCGGGGAGGCTTCTTTGGTTGTAGCTTCTTTAGACAGTTTTTTTTCCATTAATATTTTTACTCTGCTGGATAATTTTAGACATTATGAAGGATTAGTTTTTAGGATACAAATCAACACACAAAACATTTCCATGCAAAATGTCCTCATGCAAACATATCTTTCCATCAGGGCTATGCTCTGTTTTCTAGGAGACCAATTATAGCGCTGTTGTAATGTAATCTTGACACAAACTAGAAACTGGGGCTTTACTGTTGGTGGGATTAAAAAGAAATTAATTCTCTTTCAAAATTAGTTTCATTAATCCAAGTAGCCTTTTTTTTTTTCTTTGAATTTTAGTGACTGAATTGCCTTCATCACATTCTGCACCCTGGTCTGAGATTGCAGAATGTGCTATAAATAGGTGGAGTGAGGCAAAGCTAAAATACCTTCTTAAGACATATGGCATGAGATTGAGCAGCACTTTAGTTTGAGAGCTGGTAGAAGGCTTTTCTGTATTTTATTCATGTCCTATTTGCAGTCTATGGCTGCAAAAAGCCCTCCTGGTTTAGGAAGGGGGATTTAATCATTTCTTCTCTAGCATTTGCTTGTGTTTTGTCAAGATTCTTTAATTCACTAAATAGTAAATTTAAAAAATTAGCTGAATGATAATAATTTTGAAGTCTTCTGAGGCAGAACTGGGAAGGTTAGAACATATTTGTATGATTTCAAATATGTAGAAATTCTTAAATGACAAACGTTAACAAACTGACAATGCAAGCAATTATGGTGACACTTTACATTTCATTGGTTTTCATGCAGCTCCATCCCATGTGTTGGTAGGTTCTTAAAAAGTGAAAATTTGGCCCACTAGACCGATTATTAAAAAGAAGTACAACTCCTTGGGGCTAACACAAAGGGACAGCGTCCACGTGAGTAAATGGTTATCACATTTAGATGTGATTCTGCTGCTTGCACTTTCTCTGCCCTCAAACTGCTTTCTTTATCGTCAATGCAGGGATGTTTGACATTCTTAGAAAAGAGAAAAGAAACAGATTTCCTCAAAAAAAAAAAAAAAAAGCCAGGTGAAATTAATGCAATGTTAATTGCATTAATTTATTCAGGTGGAGTTTTAGTTTTTATTCTATGAAGTGCTTGTTGCACCACTTTTGTTGTTTCCCACAGATTTGGAGTGGGATTTCCTCCAGTTGATTGTTCAGCAGAGGGAGTGAGACTGCCTTCAAAAGTTTTGCAGGAGTTGCATCTGTGAATCGGGCACGTCAGTTGCCTTTTTTTTTCCCCCCCAGATTTTCGTAGGCTTCTGTTTTTCACCGTGGATCAGTTCACCTTGGATCAGTTTGCTCTTTTTGTTCCAGTGATTTTTTCTTTTGGACATGTGTCACGATCCGTTAATACAAGTAAGGGTTGTGATGGTTTGTTTACAGATCTCCGAGTGCAAAAGGACACAAGGGATTTCAGTTTTAATCAAAACAGTGCACCTTTGTTAAGTACCCACAACACGGTAATGCGATAGAGGAGAGAAAGAGAGAGAGAGAGAAAGAAAAACAAAGTAAAAGAGTAGAGAGGAAGAAAGGGGGGGCAATGGCTACCAACGGATGAGACGAAGTCCTCGTGCTCTGCTGCCAATAGATTTGTCTTCTTTCCGTGGGGAGATCTCATCTCAGTTATTTCAGAAAGTCCCTTTATAGGCCTTTTTTGAAACGAGGGCCAACTGACCAAGACCATATCTGTGTTTCGTAATAACATTGCAGAACTAAAAGCTAGCCCTAACTATCCCAGGTACATACCAAGCATGCCTTTCTCCTATGCTAACTATACTGCCTGCTATGGTTTGCGGCCTAGCAGCGTTAGCGCGTCTACTTCTGGCATGAGTTTAGCAGTGCTCTGGCTTCTGCTTTCTAGCTGTATCCCCACATCTCGCCCTTTTCCCCAAGAGGTGGGGCAAATCTACAGCCATTGTTATGAGGCTCGTTGCTTTGGGAAACAGGTACAGGACAGGTGTAGAGGACAGGTCATTCCTTTCCACTTCAGCGCAGTCCTTCCCGCCTGGGCAGCAAGAACGGCGCAGTCCACTGTGACCTGCACAAATTTCCTCAGGAATGCGTACCAGTTCCCAGCGGGCACACCTGCAGGCAACAGTTGGCAGACATCCCACCTTAGGCAGGTCGGAACTCCTGTGTTTAGCCTCTGTCCTCGGCGATGATCGTGAGGCAGATGAGGGATCTTCAGACCGTCTCTTACACCACCCCATGACTCACGATTGTCATCAGGAGAGCTCCATCAGCACGATTTCGTAGTGTTGTTGCGAAGTCTTCAGGACTCGTTAATGTTGGTAGCATATCCCAGAAAAGGGTAGAGAAAATAAGAAAAGAGAAAGAAAAGGAAAAAGAAGGAATAAGTAATTTTTAATCAAAATACACCTGTAATTTTTAATCATGTCTTATCTTATTTTAATACTCATGTAGTTCATCTTGTGTCAATAACCTTAGGGGTGTCCACAGTGGATGGGATAGTGTCCAAATTGTGCACATCTATTACAGATGTCAACCGTTTCATCATTCTGCAATTCATGATGTGTAAGATTGCTGATAAAACAAACCCAATCAAAACTAAAATCAAGAGAACAAGGATGGGATGACACAATTTGTTCAGGACACCTGTAGCAGTAGGTGAGCACCCAAAAGGAGTATCCCACCAGCTGTGTCCAGCATCTTTCTTTCCTCTGTCTAGAAAACAATGTGTTTCTTTCCCATTGTGATGAACAGTTACCAAGGTTTTCTGTCTGTTTTTCTTGATCTTTTCCAAAATTCCAATGAAATCCTGGTGAAGCAACAAGTGCTTTACCTAAGTAAGGTTCATCCCAGTGGGGGTAGGCAATAATTGGTGGATCACTGTGTAATTGGACTGTAAAATACAATAAGAAGTAAGTGGGGCTAAATAAGAGAAATCACATCCTGTGCTTTTAGTCAAGTTACAAACACAAGAATTTGAATGAGTTTTAGTATCTACAACTACATTTTCTAGAAATACCTTATCACATGCAGTTCTTAAGCATGCACATCCATTGCCTATATACACAAGCAGTGTTTCAGGAATCTTGTTAGGATGAATTTCAAAAGGACAGCTATTTTGTTCTGTGTCCAAACAAATGTCTTGAGGTCTAATTGCACTGCTTTCACAGATAAACCCTTGTTGTTCTCGGACAATACAAGTTTCCAAATTAACAGTTTGCCACTTCTTACCAGTTTGACGGGCCCATTCTCTGTGCTGGAAAGGGTAGAGAATAGCTGCATCATGGGTCAGCCCTAATGCAATGATAGGGACTATCAAATGCACTGAAGCATTACGTATGGTTAGTACAAAGGCTGTGGCTGTGTTTGTGATGGGATTGTAGGTAAAATTCACTAAATTCCACCAGGATTGGAATTCTCTTTCAAAATCAGTGGCACCGTCCCAGATTATGTTCCGAATTTCAGTAGGAAAAGTGCCTTCTTTGCCTTCTCTTACAATTGAGGGAGCAACGGACTGCATCCACAATTGAGCCTGGACGCAGCTGAGAGCCAAAGAGATGTTGTTTTGCGTAGCACGGAGCATGCCAATTATCAATTTGTGGTCATTCACATTTACCTTTTCTCAATTTGGTAATATGTTTGATAACAACCGCTGATGGGTTGTTGTATTTTAGTCAAATCTGTAGTTGTGGCAGCCAATTTATTCATTAGCACTTCTGAATCAATACTATTTAAGATTCCCAATCCTGTTCCCACAACGCCGGTTATGTCTCTTTGCGTCCGTTTCTTAGAAGGGTTCCGCTTTTGCAACCCGGTTGTCTGCCCCTTGAAGGAAGTCTGCAGAAAAGGTGAACAAGCTGGCTGAATTTCTGAGACATTGTTTTGCATCAGCAACTTGACTTGTTTAAGGGACCATGCCGGATTGAGCAATAGTTGTTGTTGGCCTGTTTTTGTGATTATACGTGGTCCAATTTCAAAAATTCTCGGGCTTAGCATGACCGGTGGTTGGGTGGTAGGTATTGCAACATCGACTTTGAGTTCCCCCCAGTATTTTGTATTGTTTTTACCACACGTGACTTTATGGGGAAATTGTACAGCAATTAAGGTTTAGCCAACAATCTTGATTTTGAATTTCACCAAACAAAACACAGCCATGAGGTCCAAGGCTATAACTGTGTACAGGTTCGGTAAAAAATTCAGCAATTAATCCACATCGTATTGTAACATCGTCACCTCGGGTTACCATAAAGGGTGGAAAAACTTTATTCTTGTCATCTAACACAAGGGGGGTACTTATACCGTGGTATGTGATTACTGCACTCAGTATGGGCTTTGCTGCGGCGTTTATTTTGAATTTATAAGTTAAACCTGTCAGACTTGGCTGATCTGCCGGGTTATTTTGCCAATTGCATGTTGCATAGGTCGGTTTGGTTAGAGGAAAGTTATACCAGCAGTCAGTTAGTTTGTTTCTGCGAAGCTTTGTGATTTCAACATTGTTGGTACTGGGGCCTAAGGTGTAGTTACCGACATTCTTCTGACAACCACACAGGATGAAGGGGGTTTGTTTGTCACACACCCACTCCGTTGTAGGGCAGAGTTTGGCCGTAATGTTGGGGTGCAAATCACTTTTCCCATCTGGTTTTAGAACATTTCCAGCGATTGCAATGGTGGAAGCTTTCTGGTAAAGAGATCCTTCTACTTTTCTGCATCCTACCTTAATTTTTTCCCCTCTTGTTCCTTTTAGGATTCTAGTCCAGTCCTTCAAGTCCCATCCCCATTCACTTGGACGGTATACCTCAGAGTCGTGCAGTGCTACAGTGGCTAGGTTCGGGCAACCATCTCTGGGATAGGATCCTAGAGCACTAGTGTACCTAATGGTAGCTTCAGACCATGGCCACTCAGCTGGTTTTTGGCCCTGGTGTTGTGGTAGGATGCAGAAAAGTATCACTAGTCTTATCATGGTTTATGTGCTCTTCTTCATGTCCCTCGGAGTTCTTCTGTGAAAAGTGAACACAACAGAGTCTGCCACCAAAAGGCAGAAAATTAGAATGATGGAATTATGCAGCGTGTATGTATCCAATGCTCTCTCCCTAGGGCATCAGAGGCTACCCATGCATATTTATTCAGAGGGCGTTTTAGCACTAGTGGTACTTCTCCTACGGTAGGGAGATCTACCGAAACAGGTTGTCCAGGGTAGTGTGCAGGATTCTTAGGATCATTTGGTCCCTGCAGTGAGAGAATTATGCTTGGAGCTGTTGGGAAAAAGACAGTGATTTTGGGACACCCGTTTACCCCCCATCTATCATTCACACCTTTCACAGCTTCCCATAGCCAAACATCCCAATTTCCCTCCTGTGGTTTCAAAAGTCCTTTCAAGAGACCATTGGTCCTTTCTACGATGCCGTTAGCTTGAGGGTAGTAAGGAGTGTGAAAAGTCCGTTTAATCCCTTCACCTTTTGCCCAGTCCTGTACAACTTTGGCAGTAAAGTGAGACCCGTGATCAGATTGAATTTCTTGTGGTTTTGGGAAAGTTCCAAACCATGCCTGCAATGCTTTAACAGTATGATCTCCTGTAGCTCTTTTAAAAGCATTGGCCTGGACTAACCCAGATATCATCTCTACTCCTACCAGCCCAAAGTGTTTACTTCCTGACTTTTTAAAGGGGCCGATATAATCTACCTGCCACGCTTCCCGTAAGCCTTTACCCTTTCTTAAATGCAGAGGGTCATCTTCCAAAGGGTGTCTTTCTAGCCGTCTGCGACGTTGTTCACAGGCTGACATGCATGTTTTACACATTTCTCTGGTAACAGACCAACCGCGAGCAAGGGCTTCTTTGTACAAATCTTTTGCACCTGTGCGTTGTCTTTTTACATGCAACCATTCTAAGAAGTGCTCCCAGTCCTCTGTAATTCGATCTTTTTTCACAGGACTTAGTCTTGCTAATTCGTCAGCTCTAGTGTTCCACTCTCCTGCTGGATTTCCATCTGTCTGGTGAGAGGCTACCCACTCCACGGCCAAATTCCCTGGACTTGCAATACTTAGAATTTCTTGCTACTTTTCCTTTTGCCATACTGGGATTCTGTTAACTTCACAATCCTTTTGCTGCCAAAAAGGAAGCCACTCAGTCCATCCCTTAAACACAGCATAGGAATAATCGGTGTAGATACAGACAGGAGAAGTATTCTGTGCCTCACGTTGGAAAACACTCCAAACAGCTATCAGCTTGCCAACTTGGGCACTGCCTTCCCCCTCTGTGATAATTCCTTCACCTGAGGAAGTGTGGAGGGCTACAGCCTTATGTTTCCACACCTTTCCTTCTCGCTTGGCAGAAGCATCCGTAAGCCAAGAATTTGCTGACCGTTTGGGGGAAAAAGGAGGGGCTACTCTAATGACTGAGGCAGGTTTGTCCTGGCTGCTACCCAAGTTTTCAGTTTCTTGGATTGCCAGATTTTTTACAGCTCCTTCAGTTCTTGAGAAGACGCTACAATCATGTTCAATCTGAGCATACCACTTCCTTACTGAGGTCCTCTGGGCCACCCCGTCACGTGGGGGTGGTGCCAGTAGAGACAGCCTTAATAACTTTGAAAGGGCCTCTCAAAACAATTGGTTGTTGTTGTGCAATCTTCTCCGCTTCTAGGAGAGCTAAGCTAACCACAAACAATCCTTTCTCCCAGGTAGTGTACCTTTTTTCAGCATCTTTAAAGTCACGGGAGTAAAAACCAAGAGGCTTCGTCGGACCCTCAGGACCCCGCTGCCATATGTGTACTGACAACCCTGAGGAGACCTGAAAAGCATCTGTGGGATGAATAGGGCCCAGGGCTTGGTGAGGCTGTTGCTTCAAAAACCAACAATTGCCGTGCTTCTTCTTGGGAAGCACTCCATTCCCATTTTGTCCCTTTTCTTAACAAGTTGTAAAGAGGTCTGGCAATTATGGAAAATCTGGGATGTGTTTTCTCCGGAGCACTAATAATCCTAAAGCATGTTGGAGATCTTTTTTGGATTCAGGCATTTTAATCTGATCTGAAGAGGTTAGGCTATCAGGTGGGATACGTGTCATACCTCCTTTCCACCAAATTCCCAACAATTTCACTTCATGTGAAGGGGTTTGGATTTTTTCTGAGGGAATTTGCAAATCAAGGCTTTCTAAGTGGGAGGTTATTTTCTGTTGGGTATCTCTCACTTCTTCTATTTCATCTCCTCCCACAAGGGTCTCATCAGTGTGTTGATGAACAGCTAGATTGTCCGCTTTGGGTACTTTGTCGAACTCTTGGGCTAAAGCGTGATGAGCCAGGGTAGGAGAATGTTTGTACCCTTGGGGAAGCCTAGTGAAAGTGCGTTGCTGTCCTTGCCATGCGAAAGCAAAACGGTCCATATCTTCTGGCTGTAAAGGTGTCATAAAAAACATGTCTTTGACATCTACAGGTGGCATGATTGAATGAGCCTTTTCTTGAATCAATGTTATGAATTCTGCTAGATTTGGGACTGCTGCTGTAAGAGGCTCTGTGTTAGCATTTAGCCTACGAAAATCTATTGTCAGCCTCCACTTCCCATTAGGATTTTGCACTGGCCACACCGGAGAATTGAAAGGAGAATGGGTATTAAGTATTACTCCTTGTTGTCGTAGCTCCTGTATCACTGGCTTGATACCCTCTTTGGCACCCAGGGGAAGGAGGTATTGTTTCACATTAGTTACTTTGCTGAATGGTAGGGAGGCTGCAGCTTGGAGCAGTCTGATGTTAAAATGTGGTGTGCCAAAAGACCACAGAAGACCCTCTGAGTCCTCCCACTGCCTCCTAGCAAAGGCATTCAGCCCTAATAAATTGGTTGGAATATCTCCAATCACCCCATGGATGGAGAGTTGGTTTTCCTCTCCAGGCAAAGGGAGCTTGACTAAGGCCCCATTCATAGATTCTGTTGTTGTGCCCAAGGCACTTAAAACACAATATCGGTTCTTTGTTGGAACAATTCCACACCTCTGGGCATCTTTCTTTGTCAGCGCAGAAATTTGTGCCCCAGTTTCAATCAGAAAAGTTACAGGTGCCCGTTTAGGACTTGTAATAGCTGTGATCGTTATATCTCCCGTTTTATTTTTAGTGAGCATTCTCAGGTAGACCTATGCTCCGTTTCTTTGCCCACTGACAAGAAACAGAGGGTCTAGTTTCCCTGGTTTTGAGGAAGAATCTGTTCTGGCTCATTGGCCGGACTTTGAGGGAGAAGTGGCTTTGACTCACTGCCCAGATTCTGAGGGAGGAGGGGTGCACTGGGTTGAAGTGACGGATTCGGTAGAAGGGGCTTTTGGCAGTGCCAGTTAGACACTACCTTACTCAACTGATCAAGGGCTAAGCCACCCATCGCATTTCTGGGGACCCCCTTTTTGATACCTAATAAGCACCAATGCTGACGGTTAGGGATCTCTGGTTACATTCTTTGGTTTTTCACTATGAGGAGCCCTAATGTGCCTGACACCTTTTGTTTTTTCTGATTTTTCCTCTGGGATTTTTATCGGTCAATATTTCCTACTGTAATTAATCAGATCTTCTTCAACCTCACTCCATGTCCAAACTTTGCAATCACCGGCAGGTGAATTTGATTGTGAACCTGGCGGCTGAGAGGGGGTTGGAGTAAACCCAGGATCGGTAGATGCAGTTTGGTCGCTCGGGTTTCCAAGGAATCTGTCCAACCTCTCTACAGGACCTGCAGCAGCTATGGTTTTTTGAAGGACAGCTGCTGTAGATTGGAGTGATTCTGGAAGGCCTCGAATTAAAGGGGTCATCAGTTCAGGTTTCACAGGTAATTGCGTGGGGGATTCATATCCAGGAGTTAATTTCCTTTCATGGATCATTTGCAGACAGGCGGCTTTGTGGACGCTTTCTAGAAGTTGATCAGGGGTACCAACTGTAGCGAAAGGGTCTCCCCTTTCTAAAGGATTGAGTCCCCCGGCCCAGAAAGCTGCGCGCTGAGTCAGCGACCATGTGTTACGTTTGTCTCCTGTTGTTAAGAGAACTCCATGTCCCCAGTATCCACTGGCCTCCTGTTCAGTGAATTGAATTTGGTCTCCTCCGGTGAGAGACACTTGGAAGGCATATTCCGTCTCAGCTTCGTGGGGAAGCCGCCCGTACTCCTTTTTTAACTTCGCCAACTCAGTAGCAGTGTATGGTATTTGTTTAGTGGTGATATGCGGTTCAAAATCTTCATCATTGATATAATTATATTCTGTTTTAATTAGAGGTCTCATAGGAGGGCAGCAGTTTTCCCCACAATTTTTCACTAGCACTAGTTCTTCCTGGGGGTATATTTGGTTAATGTGAGGAGTTTTCTTTTCCTCTTTCTCTTTTGGTGAGTCAGCATTCTTTGAATTCTTAAAATATTCCTCCCTCAAAGCAGCCCGCAGCAAATGATTTTCATTCCTTTCTTCATCTGATTGTTCCTGTAAAATTTCCACTAGCTTTTGAAGGGAATCTGTGATTGCTTTCTCTTCACTACATCGCTTAAAGCAGTGATCTATAGCTGCTGTAAGGCATGCTCCTGAAACAGATTTAGGAGCAGATTATGGTTTTATTTTGGCCAAATTTAAACTTTGTCTCATGTTGGAATGAACATATTCTATCAGTCACACTCTCCAAATTAAACCAGTTATTTTGAGCCCATTCTTCCCCTCCCGGAGAGGGCCGGGCATTATGTTTTGCTAGCAGAGCATAAAATGCAGCTTTATGATTTGCACTAGGGTTTTCAGTCATTTTATAAAGGGATCAAAACCACTACAGGGAGGTAAAACCTAATTACACATTGCCACACAAACAGCTTCGCCGTGTCGCCCTTCGCTTCCCTGGGTGGGTGAAGAGACCAAAATCTGCCTGGGAGGTACTCCTTAAGTTACTTACGGTTGTCTCTTCGCTACACCAAGCAGTCCAAATTCACACACGCCCACCAAAACAGTTCCCCCTTTTACACTAAGAGATCTTTTTGTGAAAAATCTGAAGACAGAGCCCTCAGTTGAGTATGGGGTGCTTTTCACCTAGGCGTGTGCAGTTTGTGGGAAATTCGAGTCGTCCCCCTTGCTTTCTAGACACCGCTCAGCCTTTGCGGGGTGTCGGGCTAGGTGCGGCTGGAGTGAAACGTCCTTCCCCTATTACAGACTACACACAACCTTGCAACCCCTTCTGTCTGTCAGAAATCCTGTCCGTGATGCCAGTTTAATGTCACGATCTGCTAATAGAAGTGAGGGTCGTGATGGTTTGTTTACAGATCTCCGAGTGCAAAAGGACACAAGGGATTTCAGTTTTAATCACCTTTTCACCTTTGTTAAGTACCCACAACATGGTAATGTGATAGAGGAGAGAAAGAGAGAGAGAGAGAGAAAGAAAAACAAAGTACAAGAGTAGAGAGGAAGAAAGGGGGGGGCAATGGCTACCAACAGATGAGACGAAGTCCTCGTGCTCTGCTGCCAATAGATTTGTCTTCTTTCCGTGGGGAGATCTTATCTCAGTTATTTCAGAAAGTCCCTTTATAGCCCTGTTTCGAAACGAGGGGCAACTGGCCAAGACCATATCTGTGTTTCGTAATAACATTGCAGAACTAAAAGCTAGCCCTAACTATCACAGGTACATACCAAGCATGCCTTTCTCCTATGCTAACTATGATTTACCAAAATATGAATATCGATCTAATATCGATATCCAACTGAGATGGACAAAAACTCTTAACAGTTTAGAGTTAGAAAGTGTATGTTTTATTTTTGCGTGGGATAGCTCCCTAAGTCGCAGGCCCTGATACAAGCAAACATGATACCTTTTATTTCCACGTATTATGAATATCCAAAATACAAAATGCGTATTCATAGTGTTGGCACCTCCCATTCTCCGCTTTGTATGGAAATGAGCTTACATGTCATTAAGCATGCGTAGCGTGTGATCTGAATGGAGTCGGTGGTCTTGAATTGGGTCAGTGGTCCTAAGGAAGATGAAGTAACTCATCTTCCTCACTCTGACCTTTATGCCTTTCTGAGTTTTAACAATTCTAATTACTTTAGTGACCTCGAAGTTTCTTCTTGCGTGACTTTTGGATGGGCTCCCACAAAGGGAGGAAATTGGTAATTGTCTTTATTCTATACACCAACTTATCAATGTTTCTGCTCATTATTCTAAGCACAGCTAAACAAACATGCAAATGACAGATCATCAGTTCAGACTAAGGAAAATCCAAAACGTGGACAGCATCTCCCTTCTGCTGGAAGCCTTCAAGTTCACCACTGCAGTCTGCAGCCTACACAGATCATCTGAGGATTGTAAAAGTTCTCCAAGGAAGAACAAGAACAAGGCTAATGCATGCACACAAACGCTGATCAAAAGCACTTGATGCTCTTGGACAAAAAGATGTAACCTTCACTTTTGGAAAGACAAGGTGACTATGGCTGTCTCCACAGTACTCGTAGGAAAAAATCCCTGAAGTTTTGTAAAACCTCTTTTCAGGGCTTTGTTAACTTCATTTTTGTTAAGAATTGGGGAACGCAGAGAGACCTGTCACTTTTTTGCAAAATGCCATAGAAACTGCTACACTCACTTCAACAACAGTCCAAATAACCTTCTCTGCAAATACTGACCATATGCAGTTCTGGTTGATACAAACCCCCATTACCTAAGAAAAGGAACAACTCGGCAAGCAGTTTGCAAAGATGAACAACTTAGCACGATTGCGGCTGATGACATGCCCTGACTTTTTTTACCTTCAGCTGTGGGTGCCGTACCTTCCTACCCTCGCACATGCCACTCAAAGCTGCTTGCGTGGAGCTCTCGCACCACCTATGCCAGCAACTGTGCCAAGCCGCCACCCTTCTTCAGCACCATCGCACCTACCACAAGGTAGCTGAATCAGAGGGAAAAGGAGGTCGCCAATGGAGGGAAGTTGTTCCCCCTGACAGCTAAGCTCCAACTTTGGTGTCCCTTATGTCCTTCCCAGGACGGGCGGGAAAACGCCTCGGCGGAGCGCAGCGCTGGGCGGGAGCGGCCGGCAGAGCACCGAGCGCGCTCCCCACTCCCTCCCGCCCGCGCCGCTGCGGAGACCCCGGCTTCGCCGGAATCGGCCACGTGCTGCACGGAGGGCAGCGCGGCAAAGGCGGTCGCCCCACGTTACCCGAGGAAGGCCGGCCTCGGATCCCCGCTCTCTCCACCGGCACGGGCAGTGCCAGCAGACTGTCGCTGCGGCCGCCGCTGGCCGAAAGCCTCGCCGCGCACCGCCCGGCCGGCCCCGCCGCTCCGCGGGGTCACACGGCACCTGCCGTGGGCGGCAGCCGAGCGACAGCAAGCAGAAGCGCTCACCGCCGCGCCACTCGCCGCCCCGCCCGGGCGCTCCTCTCCTCGCGCTACCACGATGGCGCCGGCCCGCCCCGCCTTCCCCGTCGCCTGCGGCGCAACGCGGGTGCTCCGAGCCACGCAGCACGCGTGCGGCCGGGCCCTGCCGAGCCGCAGGCGGAGCCGGGGCACGGCCCGCGCGGGAGAGCTTCCGGCGAGGCTGGGCGGGCGGCGAGCGCGGCCGAGCGTGAACGCGCCAGGCGGGGTCGGCCGGCGGCGCGATGGGGAGCTAGATGGAGGCGGCAGCACCGCGCGGCATAAAAGAGCTGATCGTCCCGCAGCCGCCCGCTCCGCAGCCCCTCGGCTGCTGTCGAGAAGGGCCCCGGCCCTGGCCGCGCCGGTGGCGAGGTGGCTCCGCAGCCCGCGGCCAGCCCTGGCGGGGCAGGGGAGCACTGCGAGCAGCCCCGGGGCCTCGCAGCCGTCTGTAACGCGCGGTGGGAGCTGCCGGCAACTATTTGACACCTCCCGGGGGGCTGGGGAGGAGCACGGAGACCACGCAGCAGGTCGCTGCCGTTGGGGAAAATTAATCCACCATGCCTGAGGTTTATGTCCGAAAAGGAGACAGAGGAGTCCTGCAACATTCTTCGACTACAGGGAGAGTCCCTGGGGCTTTTCCCATGGGGTCTGTCAAACGGTTGCGGGATGCAGCCCCCTTTTGATGTCAAGTTCCCAGCCACAGCACCCTCTTCCTTTTCCCCACTGGCTGAGGTATTCGGGAGATACAGACTTCCGGAACTGCCTACTCTATGCCCTCCTCTAATATGCACCCCCCTTTTGGCATCGAAAAGGAAGAAAAAGAAACCATTTCTAATTCTATTAAGTCTTTGTTGCCTTGCTCTAGGTTCAGGAATTTAACACGGCCTTGATTAATCAACAGTCTCTGATGATTAGTAACAGTTCTAGAGAACTAATACTTTCTTCTGTTACTTCACTCCTCATAAGTTCCTAGCCTTGTCTACAGGCCAGTTCACACGGTCTGTTTGTAAAGACTCATCCATCTCATTCCTTTTAATCCCTCCTTTTTTTATTTAATCTGTATTTGTCTTTACAAACCTTAATTACCATTGATTTAATTTTTTCTTCTTGAGTCTTCTGGGCTTTTGCTATTATTTGCAGTGACATCCTTTTCTGTCCTTTTCTAGTCATTTCTGGATCAGGTAGGCATGGCTGCTAGCAGCATCCCCTTGACCACCTGCTAAAAGAGCTGCACCCAGCATGGTGTCACGCATGGTCAAAAGATTAGAGTTGCTATAGCATAGAAGAGGAGAAATGGTATTCATTTAGCCCATAGCTGGCCAGTTAGCCAGGAAAACATGTCCCGTTACCATCTTTTCAACACTTGGACAGGTCCATGAGCTGAGGTTATTTATTCTGTTATTTATTTGACCACTTTTCCGCTGTCATCTGCTTGCAAACAGCAGCTCGAGTCATTTAATTTCCCACAAACTCCTCCTTCTTCTGCTAACAGATAATCTAATACCATCCAATGTTGAAATACCGCTTTCCTCATTGAAGTGGGTTGCTCAGCAAGACGGTCAAGAGCTGTGGCTGGCTGGTTGGTAATTATTTCTGAGACAGCTTGTACCCTAATTATCTCATTCAAATGATAAATGGGTTCCCAGGCATCTGGGATTAATTCCTTAGGTTTCCAAGTGGCTGGTCCATCATGTTGAGTAACTTCTTCTGGTGGCCATTCATCTTTTCCCCGTTTTGGGGTGCTCCCTGCAGCCAAGGCTGCATCAGCTGACTGCTTTTCTCTAATTAAATCATCACAGATTTGGATTCCTAAGCGATTTCCCTGAATTTGTAGTAGCAAAAAGAACAATGGTCTAAGATATACACCATATCCCTGACCAGTTTGGAGGTAACCTGAGCTAAGCATGTTGGCCACAAATCCAATCATGTCCTTTCAAAGCCCGTGTTCCATTAGCAAAGGGGCCTTCCTACCCTTGGTCATCAATTGGTAGGTCAAAATACTGCGGGTTTCCCTGGCCTAACGGTCCTCCAACAATAGCTGCCCCACCATAAGGGTCACAGCATTTGCATTTCCAAGCTCCCACACAGGGTTCCCATCTACATTTACATCTGCAAGTTGCTTGCTTGGATTTGGAGCAGAACTCACTAAAAGGCTTTGAGTTCCAATCCGCTGTTGCCATTCCCACTGCTAATCACAAACAACATGTCTTCTACTTGTGGGATTTTTGTGGGGACAGCTTAAAAATAGGTGGTCAAAAAAACCCCTTGTCCCTCCCCATTGCTTTACAGGCTTCCAAATGTTTTTGGTAAGAACACCTTACGCAGCTACCATTAGTGAGCTGAACAGCTATTTGATTGCAATTGTCTTGATATTTGGAACAATTGTAAGGAGGGCAATTGTGGGTCCAAACCCAATTGTTTAAAGCCAGAGGGAAAGTCAATTGACAAACGCCTTTTCCTACATAGACCCGCCCTGTCCTGTTTAGGCAATAAGTGCCTGTTGGAGAAGAATGAAGTGGCCATGGACTTCCTTCTTTGGCCCCAAATCCCATCCTATTGTGGCCCTCACATTGACCCACCATTTAGGTTCAGCTGGGCTAGCCAACCATGGCCACTCTTCAGATCCTCCTGGCCCTCCACAGAGCCAGCAATTGCTAAGGTGAAAAACTTTTGCTACTTCTTCTGCTAAGGCTGCAAATTGATTCTCCCACTCCTGGCCTAAACTTAGCTGACCATATAAAAGTAGAGTTATTCAGGAAAATGTTTTAATAGTGTGATCTAATTAGCTAGTCTAATTTTCCCGTTGTCTTCTGCAGCACCTGTGGCAATTGAAGACACAGAAACCACTTAACATAAAAGAATCCAGCAAGTATTAGCTCCCCAGTGAGTGGAGATTCTAGAGGAGGGATACCCATAGAGACTATTTCAGCAGGTGGTCTGTGGGTAGGCACGCAGGGCTTCTTCTGATGTCGAAGCACTGGCCCACTCCTGCAGAGTGTCAGTCACAGCCTCCCGGCCTTCTCTTCCAGCTGAGATGTGCAAATCTCTGAGGCTTCAGAGACCTTGACCCGAGAGTGACGGGTCCACCTGTGTCCAGCTGTCTTCATGGCTGTTTCTGTCGTCAGTGACACTTGGAATGGGCCACACCATTTCAGAACCACCGGCGCTTCTTTCTACTCCTTAACTAGGACTCAAACTCCTGGTTGGATGTTACAAGCAGCAAAGTCCAAAGGTGGGGCTTGTGCCAGCTGAGCTTCCTGTTGAAGGGGTTTCACAAGAAGCAGTATCCTGGCCACAGATGGTTTTAAATATACATCACTTACCTCTACTCCCCCACTAGGTTGAGACTTACCCGGGTAATTCATAACAACGACGGAAAGGGGGAGAACGGAATCTCTCTTCTGGCTCGAGCTCTCATTCTTGCCAAAGCCAATGTCCAAAGCCCTAGCCATGGCATCTTGGTTTCTATTACCAGCTTCAAAAGGTGTTTATTTCTCTATTCATTGTTTTCTACCCGAGCCGAGCTCTGGGGGTGCCAGGGCCTATGGAGGTTCCATTGTGTTCCTAAAGAAGCCAAAACCCCTTGAAGGATCTTTCCTGTAAAATGAGTTCCCCTATCTGAGTCTATTGCTTCTACAATGCTGTATCTTGGAAAGATTTGTTCCAAAAATGCCTTAATACCTGATGCTGTCGTTGCTGAAGCAGTTGGAAATGCTTCTGGCCACCTTGCTAGCTGACATACCATTACCAGAAGAGATGAAGCCTTCCCACTTGGGGCATCTCAGGAAAATCCACCTGGCATCTTTGGAAGGGACCTGCAGCCCAAGGCCTCCCTCCCCTGGCAAGTTCCTTTGTAACTTGGCTGTTTGCTTTAGCACAGATCAAGCAACCTTCAACAGCTCGTTCTGCCAGTCTAAAAAGACCCCCAGCAACATCCAGCATGAGGAAGGCTTCTGCCAGTCCTCAGGAGGTGCAAGGACTCTCTTCACGGAGTTCTTTTACTATTGGTAGGGCCAAAGCTTCTGGTATCTCTTGTTTGCCATCCCTTGTAAACCAAGTATTGCCTTTTTTCTCTGCCACACGGCTTTTAACTGTATCTCAAACTCCTCTGGGAGAAAAGACAGCTTCCCGGCCAGTGATGGAGTCACTGGGAGCAAAGGGGGCATCTTGGAGAGTTCTGGCAGAAGTGTTGCTTTCTGACTTTCTTCATCCACCAAAAAGGAGACAGAGGAGGCCTGTAACATTCTTCAACTACAGGGAGAGGCCATGGGGCTTTTGCCATGGAGTCTCTCAACTGATTGCGGGACGCAGCCCCCTTTTGATGCGAAGTTCCTGGCAACAGCACCCTCGGAGGTACTCGGGAATTACAGACTTCCGGAACTGCCTACTCTAGGCTCCCCTCTAATATGCACCCCCCTCTTGGTATGGAAAAGGAAGAAAACGAAACTATTCCTAATGCTATTAAGTCTTTGCTGCCTTGCTCTAGGTTCAGGAATTTAACACGGCCTTGGCTGAGCAACAGTCTCTGTCGATTAGTAACAGTTTCTAGAACTAAGACTTTCTTCTGTTACGCCCCTACCAGTAAATTCCTAGCCTTGTCTAAGGACGGATTCACACGGTCTCTTTGTAAAGACACATCTATGTTACTTCTTTCACTCCCACACCTTCGTGGCGGTGGGATGGCTCCCCCCGGCACAGCACCTGGCACAAAACCCCCCTATGCACATACACACACACCTGCACTTACCCTGCACTCCGCTGCACACACACACACACACCTCCCGCACACTAACACCCCCCTCCACATCCCTGCTATGCTACTTGCAGTGGCCCCGCCCCTGCCATCCCGGCCGGCTGGCAGCACTCACTCCTCACATGCCTTGCGTTTCCTTGCTGCCCCCTCTGTAGCCTTCCCTCAACCTGCCTTTTCTCCCCTGCCTTGCATTGACTTGCTCACCCATCCCCCACCTGACTTCCTTTCACATTCGTCTAGCTCTGGCCTCACCTTTCCTTTTCCTTCTAGGACCCTCATTGCCTTGCCTCGCCTCGCCTCGCCAAGCCACCACTTGCCTTGCCCTGCCCTTGAAGCCCTCCCTTGCCTTGCATGACCTTGCTCACCCCTCCCCCACCTGGAATTCAAGACCCCTTTTCAATGACATTTCATGGCCTTGCCCTGCCCTTTCTGCTCCTCCTAGGAATCTCAAAGCTCTCAAGCATCTCCCATGTTTCAGGATCACAGGAGAGGAAGACCAGGGGAGGACGCGTGTTGCCACACTCATCTCTATGGGCAGCCTTGGTCTGGGAGCAATCCTTGCATGTCTTGAATCTTGCAAGGGCAATTCACATTTTGCCCTTGAGCTCGGGGACCAGAATGAGAGTTCTTTTGCCTACAAAGGAAAGCAGGTAGCTCAAATCTTTGAGGTGCAGAGGAGACATGACCCACGCGGGATCAAGGCCACACAAAGCACTTGGTCCTGGCTACTTTTGTGTACCAGCAGTCCTTGAATGTACTTCTCACCTGCCTTGCCTGGCCTTGCCTTGGCAACACAACAGTTTCCTTGTCTTGCCCTGCTAGCCCTCTGGAGCCCTCTGGAGCCTTGCATTCCTTTGCATGGCCATGCCCCGCCCTTGACCTGCCTACCGCTTTCCTCCAAGGCCTTGGATTGCCGAGCCCTTCTTGTTTCTGCCTGGCCTACCCATCAGTGGACTTCCCTTCCTACGGCCAGCCTTGCCTCTAATGTCTGGGCCTTCTCTTGCCTACCACTCCATTTGCTTTCCCCTCACTGCTCTGGCCTTGCTTACCTCTCCCTTGACTTGCCCACAATTGCCTGCACTTGCTTTGCAGCGCCTTGCCTGCATGGAAGGCGAGGGCAAGAGTGGTAGGCAGGGCAAAGCAAAGCCAGCAAGTTGTAGGTAGTGCATGGCAAGGCAGCAGAGGCAAAGGAAGCAGAGCAAGGGTAGCTTAAGAAGAACTAGACAAGGTACTGAAGGCAAGGCAAGGCCAAGAGACTCGGAGTGCCTTTCCTTGCCAAGGCAAGGACATAGTGCCAGTGTTGCTGGAGCAGATGTTAAGGTAGCACGGGGAGGAATAGAAAGTGCTGAGAACAGCGTGTGTGCTGCTAGTTTGAGGGGTGCAGTTGAAGTTGCAGGCAGCAAGATCTTCCTCAGCCCGCACTGTTTTGAGCTCTGTTTTTGCCAGATGGTTTCAAGTTGGTGGGCAGAATCTGCGAGAGGGCAAAGATTGGTTTGGGCCAAAGAGGTTTGTCTGCCTCTTGGAGTGCGGTATAAAGAAGAGTCCGATCTTGGAAGGGGAAGATGAGGGAAATCTTTTTGTCCTGAGGTGCTGTTGATTTGAGTGCAGGGACGTTTGCAACTTGCCTCTGCCCTTGGGGTGGTTTCGAGCAGCGCCAGGTGCTTGGCCTTCTTTTGCAAGTCGTCAGCGCCATCGTGTGCTTGTTTCGAGGAGCGCTGACAGTGCCGGGGAAAAAGCCAAGCGCTTCGCTGGCGCCGCCCCAAGTCGTGTGCGAGCAGTTGCTGGAAGAGCTCCGCTGTGCATCCTGCCTCTTGGAGACACAAAAGAATGTGATCCTGCGCGTAGCGGGGAAGCAAGAGGAATCTTTTCATTGTTGGCTGTGCAGTTACTAAGCGGCAAAAGTCAAGGCAGCTGCAGCACGGCGTCTTTCTTTCAGAACCTTTTCTGTGCCATCATGAACATGCTCAACATGCAACTCGCACCCACTGAACTGCATCAAAGGTCCTGGAGAGACGCACTTTCCTTCAAGCTCTAGGTACCATCCTACCCTCCACCTCTCGCCGATCCCAAAGCCCTTCCGAACATGCAGCAGCTGCACGCAGAGAACAAGTGCTAGAAGAAGGCGTTGGCCTTCAGAGTCCCTCTAAAGTCTGTAAACTAGGCGAAACATTGCAGTGACCAGCACTTTCCTTCGCAACTATCTACAGAGCGTCATCACATTCTCTCAGAGTGGCTAAGTCCACCCTTGCAGCACAGCAGCGTTTCCGGCCACAGTTCGGACTGAGAGATGGGCCAGGTGAGAAAGCATTTGTTGACTATCCCTCGTCTCTGGAAGACTTGATACTCGCAGCGCAATCACGTCCACACACCTTCAGTGTGGCCAAGTTCAAGCAGCTAGAGCTCACAGAGACGGGAGAGGCAGGAGAGAAGCCGTTCCAAAAGTAACGTGTACTTACAGCAGCTCAAACTGTGCACAGCACTCTACAGCACTGTAGACCGTGGCTTCTCTGACAAGATGTGCCATCCCATTGGCTCTCGCAGCTCGCTTGCTAGCTGCTCTCCTGAAGAAAAGAACTAGGAGGAAAAGCCAATGCTGGGCTGCACCTTCCCCTTGCCTCACGTAAAGCCACTTCAACTCCCCGCTGCACTCTCTACTTCCCCTCTCCTTGGCATCGACCACTGTGTTTTCTGCATCTCGGAGCCCAAAGGTAAGCGCCAGTGTTCCCAGGGATGCTTGGAAGAGGGAGAAGTAGTAGCACAAGTAGCTGCCATTGAACTTCCTCCTTCTCAATGCTAACGTGAAGTCGGCAGGCAGGCGAGCGCCAGCCACGCTCCTTTCTCAGTTTGTACGCTGCGGACACGAGCCCGGTGCTCGGCGCCTTCGTTCGGCCTCTTTAGTAGCCATGTCGCGCTTTCATTCTGCCGGAGTCGAAGCGTCGTCTACTTGTGGCACAGAGAGCACGGTGCCGGCAGCCAAATGCTCCAGCCGACTGCTTCTGCCGACACACGCCTGGGCTATGCACTTTCCCTCTCAGCGACATACAGCAGCACATTCGCTCTAAATGTAAAGGGAAAGATTCTCGGCTACGTCTGGCACAGAGAACAGCTTTAGTTCAACGGGCTTACCCAGAGCATGCCGCCGGACGCGTGGAAACCTGTATTTGCACCACATTCCAGTGGCAGTCCTCTTTCCTCTACAGGCTGCACAGCGCCGTCAGATCGCCGTACGCTCTGCACCTGCCTTCTCACTTCCAAGTAGCACCGCGCACATTAGAGCCTTGCAGGGAGAGAAGACGCGGATAGGCGTCTCGCACAGACGAACGTGGCAGGGCAAAAAGATGTTCTTCCTTTCTCCTTCTTCTTGCCCGAATTGTGCTGCTGTGTTGAAAGTCTTGGCCAGCGAAAAGCTACACCAGCAAGTATTTCTCTCCTGACACATTTCGCTGAGCGAGAGCTACGCGGACAGTGTGGACCCTGTGAAACAGCAAGAAAATGATTGCAAGTCGAGTTGAGGAAAATCCGTGCACAGCGCACTGTGGATGCGTGCAGTACACACGCTGAAGAGCGGCACGGCTAAAAGTCATCGCTGGGCTTCAGTTCTGTCCAGACCGCAGAAGGCAAAGAACCAAGCAGCTGGGCACCGGCTGCATGTACTCAGTGGAGTGAATTTCACATGTCCAGCCAAGAGCTGCTTCACAAGCAGATTCAGCTGAGAATGCTCTGGCTGCTTCACAAAGGAAGGTGCTGTGTTGCACTTCTGGACACTACCTGGCCAGTAGCAGGTTCTTACACCTTCAATGCTGCAGAGTCCATGCAGCTGGAGCACCCCCAGAAGGACGCGTCCAGCTAGAAGGCGTTCTTCAAGTACCCCTCTCTTCCAAGTAGCCTTGAAACTGAGCACAACACACTGCGGCTCGGCAGCTTCCTTCTCAGATAGACGTGCCCTCACACTATTCACTCTCACAGCTCTGTTGCCCACTTGCAGCAGCTGCTCCCAAAGATAAGGGCTCCAGAAGGAAAAGCCACTGCTGGGCTGCCCTTTCCCCTTGCCTCACGTAAAGCACCCGAAACTGTCCGCTGCACTCTCTATTTCCTTTCTCCGTCGCATCTACCACTGTAATGTCTGCATCTCGAAGAATAAGCCCCGGCACAATTCTTTCCTGGGAAAGCTGGAAGAGAAATAGGTAGCAGCACAAGTAGCTGCAAGTTGAACTTTAAGTTTCGAGCTGCTAATGTGAATCCGAAAACAAGCGAGTGGCAGCCACGCTTCCTCTTGCAGCCTGTGCGATGCACACACCAGCTCGGTGCTTTGCCTTCATTCTTACGCCCTTCGTAGCAGGTCGCGCTTTCATTTTGCTGGAGACGAACCGTCGTCTACTTCTCGCCCAGAGAGCACGGTGCCGGCAGCCAAATGCTGCAGGCTGCTGCTTCTGCCGAAACACGCCTGGGCTATGCAATTTCTCTCTAGCGCTGAAGTAACACCACATTCTCTTTGCTTTGTAGCCAGCATCTTTACGGAAAGCTTCTCGGCTACGTCTGGCACAGGGAACAGCTTTATTTTAACCGGCTTAGCCGGAGCATGCCCCGACGCGTGGAAACTTGTATTTGCACCACATTCCAGTGGCAGTCCTCTTTCCTCTACAGGCTGCACAACGCCGGCAGATGGCAGTGCGCTCTGCACCTGCCTTCTCACTTCCAAGTAGCACCGCGCACATTAGAGCCTTGCAGGGAGAGAAGACGCGGATAGGCGTCTCGCACAGAACAACGTGGCAGGGCGAAAAGGTGTTCTTCTTTTGTCTTCCTCGTCGCCCAGAGTGTGCTGCTGTGTTGAAAGTCTTGGCCAGCGAAAAGCTACACCAGCAAGTGTTTCTCTCCTGATGCATTGCGCTGAGCGAGAGCTGAGGAAAATCCTTGCACAGCACACTGTGGATGCGTGCAGTACACACGCTGAAGAGCGGCACGGCTAAAAGTCATCGCTGGGCTTCAGTTCTGTCCAGACAGCAGAAGGCGAAGAACGAAGCAGCTGGGCACCGGCTGCATGTACTCAGTGGAGCGAATTTCACATGTCCAGCCAAGAGCTGCTTCACAAGCAGATTCAGCTGAGAATGCTCTGGCTGCTTCACAAAGGAAGGTGCTGTGTTGCACTCCTGGACACTACCTGGTCAGAAGCAGGTTCTTACACCTTCAATGCTGCAGAGTCCATGCAGCTGGAGCACCCCCAGAAGGACTCGTCCAGCTAGAAGGCGTTCTTCAAGTACCCCCCTCTTCCAAGTAGCCTTGAAACTGAGCACAACACACTGCGGCTCGGCAGCTTCCTTCTCAGATAGACGTGCCGTCACACTATGCACTCTCACAGCTCCGTTGCCCGCTTGCAGCAGCTGCTCCCAAAGATAAAGGCTCCAGAAGGAAAAGCCACTGCTGGGCTGCCCTTTCCCCTTGCCTCACGTGAAGCACCCGAAACTGTCCGCTGTACTCTCTATTCCTATTCTCCGTCGCATCTACCACTGTAATGTCTGCATCTCGAAGCATAAACCCCGGCACAATTCTTTCCAGGGAAAGCTGGAAGAGAAATAGGTAGCAGCACATGTAGCTGCAAGTTGAACTTCCTGTTTTCAACTGCTAATTCGAATCTGAAAACAAGCGAGTGGCAGCCACGCTTCCTCTTGCAGCCTGTGCTATGCACACACCAGCTAGGTGCTTCTGCCTTCATTCTTATGCTCTTCGTACCATTTCGTTCTTTTCATTCTGCCGGAGTCGAACCGTCGTCATCTTGTCGCACAGAAGGCACGACGGCAGAGAAACCCTCCAGAGAAACGCTCCAGGTTGCTGTCTCTTCCGAAACACACCTGGGCTGTGCACTTTCCTTCGCTGCCCTTGGTAGCACCACATTCTCTTTGCTTTGTAGCCTGAATGTAAAGGGAAAGAGTCTCAGCTACGTCTGGCACCGAGAACAGCTCTAGTTCAACGGGCTTACCCGGCGCTTACCCCGACGCGTGGCAACTTGTATTTGCACCACATTCCAGGGGTAGTCTTTCTTTCCTTTACAGCCTGCACAGCGCCGGCAGATGGCAGTGCTTCTCTGCACCTGCCTTCTCACTTCCAAGTAGCACCGCGCACATTAGAGCCTTGCAGGGAGCAAAGACGTGGATAGATGTGTGGCAGAGAAAATCGTGCAAAGACGAAAAGATGGTCTTCTTTTGTCCTCCTCGTCGCCCAGATTGTGCTGCTGTGCTGAAAGCGTGCGTTTTATTACCCCTTCTCGCAGTAAGACTATGTGCTGCGTTGCAACTGTTGGCCAGCGGAAGGCTAATGCAGCAAGTGCTTCTCTCTTGACACATTTCTCTCAGCGAGAGCTTGTGCGGACAGTTGGGCTCTGCCAAGCAGAAAGGCTGTACTTGCACGTAGCGCTGAGGAAAATCCGTGCACTGCGCACTGTGGATGCGTGCAGTACACACACTGAAGAGAGCCAAAGCTGAATGCTTCAGTTCTGTCCAGCGCCGGTAAGGGAGAAGAACGCAGCCCCAGGCCACTGGGCTGGTGTGTGCGATGACTAGGAGCTTTGCCGCTCTTCTGCGTGTATACTGCACGCATCCACAGTGCGCAGTGCACGGATTTTCCTCAGCTCTCGCTCAGCAAAATGCATCAGGAGGGAAGCACATGATGGATTAGCCTTTCACTGGCCAACAGTTCCAACGCAGCACCACAGTCTTCTTGCGAGAAGGGGTAATAAAACACATGGATTGTCCCGGAACAGTTCTCTGGGCGAGCCGTAGCCGAGAAGCTTTCCCTTAAGATAAAGACCACAACGCAGACAGAATGTTGTGCTACCTAGCGCTAGAGAGAAATTGCATAGCCCAGGCGTGTTTCGGCAGAAGCAGCAGCCTGCAGCATTTCGCTGCCGGCACCGCGCTCTCTGCGTGAGAAGTAGACGACGGGTCGTCTCCAGCAAAACGAAAGCGCGACCTGCTACGACGAGCGTAAGAACGAAGGCAGAGCACGGAGCTGCTGTGGGCATCGCACAGGCTGCAAGAGGAAGCGTGCCTGCCACTCGCTTGTTTTCGGATTCATCTTAGCAGTCGGAAACTTGCAGCTACTTGTGCTGCTACCTATTTCTCTTCCAGCTTTCCCAGGAGAGAACTGTGCCGGGGTTTATGCTTCGAGATGCAGACATTACAGTGGTAGATGCGACGGAGAATGGAAATAGAGAGTGCAGCGGACAGTTTCAGGTGCTTCACATGAGGCAAGGGGAAAGGGCAGTCCAGCAGTGGCTTTTACTTCTGGAGCCTTTTTCTTTGGGAGCAGCTGCTGCAAGCGGGCAACAGAGCTGCGAGAGTGCATAATGTGAGGGCACGTCTATCTGAGAAGGAAGCTGACGAGCCGCAGTGTGTTGTGCTCAGTTTCAAGGCAGCTTGGAGCAGGGGGGTACTTGAAGAACGCCTTCTAGCTGGACGCGTCCTTCTGGGGGTGCTCCAGCTGCATGGACTCTGCAGCATTGAAGGTGTAAGAACCTGCTTCTGACCAGGTAGTGTCCAGGAGTGCAACACAGCACCTTCCTTTGTGAAGCAGCCAGAGCATTCTCAGCTGAATCTGCTTGTGAAGCAGCTCTTGGCTGGACATGTGAAATTCGCTCCACTGAGTACATGCAGCCGGTGCCCAGCTGCTTCGTTCTTCGCCTTCTGCTGTCTGGACAGAACTGAAGCCCAGCGATGACTTTTAGCCGTGCCGCTCTTCAGCGTGTGTACTGCACGCATCCACAGTGTGCTGTGCAAGGATTTTCCTCAGCTCTCGCTCAGCGCAATGCATCAGGAGAGAAACACTTGCTGGTGTAGCTTTTCGCTGGCCAAGACTTTCAACACAGCAGCACACTCTGGCCGACGAGGAAGACAAAAGAAGACCATCTTTTCGCCCTGCCACGTTGTTCTGTGCGAGACGCCCATCCGCGTCTTCTCTCCCTGCAAGGCTCTAATGTGCGCGGTGCTACTTGGAAGTGAGAAGGCAGGTGCAGAGCGCACGGCCATCTGCCGGTGCTGTGCAGCCTGTAAAGGAAAGAGGACTGCGACTGGAATGTGGTGCAAATACAAGTTCCCACGCATCGGGGGCATGCTCTGGGTAAGCCCGTTGAACGAAAGCTGTTCTCTATGCCAGACGTAGCCGAGAATCTTTCCCTTTACATTTAGAGCTGTATGTCGCTGAGAGGGAAAGTGCAAAGCCCAGGCGTGTGTCGGCAGAAGCAGTCGGCTGGAGCATTTGGCTGCCGGCACCGTGCTCTCTGTGCCACAAGTAGACGGCGGTTCGACTCCGGCAGAATGAAAGCGCGACATGGCTACTAAAGAGGCCGAACGAAGGCGCCGAGCACCGGGCTCGTGTCCGCAGCGTACAAACTGAGAAAGGAGCGTGGCTGGCGCTCGCCTGCCTGCCGACTTCACGTTAGCATTGAGAAGGAGGAAGTTCAACGGCAGCTACTTGTGCTACTACTTCTCCCTCTTCCAAGCATCCCTGGGAACACTGGCGCTTACCTTTGGGCTCCGAGATGCAGAAAACACAGTGGTCAATGCCAAGGAGAGGGGAAGTAGAGAGTGCAGCGGGGAGTTGAAGTGGCTTTACGTGAGGCAAGGGGAAGGTGCAGCCCAGCACTGGCTTTTCCTTCTAGTTCTTTTCTTCAGGAGAGCAGCTAGCAAGCGAGCTGCAGGACCCAACAATGGGATGGCACGTCTTGTCAGAGAAGCCACGGTCTACAGTGCTGTAGAGTGCTGTGCACAGTTTGAATGCTGCTGTAAGTACACGGTACTTTTGGAACGGCTTCTCTCCTGCCTCTCCCGTCTCTGTGAGCTCTAGCTGCTTGAACTTGGCCACACTGAAGGTGTGTGGACGTGATTGCTCTGCGAGTATCAAGTCTTCCAGAGACGAGGGATAGTCAACAAATGCTTTCTCACCTGGCCCATCTCTCAGTCCGAACTGTGGCTAGAAACGCTGCTGTGCTGCAAGGGTGGACTTAGCCACTCTGAGAGAATGTGATGACGCTCTGTAGATAGTTGCGAAGGAAAGTGCTGGTCACTGCAACGTTTCGCCTAGTTTACAGACTTTAGAGGGACTCTGAAGGCCAACGCCTTCTTCTAGCACTTGTTCTCTGCGTGCAGCTGCTGCATGTTCGGAAGGGCTTTGGGATCGGCGAGTGGTGGAGGGTAGGATGGTACCTAGATCTTGAAGGAAAGTGCGTCTCTCCAGGACCTTTGATGCAGTTCAGTGGGTGCGAGTTGCATGTTGAGCATGTTCATGATGGCACAGAAAAGGTTCTGAAAGAAAGACGCCGTGCTGGAGCTGCCTTGACTTTTGCCGCTTAGTAACTGCACAGCCAACAATGAAAAGATTCCTCTTGCTTCCCCGCTACGCGCAGGATCACATTCTTTTGTGTCTCCAAGAGGCAGGATGCACAGCGGAGCTCTTCCACCAACTGCTCGCACACGACTGGGGCCGCGCCGGCGAAGCGCTTGGCTTTTTCCCCGGCACTGTCAGCGCTCCTCGAAACAAGCACACGATGGCGCTGACGACTTGTAAAAGAAGGCCAAGCGCCTGGCGCTGCTCGAAACCATCCCAAGGGCAGAGGCAAGTTGCAAACGTCCCTGCACTCAAATCAACAGCACATCAGGACAAAAAGATTTCCCTCATCTTCCCCTTCCAAGAGCGGACTCTTCTTTATACCGCACTCCAAGAGGCAGACAAACCTCTTTGGCCCAAACCAATCTTTGCCCTCTCGCAGATTCTGCCCACCAACTTGAAACCATCTGGCAAAAACAGAGCTCAAAACAGTGCGGGCTGAGGAAGATCTTGCTGCCTGCAACTTCAACTGCACCCCTCAAACTAGCAGCACACACGCTGTTCTCAGCACTTTCCTTCTCAGCTCTAGGTACCATCCTAAGCCTTCCCTCTCCCAGAGTCAGCATCCAAAGACAACGGCACCACGGACTGCTCACACACTAAAGGCACCAGGACAAAAGGCTCACAAGCTTGGCCTTTGCATTCCCACGGGCAGCTCAACAGCTCTAAGCCAGAGAGAGCTCTGCCTCTTGGGAAAAGCCTTTAAAATCCCTAAGAGCACCTGATGTGCACATCCAAACCTGCTTTCCTTGCCAAAGAGAGCAACTACAAGCCCATCTCCAAAGAAACAGCATCCCCTCCTCCAAAATACAACACATCCATCCACTGATCCACCTCCAGTATAGAATAGATCCAACAGTTGCCCCTACACGCCCAGGGGCCAGAAGAGAAATGTCTTGCTGGACTATTCCTCCCCATGCTACCTTAACATCTGCTCCAGCAACACTGGCACTATGTCCTTGCCTTGGCAAGGAAAGGCACTCCGAGTCTCTTGGCCTTGCCTTGCCTTCAGTACCTTGTCTAGTTCTTCTTAAGCTACCCTTGCTCTGCTTCCTTTGCCTCTGCTGCCTTGCCTTGCACTACCTACAACTTGCTGGCTTTGCTTTGCCCTGCCTACCACTCTTGTCCTCGCCTTCCATGCAGGCAAGGCGCTGCAAAGCAAGTGCAGGCAATTGTGGGCAAGTCAAGGGAGAGGTAAGCAAGGCCAGAGCAGTGAGGGGAAAGCAAATGGAGTGGTAGGCAAGAGAAGGCCCAGACGTTAGAGGCAAGGCTGGCCGTAGGAAGGGAAGTCCACTGATGGGAAGGCCAGGCAGAAACAGGAAGTGCTTGGCAAGTCAAGGCCTTGGAGGAAAGCGGTAGGCAGGTCAAGGGTGGGGCATGGCCATGCAAAGGAATGCAAGGCTCCAGAGGGCTCCAGAGGGCTAGCAGGGCAAGACAAGGAAACTGTTGTGTTGCCAAGGCAAGGCCAGGCAAGGCAGGTGAGAAGTACATTCAAGGACTGCTGGTACACAAAAGTAGCCAGGACCAAGTGCTTTGTGTGGCCTTGATCCTGCGTGGGTCATGTCTCCTCTGCACCTCAAAGACTTGAGCTACCTGCTTTCCTTTGTAGGCAAAAGAACTCTCATTCTGGTCCCCGAGCTCAAGGGCAAAATGTGAATTGCCCTTGCAAGATTCAAGACATGCAAGGATTGCTCCCAGACCAAGGCTGCCCATAGAGATGAGTGTGGCAACACGCATCCTCCCCTGGTCTTCCTCTCCTGTGATCCTGAAACACGGGAGATGCTTGAGAGCTTTGAGATTCCTAGGAGGAGCAGAAAGGGCAGGGCAAGGCCATGAAATGGCATTGAAAAGGGGTCTTGAATTCCAGGTGGGGGAGGGGTGAGCAAGGTCATGCAAGGCAAGGGAGGGCTTCAAGGGCAGGGCAAGGCAAGTGGTGGCTTGGCGAGGCGAGGCGAGGCAAGGCAATGAGGGTCCTAGAAGGAAAAGGAAAGGTGAGGCCAGAGCTAGACGAATGTGAAAGGAAGTCAGGTGGGGGATGGGTGAGCAAGTCAATGCAAGGCAGGGGAGAAAAGGCAGGTTGAGGGAAGGCTACAGAGGGGGCAGCAAGGAAACGCAAGGCATGGGGAAGCATGTGAAGAGTGAGTGCTGCCAGCCGGCTGGGATGGCAGGGGCGGGGCAACTGCAAGTAGCATGGCAGGGATGTGGAGGGGGGTGTTAGTGTGCGGGAGGTGTGTGTGTGTGTGTGTGTGTGCAGCGGAGTGCAGGGTAAGTGCAGGTGTGCGTGTGCGCATAGGGGGGTTTTGTGCCAGGTGCTGTGCCGGGGGGAGCCATCCCACCGCCACGAAGGTGTGGGAGTGAAAGAAGTAACATAGATGTGTCTTTACAAAGAGACCGTGTGAATCCGTCCTTAGACAAGGCTAGGAATTTACTGGTAGGGGCGTAACAGAAGAAAGTCTTAGTTCTAGAAACTGTTACTAATCGACAGAGACTGTTGCTCAGCCAAGGCCGTGTTAAATTGCTGAACCTAGAGCAAGGCAGCAAAGACTTAATAGCATTAGGAATAGTTTCGTTTTCTTCCTTTTCCATACCAAGAGGGGGGTGCATATTAGAGGGGAGCCTAGAGTAGGCAGTTCCGGAAGTCTGTAATTCCCGAGTACCTCCGAGGGTGCTATTGCCAGGAACTTCACATCAAAAGGGGGCTGCGTCCCGCAATCAGTTGAGAGACTCCATGGCAAAAGCCCCATGGCCTCTCCCTGTAGTTGAAGAATGTTACAGGCCTCCTCTGTCTCCTTTTTGGTGGATGAAGAAAGTCAGAAAGCAACACTTCTGCCAGAACTCTCCAAGATGCCCCCTTTGCTCGCAGTGACTCCATCACTGGCCGGGAAGCTGTCTTTTCTCCCAGAGGAGTTTGAGATACAGTTAAAAGCCGTGTGGCAGAGAAAAAAGGCAATAATTGGTTTACAAGGGATGGCAAACAAGAGATACCAGAAGCTTTGGCCCTACCAATAGTAAAAGCACTCCGTGAAGAGAGTCCTTGCACCTCCTGAGGATTGGCAGAAGCCTTCCTCATGCTGGATGTTGCTGGGGGTCTTTTTAGACTGGCAGAACGAGCTGTTGAAGGTTGCTTGATCTGTGCTAAAGCAAACAGCCAAGTTACAAAGTAACTTGCCAGGGGAGGGAGGCCTTGGGCTGCAGGTCCCTTCCAAAGATGCCAGGTGGATTTTCCTGAGATGCCCCAAGTGGGAAGGCTTCATCTCTTCTGGTAATGGTATGTCAGCTAGCAAGGTGGCCAGAAGCATTTCCAACTGCTTCAGCAACGACAGCATCAGGTATTAAGGCATTTTTGGAACAAATCTTTCCAAGATACAGCATTGTAGAAGCAATAGACTCAGATAGGGGAACTCATTTTACAGGAAAGATCCTTCAAGGGGTTTTGGCTTCTTTAGGAACACAATGGAACCTCCATAGGCCCTGGCACCCCCAGAGCTCGGCTCGGGTAGAAAACAATGAATAGAGAAATAAACACCTTTTGAAGCTGGTAATAGAAACCAAGATGCCATGGCTAGGGCTTTGGACATTGGCTTTGGTGAGAATGAGAGCCCGAGCCAGAAGAGAGATTCCGTTCTCCCCCTTTCCGTCGTTGTTATGAATTACCCGGGTAAGTCTCAACCTAGTGGGGGAGTAGAGGTAAGTGATGTATATTTAAAACCATCTGTGGCCAGGATACTGCTTCTTGTAAAACCCCTTCAACAGGAAGCTCAGCTGGCACAAGCCCCACCTTTGGACTTTGCTGCTTGTAACATCCAACCAGGAGATTGAGTCCTAGTTAAGGAGTAGAAAGAAGCGCCAGTGGTTCTGAAATGGCGTGGCCCATTCCAAGTGTCACTGATGACAGAAACAGCCATGAAGACAGCTGGACACAGGTGGACCCGTCACTCTCGGGTCAAGGTCTCTGAAGCCTCAGAGATTTGCACATCTCAGCTGGAGGAGAAGGCCGGGAGGCTGTGACTGCAGGAGTGGGCCGGAGCAGTAGCCAGTGCTTCGACATCAGAGGAAGCCCTGCGTGCCTACCCACAGACCACCTGCTGAAATAGTCTCTATGGGTATCCCTCCTCTAGAATCTCCACTCACTGGGGCACTAATACTTTCTGGATTCTTTTATGTTAAGTGGTTTCTGTGTCTTCAATTGCCACAGGTGCTGCAGCAGACAACGGGAAAATTAGACTAGCTAATTAGATCACATTATTAAAATATTTTCCTTACTAGTTCTACTTTTATATGGTCAGCTAAGTTTAGGCCAGGAGTGGGAGAATCAATTTGCAGCCTTAGCAGAAGAAGTAGCAAAAGTTTTTCACCTTAGCAATTGCTGGCTCTGTGGAGGGCCCGGAGGATCTGAAGAGTGCCTATGGTTGGCTAGCCCAGCTGAACCTAAGTGGTGGCTCAACACCTGACATGAGGTCCATACTAGGACGGGATTTGGGGCCAAAGAAGGAAGTCCATGGCTATAGGAGAAGGTTTCACGAAGGATGTCTGGACTTCAGGTGGCTCTCTTGAAAGCTGTTTATTGCATAGGCGAAGTTCCAGCATTTCAGGGAGTGGCTATCCAGAGCCAGCCCTATAGCTACCAGCTCCAGCTGTAGGCATACCTGAAGCCGCTTGCTGTTCAAGTTACAGAGCATTCTATACTTTTCTTTGCAGAGTATCTTAGCACGTAACAACCAATAAGCACCATACACAATACCTTTACATTGGCCTATAGCCTATCATAGCTACTACCATCACCATATTATAGTCATTATTATCCAATCACAAGAGTAAGTTACAATTTAAGCTTCCAGTGGAAAATTCTTAGACCTTTCTTCTTCTTGCTACATCAACATTTCTTGTTTGCCTGCCATATCTTTCTTTTTGGTAAAGACACCTTTTCTATTCACTTATGCTCTTCTTGAGACTTACTTACTTGGTGAAAAACATGTCTTTGTTTGTAATCACATACCTTTGTCCTGCTCCTAAAAATCTCCTTCCAACTCATCTCCAACCTTTGCCTTCTCAGTTACTCAGCGATCACTGTTTCAGCAAAACATCTTTTCTTCTATATCAAAACTTGCTTTCATTTCTACCTCATCCCCAGCTTCTACATTCTCAGACCTTTCTGCCAAGCCTACGTACCTGTGAAACTTTCTTACCAAACTTTCATCCTCCCCAACACATGGCCACTTCATTCTTCTCCAACAGGCACTTATTGCCTAAACAGGACAGGGCGGGTCTATGTAGGAAAAGGCGTTTGTCAATTGACTTTCCCTCTGGCTTTAAACAATTGGGTTTGGACCCACAATTGCCCTCCTTACAATTGTTCCAAATATCAAGACAATTGCAATCAAATAGCTGTTCAGCTCACTAATGGTAGCTGCGTAAGGTGTTCTTACCAAAAACATTTGGAAGCCTGTAAAGCAATGGGGAGGGACAAGGGGGTTTTTTGACCACCTATTTTTAAGCTGTCCCCACAAAAATCCCACAAGTAGAAGACATGTTGTTTGTGATTATCAGTGGGAATGGCAACACTGGATTGGAACTCAAAGCCTTTTAGTGAGTTCTGCTCCAAATCCAAGCAAGCAACTTGCAGATGTAAATGTAGATGGGAACCCTGTGTGGGAGCTTGGAAATGCAAATGCTGTGACCCTTATGGTGGGGCAGCTATTGTTGGAGGACCGTTAGGCCAGGGAAACCCGCAGTATTTTGACCTACCAATTGATGACCAAGGGTAGGAAGGCCCCTTTGCTAATGGAACACGGGCTTTGAAAGGACATGATTGGATTTGTGGCCAACATGCTTAGCTCAGGTTACCTCCAAACTGGTCAGGGATATGGTATATCCCTGGGGTATATTAGACCGTTGTTCTTTTTGCTACTACAAATTCAGGGAAATCGCTTAGGAATCCAAATCTGTGATGATTTAATTAGAGAAAAGCAGTCAGCTGATGCAGCCTTGGCTGCAGGGAGCACCCCAAAACGGGGAAAAGATGAATGGCCACCAGAACAAGTTACGCAACATGATGGACCAGCCACTTGGCAACCTAAGGAATTAATCCCAGATGCCTGGGAACCCATTTATCATTTGAATGAGATAATTAGGTTACAAGCTGTCAGAAATAATTACCAACCAGCCAGCCACAGCTCTTGACCGTTTTGCTGAGCAACCCACTTCAATGAGGAAAGCGGTATTTCAACATTGGATGGTATTAGATTATCTGTTAGCAGAAGAAGGAGGAGTTTGTGGGAAATTAAATGACTCGAGCTGCTGTTTGCAAGCAGATGACAGCGGAAAATGGTCAAACAAATAACAGAGGAAATAACCTCAGCTCATGGACCTGTCCAAGTGTTGAAAGGATGGTAATGGGACATGTTTTCCTGGCTAACTGGCCAGCTATGGGCTAAATTGTTACAGCAGGGATTACTGTAACACGCCTATATCAAACCAGGAATCCCGTGGAAAAGAAGTAGATATGGACAGATTGGTGGTAGATGTTTCAGAGGTCTTTATTTCTCCAGCCACATGGCCGGGGCTCTGCTCAGGAACTCCCCCAGTCACGGGACCCGAGGGTCCTTGGCCACACCGGGGAACACAAACCAACCAAGGGGGAATGAAGCTGACCAGGGGCAGGGAAACCCCGTGTCTCCCCCCCAGGGCCCATCGCCCAGGGCTCCATGGCAGGGGGGGAGACCCCAACACTAAATGAATACCATTTCTCCTCTTCTATGCTATAGCAACTCTAATCTTTTGACCATACGTGACACCATGCTGGGTGCAGCTCTTTCAGCAGGTAGCAGCCATGCCTACCTGATCCAGAAACGACTACAAAAGGACAGAAGAGGATGTCACTGCAAATAATAGCAAAAGCCCAGAAGACTCAAGAAGAAAAAATTAAATCAATGGTAATTAAGGTTTGTAAAGACAAATACAGATCAAATAAAAAGAGGAGGGATTAAAAGGAATGAGATGGATGAGTCTTTACAAACAGACCGTGTGAATCGGCCTGTAGACAAGGCTAGGAACTTATGCGGAGTGAAGTAACAGAAGAAAGTATTAGTTCTCTAGAACTGTTACTAATCATCAGAGACTGTTGATTAATCAAGGCCGTGTTAAATTCCTGAACCTAGAGCAAGGCAACAAAGACTTAATAGCATTAGAAATGGTTTTTTTTCTTCCTTTTCGATGCCAAAAGGGGGGTGCATATTAGAGGAGGGCATAGAGTAGGCAGTTCCGGAAGTCTGTATCTCCCGAATACCTCAGCCAGTGGGGAAAAGGAAGAGGGTGCTGTGGCTGGGAACTTGACATCAAAAGGGGGCTGCATCCCGCAACCGTTTGACAGACCCCATGGGAAAAGCCCCATGGACTCTCCCTGTAGTCGAAGAATGTTGCAGGACTCCTCTGTCTCCTTTTCGGACATCAACCTCAGGCATGGTGGATTAATTTTCCCTAACGGCAGCGACCTGCTGCGTGGTCTCCGTGCTCCTCCCCAGCCCCCCGGGAGGTGCAAAATAGTTCCCGGCGGCTCTCACCGCGCGTTACAGACGGCTGCGCGGCGCCGGGGCTGCTCGCAGTGCTCCCCTGCCCTGCCAGGGCTGCCTGAGGTCTGCGGAGCCACCTCGCCACCGGCGCGGCCAGGGCCGGGGCCCTTCTCGACAGCAGCCGAGGGGCTGCGGAGCGGGCGGCTGCGGGACGATCAGCTCTTTTATGCCGCGCGGTGCTGCCGCCTCCATCTAGCTCCCCATCGCGCCGCCGGCCGACCCCGCCTGGCGCGTTCACGCTCGGCCGCGCTCGCCGCCCGCCCAGCCTCGCCGGAAGCTCTCCCGCGCGGGCCGTGCCCCGGCTCCGCCTGCGGCTCGGCAGGGCCCGGCCGCACGCGTGCTGCGTGGCTCGGAGCACCCGCGTTGCGCCGCAGGCGACGGGGAAGGCGGGGCGGGCAGGCGCCGTCGTGGTAGCGCGAGGAGAGGAGCGCCCGGGCGGGGCGGCGAGTGGCGCGGCGGTGAGCGCTTCTGCTTGCTGTCGCTCGGCTGCCGCCCACGGCAGGTGCCGTGTGACCCCGCGGAGCGGCGGGGCCGGCCGGGCGGTGCGCGGCGAGGCTTTCGGCCAGCGGCGGCCGCAGCGACAGTCTGCCGGCACTGCCCGTGCCGGCGGAGAGAGCGGGGATCCGAGGCCGGCCTTCCTAGGGTAACGAGGGGCGACCGCCTTTGCCGCGCTGCCCTCCGTGCAGCACGTGGCCGATTCCGGCGAAGCCGGGGTCTCCGCAGCGGCGCGGGCGGGAGGGAGTGGGGAGCGCGCTCGGTGCTCTGCCGGCCGCTCCCGCCCAGCGCTGCGCTCCGCCGAGGCGTTTTCCCGCCCGTCCTGGGAAGGACATAAGGGACACCAAAGTTGGAGCTTAGCTGTCAGGGGGAACAACTTCCCTCCATTGGCGACCTCCTTTTCCCTCTGATTCAGCTACCTTGTGGTAGGTGCGATGGTGCTGAAGAAGGGTGGCGGCTTGGCACAGTTGCTGGCATAGGTGGTGCGAGAGCTCCACGCAAGCAGCTTTGAGTGGCATGTGCGAGGGTAGGAAGGTACGGCACCCACAGCTGAAGGTAAAAAAAGTCAGGGCATGTCATCAGCCGCAATCGTGCTAAGTTGTTCATCTTTGCAAACTGCTTGCCGAGTTGTTCCTTTTCTTAGGTAATGGGGGTTTGTATCAACCAGAACTGCATATGGTCAGTATTTGCAGAGAAGGTTATTTGGACTGTTGTTGAAGTGAGTGTAGCAGTTTCTATGGCATTTTGCAAAAAAGTGACAGGTCTCTCTGCGTTCCCCAATTCTTAACAAAAATGAAGTTCACAAAGCCCTGAAAAGAGGTTTTACAAAACTTCAGGGATTTTTTCCTGCGAGTACTGTGGAGACAACCATAGTCACCTTGTCTTTCCAAAAGTGAAGGTTACATCTTTTTGTCCAAGAGCATCAAGTGCTTTTGATCAGCGTTTGTGTGCATGCATTAGCCTTGTTCTTGTTCTTCCTTGGAGAACTTTTACAATCCTCAGATGATCTGTGTAGGCTGCAGACTGCAGTGGTGAACTTGAAGGCTTCCAGCAGAAGGGAGATGCTGTCCACGTTTTGGATTTTCCTTAGTCTGAACTGATGATCTGTCATTTGCATGTTTGTTTAGCTGTGCTTAGAATAATGAGCAGAAACATTGATAAGTTGGTGTCTAGAATAAAGACAATTACCAATTTCCTCCCTTTGTGGGAGCCCATCCAAAAGTCACGCAAGAAGAAACTTCGAGGTCACTAAAGTAATTAGAATTGTTAAAACTCAGAAAGGCATAAAGGTCAGAGTGTGGAAGATGAGTTACTTCATCTTCCTTAGGACCACTGACCCAATTCAAGACCACCGACTACATTCAGATCACACGCTACGCATGCTTAATGACATGTAAGCTCATTTCCATACAAAGCGGAGAATGGGAGGTGCCAACACTATGAATACGCATTTTGTATTTTGGATATTCATAATACGTGGAAATAAAAGGTATCATGTTTGCTTGTATCAGGGCCTGCGACTTAGGGAGCTATCCCATGCAAAAATAAAACATACACTTTCTAACTCTAAACTGTTAAGAGTTTTTGTCCATCTCAGTTGGATATCGATATTAGATCGATATTCATATTTTGGTAAATCATAGTTAACATAGGAGAAAGGCATGCTTGGTATGTACCTGGGATAGTTAGGGCTAGCTTTTAGTTCTGCAATGTTATTACGAAACATAGATACGGTCTTGGCCAGTTGCCCCTCGTTTCGAAACAGGGCTATAAAGGGACTTTCTGAAATAACTGAGATAAGATCTCCCCACGGAAAGAAGACAAATCTATTGGCAGCAGAGCACGAGGACTTCGTCTCATCTGTTGGTAGCCATTGCCCCCCCCTTTCTTCCTCTCTACTCTTGTACTTTGTTTTTCTTTCTCTCTCTCTCTCTCTTTCTCTCCTCTATCACATTACCATGTTGTGGGTACTTAACAAAGGTGAATAGGTGATTAAAACTGAAATCCCTTGTGTCCTTTTGCACTCGGAGATCTGTAAACAAACCATCACGACCCTCACTTCTATTAGCAGATCGTGACATTAAACTGGCATCACGGACAGGATTTCTGACAGACAGAAGGGGTTGCAAGGTTGTGTGTAGTCTGTAATAGGGGAAGGACGTTTCACTCCAGCCGCACCTAGCCCGACACCCCGCAAAGGCTGAGCGGTGTCTAGAAAGCAAGGGGGACGACTCGAATTTCCCACAAACTGCACACGCCTAGGTGAAAAGCACCCCATACTCAACTGAGGGCTCTGTCTTCAGATTTTTCACAAAAAGATCTCTTAGTGTAAAAGGGGGAACTGTTTTGGTGGGCGTGTGTGAATTTGGACTGCTTGGTGTAGCGAAGAGACAACCGTAAGTAACTTAAGGAGTACCTCCCAGGCAGATTTTGGTCTCTTCACCCACCCAGGGAAGCGAAGGGCGACACGGCGAAGCTGTTTGTGTGGCAATGTGTAATTAGGTTTTACCTCCCTGTAGTGGTTTTGATCCCTTTATAAAATGACTGAAAACCCTAGTGCAAATCATAAAGCTGCATTTTATGCTCTGCTAGCAAAACATAATGCCCGGCCCTCTCCGGGAGGGGAAGAATGGGCTCAAAATAACTGGTTTAATTTGGAGTGTGACTGATAGAATATGTTCATTCCAACATGAGACAAAGTTTAAATTTGGCCAAAATAAAACCATAATCTGCTCCTAAATCTGTTTCAGGAGCATGCCTTACAGCAGCTATAGATCACTGCTTTAAGCGATGTAGTGAAGAGAAAGCAATCACAGATTCCCTTCAAAAGCTAGTGGAAATTTTACAGGAACAATCAGATGAAGAAAGGAATGAAAATCATTTGCTGCGGGCTGCTTTGAGGGAGGAATATTTTAAGAATTCAAAGAATGCTGACTCACCAAAAGAGAAAGAGGAAAAGAAAACTCCTCACATTAACCAAATATACCCCCAGGAAGAACTAGTGCTAGTGAAAAATTGTGGGGAAAACTGCTGCCCTCCTATGGGACCTCTAATTAAAACAGAATATAATTATATCAATGATGAAGATTTTGAACCGCATATCACCACTAAACAAATACCATACACTGCTCCTGAGTTGGCGAAGTTAAAAAAGGAGTACGGGCGGCTTCCCCACGAAGCTGAGACGGAATATGTCTTCCAAGTGTCTCTCACCGGAGGAGACCAAATTCAATTCACTGAACAGGAGGCCAGTGGATACTGGGGACATGGAGTTCTCTTAACAACAGGAGACAAACGTAACACATGGTCGCTGACTCGGCGCGCAGCTTTCTGGGCCGGGGGACTCAATCCTTTAGAAAGGGGAGACCCTTTTGCTACAGTTGGTACCCCTGATCAACTTCTAGAAAGCGTCCACAAAGCTGCCTGTCTGCAAATGATCCATGAAAGGAAATTAACTCCTGGATATGAATCCCCCACGCAATTACCTGTGAAACCTGAACTGATGACCCCTTTAATTCGAGGCCTTCCAGAATCACTCCAATCTACAGCAGCTGTCCTTCAAAAAACCATAGCTGCTGCAGGTCCTGTAGAGAGGTTGGACAGATTCCTTGGAAACCCGAGCGACCAAACTGCATCTACCGATCCTGGGTTTACTCCATATTCAACCCCCTCTCAGCCGCCAGGTTCACAATCAAATTCACCTGCCGGTGATTGCAAAGTTTGGACATGGAGTGAGGTTGAAGAAGATCTGATTAATTACAGTAGGAAATATGGACCGATAAAAATCCCAGAGGAAAAATCAGAAAAAACAAAAGGTGTCAGGCACATTAGGGCTCCTCATAGTGAAAAACCAAAGAATGTAACCAGAGATCCCTAACCGTCAGCATTGGTGCTTATTAGGTATCAAAAAGGGGGTCCCCAGAAATGCGATGGATGGCTTAGCCCTTGATCAGTTGAGTAAGGTAGTGTCTAACTGGCACTGCCAAAAGCCCCTTCTACCGAATCCGTCACTTCAACCCAGTGCACCCCTCCTCCCTCAGAATCTGGGCAGTGAGTCAAAGCCACTTCTCCCTCAAAGTCCGGCCAATGAGCCAGAACAGATTCTTCCTCAAAACCAGGGAAACTAGACCCTCTGTTTCTTGTCAGTGGGCAAAGAAACGGAGCATAGGTCTACCTGAGAATGCTCACTAAAAATAAAACGGGAGATATAACGATCACAGCTATTACAGGTCCTAAACGGGCACCTGTAACTTTTCTGATTGACACTGGGGCACAAATTTCTGCGCTGACAAAGAAAGATGCCCAGAGGTGTGGAATTGTTCCAACAAAGAACCGATATTGTGTTTTAAGTGCCTTGGGCACAACAACAGAATCTATGAATGGGGCCTTAGTCAAGCTCCCTTTGCCTGGAGAGGAAAACCAACTCTCCATCCATGGGGTGATTGGAGATATTCCAACCAATTTATTAGGGCTGAATGCCTTTGCTAGGAGGCAGTGGGAGGACTCAGAGGGTCTTCTGTGGTCTTTTGGCACACCACATTTTAACATCAGACTGCTCCAAGCTGCAGCCTCCCTACCATTCAGCAAAGTAACTAATGTGAAACAATACCTCCTTCCCCTGGGTGCCAAAGAGGCTATCAAGCCAGTGATACAGGAGCTACGACAACAAGGAGTAATACTTAATACCCATTCTCCTTTCAATTCTCCGGTGTGGCCAGTGCAAAATCCTAATGGGAAGTGGAGGCTGACAATAGATTTTCGTAGGCTAAATGCTAACACAGACCCTCTTACAGCAGCAGTCCCAAATCTAGCAGAATTCATAACATTGATTCAAGAAAAGGCTCATTCAATCATGCCACCTGTAGATGTCAAAGACATGTTTTTTACGACACCTTTACAGCCAGAAGATATGGACCGTTTTGCTTTCGCATGGCAAGGACAGCAACGCACTTTCACTAGGCTTCCCCAAGGGTACAAACATTCTCCTACCCTGGCTCATCACGCTTTAGCCCAAGAGTTCGACAAAGTACCCAAAGCGGACAATCTAGCTGTTCATCAACACACTGATGAGACCCTTGTGGGAGGAGATGAAATAGAAGAAGTGAGAGATACCCAACAGAAAATAACCTCCCACTTAGAAAGCCTTGATTTGCAAATTCCCTCAGAAAAAACCCAAACCCCTTCACATGAAGTGAAATTGTTGGGAATTTGGTGGAAAGGAGGTATGACACGTATCCCACCTGATAGCCTAACCTCTTCAGATCAGATTAAAATGCCTGAATCCAAAAAAGATCTCCAACATGCTTTAGGATTATTAGTGCTCCGGAGAAAACACATCCCAGATTTTCCATAATTGCCAGACCTCTTTACAACTTGTTAAGAAAAGGGACAAAATGGGAATGGAGTGCTTCCCAAGAAGAAGCACGGCAATTGTTGGTTTTTGAAGCAACAGCCTCACCAAGCCCTGGGCCCTATTCATCCCACAGATGCTTTTCAGGTCTCCTCAGGGTTGTCAGTACACATATGGCAGCGGGGTCCTGAGGGTCCGACGAAGCCTCTTGGTTTTTACTCCTGTGGCTTTAAAGATGCTGAAAAAAGGTACACTACCTGGGAGAAAGGATTGTTTGTGGTTAGCTTAGCTCTCCTAGAAGCGGAGAAGATTGCACAACAACAACCAATTGTTTTGAGAGGCCCTTTCAAAGTTATTAAGGCTGTCTCTACTGGCACCACCCCCACGTGACGGGGTGGCCCAGAGGACCTCAGTAAGGAAGTGGTATGCTCAGATTGAACATGATTGTAGCGTCTTCTCAAGAACTGAAGGAGCTGTAAAAAATCTGGCAATCCAAGAAACTGAAAACTTGGGTAGCAGCCAGGACAAACCTGCCTCAGTCATTAGAGTAGCCCCTCCTTTTTCCCCCAAACGGTCAGCAAATTCTTGGCTTACGGATGCTTCTGCCAAGCGAGAAGGAAAGGTGTGGAAACATAAGGCTGTAGCCCTCCACACTTCCTCAGGTGAAGGAATTATCACAGAGGGGGAAGGCAGTGCCCAAGTTGGCAAGCTGATAGCTGTTTGGAGTGTTTTCCAACGTGAGGCACAGAATACTTCTCCTGTCTGTATCTACACCGATTATTCCTATGCTGTGTTTAAGGGATGGACTGAGTGGCTTCCTTTTTGGCAGCAAAAGGATTGTGAAGTTAACAGAATCCCAGTATGGCAAAAGGAAAAGTAGCAAGAAATTCTAAGTATTGCAAGTCCAGGGAATTTGGCCGTGGAGTGGGTAGCCTCTCACCAGACAGATGGAAATCCAGCAGGAGAGTGGAACACTAGAGCTGACGAATTAGCAAGACTAAGTCCTGTGAAAAAAGATCAAATTACAGAGGACTGGGAGCACTTCTTAGAATGGTTGCATGTAAAAAGACAACGCACAGGTGCAAAAGATTTGTACAAAGAAGCCCTTGCTCGCGGTTGGTCTGTTACCAGAGAAATGTGTAAAACATGCATGTCAGCCTGTGAACAACGTCGCAGACGGCTAGAAAGACACCCTTTGGAAGATGACCCTCTGCATTTAAGAAAGGGTAAAGGCTTACGGGAAGCGTGGCAGGTAGATTATATCGGCCCCTTTAAAAAGTCAGGAAGTAAACACTTTGGGCTGGTAGGAGTAGAGATGATATCTGGGTTAGTCCAGGCCAATGCTTTTAAAAGAGCTACAGGAGATCATACTGTTAAAGCATTGCAGGCATGGTTTGGAACTTTCCCAAAACCACAAGAAATTCAATCTGATCACGGGTCTCACTTTACTGCCAAAGTTGTACAGGACTGGGCAAAAGGTGAAGGGATTAAACGGACTTTTCACACTCCTTACTACCCTCAAGCTAACGGCATCGTAGAAAGGACCAATGGTCTCTTGAAAGGACTTTTGAAACCACAGGAGGGAAATTGGGATGTTTGGCTATGGGAAGCTGTGAAAGGTGTGAATGATAGATGGGGGGTAAACGGGTGTCCCAAAATCACTGTCTTTTTCCCAACAGCTCCAAGCATAATTCTCTCACTGCAGGGACCAAATGATCCTAAGAATCCTGCACACTACCCTGGACAACCTGTTTCGGTAGATCTCCCTACCGTAGGAGAAGTACCACTAGTGCTAAAACGCCCTCTGAATAAATATGCATGGGTAGCCTCTGATGCCCTAGGGAGAGAGCATTGGATACATACACGCTGCATAATTCCATCATTCTAATTTTCTGCCTTTTGGTGGCAGACTCTGTTGTGTTCACTTTTCACAGAAGAACTCCGAGGGACATGAAGAAGAGCACATAAACCATGATAAGACTAGTGATACTTTTCTGCATCCTACCACAACACCAGGGCCAAAAACCAGCTGAGTGGCCATGGTCTGAAGCTACCATTAGGTACACTAGTGCTCTAGGATCCTATCCCAGAGATCGTTGCCCGAACCTAGCCACTGTAGCACTGCACGACTCTGAGGTATACCGTCCAAGTGAATGGAGATGGGACTTGAAGGATTGGACTAGAATCCTAAAAGGAACAAGAGGGGAAAAAATTAAGGTAGGATGCAGAAAAGTAGAAGGATCTCTTTACCAGAAAGCTTCCACCATTGCAATCGCTGGAAATTTTCTAAAACCAGATGGGAAAAGTGATTTGCACCCCAACATTACGGCCAAACTCTGCCCTACAACGGAGTGGGTGTGTGACAAACAAACCCCCTTCATCCTGTGTGGTTGTCAGAAGAATGTCGGTAACTACACCTTAGGCCCCAGTACCAACAATGTTGAAATCACAAAGCTTCGCAGAAACAAACTAACTGACTGCTGGTATAACTTTCCTCTAACCAAACCGACCTATGCAACATGCAATTGGCAAAATAACCCGGCAGATCAGCCAAGTCTGACAGGTTTAACTTATAAATTCAAAATAAACGCCGCAGCAAAGCCCATACTGAGTGCAGTAATCACATACCACGGTATAAGTACCCCCCTTGTGTTAGATGACAAGAATAAAGTTTTTCCACCCTTTATGGTAACCCGAGGTGACGATGTTACAATACGATGTGGATTAATTGCTGAATGTTTTACCGAACCTGTACACAGTTATAGCATTGGACCTCATGGCCGTGTTTTGTTTGGTGAAATTCAAAATCAAGATTGTTGGCTAAACCTTAATTGCTGTACAATTTCCCCATAAAGTCACGTGTGGTAAAAACAATACAAAATACTGGGGGGAACTCAAAGTCGATGTTGCAATACCTACCACCCAACCACCGGTCATGCTAAGCCCGAGAATTTTTGAAATTGGACCACGTATAACCACAAAAACAGGCCAACAACAACTATTGCTCAATCCGGCATGCTCCCTTAAACAAGTCAAGTTGCTGATGCAAAACAATGTCTCAGAAATTCAGCCAGCTTGTTCACCTTTTCTGCAGACTTCCTTCAAGGGGCAGACAACCGGGTTGCAAAAGCGGAACCCTTCTAAGAAACGGACGCAAAGAGACATAACCGGCGTTGTGGGAACAGGATTGGGAATCTTAAATAGTATTGATTCAGAAGTGCTAATGAATAAATTGGCTGCCACAACTACAGATTTGACTAAAATACAACAACCCATCAGCGGTTGTTATCAAACATATTACCAAATTGAGAAAAGGTAAATGTGAATGACCACAAATTGATAATTGGCATGCTCCGTGCTACGCAAAACAACATTTCTTTGGCTCTCAGCTGCGTCCAGGCTCAATTGTGGATGCAGTCCGTTGCTGCCTCAATTGTAAGAGAAGGCAAAGAAGGCACTTTTCCTACTGAAATTCGGAAAATAATCTGGGACGGTGCCACTGATTTTGAAAGAGAATTCCAATCCTGGTGGAATTTAGTGAATTTTACCTACAATCCCATCACAAACACAGCCACAGCCTTTGTACTAACCATACGTAATGCTTCAGTGCATTGGATAGTCCCTATCATTGCATTAGGGCTGAACCATGATGCAGCTATTCTCTACCCTTTCCAGCACAGAGAATGGGCCCGTCAAACTGGTAAGAAGTGGCAAACTGTTAATTTGGAAACTTGTATTGTCCGAGAACAACAAGGGTTTATCTGTGAAAGCAGTGCAATTAGACCTCAAGACATTTGTTTGGACACAGAACAAAATAGCTGTCCTTTTGAAATTCATCCTAACAAGATTCCTGAAACACTGCTTGTGTATATAGGCAATGGATGTGCATGCTTAAGAACTGCATGTGATAAGGTATTTCTAGAAAATGTAGTTGTAGATACTAAAACTCATTCAAATTCTTGTGTTTGTAACTTGACTAAAAGCACAGGATGTGATTTCTCTTATTTAGCCCCACTTACTTCTTATTGTATTTTACAGTCCAATTACACAGTGATCCACCAATTATTGCCTACCCCCACTGGGATGAACCTTACTTAGGTAAAGCACTTGTTGCTTCACCAGGATTTCATTGGAATTTTGGAAAAGATCAAGAAAAACAGACAGAAAACCTTGGTAACTGTTCATCACAATGGGAAAGAAACACATTGTTTTCTAGACAGAGGAAAGAAAGATGCTGGACACAGCTGGTGGGATACTCCTTTTGGGTGCTCACCTACTGCTACAGGTGTCCTGAACAAATTGTGTCATCCCATCCTTGTTCTCTTGATTTTAGTTTTGATTGGGTTTGTTTTATCAGCAATCTTACACATCATGAATTGCAGAATGATGAAACGGTTGACATCTGTAATAGATGTGCACAATTTGGACACTATCCCATCCACTGTGGACACCCCTAAGGTTATTGACACAAGATGAACTACATGAGTATTAAAATAAGATAAGACATGATTAAAAATTACAGGTGTATTTTGATTAAAAATTACTTATTCCTTCTTTTTCCTTTTCTTTCTCTTTTCTTATTTTCTCTACCCTTTTCTGGGATATGCTACCAACATTAACGAGTCCTGAAGACTTCGCAACAACACTACGAAATCGTGCTGATGGAGCTCTCCTGATGACAATCGTGAGTCATGGGGTGGTGTAAGAGACGGTCTGAAGATCCCTCATCTGCCTCACGATCATCGCCGAGGACAGAGGCTAAACACAGGAGTTCCAACCTGCCTAAGGTGGGATGTCTGCCAACTGTTGCCTGCAGGTGTGCCCGCTGGGAACTGGTACGCATTCCTGAGGAAATTTGTGCAGGTCACAGTGGACTGCGCCGTTCTTGCTGCCCAGGCGGGAAGGACTGCGCTGAAGCGGAAAGGAATGACCTGTCCTCTACACCTGTCCTGTACCTGTTTCCCAAAGCAACGAGCCTCATAACAACGGCTGTAGATTTGCCCCACCTCTTGGGGAAAAGGGCGAGATGTGGGGATACAGCTAGAAAGCAGAAGCCAGAGCACTGCTAAACTCATGCCAGAAGTAGACGCGCTAACGCTGCTAGGCCGCAAACCATAGCAGGCAGTATAGTTAGCATAGGAGAAAGGCATGCTTGGTATGTACCTGGGATAGTTAGGGCTAGCTTTTAGTTCTGCAATGTTATTACGAAACACAGATATGGTCTTGGCCAGTTGGCCCTCGTTTCAAAAAAGGCCTATAAAGGGACTTTCTGAAATAACTGAGATGAGATCTCCCCACAGAAAGAAGACAAATCTATTGGCAGCAGAGCACGAGGACTTCGTCTCATCCGTTGGTAGCCATTGCCCCCCCTTTCTTCCTCTCTACTCTTTTACTTTGTTTTTCTTTCTCTCTCTCTCTCTTTCTCTCCTCTATCGCATTACCGTGTTGTGGGTACTTAACAAAGGTGCACTGTTTTGATTAAAACTGAAATCCCTTGTGTCCTTTTGCACTCGGAGATCTGTAAACAAACCATCACGACCCTTACTTGTATTAACGGATCGTGACACATGTCCAAAAGAAAAAATCACTGGAACAAAAAGAGCAAACTGATCCAAGGTGAACTGATCCACGGTGAAAAACAGAAGCCTACGAAAATCTGGGGGGGAAAAAAAAGGCAACTCACGTGCCCGATTCACAGATGCAACTCCTGCAAAACTTTTGAAGGCAGTCTCACTCCCTCTGCTGAACAATCAACTGGAGGAAATCCCACTCCAAATCTGTGGGAAACAACAAAAGTGGTGCAACAAGCACTTCATAGAATAAAAACTAAAACTCCACCTGAATAAATTAATGCAATTAACATTGCATTAATTTCACCTGGCTTTTTTTTTTTTTTTTTTTTTTTGAGGAAATCTGTTTCTTTTCTCTTTTCTAAGAATGTCAAACATCCCTGCATTGACGATAAAGAAAGCAGTTTGAGGGCAGAGAAAGTGCAAGCAGCAGAATCACATCTAAATGTGATAACCATTTACTCACGTGGACGCTGTCCCTTTGTGTTAGCCCCAAGGAGTTGTACTTCTTTTTAATAATCGGTCTAGTGGGCCAAATTTTCACTTTTTAAGAACCTACCAACACATGGGATGGAGCTGCATGAAAACCAATGAAATGTAAAGTGTCACCATAATTGCTTGCATTATCAGTTTGTTAACGTTTGTCATTTAAGAATTTCTACATATTTGAAATCATACAAATATGTTCTAACCTTCCCAGTTCTGCCTCAGAAGACTTCAAAATTATTATCATTCAGCTAATTTTTTAAATTTACTATTTAGTGAATTAAAGAATCTTGACAAAACACAAGCAAATGCTAGAGAAGAAATGATTAAATCCCCCTTCCAGGGGACCCCAGGCGCTGACGGCTGCCACCGGCGTGCGCCAGGTCGGGACCGGCAGGCAGGGCTGCACCCCGCGTCTGCCACAACACCTGCAGCTTCTGCAGCCTGAAACACAGCTGGCTCAGGGGTTTCAATCAAGAGCCAAAAGATCTTGCTGGTCAATTTGGGGCAGAGAAAGGTCATCACTTCTAGCATGGCATAAGCCTGCCACTACATTTCTGTCAAGGACAATCACCTTGTTGCAGTGAAACTCCTGGGTAAAGTACTGAAGCGCTTTCAGATTCATATTATCCGACATTTCGGTGACCTTCTTTTATACCTGCATTGCTTCATACTGCTGGTTGTGGGCACAAGTTCTTTGTACACTATCCTGGAAATTAAAAAGATCAGAAACAACACCCACCCCTCCCCCACCACCACCCCTTCCCCAGCCACAACCCTAACAAAACCAACCTCCAGAATGTTCAGGAGTTCAAATGAGAACAAGCATAGATGGGGCATAAAAAGATGGATCCTCTTTAGACATTTGTGCATGCAGTGCCCTGCAATCCACTAAGTTCTACTTCTCGTACACCAAATACCTGTCTTCGGAACTCCTTGTTCTCCATTCAAACCCTTCTGGGAGGGTAATCGAGGAGATACTCTTACCTATTTTTAGCACATCTTGCACTAGGCAATTAAATCCAGTGCGCAGCATTACCTGACGAACTGAGGCGGTGACAAGGTCAATTAAGACCTGTTCATATCTTCATTTGGAGCTCTTCCAACTGCTTGAAAAGTGAAGCCTTGGACATTGAAGGTTCCGACTAAGGAAAATCCAAAACGTGGACAGCATCTCCCTTCTGCTGGAAGCCTTCAAGTTCACCACTGCAGTCTGCAGCCTACACAGATCATCTGAGGATTGTAAAAGTTCTCCAAGGAAGAACAAGAACAAGGCTAATGCATGCACACAAACGCTGATCAAAAGCACTTGATGCTCTTGGACAAAAAGATGTAACCTTCACTTTTGGAAAGACAAGGTGACTATGGCTGTCTCCACAGTACTCATAGGAAAAAATCCCTGAAGTTTTGTAAAACCTCTTTTCAGGGCTTTGTTAACTTCATTTTTGTTAAGAATTGGGGAACACAGAGAGACCTGTCACATTTTTTGCAGAATGCCATAGAAACTGCTACACTCACTTCAACAACAGTCCACGTAACCTTCTCTGCAAATACTGACCATATGCAGTTCTGGTTGATACAAACCCCCATTACCTAAGAAAAGGAACAACTCGGCAAGCAGTTTGCAAAGATGAACAACTTAGCACGATTGCGGCTGATGACATGCCCTGACTTTTTTTACCTTCAGCTGTGGGTGCCGTACCTTCCTACCCTCGCACATGCCACTCAAAGCTGCTTGCGTGGAGCTCTCGCACCACCTATGCCAGCAACTGTGCCAAGCCGCCACCCTTCTTCAGCACCATCGCACCTACCACAAGGTAGCTGAATCAGAGGGAAAAGGAGGTCGCCAATGGAGGGAAGTTGTTCCCCCTGACAGCTAAGCTCCGACTCCGGGGTCCCTTATGTCCTTCCCAGGATAGGCAGGAAAACGCCTCGGCGGAGCGCAGCGCTGGGCGGGAGCGGCCGGCAGAGCACCGAGCGCGCTCCCCACTCCCTCCCGCCCGCGCCGCTGCGGAGACCCCGGCTTCGCCGGAATCGGCCACGTGCTGCACGGAGGGCAGCGCGGCAAAGGCGGTCGCCCCTCGTTACCCTAGGAAGGCCGGCCTCGGATCCCCGCTCTCTCCGCCGGCACGGGCAGTGCCGGCAGACTGTCGCTGCGGCCGCCGCTGGCCGAAAGCCTCGCCGCGCACCGCCCGGCCGGCCCCGCCGCTCCGCGGGGTCACACGGCACCTGCCGTGGGCGGCAGCCGAGCGACAGCAAGCAGAAGCGCTCACCGCCGCGCCACTCGCCGCCCCGCCCGGGCGCTCCTCTCCTCGCGCTACCACGACGGCGCCGGCCCGCCCCGCCTTCCCCGTCGCCTGCGGCGCAACGCGGGTGCTCCGAGCCACGCAGCACGCGTGCGGCCGGGCCCTGCCGAGCCGCAGGCGGAGCCGGGGCACGGCCCGCGCGGGAGAGCTTCCGGCGAGGCTGGGCGGGCGGCGAGCGCGGCCGAGCGTGAAGGCGCCAGGCGGGGTCGGCCGGCGGCGCGATGGGGAGCTAGATGGAGGCGGCAGCACCGCGCGGCATAAAAGAGCTGATCGTCCCGCAGCCGCCCGCTCCGCAGCCCCTCGGCTGCTGTCGAGAAGGGCCCCGGCCCTGGCCGCGCCGGTGGCGACGTGGCTCCGCAGACCTCAGGCAGCCCTGGCAGGGCAGGGGAGCACTGCGAGCAGCCCCGGGGCCTCGCAGCCGTCTGTAACGCGCGGTGAGACCCGCCGGCAACTATTTTGCACCTCCCGGGGGGCTGGGGAGGAGCACGGAGACCACGCAGCAGGTCGCTGCCGTTAGGGAAAATTAATCCACCATGCCTGAGGTTGATGTCCGAAAAGGAGACAGAGGAGTCCTGCAACATTCTTCGACTACAGGGAGAGTCCATGGGGCTTTTCCCATGGGGTCTGTCAAACGGTTGCGGGATACAGCCCCCTTTTGATGTCAAGTTCCCAGCCACAGCACCCTCTTCCTTTTCCCCACTGGCTGAGGTATTCGGGAGATACAGACTTCCGGAACTGCCTACTCTATGCCCTCCTCTAATATGCACCCCCCTTTTGGCATCGAAATGAAAGAAAAAGAAACCATTTCTAATGCTATTACGTCTTTGTTGCCTTGCTCTAGGTTCAGGAATTTAACACGGCCTTGATTAATCAACAGTCTCTGATGATTAGTAACAGTTCTAGAGAACTAATACTTTCTTCTGTTACTTCACTCCGCATAAGTTCCTAGCCTTGTCTACAGGCCAATTCACACGGTCTGTTTGTAAAGACTCATCCATCTCATTCCTTTTAATCCCTCCTTTTTTTATTTAATCTGTATTTGTCTTTACAAACCTTAATTACCATTGATTTAATTTTTTCTTCTTGAGTCTTCTGGGCTTTTGCTATTATTTGCAGTGACATCCTTTTCTGTCCTTTTGTAGTCATTTCTGGATCAGGTAGGCATGGCTGCTAGCAGCATCCCCTTGACCACCTGCTGAAAGAGCTGCACCCAGCATGGTGTCACGCATGGTCAAAAGATTAGAGTTGCTATAGCATAGAAGAGGAGAAATGGTATTCATTTAGCCCAGAGCTGGCCAGTTAACCATGAAAACATGTCCCATTACCATCTTTTCAACACTTGGACAGGTCCATGAGCTGAGGTTATTTCCTCTGTTATTTGACCACTTTTCCGCTGTCATCTGCTTGCAAACAACAGCTCGAGTCATTTAATTTCCCACAAACTCCTCCTTCTTCTGCTAACAGATAATCTAATACCATCCAATGTTGAAAATGCCACTTTCGTCATTGAAGTGGGTTGCTCAGCAAGACGGTCAAGAGCTGTGGCTGGCTGGTTGGTAATTATTTCTGAGACAGCTTGTACCCTAATTATCTCATTCAAATGATAAATGGGTTCCCAGGCATCTGGGATTAATTCCTTAGGTTTCCAAGTGGCTGGTCCATCATGTTGCGTAACTTGTTCTGGTGGCCATTCATCTTTTCCCCGTTTTGGGGTGCTCCCTGCAGCCAAGGCTGCATCAGCTGACTGCTTTTCTCGAATTAAATCATCACAGATTTGGATTCCTAAGCGATTTCCCTGAATTTGTAGTAGCAAAAAGAACAACGGTCTAATATACCCCAGGGATATACCATATCCCTGACCAGTTTGGAGGTAACCTGAGCTAAGCATGTTGGCCACAAATCCAATCATGTCCTTTCAAAGCCCGTGTTCCATTAGCAAAGGGGCCTTCCTACCCTTGGTCATCAATTGGTAGGTCAAAATACTGCGGGTTTCCCTGGCCTAACGGTCCTCCAACAATAGCTGCCCCACCATAAGGGTCACAGCATTTGCATTTCCAAGCTCCCACACAGGGTTCCCATCTACATTTACATCTGCAAGTTGCTTGCTTGGATTTGGAGCAGAACTCACTAAAAGGCTTTGAGTTCCAATCCGCTGTTGCCATTCCCACTGATAATCACAAACAACATGTCTTCTACTTGTGGGATTTTTGTGGGGACAGCTTAAAAATAGGTGGTCAAAAAACCCCCTTGTCCCTCCCCATTGCTTTACAGGCTTCCAAATGTTTTTGGTAAGAACACCTTACGCAGCTACCATTAGTGAGCTGAACAGCTATTTGATTGCAATTGTCTTGATATTTGGAACAATTGTAAGGAGGGCAATTGTGGGTCCAAACCCAATTGTTTAAAGCCAGAGGGAAAGTCAATTGACAAACGCCTTTTCCTACATAGACCCGCCCTGTCCTGTTTAGGCAATAAGTGCCTGTTGGAGAAGAATGAAGTGGCCATGGACTTCCTTCTTTGGCCCCAAATCCCATCCTATTGTGGCCCTCACATTGACCCACCATTTAGGTTCAGCTGGGCTAGCCAACCATGGCCACTCTTCAGATCCTCCTGGCCTTCCACAGAGCCAGCAATTGCTAAGGTGAAAAACTTTTGCTACTTCTTCTGCTAAGGCTGCAAATTGATTCTCCCACTCCTGGCCTAAACTTAGCTGACCATATAAAAGTAGAGTTATTCAGGAAAATGTTTTAATAGTGTGATCTAATTAGCTAGTCTAATTTTCCCGTTGTCTTCTGCACCATCTGTGGCAATTGAAGACACAGAAACTACTTAACGTGAAACAATGGCTGCAAGTATTAGCGCCCCAGTGAGTGGAGATTCTAGAGGAGGGATACCCATAGAGACTATTTCAGCAGGTGGTCTGTGGGTAGGCACGCAGGGCTTCCTCTGATGTCGAAGCACTGGCCCACTCCTGCAGAGTGTCACAGCCTCCCGGCCTTCTCCTCCAGCTGAGATGTGCAAATCTCTGAGGCTTCAGAGACCTTGACCCGAGAGTGACGGGTCCACCTGTGTCCAGCTGTCTTCATGGCTGTTTCTGTCGTCAGTGACACTTGGAATGGGCCACGCCATTTCAGAACCACTGGCGCTTCTTTCTGCTCCTTAACTAGGACTCAATCTCCTGGTTGGATGTTACAAGCAGCAAAGTCCAAAGGTGGGGCTTGTGCCAGCTGAGCTTCCTGTTGAAGGGGTTTCACAAGAAGCAGTATCCTGGCCACAGATGGTTTTAAATATACATCACTTACCTCTACTCCCCCACTAGGTTGAGACTTACCCGGGTAATTCATAACAACGACGGAAAGGGGGAGAACGGAATCCCTCTTCTGGCTCGGGCTCTCATTCTCACCAAAGCCAATGTCCAAAGCCCTAGCCATGGCATCTTGGTTTCTATTACCAGCTTCAAAAGGTGTTTATTTCTCTATTCATTGTTTTCTACCCGAGCCTAGCTCTGGGGGTGCCAGGGCCTATGGAGGTTCCATTGTGTTCCTAAAGAAGCCAAAACCCCTTGAAGGATCTTTCCTGTCAAATGAGTTCCCCTATCTGAGTCTATTGCTTCTACAATGCTGTATCTTGGAATGATTTGTTCCAAAAATGCCTTAATACCTGATGCTGTCGTTGCTGAAGCAGTTGGAAATGCTTCTGGCCACCTTGCTAGCTGACATACCATTACCAGAAGAGATGAAGCCTTCCCACTTGGGGCATCTCAGGAAAATCCACCTGGCATCTTTGGAAGGGACCTGCAGCCCAAGGCCTCCCTCCCCTGGCAAGTTCCTTTGTAACTTGGCTGTTTGCTTTAGCACAGATCAAGCAACCTTCAACAGCTCGTTCTGCCAGTCTAAAAAGACCCCCAGCAACATCCAGCATGAGGAAGGCTTCTGCCAATCCTCAGGAGGTGCAAGGACTCTCTTCACGGAGTGCTTTTACTATTGGTAGGGCCAAAGCTTCTGGTATCTCTTGTTTGCCATCCCTTGTAAACCAATTATTGCCCTTTTTCTCTGCCACACGGCTTTTAACTGTATCTCAAACTCCTCTGGGAGAAAAGACAGCTTCCCGGCCAGTGATGGAGTCACTGGGAGCAAAGGGGGCATCTTGGAGAGTTCTGGCAGAAGTGTTGCTTTCTGACTTTCTTCATCCACCAAAAAGGAGACAGAGGAGGCCTGTAACATTCTTCAACTACAGGGAGAGGCCATGGTGCTTTTGCCATGGAGTCTCTCAACTGATTGCGGGACGCAGCCCCCTTTTGATGCAAAGTTCCTGGCAACAGCACCCTCGGAGGTACTCGGGAATTACAGACTTCCGGAACTGCCTACTCTAGGCTCCCCTCTAATATGCACCCCCCTCTTGGTATGGAAAAGGAAGAAAACGAAACTATTCCTAATGCTATTAAGTCTTTGCTGCCTTGCTCTAGGTTCAGCAATTTAACACGGCCTTGGCTGAGCAACAGTCTCTGTCGATTAGTAACAGTTTCTAGAACTAAGACTTTCTTCTGTTACGCCCCTACCAGTAAATTCCTAGCCTTGTCTAAGGACGGATTCACACGGTCTCTTTGTAAAGACACATCTATGTTACTTCTTTCACTCCCACACCTTCGTGGCGGTGGGATGGCTCCCCCCGGCACAGCACCTGGCACAAAACCCCCCTATGCGCACACGCACACCTGCACTTACCCTGCACTCCGCTGCACACACACACACACACACACACCTCCCGCACACTAACACCCCCCTCCACATCCCTGCCATGCTACTTGCAGTTGCCCCGCCCCTGCCATCCCAGCCGGCTGGCAGCACTCACTCTTCACATGCTTCCCCATGCCTTGCGTTTCCTTGCTGCCCCCTCTGTAGCCTTCCCTCAACCTGCCTTTTCTCCCCTGCCTTGCATTGACTTGCTCACCCATCCCCCACCTGACTTCCTTTCACATTCGTCTAGCTCTGGCCTCACCTTTCCTTTTCCTTCTAGGACCCTCATTGCCTTGCCTCGCCTCGCCTCGCCAAGCCACCACTTGCCTTGCCCTGCCCTTGAAGCCCTCCCTTGCCTTGCATGACCTTGCTCACCCCTCCCCCACCTGGAATTCAAGACCCCTTTTCAATGCCATTTCATGGCCTTGCCCTGCCCTTTCTGCTCCTCCTAGGAATCTCAAAGCTCTCAAGCATCTCCCGTGTTTCAGGATCACAGGAGAGGAAGACCAGGGGAGGATGCGTGTTGCCACACTCATCTCTATGGGCAGCCTTGGTCTGGGAGCAATCCTTGCATGTCTTGAATCTTGCAAGGGCAATTCACATTTTGCCCTTGAGCTCGGGGACCAGAATGAGAGTTCTTTTGCCTACAAAGGAAAGCAGGTAGCTCAAGTCTTTGAGGTGCAGAGGAGACATGACCCACGCAGGATCAAGGCCACACAAAGCACTTGGTCCTGGCTACTTTTGTGTACCAGCAGTCCTTGAATGTACTTCTCACCTGCCTTGCCTGGCCTTGCCTTGGCAACACAACAGTTTCCTTGTCTTGCCCTGCTAGCCCTCTGGAGCCCTCTGGAGCCTTGCATTCCTTTGCATGGCCATGCCCCACCCTTGACCTGCCTACCGCTTTCCTCCAAGGCCTTGACTTGCCAAGCACTTCCTGTTTCTGCCTGGCCTTCCCATCAGTGGACTTTCCTTCCTACGGCCAGCCTTGCCTCTAACGTCTGGGCCTTCTCTTGCCTACCACTCCATTTGCTTTCCCCTCACTGCTCTGGCCTTGCTTACCTCTCCCTTGACTTGCCCACAATTGCCTGCACTTGCTTTGCAGCGCCTTGCCTGCATGGAAGGCGAGGGCAAGAGTGGTAGGCAGGGCAAAGCAAAGCCAGCAAGTGTTGAGAGTCTTTCTGAAGAATGGCTAAAGAGCAAAGGTCATGATAACACAGGAGGCTTAGAAAAGATGCAGACACTGAGTCCTTGAGCAAGAAGTTGCATAGATAACAGAATGTGCATTCAGATAAGAAAGAAGACAGAAACCATATGGAAGAGAAAGATAAGACCACCGTGTTTGTAGATCCCACGGAATAGCTCCCACCAATGAGGAGCTCAACTTTTGCAATATGTATGAGCTAATTAAAGGTACTATAAGTAAGTGTAGTTTTGAAAAATAAATCGAGACTTGCTGAACATCATGCCTTGAGTGCTTGTCTCCCGCGACTCCACCCAACATCTGGCACCCAAACAGGAGAAGTTGCCCTAGCCTTATGCGATGGGGGAGTTGCGTTGGGGTCGGGTCCCGCAGCTAGACGGACGGCGAAAGAGGTCTCGTATACTGCAGCGATTTCCTCCGCGCCCGAGCGACCGCACAGGCGGGCTCGCCGATACGTGCTGCCGAAGCCTGGAGGGGCTAGCAACGGTACCGACGTAAGTATGGAAAGGCAAGCAGCACAGGAACTTTTCAAGGCTTTTTTGCTTAAGCGTAATTTTAAAGGGATTGATCTTGATAAAGACCTCCCCGCTCTTTTAACGCATGCGCGCTCTTACGGTTTTTTCGCTGACCCCCACTCCATTCATGAATTAAGTCAGTGGCGCGCGTATAGTGATAAACTCTGGGATCTTGTCTTAGATGACGATAAGCCAGCTAAAAAGATAGCTAAACTATGGAGAGTTGTTTATAATGAACTTTTAATGGTACAGGCAGAAAAGAAAGCCGCAGAAAAGATTAAAGTTGCACAGGACCGTAATCGTCTTTACGGGGAACATGGTCCCTCTCCCTTCTCTGGTCCGCCTAATCCCCCCACCTTTGCTACGGTTCACGTACCCCCTGAGGCCCTTGCCTCTGAGTTGCCTTCCGCGCCTTCTCCCCCCCCCCCTCCTGCTCCTCCCACGCCTTCCTTGCCGCAGCCTGCTCCTCCGCCCTTGCCTCACCCGTCTCCGCCGGACTGTTCTCGCTCGCGAAACCCCTTTGTTAGCCCTGAGCCTGTCCCTGGGGCAGAGTCTGACCTCGCGGAGGCCATGGCTAGGGGCCATCGAGAACTTTGGGCTGCGGTTGCTCGTGAGGGCTTACAAAAGGGTGATTCTGACATGCTGGCGGCTGCTCAGGACAGCATAGCGTTCCCTGTCTTATTTGTCCCTAATCCGCAAGGGGGCGGCAATATCGCGCAGGTGACTAACCTCGACTGGAAGCTGTTAGCTCAGCTACGAGCAATGGTGGGGAATTACGGTGTTACGAGCGAGCCCGTAAAACAGATGCTTGATTATATTTTTAACGCTTTTACCCTTCTTCCTGCTGACATTAAAGGCATTACTAAGCTCATGTATACCCCGCATCAGCGACTGCTTTTTGAGGCTCGCTGGAGGGAGGAGGCAGCTGTTAGTGCAGATCTCGCTAGACCCCAGGGAGATCCGTTAGCAGATATCACTGTAGATGAACTACTAGGACAGGGTCAACATATGAGGGTTGAGGCTCAGGCTGCACTAGGCCCTGCTAAATTGCGGGAAGCTATAGCAGTTGCTAAGAAAGCTATGGATAAAGTCCGAGCCCCGGGTGGGATCCCTATGTATATGAACATTAAGCAAGGCAGAGAGGAATCTTTAGGCTCTTTTGTTGACAAAGTTATGGAAGCCATCTCAAAAGCTGGGGTTCAAGAGCATATGCATGACCCGTTACTTAAGCAATGCCTTTTACAAAATGGCAATCAAGCCACCCGTGCCCTCATTACTTCCACCCCAGGGGATTGGACTGTCCAGCAGCTCCTAGAAAAGGCTGCTACCATGCCCACTGGCTCTCAGCTGTTCTTAGCACAAGCCTTAGCAAAATTAGGTGAAGGGCTTAAAGAACAGGCTATTAGCTCTCAAAATCAGGTAATGGCAGCCCTTGCTCCTCTCCAAGCGGCAGCAGCACGTCCCCGCCCAGCTCCAGGTGGCCGCATGAAGTGTTATCGCTGTGGGACACCCAGTCATATTCGTCGCGAATGTACAGCCGCAAGAATTTAGCGACCCAGCGCGAACAGCGGCCGCGCGACAACACAAGTACCCACTCCAGCACCTCTACCTGTCCCCGCCCAGCGACAAGCGGAAGTCTCGGCCTGGACCTGGCAGCCTCAGTAGATACCGAGTTGCTAACATCAGAAATCCATCGCATTCCCACTGGTGTCATCGGACCTGTGTATATTAATGGCCAAGCTATGGGAGAACTTATTGTAGGTCGTTCATCTGCAATTACAATGGGACTCCTAGTAGAGACTGGTCTTGTTGATGCTGACTCCGCTAAAGAAATTTTTATTTTAGCACATACCGATTATCCTCCCGTTAAGATCCCGGCAGGACAAAAGTTAGCACAACTAGTACCATTACCACATCTGGCTTCAAGCATTCCGCCTGTTTGTGATGCACCTAGGTGTCAGCCAAGTCCTGGCTCTACTGGATCTCTGACCTTACTCACTATTGATCTCACCTCCCGCCCACGGAAGCGTTGTCTCCTGCTGCATCAGGCAGAGTCCATCACCTTGGAACCTATCCTCAACCCCCGACGCCCATGCCTTGGGTGCGCTACAAAGACCCCAAGACGGGACCTTGGCAAGATCCTGTAAAAACCTTGTACTGGGGAAGAGGTTACTTATGTGTGTCCACTCCGACAGGTCCCCTATGGGTTCCGGCCAAATGGACTAAGCCTGTTGTCACTGATGAGCAACCCACAACAGAGGAAGAAAAGAAGGGTACAGAGGAAGATATCACAGATCCTGCAGGAAGCTGAGCAGCGGTTTTGCATTACCTTCCTTGTGGACTCTGAACAGGAGATAGAGGGTTATCTCCTCCCACACTTGCAGAGACACTTTTTGCGCTTTTGCCAATCTGCTTGCTTTGCATGTAATTGTAACAATCATAAGGCGTGGGTAAGATTGCTTTGCGGAGGCTGTAATTTACAGTGGTGGGTCCACCAGCAACATCTATCAGAAGGGTTTTGGTGTCAGTCTTGCAGTTTTCACTGGCACCGTGAGACGGCTCAAGGAGCATTAGTACAACTCACAGGCAAAAATATCATTGACAGTTTGCAATTAGTTGAAAATCTTGAAGATCTGCGGCTAAGAGAATTAGAGTGGTCAGTACAGCATTTAGCAAAAAAGATCTTAGCCGATAGCTACTCTGTAATTTTGCAATCCTCGTGCCAACCAAATATCGGGGTCCCCATTCAGTGGCAAGTTGACCCAAGAAAGTGGGATCATGTTCGCCGGCGGTTTAAGCATCGTGCTGCTAATCGCAGGCTCAGTAATGGGTCACCCCCTTTCCTACCCTCCTAAGGTGTTTGACCCTAGAGATAATATCTGGGTCTCCTTGGCACGTGAATTGAACACCACAACATTCTGTGCCTCCTTAGCCACACCCAGTACCCCATTTTTGACATGCTTAGTTGGAGTACCACTAACAGATAATACATGGCGTAACTTCGTAATCGAGACCCAGAACCAGTTCAAAATTATTAGACCATTAAAATCCACAATGAATATTACCGCTGGCCTACTGAAGTATGATAGCTGGGATGATAAACTCCCGGTGGGCCCTGAGCCACAAGAGATAGAACTAGTTGATTCTCTTAACGCTACAGCCTGTATTTATATTAATAGTTCACGTAATTTATGCCAAGAGGGCAGCCTTAATGGCTGTCGACTGAATGAATCCAACCCCACCTTGATTTATCCTATTGGCAATGCTTCACAGTGGGATTTAGAATGGTGCAACGTTACCGTGAGAAATCGATCTCTTGCAGCCCCTGGAACGTTTTTCCCTCGAAAGTTACCCAGAGGGTTTTTCCTAATTTGTGGGAATCATGCCTGGTCAGGTATTCCATCCAGGCCTGTAGGTGGGCCCTGTACCTTTGGCCAACTGAGTCTTGCACTTCCACAGCACCATCCTAATGCTACACACCGAACACGATGGCAGAGGTCTTTAACAGAAACTATAACACCTGAATGTCAGGATGACCTCACGCTATGGAGCAAATCAGAAATGCTTTTTACCTCCCTTTTTGTTCCTGGTGCAGCTGCGGCACGAGCCCATCGTCACTTAGAAAAACTGGCATGTTGGGTAGTTAAACAGGCAAACGGTACCAGCCGAGTGTTGTCTGAACTTGCAGAAGATCTGAGTTCAGTCCAACACGCCCTGCTTCAGAATAGAGCAGCTATAGATTTTCTACTCTTAGCCCACGGCCATGGCTGTGAAGACTTTGAAGGAATGTGCTGTATGGATCTTGAGGATCATTCTAAGTCCATCCACGCCGAAATTAAGAATTTGATTGAACACTCCCAAAAAATAAAAAAAGACTCCGGATTTTTCGGATTAGAAGGACTTACAGAGTGGATGGGCTTAGAAGGATGGATGAAAAGTGTGATTAAATCCTTAATGCTGTTGCTAATAATTGTTTTGCTTGGTTTACTTATGCTTAGCTGTATAATGTCATGTATAAAAAATTTAATTTTGAAGTCAGTCAATATGACTATGATCATGCAAAAAGAAAACAGGGGAAGTGTTGAGAGTCTTTCTGAAGAATGGCTAAAGAGCAAAGGTCATGATAACACAGGAGGCTTAGAAAAGATGCAGACACTGAGTCCTTGAGCAAGAAGTTGCATAGATAACAGAATGTGCATTCAGATAAGAAAGAAGACAGAAACCATATGGAAGAGAAAGATAAGACCACCGTGTTTGTAGATCCCACGGAATAGCTCCCACCAATGAGGAGCTCAACTTTTGCAATATGTATGAGCTAATTAAAGGTACTATAAGTAAGTGTAGTTTTGAAAAATAAATCGAGACTTGCTGAACATCATGCCTTGAGTGCTTGTCTCCCGCGACTCCACCCGACAAGCAAGTTGTAGGTAGTGCAAGGCAAGGCAGCAGAGGCAAAGGAAGCAGAGCAAGGGTAGCTTAAGAAGAACTAGACAAGGTACTGAAGGCAAGGCAAGGCCAAGAGACTCGGAGTGCCTTTCCTTGCCAAGGCAAGGACATAGTGCCAGTGTTGCTGGAGCAGATGTTAAGGTAGCACGGGGAGGAATAGAAAGTGCTGAGAACAGCGTGTGTGCTGCTAGTTTGAGGGGTGCAGTTGAAGTTGCAGGCAGCAAGATCTTCCTCAGCCCGCACTGTTTTGAGCTCTGTTTTTGCCAGATGGTTTCAAGTTGGTGGGCAGAATCTGCGAGAGGGCAAAGATTGGTTTGGGCCAAAGAGGTTTGTCTGCCTCTTGGAGTGCGGTATAAAGAAGAGTCCGCTCTTGGAAGGGGAAGATGAGGGAAATCTTTTTGTCCTGAGGTGCTGTTGATTTGAGTGCAGGGACGTTTGCAACTTGCCTCTGCCCTTGGGGTGGTTTCGAGCAGCGCCAGGCGCTTGGCCTTCTTTTGCAAGTCGTCAGCGCCATCGTGTGCTTGTTTCGAGGAGCGCTGACAGTGCCGGGGAAAAAGCCAAGCGCTTCGCTGGCGCCGCCCCAAGTCGTGTGCGAGCAGTTGCTGGAAGAGCTCCGCTGTGCATCCTGCCTCTTGGAGACACAAAAGAATGTGATCCTGCGCGTAGCGGGGAAGCAAGAGGAATCTTTTCATTGTTGGCTGTGCAGTTACTAAGCGGCAAAAGTCAAGGCAGCTCCAGCACGGCCTCTTTCTTTCAGAACCTTTTCTGTGCCATCATGAACATGCTCAACATGCAACTCGCACCCACTGAACTGCATCAAAGGTCCTGGAGAGACGCACTTTCCTTCAAGCTCTAGGTACCATCCTACCCTCCACCACTCGCCGATCCCAAAGCCCTTCCAAACATGCAGCAGCTGCACGCAGAGAACAAGTGCTAGAAGAAGGCGTTGGCCTTCAGAGTCCCTCTAAAGTCTGTAAACTAGGTGAAACATTGCAGTGACCAGCACTTTCCTTCGCAACTATCTACAGAGCGTCATCACATTCTCTCAGAGTGGCTAAGTCCACCCTTGCAGCACAGCAGCGTTTCTAGCCACAGTTCGGACTGAGAGATGGGCCAGGTGAGAAAGCATTTGTTGACTATCCCTCGTCTCTGGAAGACTTGATACTCGCAGCGCAATCACGTCCACACACCTTCAGTGTGGCCAAGTTCAAGCAGCTAGAGCTCACAGAGACGGGAGAGGCAGGAGAGAAGCCGTTCCAAAAGTACCGTGTACTTACAGCAGCATTCAAATTGTGCACAGCACTCTACAGCACCGTAGACCGTGGCTTCTCTGACAAGACGTGCCATCCCATTGTTGGCTCTCGCAGCTCGCTTGCTAGCTGCTCTCCTGAAGAAAAGAACTAGGAGGAAAAGCCAATGCTGGGCTGCACCTTCCCCTTGCCTCACGTAAAGCCACTTCAACTCCCCGCTGCACTCTCTACTTCCCCTCTCCTTGGCATCGACCACTGTGTTTTCTGCATCTCGGAGCCCAAAGGTAAGCGCCAGTGTTCCCAGGGATGCTTGGAAGAGGGAGAAGTAGTAGCACAAGTAGCTGCCGTTGAACTTCCTCCTTCTCAATGCTAACGTGAAGTCGGCAGGCAGGCGAGCGCCAGCCACGCTCCTTTCTCAGTTTGTACGCTGCGGACACGAGCCCGGTGCTCGGCGCCTTCGTTCGGCCTCTTTAGTAGCCATGTGGCGCTTTCATTCTGCCGGAGTCGAAGCGCCGTCTACTTGTGGCACAAAGAGCACGGTGCCGGCAGCCAAATGCTCCAGCCGACTGCTTCTGCCGACACACGCCTGGGCTATGCACTTTCCCTCTCAGCGACATACAGCAGCACATTCGCTCTAAATGTAAAGGGAAAGATTCTCGGCTACGTCTGGCACAGAGAACAGATTTAGTTCAACGGGCTTACCCAGAGCATGCCCCCGGACGCGTGGAAACCTGTATTTGCACCACATTCCAGTGGCAGTCCTCTTTCCTTTACAGGCTGCACAGCGCCGGCAGATGGCCCGTGCGCTCTGCACCTGCCTTCTCACTTCCAAGTAGCACCGCGCACATTAGAGCCTTGCAGGGAGAGAAGACGCGGCTAGGCGTCTCGCCCAGAAGAACGTGGCAGGGCGAAAAGGTGTTCTTCTTTTGTCTTCCTCGTCGCCCAGAGTGTGCTGCTGCGTTGAAAGTCTTGGCCAGCGAAAAGCTACACCAGCAAGTGTTTCTCTCCTGATGCATTGCGCTGAGCGAGAGCTGAGGAAAATCCTTGCACAGCACACTGTGGATGCGTGCAGTACACACGCTGAAGAGCGGCACGGCTAAAAGTCATCGCTGGGCTTCAGTTCTGTCCAGACAGCAGAAGGCGAAGAACGAAGCAGCTGGGCACCGGCTGCATGTACTCAGTGGAGCGAATTTCACATGTCCAGCCAAGAGCTGCTTCACAAGCAGATTCAGCTCAGAATGCTCTGGCTGCTTCACAAAGGAAGGCGCAGCTGTTGCACTCCTGGACACTACCTGGCCAGTAGCAGTTTCTTACACCTTCAATGCTGCAGAGTCCATGCAGCTGGAGCACCCCCAGAAGGACTCGTCCAGCTAGAAGGCGTTCCTCAAGTACCCCCCTCTTCCAAGTAGCCTTGAAACTGAGCACAACACACTGCGGCTCGGCAGCTTCCTTCTCAGATAGACGTGCCATCACACTATTCACTCTCACAGCTCCGTTGCCCGCATGCAGCAGCTGCTCCCAAAGAAAAAGGCTCCAGAAGGAAAAGCCACTGCTGGACTGCCCTTTCCCCTTGCCTCACGTGAAGCACCTGAAACTGTCCGCTGCACTCTCCTTCCTCCGCCGTATGGAGAAGCATAAACCTAACCGCAATTGTTTCCAGGGCAAAGCTGGAAGAGAAATAGGTAGCAGCACAAGTAGCTGCAAGTTGAACTTTAAGTTTCGAGCTGCTAACCTGAATCCGAAAACAAGCGAGTGACAGGCACGCTTCCTCTTGCAGCCTGTGCGATGCACACACCAGCTCCGTGCTCTGCCTTCATTCTTACGCCCTTCGTAGCAGGTCGCGCTTTCGTTTTGCTGGAGACGACCCGTCGTCTACTTCTCGCCCAGAGAGCACGGTGCCGGCAGCCAAATGCTGCAGGCTGCTGCTTCTGCCGAAACACGCCTGGGCTATGCAATTTCTCTCTAGCGCTGAAGTAACACCACATTCTCTTTGCTTTGTAGCCAGCATCTTTACGGAAAGCTTCTCGGCTACGTCTGGCACAGAGAACAGCTTTATTTTAACCGGCTTAACCGGAGCTTGTCCCCAACGCGTGGGAACTTGTATTTGCACCACATTCCAGTGGCAGTCCTCTTTCCTTTACAGGCTGCACAGCGCCGTCAGATCGCGGTGCTCTCTGCACCTGCCTTCTCACTTCCAAGTAGCACCGCGCACATAAGAGCCTTGCAGGGAGAGAAGACGCGGCTAGGCGTCTCGCACAGAAGAACGTGGCAGGGCGAAAAGATATTCTTCCTTTCTCCTGCTCCTTGCCCGAATTGTGGTGCTGTGTTGAAAGTCTTGGCCAGCGAAAAGCTACTCCAGCGAGTGTTTCTCTCCTGACGCATTTCGCTGAGCGAGAGCTACGCGGACAGTGTGGACCCTGTGGAACAGCAAGAAAATGACTGTACGTCGAGCTGAGGAAAATCCGTGCACAGCGCACTGTGGCCGCGTGCAGTGTTCGCGCTGAAGAGCGGCAAAGCTCAAAGGCATCGCTGGGCTTCAGTTCTGTCCAGACAGCAGAAGGCGAAGAACGAAGCAGCTGGGCACCGGCTGCATGTACTCAGTGAAGCGAATTTCAAATGTCCAGCCAAGAGCTGCTTCACAAGCAGATTCAGCTGAGAATGCTCTGGCTGCTTCACAAAGGAAGGTGCTGTGGTGCACTCCTGGACACTACCTGGTCAGAAGCAGGTTCTTACACCTTCAATGCTACAGAGTCCATGCAGCTGGAGCACAGGCAGAAGGACGCGTCCAGCTAGAAGGCATTCCTCAAGTACCCCCCTCTTCCAAGTAGCCTTGAAACTGAGCACAACACACTGCGGCTCGGCAGCTTTCTTCTCTCACACTATTCACTCTTGCAGCTCCCTTGCCCACTTGCAGCAGCTGCTCCCAAAGAAAAAAGCTCCAGAAGTAAAAGCCACTGCTGGACTGCCCTTTCCCCTTGCCTCACGTCAAACACCTGAAACTGTCCGCTGCACTCTCTATTTCCATTCTCCGTCGCATCTACCACTGTAATGTCTACATCTCGAAGCATAAACCCCGGCACAATTCTTTCCAGGGAAAGCTGGAAGAGAAATAGGTAGCCGCACATGTAGCTGCAAGTTGAACTTTCTGTTTTCAACTGCTAATTCGAATCTGAAAACAAGCGAGTGGCAGCCACGCTTCCTCTTGCAGCCTGTGCTATGCACACACCAGCTAGGTGCTTCTGCCTTCATTCTTATGCTCTTCGTACCATTTCGTTCTTTTCATTCTGCCGGCGTCGAACCGTCGTCATCTTGTCGCACAGAGGGCACGCCGGCAGAGAAACCCTCCAGAGAAACGCTCCAGGTTGCTGTCTCTTCCGAAACACACCTGGGCTGTGCACTTTCCTTCGCTGCCCTTGGTAGCACCACATTCTCTTTGCTTTGTAGCCTGAATGTAAAGGGAAAGAGTCTCAGCTACGTCTGGCACAGGGAACAGCTTTATTTTAACCGGCTTAACCGGAGCTTGCCCCGACGCGTGGCAACTTGTATTTGCGCCACATTCCAGGGGTAGTCTTTCTTTCCTTTACAGCCTGCACAGCGCCGGCAGATGGCAGTGCTTCTCTGCACCTGCCTTCTCACTTCCAAGTAGCACCGCGCACATTAGAGCCTTGCAGGGAGCAAAGACGTGGATAGATGTGTGGCAGAGAAAATCGTGCAAAGACGAAAAGATGGTCTTCTTTTGTCCTCCTCGTCGCCCAGATTGTGCTGCTGTGCTGAAAGCGTGCGTTTTATTACCCCTTCTCGCAGTAAGACTATGTGCTGCGTTGCAACTGTTGGCCAGCGGAAGGCTAATGCAGCAAGTGCTTCTCTCTTGACACATTTCTCTGAGCGAGAGCTTGTGCGGACAGTTGGGCTCTGCCAAGCAGAAAGGCTGTACTTGCACGTAGCGCTGAGGAAAATCCGTGTACTGCGCACTGTGGACGCGTGCAGTACACACACTGAAGAGAGCCAAAGCTGAATGCTTCAGTTCTGTCCAGCGCCGGTAAGGGAGAAGAACGCAGCCCCAGGCCACTGGGCTGGTGTGTGCGACGACTAGGAGCTTTGCCGCTCTTCTGCGTGTGTACTGCACGCATCCACAGTGCGCAGTGCACGGATTTTCCTCAGCTCTCGCTCAGCAAAATGCATCAGGAGGGAAGCACATGATGGATTAGCCTTTCACTGGCCAACAGTTCCAACGCAGCACCACAGTCTTCTTGCGAGAAGGGGTAATAAAACACATGTATTGTCCCGGAACAGTTCTCTGGGCGAGCCGTAGCCGAGAATCTTTCCCTTAAGATAAAGACCACAACGCAGACAGAATATTGTGCTACCTAGCGCTAGAGAGAAATTGCATAGCCCAGGCGTGTTTCGGCAGAAGCAGCAGCCTGCAGCATTTGGCTGCCGGCACCACGCTCTCTGCGCGAGAAGTAGACGACGGGTCGTCTCCAGCAAAACGAAAGCGCGACCTGCTACGACGAGCGTAAGAATGAAGGCAGAGCAGCGGGCTGCTGTGGGCATCGCACAGGCTGCAAGAGGGAGCGTGGCTGCCACTCGCTTGTTTTCAGATTCATCTTAGCAGTCGGAAACTTGCAGCTACTTGTGCTGCTACCTATTTCTCTTCCAGCTTTCCCAGGAGAGAACTGTGCCGGGGTTTATGCTTCGAGATGCAGACATTACAGTGGTAGATGCGACGGAGAATGGAAATAGAGAGTGCAGCGGACAGTTTCAGGTGTTTGACGTGAGGCAAGGGGAAAGGGCAGTCCAGCAGTGGCTTTTACTTCTGGAGCTTTTTTCTTTGGGAGCAGCTCTTGCAAGTGGGCAACGGAGCTGCGAGAGTGCATAATGTGATGGCACGTCTATCTGAGAAGGAAGCTGCCGAGCCGCAGTGTGTTGTGCTCAGTTTCAAGGCTACTTGGAAGAGGGGGGTACTTGAGGAACGCCTTCTAGCTGGACGCGTCCTTCTGCCTGTGCTCCAGCTGCATGGACTCTGTAGCATTGAAGGTGTAAGAACCTGCTTCTGACCAGGTAGTGTCCAGGAGTGCAACACAGCACCTTCCTTAGTGAAGCAGCCAGAGCATTCTCAGCTGAATCTGCTTGTGAAGCAGCTCTTGGCTGGACATGTGAAATTCGCTCCACTATGTACATGCAGCCGGTGCCCAGCTGCTTCGTTCTTCGCCTTCTGCTGTCTGGACAGAACTGAAGCCCAGCGATGACTTTTAGCCGTGCCGCTCTTCAGCGTGTGTACTGCACGCATCCACAGTGTGCTGTGCAAGGATTTTCCTCAGCTCTCGCTCAGCGCAATGCATCAGGAGAGAAACACTTGCTGGTGTAGCTTTTCGCTGGCCAAGACTTTCAACACAGCAGCACACTCTGGCCGACGAGGAAGACAAAAGAAGAACACCTTTTCGCCCTGCCACGTTCTTCTGGGCGAGACGCCTAGCCGCGTCTTCTCTCCCTGCAAGGCTCTAATGTGCGCGGTGCTACTTGGAAGTGAGAAGGCAGGTGCAGAGCGCACGGCCATCTGCCGGCGCTGTGCAGCCTGTAAAGGAAAGAAGACTACCCCTGGAATGTGGTGCAAATACAAGTTCCCACACGTCGGGGGCATGCTCTGGGTAAGCCCGTTGAACTAAAACTGTTCTCTGTGCCAGACGTAGCCGAGAATCTTTCCCTTTACATTTAGAGCTGTATGTCGCTGAGAGGGAAAGTGCATAGCCCAGGCGTGTGTCGGCAGAAGCAGTCGGCTGGAGCATTTGGCTGCCGGCACCGTGCTCTTTGTGCCACAAGTAGACGGCGCTTCGACTCCGGCAGAATGAAAGCGCGACATGGCTACTAAAGAGGCCGAACGAAGGCGCCGAGCACCGGGCTCGTGTCCGCAGCGTACAAACTGAGAAAGGAGCGTGGCTGGCGCTCGCCTGCCTGCCGACTTCACGTTAGCATTGAGAAGGAGGAAGTTCAACGGCAGCTACTTGTGCTACTACTTCTCCCTCTTCCAAGCATCCCTGGGAACACTGGCGCTTACCTTTGGGCTCCGAGATGCAGAAAACACAGTGGTCGATGCCAAGGAGAGGGGAAGTAGAGAGTGCAGCGGGGAGTTGAAGTGGCTTTACGGGAGGCAAGGGGAAGGTGCAGCCCAGCATTGGCTTTTCCTCCTAGTTCTTTTCTTCAGGAGAGCAGCTAGCAAGCGAGCTGCGAGAGCCAACAATGGGATGGCACGTCTTGTCAGAGAAGCCACGGTCTACGGTGCTGTAGAGTGCTGTGCACAGTTTGAATGCTGCCCTAAGTACACGGTACTTTTGGAACGGCTTCTCTCCTGCCTCTCCCGTCTCTGTGAGCTCTAGCTGCTTGAACTTGGCCACACTGAAGGTGTGTGGACGTGATTGCGCTGCGAGTAGCAAGTCTTCCAGAGACGAGGGATAGTCAACAAATGCTTTCTCACCTGGCCCATCTCTCAGTCCGAACTGTGGCCGGAAACGCTGCTGTGCTGCAAGGGTGGACTTTAGCCACTCTGAGAGAATGTGATGATGCTCTGTAGATAGTTGCGAAGGAAAGTGCTGGTCACTGCAATGTTTCGCCTAGTTTACAGACTTTAGAGGGACTCTGAAGGCCAACGCCTTCTTCTAGCACTTGTTCTCTGCGTGCAGCTGCTGGATGTTTGGAAGGGCTTTGGGATCGGCGAGAGGTGGAGGGTAGGATGGTAGCTAGAGCTTGAAGGAAAGTGCGTCTCTCCAGGACCTTTGATGCAGTTCAGTGGGTGCGAGTTGCATGTTGAGCATGTTCATGATGGCACAGAAAAGGTTCTGAAAGAAAGAGGCCGTGCTGGAGCTGCCTTGACTTTTGCCGCTTAGTAACTGCACAGCCAACAATTAAAAGATTCCTCTTGCTTCCCCGCTACGCGCAGGATCACATTCTTTTGTGTCTCCAAGAGGCAGGATGCACAGCGGAGCTCTTCCACCAACTGCTCGCACACGACTTGGGGCGGCGCCAGCGAAGCGCTTGGCTTTTTCCCCGGCACTGTCAGCGCTCCTCGAAACAAGCACACGATGGCGCTGACGACTTGCAAAAGAAGGCCAAGCGCCTGGCGCTGCTCGAAACCACCCCAAGGGCAGAGGCAAGTTGCAAACGTCCCTGCACTCAAATCAACAGCACCTCAGGACAAAAAGATTTCCCTCATCTTCCCCTTCCAAGATCGGACTCTTCTTTATACCGCACTCCAAGAGGCAGACAAACCTCTTTGGCCCAAACCAATCTTTGCCCTCTCGCAGATTCTGCCCACCAACTTGAAACCATCTGGCAAAAACAGAGCTCAAAACAGTGGTAGCTGAGGAAGACCTTGCTGCCTGCAACTTCAACTGCACCCCTCAAACTAGCAGCACACACGCTGTTCTCAGCACTTTCCTTCTCAGCTCTAGGTACCATCCTAAGCCTTCCCTCTCCCAGAGTCAGCATCCAAAGACAACGGCACCACGGACTGCTCACACACTAAAGGCACCAGGACAAAAGGCTCACAAGCTTGGCCTTTGCATTCCCACGGACAGCTCAACAGCTCTAAGCCAGAGAGAGCTCTGCCTCTTGGGAAAAGCCTTTAAAATCCCTAAGAGCACCTGATGTGCACATCCAAACCTGCTTTCCTTGCCAAAGAGAGCAACTACAAGCCAATCTCCAAAGAAACGGCATCCCCTCCTCCAAAATACAACACATCCATCCACTGATCCACCTCCAGTATAGAATAGATCCAACAATTGCCCCTACACGCCCAGGGGCCAGAAGAGAAATGTCTTGCTGGACTATTCCTCCCCATGCTACCTTAACATCTGCTCCAGCAACACTGGCACTATGTCCTTGCCTTGGCAAGGAAAGGCACTCTGAGTCTCTTGGCCTTGCCTTGCCTTCAGTACCTTGTCTAGTTCTTCTTAAGCTACCCTTGCTCTGCTTCCTTTGCCTCTGCTGCCTTGCCTTGCACTACCTACAACTTGCTGGCTTTGCTTTGCCCTGCCTACCACTCTTGCCCTCGCCTTCCATGCAGGCAAGGCGCTGCAAAGCAAGTGCAGGCAATTGTGGGCAAGTCAAAGGAGAGGTAAGCAAGGCCAGAGCAGTGAGGGGAAAGCAAATGGAGTGGTAGGCAAGAGAAGGCCCAGAAGTTAGAGGCAAGGCTGGCCGTAGGAAGGGAAGTCCACTGATGGGAAGGCCAGGCAGAAACAGGAAGGGCTCGGCAATCCAAGGCCCTGGAGGAAAGCAGTAGGCAGGTCAAGGGCGGGGCATGGACGTGCAAAGGAATGCAAGGCTCCAGAGAGCTAGCAGGGCAAGGCAAGGAAACTGTTGTGTTGCCAAGGCAAGGCAAGGATAGGCAAGGCAGGTGAGAAGTACATTCGAGGACTGCTGGCACACAAAAGCGGCCAGGACCAACTGCTCTGTGTGGCCTTGCTTGGCGAGGCGAGGCAAGGCAATGAGGGTCCTAGAAGGAAAAGGAAAGGTGAGGCCAGAGCTAGACGAATGTGAAAGGAAGTCAGGTGGGGGATGGGTGAGCAAGTCAATGCAAGGCAGGGGAGAAAAGGCAGGTTGAGGGAAGGCTACAGAGAGGGCAGCAAGGAAATGCAAGGCATGGGGAAGCACGTGAGGAGTGAGTGCTGCCAGCCGGCCGGGATGGCAGGGGCGGGGCAACTGCAAGTAGCATGGCGGGGAGGTGGAGGGGGGTGTTAGTGTGCGGGAGGTGTGTGTGTGTGTGTGCAGCGGAGTGCAGGGTAAGTGCAGGTGTGTGTGTATGTGCATAGGGGGGTTTTGTGCCAGGTGCTGTGCCGGGGGGAGCCGTCCTACTGCCAAGAAGGTGTGGGAGTGAAAGAAGTAACATAGATGTGTCTTTACAAAGAGACCGTGTGAATCCGTCCTTAGACAAGGCTAGGAATTTACTGGTAGGGGCGTAACAGAAGAAAGTCTTAGTTCTAGAAACTGTTACTAATCGACAGAGACTGTTGCTCAGCCAAGGCCGTGTTAAATTCCTGAACCTAGAGCAAGGCAGCAAAGACTTAATAGCATTAGGAATAGTTTCGTTTTCTTCCTTTTCCATACCAAGAGGGGGGTGCATATTAGAGGGGAGCCTAGAGTAGGCAGTTCCGGAAGTCTGTAATTCCTGAGTACCTCCGAGGGTGCTGTTGCCAGGAACTTTGCATCAAAAGGGGGCTGCGTCCCGCAATCAGTTGAGAGACTTCATGGCAAAAGCCCCATGGCCTCTCCCTGTAGTTGAAGAATGTTACAGGCCTCCTCTGTCTCCTTTTTGGTGGATGAAGAAAGTCAGAAAGCAACACTTCTGCCAGAACTCTCCAAGATGCCCCCTTTGCTCGCAGTGACTCCATCACTGGCCGGGAAGCTGTCTTTTCTCCCAGAGGAGTTTGAGATACAGTTAAAAGCCGTGTGGCAGAGAAAAAGGGCAATAATTGGTTTACAAGGGATGGCAAACAAGAGATACCAGAAGCTTTGGCCCTACCAATAGTAAAAGCACTCCGTGAAGAGAGTCCTTGCACCTCCTGAGGATTGGCAGAAGCCTTCCTCATGCTGGATGTTGCTGGGGGTCTTTTTAGACTGGCAGAACGAGCTGTTGAAGGTTGCTTGATCTGTGCTAAAGCAAACAGCCAAGTTACAAAGGAACTTGCCAGGGGAGGGAGGCCTTGGGCTGCAGGTCCCTTCCAAAGATGCCAGGTGGATTTTCCTGAGATGCCCCAAGTGGGAAGGCTTCATCTCTTCTGGTAATGGTATGTCAGCTAGCAAGGTGGCCAGAAGCATTTCCAACTGCTTCAGCAACGACAGCATCAGGTATTAAGGCATTTTTGGAACAAATCTTTCCAAGATACAGCATTGTAGAAGCAATAGACTCAGATAGGGGAACTCATTTGACAGGAAAGATCCTTCAAGGGGTTTTGGCTTCTTTAGGAACACAATGGAACCTCCATAGGCCCTGGCACCCCCAGAGCTCGGCTCGGGTAGAAAACAATGAATAGAGAAATAAACACCTTTTGAAGCTGGTAATAGAAACCAAGATGCCATGGCTAGGGCTTTGGACATTGGCTTTGGTGAGAATGAGAGCCCGAGCCAGAAGAGGGATTCCGTTCTCCCCCTTTCCGTCGTTGTTATGAATTACCCGGGTAAGTCTCAACCTAGTGGGGGAGTAGAGGTAAGTGATGTATATTTAAAACCATCTGTGGCCAGGATGCTGCTTCTTGTAAAACCCCTTCAACAGGAAGCTCAGCTGGCACAAGCCCCACCTTTGGACTTTGCTGCTTGTAACATCCAACCAGGAGATTGAGTCCTAGTTAAGGAGTAGAAAGAAGCGCCAGTGGTTCTGAAATGGCGTGGCCCATTCCAAGTGTCACTGACGACAGAAACAGCCATGAAGACAGCTGGACACAGGTGGACCCGTCACTCTCGGGTCAAGGTCTCTGAAGCCTCAGAGATTTGCACATCTCAGCTGGAGGAGAAGGCCGGGAGGCTGTGACACTCTGCAGGAGTGGGCCAGTGCTTCGACATCAGAGGAAGCCCTGCGTGCCTACCCACAGACCACCTGCTGAAATAGTCTCTATGGGTATCCCTCCTCTAGAATCTCCACTCACTGGGGCGCTAATACTTGCTGGATTCTTTTATGTTAAGTGGTTTTTGTGTCTTCAATTGCCACAGGTGCTGCAGCAGACAACGGGAAAATTAGACTAGCTAATTAGATCACATTATTAAAATATTTTCCTTACTAGTTCTACTTTTATATGGTCAGCTAAGTTTAGGCCAGGAGTGGGAGAATCAATTTGCAGCCTTAGCAGAAGAAGTAGCAAAAGTTTTTCACCTTAGCAATTGCTGGCTCTGTGGAGGGCCAGGAGGATCTGAAGAGTGCCTATGGTTGGCTAGCCCAGCTGAACCTAAGTGGTGGCTCAACACCTGACATGAGGTCCATACTAGGACGGGATTTGGGGCCAAAGAAGGAAGTCCATGGCTATAAGAGAAGGTTTCACGAAGGATGTCTGGACTTCAGGTGGCTCTCTTGAAAGCTGTTTATTGCATAGGCGAAGTTCCAGCATTTCAGGGAGTGGCTATCCAGAGCCAGCCCTATAGCTACCAGCTCCAGCTGTAGGCATACCTGAAGCCGCTTGCTGTTCAAGTTACAGAGCATTCTATACTTTTCTTTGCAGAGTATCTTAGCACGTAACAACCAATAAGCACCATACACAATACCTTGACATTGGCCTATAGCCTATCATAGCTACTACCATCACCATATTATAGTCATTATTATCCAATCACAAGAGTAAGTTACAATTTAAGCTTCCAGTGGAAAATTCTTAGACCTTTCTTCTTCTTGCTACATCAACAGTTCTTGTTTGCCTGCCATATCTTTCTTTTTGCTAAAGACACCTTTTCTATTCACTTATGCTCTTCTTGAGACTTACTTACTTGGTGAAAAACATGTCTTTGTTTGTAATCACATACCTTTGTCCTGCTCCTAAAAATCTCCTTCCAACTCATCTCCAACCTTTGCCTTCTCAGTTACTCAGCGATCACTGTTTCAGCAAAACACCTTTTCTTCTATATCAAAACTTGCTTTCATTTCTACCTCATCCCCAGCTTCTACATTCTCAGACCTTGCTGCCAAGCCTACATACCTGTGAAACTTTCTTACCAAACTTTCATCCTCCCCAACACATGGCCACTTCATTCTTCTCCAACAGGCACTTATTGCCTAAACAGGACAGGGCGGGTCTATGTAGGAAAAGGCGTTTGTCAATTGACTTTCCCTCTGGCTTTAAACAATTGGGTTTGGACCCACAATTGCCCTCCTTACAATTGTTCCAAATATCAAGACAATTGCAATCAAATAGCTGTTCAGCTCACTAATGGTAGCTGCGTAAGGTGTTCTTACCACACTTACCAAAAACATTTGGAAGCCTGTAAAGCAATGGGGAGGGACAAGGGGGTTTTTTGACCACCTATTTTTAAGCTGTCCCCACAAAAATCCCACAAGTAGAAGACATGTTGTTTGTGATTATCAGTGGGAATGGCAACAGCGGATTGGAACTCAAAGCCTTTTAGTGAGTTCTGCTCCAAATCCAAGCAAGCAACTTGCAGATGTAAATGTAGATGGGAACCCTGTGTGGGAGTTGGAAATGCAAATGCTGTGACCCTTATGGTGGGGCAGCTATTGTTGGAGGACCGTTAGGCCAGGGAAACCCGCAGTATTTTGACCCACCAATTGATGACCAAGGGTAGGAAGGCCCCTTTGCTAATGGAACACGGGCTTTGAAAGGACATGATTGGATTTGTGGCCAACATGCTTAGCTCAGGTTACCTCCAAACTGGTCAGGGATATGGTGTATATCTTAGACCATTGTTCTTTTTGCTACTACAAATTCGGGGAAATCGCTTAGGAATCCAAATCTGTGATGATTTAATTCGAGAAAAGCAGTCAGCTGATGCAGCCTTGGCTGCAGGGAGCACCCCAAAACGGGGAAAAGATGAATGGCCACCAGAACAAGTTACGCAACATGATGGACCAGCCACTTGGAAACCTAAGGAATTAATCCCAGATGCCTGGAAACCCATTTATCATTTGAATGAGATAATTAGGGTACAAGCTGTCTCAGAAATAATTACCAACCAGCCAGCCACAGCTCTTGACCGTCTTGCTGAGCAACCCACTTCAATGAGGAAAGCGGTATTTCAACATTGGATGGTATTAGATTATCTGTTAGCAGAAGAAGGAGGAGTTTGTGGGAAATTAAATGACTCGAGCTGCTGTTTGCAAGCAGATGACAGCGGAAAATGGTCAAACAAATAACAGAGGAAATAACCTCAGCTCATGGACCTGTCCAAGTGTTGAAAGGATGGTAATGGGACATGTTTTCCTGGCTAACTGGCCAGCTATGGGCTAAATTGTTACAGCAGGGATTACTGTAACACGCCTATATCAAACCAGGAATCCCGTGGAAAAGAAGTAGATATGGACAGATTGGTGGTAGATGTTTCAGAGGTCTTTATTTCTCCAGCCACATGGCCGGGGCTCTGCTCAGGAACTCCCCCAGTCATGGGACCCGAGGGTCCTTGGCCACACCGGGGAACACAAACCAACCAAGGGGGAATGAAGCTGACCAGGGGCAGGGAAACCCCGTGTCTCCCCCCCAGGGCCCATCGCCCAGGGCTCCATGGCAGGGGGGGAGACCCCAACACTAAATGAATACCATTTCTCCTCTTATATGCTATAGCAACTCTAATCTTTTGACCATACGTGACACCATGCTGGGTGCAGCTCTTTCAGCAGGTAGCAGCCATGCCTACCTGATCCAGAAACGACTACAAAAGGACAGAAGAGGATGTCACTGCAAATAATAGCAAAAGCCCAGAAGACTCAAGAAGAAAAAATTAAATCAATGGTAATTAAGGTTTGTAAAGACAAATACAGATTAAATAAAAAAAGGAGGGATTAAAAGGAATGAGATGGATGAGTCTTTACAAACAGACCGTGTGAATTGGCCTGTAGACAAGGCTAGGAACTTATGCGGAGTGAAGTAACAGAAGAAAGTATTAGTTCTCTAGAACTGTTACTAATCATCAGAGACTGTTGATTAATCAAAGCCGTGTTAAATTCCTGAACCTAGAGCAAGGCAACAAAGACTTAATAGAATTAGAAATGTTTTCTTTTTCTTCCTTTTCGATGCCAAAAGGGGGGTGCATATTAGAGGAGGGCATAGAGTAGGCAGTTCCGGAAGTCTGTATCTCCCGAATACCTCAGCCAGTGGGGAAAAGGAAGAGGGTGCTGTGGCTGGGAACTTGACATCAAAAGGGGGCTGCATCCCGCAACCGTTTGACAGACCCCATGGGAAAAGCCCCAGGGACTCTCCCTGTAGTCGAAGAATGTTGCAGGACTTCTCTGTCTCCTTTTCGGACATAAACCTCAGGCATGGTGGATTAATTTTCCCCAACGGCAGCGACCTGCTGCGTGCTCTCCGTGCTCCTCCCCAGCCCCCCGGGAGGTGTCAAATAGTTGCCGGAGGCTCCCACCGCGCGTTACAGACGGCTGCGAGGCCCCGGGGCTGCTCGCAGTGCTCCCCTGCCCCGCCAGGGCTGCCTGAGGTCTGCGGAGCCACGTCGCCACCGGCGCGGCCAGGGCCGGGGCCCTTCTCGACAGCAGCCGAGGGGCTGCGGAGCGGGCGGCTGCGGGACGATCAGCTCTTTTATGCCGCGCGGTGCTGCCGCCTCCATCTAGCTCCCCATCGCGCCGCCGGCCGACCCCGCCTGGCGCGTTCACGCTCGGCCGCGCTCGCCGCCCGCCCAGCCTCGCCGGAAGCTCTCCCGCCCGGGCCGTGCCCCGGCTCCGCCTGCGGCTCGGCAGGGCCCGGCCGCACGCGTGCTGCGTGCTAAGTTGTTCATCTTTGCAAACTGCTTGCCGAGTTGTTCCTTTTCTTAGGTAATGGGGGTTTGTATCAACCAGAACTGCATATGGTCAGTATTTGCAGAGAAAGTTACGTGGACTGTTGTTGAAGTGAGTGTAGCAGTTTCTATGGCATTTTGCAAAAAAGTGACAGGTCTCTCTGCGTTCCCCAATTCTTAACAAAAATGAAGTTCACAAAGCCCTGAAAAGAGGTTTTACAAAACTTCAGGGATTTTTTCCTGCGAGTACTGTGGAGACAACCATAGTCACCTTGTCTTTCCAAAAGTGAAGGTTACATCTTTTTGTCCAAGAGCATCAAGTGCTTTTGATCAGCGTTTGTGTGCATGCATTAGCCTTGTTCTTGTTCTTCCTTGGAGAACTTTTACAATCCTCAGATGATCTGTGTAGGCTGCAGACTGCAGTGGTGAACTTGAAGGCTTCCAGCAGAAGGGAGATGCTGTCCACGTTTTGGATTTTCCTTAGTCTGAACTGATGATCTGTCATTTGCATGTTTGTTTAGCTGTGCTTAGAATAATGAGCAGAAACATTGATAAGTTGGTGTCTAGAATAAAGACAATTACCAATTTCCTCCCTTTGTGGGAGCCCATCCAAAAGTCACGCAAGAAGAAACTTCGAGGTCACTAAAGTAATTAGAATTGTTAAAACTCAGAAAGGCATAAAGGTCAGAGTGAGGAAGATGAGTTACTTCATCTTCCTTAGGACCACTGACCCAATTCAAGACCACCGACTCCATTCAGATCACACGCTACGCATGCTTAATGACATGTAAGCTCATTTCCATACAAAGCGGAGAATGGGAGGTGCCAACACTATGAATACGCATTTTGTATTTTGGATATTCATAATACGTGGAAATAAAAGGTATCATGTTTGCTTGTATCAGGGCCTGCGACTTAGGGAGCTATCCCACGCAAAAATAAAACATACACTTTCTAACTCTAAACTGTTAAGAGTTTTTGTCCATCTCAGTTGGATATCGATATTAGATCGATATTCATATTTTGGTAAATCATAGTTAGCATAGGAGAAAGGCATGCTTGGTATGTACCTGGGATAGTTAGGGCTAGCTTTTAGTTCTGCAATGTTATTACGAAACATAGATACGGTCTTGGCCAGTTGCCCCTCGTTTCGAAACAGGGCTATAAAGGGACTTTCTGAAATAACTGAGATAAGATCTCCCCACGGAAAGAAGACAAATCTATTGGCAGCAGAGCACGAGGACTTCGTCTCATCCGTTGGTAGCCATTGCCCCCCCTTTCTTCCTCTCTACTCTTTTACTTTGTTTTTCTTTCTCTCTCTCTCTCTCTTTCTCTCCTCTATCACATTACCATGTTGTGGGTACTTAACAAAGGTGAATAGGTGATTAAAACTGAAATCCCTTGTGTCCTTTTGCACTCGGAGATCTGTAAACAAACCATCACGACCCTCACTTCTATTAGCAGATCGTGACATTAAACTGGCATCACGGACAGGATTTCTGACAGACAGAAGGGGTTGCAAGGTTGTGTGTAGTCTGTAATAGGGGAAGGACGTTTCACTCCAGCCGCACCTAGCCCGACACCCCGCAAAGGCTGAGCGGTGTCTAGAAAGCAAGGGGGACGACTCGAATTTCCCACAAACTGCACACGCCTAGGTGAAAAGCACCCCATACTCAACTGAGGGCTCTGTCTTCAGATTTTTCACAAAAAGATCTCTTAGTGTAAAAGGGGGAACTGTTTTGGTGGGCGTGTGTGAATTTGGACTGCTTGGTGTAGCGAAGAGACAACCGTAAGTAACTTAAGGAGTACCTCCCAGGCAGATTTTGGTCTCTTCACCCACCCAGGGAAGCGAAGGGCGACACGGCGAAGCTGTTTGTGTGGCAATGTGTAATTAGGTTTTACCTCCCTGTAGTGGTTTTGATCCCTTTATAAAATGACTGAAAACCCTAGTGCAAATCATAAAGCTGCATTTTATGCTCTGCTAGCAAAACATAATGCCCGGCCCTCTCCGGGAGGGGAAGAATGGGCTCAAAATAACTGGTTTAATTTGGAGTGTGACTGATAGAAGATGTTCATTCCAACATGAGACAAAGTTTAAATTTGGCCAAAATAAAACCATAATCTGCTCCTAAATCTGTTTCAGGAGCATGCCTTACAGCAGCTATAGATCACTGCTTTAAGCGATGTAGTGAAGAGAAAGCAATCACAGATTCCCTTCAAAACCTAGTGGAAATTTTACAGGAACAATCAGATGAAGAAAGGAATGAAAATCATTTGCTGCGGGCTGCTTTGAGGGAGGAATATTTTAAGAATTCAAAGAATGCTGACTCACCAAAAGAGAAAGAGGAAAAGAAAACTCCTCACATTAACCAAATATACCCCCAGGAAGAACTAGTGCTAGTGAAAAATTGTGGGGAAAACTGCTGCCCTCCTATGGGACCTCTAATTAAAACAGAATATAATTATATCAATGATGAAGATTTTGAACCGCGTATCACCACTAAACAAATACCATACACTGCTCCTGAGTTGGCGAAGTTAAAAAAGGAGTACGGGCGGCTTCCCCACGAAGCTGAGACGGAATATGCCTTCCAAGTGTCTCTCACCGGAGGAGACCAAATTCAATTCACTGAACAGGAGGCCAGTGGATACTGGGGACATGGAGTTCTCTTAACAACAGGAGACAAACGTAACACATGGTCGCTGACTCGGCGCGCAGCTTTCTGGGCCGGGGGACTCAATCCTTTAGAAAGGGGAGACCCTTTCGCTACAGTTGGTACCCCTGATCAACTTCTAGAAAGCGTCCACAAAGCCGCCTGTCTGCAAATGATCCATGAAAGGAAATTAACTCCTGGATATGAATCCCCCACGCAATTACCTGTGAAACCTGAACTGATGACCCCTTTAATTCGAGGCCTTCCAGAATCACTCCAATCTACAGCAGCTGTCCTTCAAAAAACCATAGCTGCTGCAGGTCCTGTAGAGAGGTTGGACAGATTCCTTGGAAACCCGAGCGACCAAACTGCATCTACCGATCCTGGGTTTACTCCATATTCAACCCCCTCTCAGCCGCCAGGTTCACAATCAAATTCACCTGCCGGTGATTGCAAAGTTTGGACATGGAGTGAGGTTGAAGAAGATCTGATTAATTACAGTAGGAAATATGGACCGATAAAAATCCCAGAGGAAAAATCAGAAAAAACAAAAGGTGTCAGGCACATTAGGGCTCCTCATAGTGAAAAACCAAAGAATGTAACCAGAGATCCCTAACCGTCAGCATTGGTGCTTATTAGGTATCAAAAAGGGGGTCCCCAGAAATGCGATGGATGGCTTAGCCCTTGATCAGTTGAGTAAGGTAGTGTCTAACTGGCACTGCCAAAAGCCCCTTCTACCGAATCCGTCACTTCAACCCAGTGCACCCCTCCTCCCTCAGAATCTGGGCAGTGAGTCAAAGCCACTTCTCCCTCAAAGTCCGGCCAATGAGCCAGAACAGATTCTTCCTCAAAACCAGGGAAACTAGACCCTCTGTTTCTTGTCAGTGGGCAAAGAAACGGAGCATAGGTCTACCTGAGAATGCTCACTAAAAATAAAACGGGAGATATAACGATCACAGCTATTACAAGTCCTAAACGGGCACCTGTAACTTTTCTGATTGACACTGGGGCACAAATTTCTGCGCTGACAAAGAAAGATGCCCAGAGGTGTGGAATTGTTCCAACAAAGAACCGATATTGTGTTTTAAGTGCCTTGGGCACAACAACAGAATCTATGAATGGGGCCTTAGTCAAGCTCCCTTTGCCTGGAGAGGAAAACCAACTCTCCATCCATGGGGTGATTGGAGATATTCCAACCAATTTATTAGGGCTGAATGCCCTTGCTAGGAGGCAGTGGGAGGACTCAGAGGGTCTTCTGTGGTCTTTTGGCACACCACATTTTAACATCAGACTGCTCCAAGCTGCAGCCTCCCTACCATTCAGCAAAGTAACTAATGTGAAACAATACCTCCTTCCCCTGGGTGCCAAAGAGGCTATCAAGCCAGTGATACAGGAGCTACAACAACAAGGAGTAATACTTAATACCCATTCTCCTTTCAATTCTCCGGTGTGGCCAGTGCAAAATCCTAATGGGAAGTGGAGGCTGACAATAGATTTTCGTAGGCTAAATGCTAACACAGACCCTCTTACAGCAGCAGTCCCAAATCTAGCAGAATTCATAACATTGATTCAAGAAAAGGCTCATTCAATCATGCCACCTGTAGATGTCAAAGACATGTTTTTTACGACACCTTTACAGCCAGAAGATATGGACCGTTTTGCTTTCGCATGGCAAGGACAGCAACGCACTTTCACTAGGCTTCCCCAAGGGTACAAACATTCTCCTACCCTGGCTCATCACGCTTTAGCCCAAGAGTTCGACAAAGTACCCAAAGCGGACAATCTAGCTGTTCATCAACACACTGATGAGACCCTTGTGGGAGGAGATGAAATAGAAGAAGTGAGAGATACCCAACAGAAAATAACCTCCCACTTAGAAAGCCTTGATTTGCAAATTCCCTCAGAAAAAACCCAAACCCCTTCACATGAAGTGAAATTGTTGGGAATTTGGTGGAAAGGAGGTATGACACGTATCCCACCTGATAGCCTAACCTCTTCAGATCAGATTAAAATGCCTGAATCCAAAAAAGATCTCCAACATGCTTTAGGATGTGTATTAGTGCTCCGGAGAAAACACATCCCAGATTTTCCATAATTGCCAGACCTCTTTACAACTTGTTAAGAAAAGGGACAAAATGGGAATGGAGTGCTTCCCAAGAAGAAGCACGGCAATTGTTGGTTTTTGAAGCAACAGCCTCACCAAGCCCTGGGCCCTATTCATCCCACAGATGCTTTTCAGGTCTCCTCAGGGTTGTCAGTACACATACGGCAGCGGGGTCCTGAGGGTCCGACGAAGCCTCTTGGTTTTTACTCCCGTGGCTTTAAAGATGCTGAAAAAAGGTACACTACCTGGGAGAAAGGATTGTTTGTGGTTAGCTTAGCTCTCCTAGAAGCGGAGAAGATTGCACAACAACAACCAATTGTTTTGAGAGGCCCTTTCAAAGTTATTAAGGCTGTCTCTACTGGCACCACCCCCACGTGACGGGGTGGCCCAGAGGACCTCAGTAAGGAAGTGGTATGCTCAGATTGAACATGATTGTAGCGTCTTCTCAAGAACTGAAGGAGCTGTAAAAAATCTGGCAATCCAAGAAACTGAAAACTTGGGTAGCAGCCAGGACAAACCTGCCTCAGTCATTAGAGTAGCCCCTCCTTTTTCCCCCAAACGGTCAGCAAATTCTTGGCTTACGGATGCTTCTGCCAAGCGAGAAGGAAAGGTGTGGAAACATAAGGCTGTAGCCCTCCACACTTCCTCAGGTGAAGGAATTATCACAGAGGGGGAAGGCAGTGCCCAAGTTGGCAAGCTGATAGCTCTTTGGAGTGTTTTCCAACGTGAGGCACAGAATACTTCTCCTGTCTGTATCTACACCGATTATTCCTATGCTGTGTTTAAGGGATGGACTGAGTGGCTTCCTTTTTGGCAGCAAAAGGATTGTGAAGTTAACAGAATCCCAGTATGGCAAAAGGAAAAGTAGCAAGAAATTCTAAGTATTGCAAGTCCAGGGAATTTTGCCGTGGAGTGGGTAGCCTCTCACCAGACAGATGGAAATCCAGCAGGAGAGTGGAACACTAGAGCTGACGAATTAGCAAGACTAAGTCCTGTGAAAAAAGATCAAATTACAGAGGACTGGGAGCACTTCTTAGAATGGTTGCATGTAAAAAGACAACGCACAGGTGCAAAAGATTTGTACAAAGAAGCCCTTGCTCGCGGTTGGTCTGTTACCAGAGAAATGTGTAAAACATGCATGTCAGCCTGTGAACAACGTCGCAGACGGCTAGAAAGACACCCTTTGGAAGATGACCCTCTGCATTTAAGAAAGGGTAAAGGCTTACGGGAAGCGTGGCAGGTAGATTATATCGGCCCCTTTAAAAAGTCAGGAAGTAAACACTTTGGGCTGGTAGGAGTAGAGATGATATCTGGGTTAGTCCAGGCCAATGCTTTTAAAAGAGCTACAGGAGATCATACTGTTAAAGCATTGCAGGCATGGTTTGGAACTTTCCCAAAACCACAAGAAATTCAATCTGATCACGGGTCTCACTTTACTGCCAAAGTTGTACAGGACTGGGCAAAAGGTGAAGGGATTAAACGGACTTTTCACACTCCTTACTACCCTCAAGCTAACGGCATCGTAGAAAGGACCAATGGTCTCTTGAAAGGACTTTTGAAACCACAGGAGGGAAATTGGGATGTTTGGCTATGGGAAGCTGTGAAAGGTGTGAATGATAGATGGGGGGTAAACGGGTGTCCCAAAATCACTGTCTTTTTCCCAACAGCTCCAAGCATAATTCTCTCACTGCAGGGACCAAATGATCCTAAGAATCCTGCACACTACCCTGGACAACCTGTTTCGGTAGATCTCCCTACCGTAGGAGAAGTACCACTAGTGCTAAAACGCCCTCTGAATAAATATGCATGGGTAGCCTCTGATGCCCTAGGGAGAGAGCATTGGATACATACACGCTGCATAATTCCATCATTCTAATTTTCTGCCTTTTGGTGGCAGACTCTGTTGTGTTCACTTTTCACAGAAGAACTCCGAGGGACATGAAGAAGAGCACATAAACCATGATAAGACTAGTGATACTTTTCTGCATCCTACCACAACACCAGGGCCAAAAACCAGCTGAGTGGCCATGGTCTGAAGCTACCATTAGGTACACTAGTGCTCTAGGATCCTATCCCAGAGATGGTTGCCCGAACCTAGCCACTGTAGCACTGCACGACTCTGAGGTATACCGTCCAAGTGAATGGAGATGGGACTTGAAGGATTGGACTAGAATCCTAAAAGGAACAAGAGGGGAAAAAATTAAGGTAGGATGCAGAAAAGTAGAAGGATCTCTTTACCAGAAAGCTTCCACCATTGCAATCGCTGGAAATTTTCTAAAACCAGATGGGAAAAGTGATTTGCACCCCAACATTACGGCCAAACTCTGCCCTACAACGGAGTGGGTGTGTGACAAACAAACCCCCTTCATCCTGTGTGGTTGTCAGAAGAATGTCGGTAACTACACCTTAGGCCCCAGTACCAACAATGTGGAAATCACAAAGCTTCGCAGAAACAAACTAACTGACTGCTGGTATAACTTTCCTCTAACCAAACCGACCTATGCAACATGCAATTGGCAAAATAACCCGGCAGATCAGCCAAGTCTGACAGGTTTAACTTATAAATTCAAAATAAACGCCGCAGCAAAGCCCATACTGAGTGCAGTAATCACATACCACGGTATAAGTACCCCCCTTGTGTTAGATGACAAGAATAAAGTTTTTCCACCCTTTATGGTAACCCGAGGTGACGATGTTACAATACGATGTGGATTAATTGCTGAATGTTTTACCGAACCTGTACACAGTTATAGCATTGGACCTCATGGCCGTGTTTTGTTTGGTGAAATTCAAAATCAAGATTGTTGGCTAAACCTTAATTGCTGTACAATTTCCCCATAAAGTCACGTGTGGTAAAAACAATACAAAATACTGGGGGGAACTCAAAGTCGATGTTGCAATACCTACCACCCAACCACCGGTCATGCTAAGCCCGAGAATTTTTGAAATTGGACCACGTATAACCACAAAAACAGGCCAACAACAACTATTGCTCAATCCGGCATGCTCCCTTAAACAAGTCAAGTTGCTGATGCAAAACAATGTCTCAGAAATTCAGCCAGCTTGTTCACCTTTTCTGCAGACTTCCTTCAAGGGGCAGACAACCGGGTTGCAAAAGCGGAACCCTTCTAAGAAACGGACGCAAAGAGACATAACCGGCGTTGTGGGAACAGGATTGGGAATCTTAAATAGTATTGATTCAGAAGTGCTAATGAATAAATTGGCTGCCACAACTACAGATTTGACTAAAATACAACAACCCATCAGCGGTTGTTATCAAACATATTACCAAATTGAGAAAAGGTAAATGTGAATGACCACAAATTGATAATTGGCATGCTCCGTGCTACGCAAAACAACATCTCTTTGGCTCTCAGCTGCGTCCAGGCTCAATTGTGGATGCAGTCCGTTGCTGCCTCAATTGTAAGAGAAGGCAAAGAAGGCACTTTTCCTACTGAAATTCGGAAAATAATCTGGGACGGTGCCACTGATTTTGAAAGAGAATTCCAATCCTGGTGGAATTTAGTGAATTTTACCTACAATCCCATCACAAACACAGCCACAGCCTTTGTACTAACCATACGTAATGCTTCAGTGCATTGGATAGTCCCTATCATTGCATTAGGGCTGAACCATGATGCAGCTATTCTCTACCCTTTCCAGCACAGAGAATGGGCCCGTCAAACTGGTAAGAAGTGGCAAACTGTTAATTTGGAAACTTGTATTGTCCGAGAACAACAAGGGTTTATCTGTGAAAGCAGTGCAATTAGACCTCAAGACATTTGTTTGGACACAGAACAAAATAGCTGTCCTTTTGAAATTCATCCTAACAAGATTCCTGAAACACTGCTTGTGTATATAGGCAATGGATGTGCATGCTTAAGAACTGCATGTGATAAGGTATTTCTAGAAAATGTAGTTGTAGATACTAAAACTCATTCAAATTCTTGTGTTTGTAACTTGACTAAAAGCACAGGATGTGATTTCTCTTATTTAGCCCCACTTACTTCTTATTGTATTTTACAGTCCAATTACACAGTGATCCACCAATTATTGCCTACCCCCACTGGGATGAACCTTACTTAGGTAAAGCACTTGTTGCTTCACCAGGATTTCATTGGAATTTTGGAAAAGATCAAGAAAAACAGACAGAAAACCTTGGTAACTGCTCATCACAATGGGAAAGAAACACATTGTTTTCTAGACAGAGGAAAGAAAGATGCTGGACACAGCTGGTGGGATACTCCTTTTGGGTGCTCACCTACTGCTACAGGTGTCCTGAACAAATTGTGTCATCCCATCCTTGTTCTCTTGATTTTAGTTTTGATTGGGTTTGTTTTATCAGCAATCTTACACATCATGAATTGCAGAATGATGAAACGGTTGACATCTGTAATAGATGTGCACAATTTGGACACTATCCCATCCACTGTGGACACCCCTAAGGTTATTGACACAAGATGAACTACATGAGTATTAAAATAAGATAAGACATGATTAAAAATTACAGGTGTATTTTGATTAAAAATTACTTATTCCTTCTTTTTCCTTTTCTTTCTCTTTTCTTATTTTCTCTACCCTTTTCTGGGATATGCTACCAACATTAACGAGTCCTGAAGACTTCGCAACAACACTACGAAATCGTGCTGATGGAGCTCTCCTGATGACAATCGTGAGTCATGGGGTGGTGTAAGAGACGGTCTGAAGATCCCTCATCTGCCTCACGATCATCGCCGAGGACAGAGGCTAAACACAGGAGTTCCGACCTGCCTAAGGTGGGATGTCTGCCAACTGTTGCCTGCAGGTGTGCCCGCTGGGAACTGGTACGCATTCCTGAGGAAATTTGTGCAGGTCACAGTGGACTGCGCCGTTCTTGCTGCCCAGGCGGGAAGGACTGCGCTGAAGCGGAAAGGAATGACCTGTCCTCTACACCTGTCCTGTACCTGTTTCCCAAAGCAACGAGCCTCATAACAACGGCTGTAGATTTGCCCCACCTCTTGGGGAAAAGGGCGAGATGTGGGGATACAGCTAGAAAGCAGAAGCCAGAGCACTGCTAAACTCATGCCAGAAGTAGACGCGCTAACGCTGCTAGGCCGCAAACCATAGCAGGCAGTATAGTTAGCATAGGAGAAAGGCATGCTTGGTATGTACCTGGGATAGTTAGGGCTAGCTTTTAGTTCTGCAATGTTATTACGAAACACAGATATGGTCTTGGCCAGTTGGCCCTCGTTTCAAAAAAGGCCTATAAAGGGACTTTCTGAAATAACTGAGATGAGATCTCCCCACGGAAAGAAGACAAATCTATTGGCAGCAGAGCACGAGGACTTCGTCTCATCCGTTGGTAGCCATTGCCCCCCCTTTCTTCCTCTCTACTCTTTTACTTTGTTTTTCTTTCTCTCTCTCTCTCTTTCTCTCCTCTATCGCATTACCGTGTTGTGGGTACTTAACAAAGGTGCACTGTTTTGATTAAAACTGAAATCCCTTGTGTCCTTTTGCACTCGGAGATCTGTAAACAAACCATCACGACCCTTACTTGTATTAACGGATCGTGACACATGTCCAAAAGAAAAAATCACTGGAACAAAAAGAGCAAACTGATCCAAGGTGAACTGATCCACGGTGAAAAACAGAAGCCTACGAAAATCTGGGGGGGAAAAAAAAAGGCAACTCACGTGCCCGATTCACAGATGCAACTCCTGCAAAACTTTTGAAGGCAGTCTCACTCCCTCTGCTGAACAATCAACTGGAGGAAATCCCACTCCAAATCTGTGGGAAACAACAAAAGTGGTGCAACAAGCACTTCATAGAATAAAAACTAAAACTCCACCTGAATAAATTAATGCAATTAACATTGCATTAATTTCACCTGGCTTTTTTTTTTTTTTTTTTTTTTTGAGGAAATCTGTTTCTTTTCTCTTTTCTAAGAATGTCAAACATCCCTGCATTGACGATAAAGAAAGCAGTTTGAGGGCAGAGAAAGTGCAAGCAGCAGAATCACATCTAAATGTGATAACCATTTACTCACGTGGACGCTGTCCCTTTGTGTTAGCCCCAAGGAGTTGTACTTCTTTTTAATAATCGGTCTAGTGGGCCAAATTTTCACTTTTTAAGAACCTACCAACACATGGGATGGAGCTGCATGAAAACCAATGAAATGTAAAGTGTCACCATAATTGCTTGCATTGTCAGTTTGTTAACGTTTGTCATTTAAGAATTTATACATATTTGAAATCATACAAATATGTTCTAACCTTCCCAGTTCTGCCTCAGAAGACTTCAAAATTATTACCATTCAGCTAATTTTTTAAATTTACTATTTAGTGAATTAAAGAATCTTGACAAAACACAAGCAAATGCTAGAGAAGAAATGATTAAATCCCCCTTCCAGGGGACCCCAGGCGCTGACGGCTGCCACCGGCGTGCGCCAGGTCGGGACCGGCAGGCAGGGCTGCACCCCGCGTCTGCCACAACACCTGCAGCTTCTGCAGCCTGAAACACAGCTGGCTCAGGGGTTTCAATCAAGAGCCAAAAGATCTTGCTGGTCAATTTGGGGCAGAGAAAGGTCATCACTTCTAGCATGGCATAAGCCTGCCACTACATTTCTGTCAAGGACAATCACCTTGTTGCAGTGAAACTCCTGGGTAAAATACTGAAGCGCTTTCAGATTCATATTATCCGACATTTCGGTGACCTTCTTTTATACCTGCATTGCTTCATACTGCTGGTTGTGGGCACAAGTTCTTTGTACACTATCCTGGAAATTAAAAAGATCAGAAACAACACCCACCCCTCCCCCACCACCACCCCTTCCCCAGCCACAACCCTAACAAAACCAACCTCCAGAATGTTCAGGAGTTCAAATGAGAACAAGCATAGATGGGGCATAAAAAGATGGATCCTCCTTAGACATTTGTGCATGCAGTGCCCTGCAATCCACTAAGTTCTACTTCTCGTACACCAAATACCTGTCTTCGGAACTCCTTGTTCTCCATTCAAACCCTTCTGGGAGGGTAATCGAGGAGATACTCTTACATATTTTTAGCACATCTTGCACTAGGCAATTAAATCCAGTGCGCAGCATTACCTGACGAACTGAGGCGGTGACAAGGTCAATTAAGACCTGTTCATATCTTCATTTGGAGCTCTTCCAACTGCTTGAAAAGTGAAGCCTTGGACATTGAAGGTTCCGACTAAGGAAAATCCAAAACGTGGACAGCATCTCCCTTCTGCTGGAAGCCTTCAAGTTCACCACTGCAGTCTGCAGCCTACACAGATCATCTGAGGATTGTAAAAGTTCTCCAAGGAAGAACAAGAACAAGGCTAATGCATGCACACAAACGCTGATCAAAAGCACTTGATGCTCTTGGACAAAAAGATGTAACCTTCACTTTTGGAAAGACAAGGTGACTATGGCTGTCTCCACAGTACTCGTAGGAAAAAATCCCTGAAGTTTTGTAAAACCTCTTTTCAGGGCTTTGTTAACTTCATTTTTGTTAAGAATTGGGGAACACAGAGAGACCTGTCACTTTTTTTGCAGAATGCCATAGAAACTGCTACACTCACTTCAACAACAGTCCACGTAACTTTCTCTGCAAATACTGACCATATGCAGTTCTGGTTGATACAAACCCCCATTACCTAAGAAAAGGAACAACTCGGCAAGCAGTTTGCAAAGATGAACAACTTAGCACGATTGCGGCTGATGACATGCCCTGACTTTTTTTACCTTCAGCTGTGGGTGCCGTACCTTCCTACCCTCGCACATGCCACTCCAAGCTGCTTGCGTGGAGCTCTCGCACCACCTATGCCAGCAACTGTGCCAAGCCGCCACCCTTCTTCAGCACCATCGCACCTACCACAAGGTAGCTGAATCAGAGGGAAAAGGAGGTCGCCAATGGAGGGAAGTTGTTCCCCCTGACAGCTAAGCTCCGACTCCAGGGTCCCTTATGTCCTTCCCAGGATAGGCAGGAAAACGCCTCGGCGGAGCGCAGCGCTGGGCGGGAGCGGCCGGCAGAGCACCGAGCGCGCTCCCCACTCCCTCCCGCCCGCGCCGCTGCGGAGACCCCGGCTTCGCCGGAATCGGCCACGTGCTGCACGGAGGGCAGCGCGGCAAAGGCGGTCGCCCCTCGTTACCCTAGGAAGGCCGGCCTCGGATCCCCGCTCTCTCCACCGGCACGGGCAGTGCCAGCAGACTGTCGCTGCGGCCGCCGCTGGCCGAAAGCCTCGCCGCGCACCGCCCAGCCGGCCCCGCCGCTCCGCGGGGTCACACGGCACCTGCCGTGGGCGGCAGCCGAGCGACAGCAAGCAGAAGCGCTCACCGCCGCGCCACTCGCCGCCCCGCCCGGGCGCTCCTCTCCTCGCGCTACCACCATGGCGCCGGCCCGCCCCGCCTTCCCCGTCGCCTGCGGCGCAACGCGGGTGCTCCGAGCCACGCAGCACGCGTGCGGCCGGGCCCTGCCGAGCCGCAGGCGGAGCCGGGGCACGGCCCGGGCGGGAGAGCTTCCGGCGAGGCTGGGCGGGCGGCGAGCGCGGCCGAGCGTGAACGCGCCAGGCGGGGTCGGCCGGCGGCGCGATGGGGAGCTAGATGGAGGCGGCAGCACCGCGCGGCATAAAAGAGCTGATCGTCCCGCAGCCGCCCGCTCCGCAGCCCCTCGGCTGCTGTCGAGAAGGGCCCCGGCCCTGGCCGCGCCGGTGGCGAGGTGGCTCCGCAGACCTCAGGCAGCCCTGGCAGGGCAGGGGAGCACTGCGAGCAGCCCCGGCGCCGCGCAGCCGTCTGTAACGCGCGGTGAGAGCCGCCGGCAACTATTTTGCACCTCCCGGGGGGCTGGGGAAGAGCACGGAGACCACGCAGCAGGTCGCTGCCGTTGGGGAAAATTAATCCACCATGCCTGAGGTTGATGTCCGAAAAGGAGACAGAGGAGTCCTGCAACATTCTTCGACTACAGGGAGAGTCCATGGGGCTTTTCCCATGGGGTCTGTCAAACGGTTGCGGGATGCAGCCCCCTTTTGATGTCAAGTTCCCAGCCACAGCACCCTCTTCCTTTTCCCCACTGGCTGAGGTATTCGGGAGATACAGACTTCCGGAACTGCCTACTCTATGCCCTCCTCTAATATGCACCCCCCTTTTGGCATCGAAAAGAAAGAAGAAGAAACCATTTCTAATTCTATTAAGTCTTTGTTGCCTTGCTCTAGGTTCAGGAATTTAACACGGCCTTGATTAATCAACAGTCTCTGATGATTAGTAACAGTTCTAGAGAACTAATACTTTCTTCTGTTACTTCACTCCGCATAAGTTCCTAGCCTTGTCTACAGGCCGATTCACACGGTCTGTTTGTAAAGACTCATCCATCTCATTCCTTTTAATCCCTCCTCTTTTTATTTGATCTGTATTTGTCTTTACAAACCTTAATTACCATTGATTTAATTTTTTCTTCTTGAGTCTTCTGGGCTTTTGCTATTATTTGCAGTGACATCCTTTTCTGTCCTTTTGTAGTCATTTCTGGATCAGGTAGGCATGGCTGCTAGCAGCATCCCCTTGACCACCTGCTGAAAGAGCTGCACCCAGCATGGTGTCACGCATGGTCAAAAGATTAGAGTTGCTATAGCATAGAAGAGGAGAAATGGTATTCATTTAGCCCAGAGCTGGCCAGTTAACCATGAAAACATGTCCCATTACCATCTTTTCAACACTTGGACAGGTCCATGAGCTGAGGTTATTTCCTCTGTTATTTGACCACTTTTCCGCTGTCATCTGCTTGCAAACAGCAGCTCGAGTCATTTAATTTCCCACAAACTCCTCCTTCTTCTGCTAACAGATAATCTAATACCATCCAATGTTGAAAATGCCACTTTCCTCATTGAAGTGGGTTGCTCAGCAAGACGGTCAAGAGCTGTGGCTGGCTGGTTGGTAATTATTTCTGAGACAGCTTGTACCCTAATTATCTCATTCAAATGATAAATGGGTTTCCAGGCATCTGGGATTAATTCCTTAGGTTTCCAAGTGGCTGGTCCATCATGTTGCGTAACTTGTTCTGGTGGCCATTCATCTTTTCCCCGTTTTGGGGTGCTCCCTGCAGCCAAGGCTGCATCAGCTGACTGCTTTTCTCGAATTAAATCATCACAGATTTGGATTCCTAAGCGATTTCCCTGAATTTGTAGTAGCAAAAAGAACAACGGTCTAATATACCCCAGGGATATACCATATCCCTGACCAGTTTGGAGGTAACCTGAGCTAAGCATGTTGGCCACAAATCCAATCATGTCCTTTCAAAGCCCGTGTTCCATTAGCAAAGGGGCCTTCCTACCCTTGGTCATCAATTGGTGGGTCAAAATACTGCGGGTTTCCCTGGCCTAACGGTCCTCCAACAATAGCTGCCCCACCATAAGGGTCACAGCATTTGCATTTCCAAGCTCCCACACAGGGTTCCCATCTACATTTACATCTGCAAGTTGCTTGCTTGGATTTGGAGCAGAACTCACTAAAAGGCTTTGAGTTCCAATCCGCTGTTGCCATTCCCACTGATAATCACAAACAACATGTCTTCTACTTGTGGGATTTTTGTGGGGACAGCTTAAAAATAGGTGGTCAAAAAAACCCCTTGTCCCTCCCCATTGCTTTACAGGCTTCCAAATGTTTTTGGTAAGAACACCTTACGCAGCTACCATTAGTGAGCTGAACAGCTATTTGATTGCAGTTGTCTTGATATTTGGAACAATTGTAAGGAGGGCAATTGTGGGTCCAAACCCAATTGTTTAAAGCCAGAGGGAAAGTCAATTGACAAACGCCTTTTCCTACATAGACCCGCCCTGTCCTGTTTAGGCAATAAGTGCCTGTTGGAGAAGAATGAAGTGGCCATGGACTTCCTTCTTTGGCCCCAAATCCCATCCTATTGTGGCCCTCACATTGACCCACCATTTAGGTTCAGCTGGGCTAGCCAACCATGGCCGCTCTTCAGATCCTCCTGGCCTTCCACAGAGCCAGCAATTGCTAAGGTGAAAAACTTTTGCTACTTCTTCTGCTAAGGCTGCAAATTGATTCTCCCACTCCTGGCCTAAACTTAGCTGACCATATAAAAGTAGAGTTATTCAGGAAAATGTTTTAATAGTGTGATCTAATTAGCTAGACTAATTTTCCCGTTGTCTTCTGCACCATCTGTGGCAATTGAAGACACAGAAACTACTTAACGTGAAACAAAGGCTGCAAGTATTAGCGCCCCAGTGAGTGGAGATTCTAGAGGAGGGATACCCATAGAGACTATTTCAGCAGGTGGTCTGTGGGTAGGCACGCAGGGCTTCCTCTGATGTCGAAGCACTGGCCCACTCCTGCAGAGTGTCACAGCCTCCCGGCCTTCTCCTCCAGCTGAGATGTGCAAATCTCTGAGGCTTCGGAGACCTTGACCCGAGAGTGACGGGTCCACCTGTGTCCAGCTGTCTTCATGGCTGTTTCTGTCGTCAGTGACACTTGGAATGGGCCACGCCATTTCAGAACCACTGGCGCTTCTTTCTGCTCCTTAACTAGGACTCAATCTCCTGGTTGGATGTTACAAGCAGCAAAGTCCAAAGGTGGGGCTTGTGCCAGCTGAGCTTCCTGTTGAAGGGGTTTCACAAGAAGCAGTATCCTGGCCACAGATGGTTTTAAATATACATCACTTACCTCTACTCCCCCACTAGGTTGAGACTTAGCCGGGTAATTCATAACAACGACGGAAAGGGGGAGAACGGAATCCCTCTTCTGGCTCGGGCTCTCATTCTCACCAAAGCCAATGTCCAAAGCCCTAGCCATGGCATCTTGGTTTCTATTACCAGCTTCAAAAGGTGTTTATTTCTCTATTCATTGTTTTCTACCCGAGCCGAGCTCTGGGGGTGCCAGGGCCTATGGAGGTTCCATTGTGTTCCTAAAGAAGCCAAAACCCCTTGAAGGATCTTTCCTGTCAAATGAGTTCCCCTATCTGAGTCTATTGCTTCTACAATGCTGTATCTTGGAAAGATTTGTTCCAAAAATGCCTTAATACCTGATGCTGTCGTTGCTGAAGCAGTTGGAAATGCTTCTGGCCACCTTGCTAGCTGACATACCATTACCAGAAGAGATGAAGCCTTCCCACTTGGGGCATCTCAGGAAAATCCACCTGGCATCTTTGGAAGGGACCTGCAGCCCAAGGCCTCCCTCCCCTGGCAAGTTCCTTTGTAACTTGGCTGTTTGCTTTAGCACAGATCAAGCAACCTTCAACAGCTCGTTCTGCCAGTCTAAAAAGACCCCCAGCAACATCCAGCATGAGGAAGGCTTCTGCCAATCCTCAGGAGGTGCAAGGACTCTCTTCACGGAGTGCTTTTACTATTGGTAGGGCCAAAGCTTCTGGTATCTCTTGTTTGCCATCCCTTGTAAACCAATTATTGCCCTTTTTCTCTGCCACACGGCTTTTAACTGTATCTCAAACTCCTCTGGGAGAAAAGACAGCTTCCCGGCCAGTGATGGAGTCACTGGGAGCAAAGGGGGCATCTTGGAGAGTTCTGGCAGAAGTGTTGCTTTCTGACTTTCTTCATCCACCAAAAAGGAGACAGAGGAGGCCTGTAACATTCTTCAACTACAGGGAGAGGCCATGGGGCTTTTGCCATGGAGTCTCTCAACTGATTGCGGGACGCAGCCCCCTTTTGATGCAAAGTTCCTGGCAACAGCACCCTCGGAGGTACTCGGGAATTACAGACTTCCGGAACTGCCTACTCTAGGCTCCCCTCTAATATGCACCCCCCTCTTGGTATGGAAAAGGAAGAAAACGAAACTATTCCTAATGCTATTAAGTCTTTGCTGCCTTGCTCTAGGTTCAGCAATTTAACACGGCCTTGGCTGAGCAACAGTCTCTGTCGATTAGTAACAGTTTCTAGAACTAAGACTTTCTTCTGTTACGCCCCTACCAGTAAATTCCTAGCCTTGTCTAAGGACGGATTCACACGGTCTCTTTGTAAAGACACATCTATGTTACTCCTTTCACTCCCACACCTTCGTGGCAGTGGGATGGCTCCCCCCGGCACAGCACCTGGCACAAAACCCCCCTATGCGCACACGCACACCTGCACTTACCCTGCACTCCGCTGCACACACACACACACACACACACCTCCCGCACACTAACACCCCCCTCCACATCCCTGCCATGCTACTTGCAGTGGCCCCGCCCCTGCCATCCCGGCCGGCTGGCAGCACTTACTCCTCACATGCCTTGCGTTTCCTTGCTGCCCCCTCTGTAGCCTTCCCTCAACCTGCCTTTTCTCCCCTGCCTTGCATTGACTTGCTCACCCATCCCCCACCTGACTTCCTTTCACATTCGTCTAGCTCTGGCCTCACCTTTCCTTTTCCTTCTAGGACCCTCATTGCCTTGCCTCGCCTCGCCTCGCCAAGCCACCACTTGCCTTGCCCTGCCCTTGAAGCCCTCCCTTGCCTTGCATGACCTTGCTCACCCCTCCCCCACCTGGAATTCAAGACCCCTTTTCGATGACATTTCATGGCCTTGCCCTGCCCTTTCTGCTCCTCCTAGGAATCTCAAAGCTCTCAAGCATCTCCCGTGTTTCAGGATCACAGGAGAGGAAGACCAGGGGAGGACTCGTGTTGCCACACTCATCTCTATGGGCAGCTTTGGTCTGGGAGCAATCCTTGCATGTCTTGAATCTTGCAAGGGCAATTCACTCGGGGACCAGAATGAGAGTTCTTTTGCCTACAAAGGAAAGCAGGTAGCTCAAGTCTTTGAGGTGCAGAGGAGACATGACCCACGCGGGATCAAGGCCACACAAAGCACTTGGTCCTGGCTACTTTTGTGTACCAGCAGTCCTTGAATGTACTTCTCACCTGCCTTGCCTGGCCTTGCCTTGGCAACACAACAGTTTCCTTGTCTTGCCCTGCTAGCCCTCTGGAGCCCTCTGGAGCCTTGCATTCCTTTGCATGGCCATGCCCCGCCCTTGACCTGCCTACCGCTTTCCTCCAAGGCCTTGACTTGCCAAGCCCTTCCTGTTTCTGCCTGGCCTTCCCATCAGTGGACTTCCCTTCCTACGGCCAGCCTTGCCTCTAACTTCTGGGCCTTCTCTTGCCTACCACTCCATTTGCTTTCCCCTCACTGCTCTGGCCTTGCTTACCTCTCCCTTGACTTGCCCACAATTGCCTGCACTTGCTTTGCAGCGCCTTGCCTGCATGGAAGGCGAGGGCAAGAGTGGTAGGCAGGGCAAAGCAAAGCCAGCAAGTTGTAGGTAGTGCAAGGCAAGGCAGCAGAGGCAAAGGAAGCAGAGCAAGGGTAGCTTAAGAAGAACTAGACAAGGTACTGAAGGCAAGGCAAGGCCAAGAGACTCGGAGTGCCTTTCCTTGCCAAGGCAAGGACATAGTGCCAGTGTTGCTGGAGCAGATGTTAAGGTAGCACGGGGAGGAATAGAAAGTGCTGAGAACAGCGTGTGTGCTGCTAGTTTGAGGGGTGCAGTTGAAGTTGCAGGCAGCAAGATCTTCCTCAGCCCACACTGTTTTGAGCTCTGTTTTTGCCAGATGGTTTCAAGTTGGTGGGCAGAATCTGCGAGAGGGCAAAGATTGGTTTGGGCCAAAGAGGTTTGTCTGCCTCTTGGAGTGCGGTATAAAGAAGAGTCCGCTCTTGGAAGGGGAAGATGAGGGAAATCTTTTTGTCCTGATGTGCTGTTGATTTGAGTGCAGGGACGTTTGCAACTTGCCTCTGCCCTTGGGGTGGTTTCGAGCAGCGCCAGGCGCTTGGCCTTCTTTTGCAAGTCGTCAGCGCCATCGTGTGCTTGTTTCGAGGAGCGCTGACAGTGCCGGGGAAAAAGCCAAGCGCTTCGCTGGCGCCGCCCCAAGTCGTGTGCGAGCAGTTGCTGGAAGAGCTCCGCAGTGCATCCTGCCTCTTGGAGACACAAAAGAATGTGATCCTGCGCGTAGCGGGGAAGCAAGAGGAATCTTTTCATTGTTGGCTGTGCAGTTACTAAGCGGCAAAAGTCAAGGCAGCTGCAGCACGGCCTCTTTCTTTCAGAACCTTTTCTGTGCCATCATGAACATGCTCAACATGGAACTCGCACCCACTGAACTGCATCAAAGGTCCTGGAGAGACGCACTTTCCTTCAAGCTCTAGCTACCATCCTACCCTCCACCTCTCGCCGATCCCAAAGCCCTTCCAAACATGCAGCAGCTGCACGCAGAGAACAAGTGCTAGAAGAAGGCGTTGGCCTTCAGAGTCCCTCTAAAGTCTGTAAACTAAGCGAAACATTGCAGTGACCAGCACTTTCCTTTGCAACTATCTACAGAGCGTCATCACATTCTCTCAGAGTGGCTAAAGTCCACCCTTGCAGCACAGCAGCGTTTCCGGCCACAGTTCGGACTGAGAGATGGGCCAGGTGAGAAAGCATTTGTTGACTATCCCTCGTCTCTGGAAGACTTGCTACTCGCAGCGCAATCACGTGCACACACCTTCAGTGTGGCCAAGTTCAAGCAGCTAGAGCTCACAGAGACGGGAGAGGCAGGAGAGAAGCCGTTCCAAAAGTACCGTGTACTTACAGCAGCATTCAAACTGTGCACAGCACTCTACAGCACCGTAGACCGTGGCTTCTCTGACAAGACGTGCCATCCCATTGTCGGCTCTCGCAGCTCGCTTGCTAGCTGCTCTCCTGAAGAAAAGAACTAGGAGGAAAAGCCAATGCTGGGCTGCACCTTCCCCTTGCCTCACGTAAAGCCACTTCAACTCCCCGCTGCACTCTCTACTTCCCCTCTCCTTGGCATCGACCACTGTGTTTTCTGCATCTCGGAGCCCAAAGGTAAGCGCCAGTGTTCCCAGGGATGCTTGGAAGAGGGAGAAGTAGTAGCACAAGTAGCTGCCGTTGAACTTCCTCCTTCTCAATGCTAACGTGAAGTCGGCAGGCAGGCGAGCGCCAGCCACGCTCCTTTCTCAGTTTGTAAGCTGCGGACACGAGCCCGGTGCTCCGGCGCCTTCGTTCGGCCTCTTTAGTAGCCATGTGGCGCTTTCATTCTGCCGGAGTCGAAGCGTCGTCTACTTGTGGCACAAAGAGCACGGTGCCGGCAGCCAAATGCTCCAGCCGACTGCTTCTGCCGACACACGCCTGGGCTATGCACTTTCCCTCTCAGCGACATACAGCAGCACATTCGCTCTAAATGTAAAGGGAAAGATTCTCGGCTACGTCTGGCACAGAGAACAGTTTTAGTTCAACGGGCTTACCCAGAGCATGCCCCCGGACGCGTGGAAACCTGTATTTGCACCACATTCCAGTGGCAGTCCTCTTTCCTTTACAGGCTGCACAGCGCCGTCAGATGGCCCGTGCGCTCTGCACCTGCCTTCTCACTTCCAAGTAGCACCGCGCACATTAGAGCCTTGCAGGGAGAGAAGACGCGGCTAGGCGTCTCGCCCAGAAGAACGTGGCAGGGCGAAAAGGTGTTCTTCTTTTGTCTTCCTCGTCGCCCAGAGTGTGCTGCTGTGTTGAAAGTCTTGGCCAGCGAAAAGCTACACCAGCAAGTGTTTCTCTCCTGATGCATTGCGCTGAGCGAGAGCTGAGGAAAATCCTTGCACAGCACACTGTGGATGCGTGCAGTACACACGCTGAAGAGCGGCACGGCTAAAAGTCATCGCTGGGCTTCAGTTCTGTCCAGACAGCAGAAGGCGAAGAACGAAGCAGCTGAGCACCGGCTGCATGTACTCAGTGAAGCGAATTTCACATGTCCAGCCAAGAGCTGCTTCACAAGCAGATTCAGCTGAGAATGCTCTGGCTGCTTCACAAAGGAAGGCGCAGCTGTTGCACTCCTGGACACTACCTGGCCAGTAGCAGTTTCTTACACCTTCAATGCTGCAGAGTCCATGCAGCTGGAGCACAGGCAGAAGGACGCGTCCAGCTAGAAGGCGTTCCTCAAGTACCCCCCTCTTCCAAGTAGCCTTGAAACTGAGCACAACACACTGCGGCTCGGCAGCTTTCTTCTCTCACACTATTCACTCTTGCAGCTCCCTTGCCCACTTGCAGCAGCTGCTGCCAAAGAAAAAGGCTCCAGAAGGAAAAGCCACTGCTGGACTGCCCTTTCCCCTTGCCTCACGTGAAGCACCTGAAACTGTCCGCTGCACTCTCCTTTCTCCGCCGTATGGCGAAGCATAAACCTAACTGCAATTGTTTCCAGGGCAAAGCTGGAAGAGAAATAGGTAGCAGCACAAGTAGCTGCAAGTTGAACTTTAAGTTTCGAGCTGCTAACGTGAATCCGAAAACAAGCGAGTGGCAGCCACGCTTCCTCTTGCAGCCTGTGCGATGCACACACCAGCTCCGTGCTCTGCCTTCATTCTTACGCCCTTCGTAGCAGGTCGCGCTTTCGTTTTGCTGGAGACGACCCGTCGTCTACTTCTCGCCCAGAGAGCACGGTGCCGGCAGCCAAATGCTGCAGGCTGCTGCTTCTGCCGAAACACGCCTGGGCTATGCAATTTCTCTCTAGCGCTGAAGTAGCACCACATTCTCTTTGCTTTGTAGCCAGCATCTTTACGGAAAGCTTCTCGGCTACGTCTGGCACAGAGAACAGCTTTATTTTAACCGGCTTAACCGGAGCTTGTCCCCAACGCGTGGGAACTTGTATTTGCACCACATTCCAGTGGCAGTCCTCTTTCCTTTACAGGCTGCACAGCGCTGTCAGATGGCAGCGCTTCTCTGCACCTGCCTTCTCACTTCCAAGTAGCACCGCGCACATAAGAGCCTTGCAGGGAGAGAAGACGCGGCTAGGCGTCTCGCACAGAAGAACGTGGCAGGGCGAAAAGATATTCTTCCTTTCTCTTTCTTCTTGCCCGAATTGTGCTGCTGTGTTGAAAGTCTTGGCCAGCGAAAAGCTACTCCAGCAAGTGTTTCTCTCCTGATGCATTTCGCTGAGCGAGAGCTACGCGGACAGTTTGGACCCTGTGGAACAGCAAGAAAATGACTGTACGTCGAGCTGAGGAAAATCCGTGCACAGCGCACTGTGGCTGCGTGCAGTGTTCGCGCTGAAGAGCGGCAAAGCTCAAAGGCATCGCTGGGCTTCAGTTCTGTCCAGACAGCAGAAGGCGAAGAACGAAGCAGCTGAGCACCGGCTGCATGTACTCAGTGAAGCGAATTTCACATGTCCAGCCAAGAGCTGCTTCACAAGCAGATTCAGCTGAGAATGCTCTGGCTGCTTCACAAAGGAAGGCGCAGCTGTTGCACTCCTGGACACTACCTGGCCAGTAGCAGTTTCTTACACCTTCAATGCTACAGAGTCCATGCAGCTGGAGCACAGGCAGAAGGACGCGTCCAGCTAGAAGGCGTTCCTCAAGTACCCCCCTCTTCCAAGTAGCCTTGAAACTGAGCACAACACACTGCGGCTCGGCAGCTTTCTTCTCTCACACTATTCACTCTTGCAGCTCCGTTGCCCACTTGCAGCAGCTGCTCCCAAAGAAAAAGGCTCCAGAAGTAAAAGCCACTGCTGGACTGCCCTTTCCCCTTGCCTCACGTGAAGCACCTGAAACTGTCCGCTGCACTCTCCTTTCTCCGCCGTATGGCGAAGCATAAACCTAACCGCAATTGTTTCCAGGGCAAAGCTGGAAGAGAAATAGGTAGCAGCACAAGTAGCTGCAAGTTGAACTTTAAGTTTCGAGCTGCTAACATGAATCCGAAAACAAGCGAGTGGCAGCCACGCTTCCTCTTGCAGCCTGTGCGATGCACACACCAGCTCCGTGCTCTGCCTTCATTCTTACGCCCTTCGTAGCAGGTCGCGCTTTCGTTTTGCTGGAGACGACCCGTCGTCTACTTCTCGCCCAGAGAGCACGGTGCCGGCAGCCAAATGCTGCAGGCTGCTGCTTCTGCCGAAACACGCCTGGGCTATGCAATTTCTCTCTAGCGCTGAAGTAGCACCACATTCTCTTTGCTTTGTAGCCAGCATCTTTACGGAAAGCTTCTCGGCTACGTCTGGCACAGAGAACAGCTTTATTTTAACCGGCTTAACCGGAGCTTGTCCCCAACGCGTGGGAACTTGTATTTGCACCACATTCCAGTGGCAGTCCTCTTTCCTTTACAGGCTGCACAGCGCCGTCAGATCGCGGTGCTCTCTGCACCTGCCTTCTCACTTCCAAGTAGCACCGCGCACATAAGAGCCTTGCAGGGAGAGAAGACGCGGCTAGGCGTCTCGCACAGAAGAACGTGGCAGGGCGAAAAGATATTCTTCCTTTCTCTTTCTTCTTGCCCGAATTGTGCTGCTGTGTTGAAAGTCTTGGCCAGCGAAAAGCTACTCCAGCAAGTGTTTCTCTCCTGACGCATTTCGCTGAGCGAGAGCTACGCGGACAGTTTGGACCCTGTGGAACAGCAAGAAAATGACTGTACGTCGAGCTGAGGAAAATCCGTGCACAGCGCATTGTGGCCGCGTGCAGTGTTCGCGCTGAAGAGCGGCAAAGCTCAAAGTCATCGCTGGGCTTCAGTTCTGTCCAGACAGCAGAAGGCGAAGAACGAAGCAGCTGGGCACCGGCTGCATGTACTCAGTGAAGCGAATTTCACATGTCCAGCCAAGAGCTGCTTCACAAGCAGATTCAGCTGAGAATGCTCTGGCTGCTTCACAAAGGAAGGCGCAGCTGTTGCACTCCTGGACACTACCTGGCCAGTAGCAGTTTCTTACACCTTCAATGCTACAGAGTCCATGCAGCTGGAGCACAGGCAGAAGGACGCGTCCAGCTAGAAGGCGTTCCTCAAGTACCCCCCTCTTCCAAGTAGCCTTGAAACTGAGCACAACACACTGCGGCTCGGCAGCTTTCTTCTCTCACACTATTCACTCTTGCAGCTCCCTAGCCCACTTGCAGCAGCTGCTGCCAAAGAAAAAGGCTCCAGAAGTAAAAGCCACTGCTGGACTGCCCTTTCCCCTTGCCTCACGTGAAGCACCTGAAACTGTCCGCTGCACTCTCTATTTCCATTCTCCGTCGCATCTACCACTGTAATGTCTGCATCTCGAAGCATAAGCCCCGGCACAATTCTTTCCAGGGAAAGCTGGAAGAGAAATAGGTAGCAGCACATGTAGCTGCAAGTTGAACTTTCTGTTTTCAACTGCTAATTCGAATCTGAAAACAAGCGAGTGGCAGCCACGCTTCCTCTTGCAGCCTGTGCTATGCACACACCAGCTCGGTGCTTCTGCCTTCATTCTTATGCTCTTCGTACCATTTCGTTCTTTTCATTCTGCCGGAGTCGAACCGTCGTCATCTTGTCGCACAGAGGGCACGCCGGCAGAGAAACCCTCCAGAGAAACGCTCCAGGTTGCTGTCTCTTCCGAAACACACCTGGGCTGTGCACTTTCCTTCGCTGCCCTTGGTAGCACCACATTCTCTTTGCTTTGTAGCCTGAATGTAAAGGGAAAGAGTCTCAGCTACGTCTGGCACCGAGAACAGCTCTAGTTCAACGGGCTTACCCGGCGCTTACCCCGACCCGTGGCAACTTGTATTTGCACCACATTCCAGGGGTAGTCTTTCTTTCCTTTACAGCCTGCACAGCGCCGGCAGATGGCAATGCTTCTCTGCACCTGCCTTCTCACTTCCAAGTAGCACCGCGCACATTAGAGCCTTGCAGGGAGCAAAGACGTGGATAGATGTGTGGCAGAGAAAATCGTGCAAAGACGAAAAGATGGTCTTCTTTTGTCCTCCTCGTCGCCCAGATTGTGCTGCTGTGCTGAAAGCGTGCGTTTTATTACCCCTTCTCGCAGTAAGACTATGTGCTGCGTTGCAACTGTTGGCCAGCGGAAGGCTAATGCAGCAAGTGCTTCTCTCTTGACACATTTCTCTGAGCGAGAGCTTGTGCGGACAGTTGGGCTCTGCCAAGCAGAAAGGCTGTACTTGCACGTAGCGCTGAGGAAAATCCGTGCACTGCGCACTGTGGATGCGTGCAGTACACACACTGAAGAGAGCCAAAGCTGAATGCTTCAGTTCTGTCCAGCGCCGGTAAGGGAGAAGAACGCAGCCCCAGGCCACTGGGCTGGTGTGTGCGATGACTAGGAGCTTTGCCGCTCTTCTGCGTGTATACTGCACGCATCCACAGTGCGCAGTGCACGGATTTTCCTCAGCTCTCGCTCAGCAAAATGCATCAGGAGGGAAGCACATGATGGATTAGCCTTTCACTGGCCAACAGTTCCAACGCAGCACCACAGTCTTCTTGCGAGAAGGGGTAATAAAACACATGTATTGTCCCGGAACAGTTCTCTGGGCGAGCCGTAGCCGAGAAGCTTTCCCTTAAGATAAAGACCACAACGCAGACAGAATGTTGTGCTACCTAGCGCTAGAGAGAAATTGCATAGCCCAGGCGTGTTTCGGCAGAAGCAGCAGCCTGCAGCATTTCGCTGCCGGCACCGCGCTCTCTGCGCGAGAAGTAGACGACGGGTCGTCTCCAGCAAAACGAAAGCACGACCTGCTACGACGAGCGTAAGAACGAAGGCAGAGCACGGAGCTGCTGTGGGCATCGCACAGGCTGCAAGAGGAAGCGTGCCTGCCACTCGCTTGTTTTCGGATTCATCTTAGCAGTCGGAAACTTGCAGCTACTTGTGCTGCTACCTATTTCTCTTCCAGCTTTCCCAGGAGAGAACTGTGCCGGGGTTTATGCTTCGAGATGCAGACATTACAGTGGTAGATGCGACGGAGAATGGAAATAGAGAGTGCAGCGGACAGTTTCAGGTGCTTCACGTGAGGCAAGGGGAAAGGGCAGTCCAGCAGTGGCTTTTACTTCTGGAGCTTTTTTCTTTGGCAGCAGCTGCTGCAAGTGGGCAACGGAGCTGCGAGAGTGCATAATGTGACGGCACGTCTATCTGAGAAGGAAGCTGCCGAGCCGCAGTGTGTTGTGCTCAGTTTCAAGGCTACTTGGAAGAGGGGGGTACTTGAGGAACGCCTTCTAGCTGGACGCGTCCTTCTGCCTGTGCTCCAGCTGCATGGACTCTGCAGCATTGAAGGTGTAAGAACCTGCTTCTGACCAGGTAGTGTCCAGGAGTGCAACACAGCACCTTCCTTTGTGAAGCAGCCAGAGCATTCTCAGCTGAATCTGCTTGTGAAGCAGCTCTTGGCTGGACATGTGAAATTCGCTCCACTGAGTACATGCAGCCGGTGCCCAGCTGCTTCGTTCTTCGCCTTCTGCTGTCTGGACAGAACTGAAGCCCAGCGATGACTTTTAGCCGTGCCGCTCTTCAGCGTGTGTACTGCACGCATCCACAGTGTGCTGTGCAAGGATTTTCCTCAGCTCTCGCTCAGCGCAATGCATCAGGAGAGGAGAAACACTTGCTGGTGTAGCTTTTCGCTGGCCAAGACTTTCAACACAGCAGCACACTCTGGGCGACGAGGAAGACAAAAGAAGAACACCTTTTCGCCCTGCCACGTTCTTCTGGGCGAGACGCCTAGCCGCGTCTTCTCTCCCTGCAAGGCTCTAATGTGCGCGGTGCTACTTGGAAGTGAGAAGGCAGGTGCAGAGCGCACGGGCCATCTGCCGGCGCTGTGCAGCCTGTAAAGGAAAGAAGACTACCCCTGGAATGTGGTGCAAATACGAGTTCCCACACGTCGGGGGCATGCTCTGGGTAAGCCCGTTGAACTAAAACTGTTCTCTGTGCCAGACGTAGCCGAGAATCTTTCCCTTTACATTTAGAACTGAATGTCGCTGAGAGGGAAAGTGCAAAGCCCAGGCGTGTGTCGGCAGAAGCAGTCGGCTGGAGCATTTGGCTGCCGGCACCGTGCTCTTTGTGCCACAAGTAGACGACGCTTCGACTCCGGCAGAATGAAAGCGCGACAATGGCTACTAAAGAGGCCGAACGAAGGCGCCGGAGCACCGGGCTCGTGTCCGCAGCGTACAAACTGAGAAAGGAGCGTGGCTGGCGCTCGCCTGCCTGCCGACTTCACGTTAGCATTGAGAAGGAGGAAGTTCAACGGCAGCTACTTGTGCTACTACTTCTCCCTCTTCCAAGCATCCCTGGGAACACTGGCGCTTACCTTTGGGCTCCGAGATGCAGAAAACACAGTGGTCGATGCCAAGGAGAGGGGAAGTAGAGAGTGCAGCGGGGAGTTGAAGTGGCTTTACGGGAGGCAAGGGGAAGGTGCAGCCCAGCATTGGCTTTTCCTCCTAGTTCTTTTCTTCAGGAGAGCAGCTAGCAAGCGAGCTGCGAGAGCCAACAATGGGATGGCACGTCTTGTCAGAGAAGCCACGGTCTACAGTGCTGTAGAGTGCTGTGCACAGTTTGAATGCTGCCCTAAGTACACGGTACTTTTGGAACGGCTTCTCTCCTGCCTCTCCCGTCTCTGTGAGCTCTAGCTGCTTGAACTTGGCCACACTGAAGGTGTGTGCACGTGATTGCGCTGCGAGTAGCAAGTCTTCCAGAGACGAGGGATAGTCAACAAATGCTTTCTCACCTGGCCCATCTCTCAGTCCGAACTGTGGCCGGAAACGCTGCTGTGCTGCAAGGGTGGACTTTAGCCACTCTGAGAGAATGTGATGATGCTCTGTAGATAGTTGCGAAGAAAAGTGCTGGTCACTGCAATGTTTCGCTTAGTTTACAGACTTTAGAGGGACTCTGAAGGCCAACGCCTTCTTCTAGCACTTGTTCTCTGCGTGCAGCTGCTGCATGTTTGGAAGGGCTTTGGGATCGGCGAGAGGTGGAGGGTAGGATGGTACCTAGAGCTTGAAGGAAAGTGCGTCTCTCCAGGACCTTTGATGCAGTTCAGTGGGTGCGAGTTGCATGTTGAGCATGTTCATGATGGCACAGAAAAGGTTCTGAAAGAAAGAGGCCGTGCTGGAGCTGCCTTGACTTTTGCCGCTTAGTAACTGCACAGCCAACAATGAAAAGATTCCTCTTGCTTCCCCGCTACGCGCAGGATCACATTCTTTTGTGTCTCCAAGAGGCAGGATGCACAGCGGAGCTCTTCCAGCAACTGCTCGCACACGACTTGGGGCGGCGCCAGCGAAGCGCTTGGCTTTTTCCCCGGCACTGTCAGCGCTCCTCGAAACAAGCACACGATGGCGCTGACGACTTGCAAAAGAAGGCCAAGCGCCTGGCGCTGCTCGAAACCACCCCAAGGGCAGAGGCAAGTTGCAAACGTCCCTGCACTCAAATCAACAGCACATCAGGACAAAAAGATTTCCCTCATCTTCCCCTTCCAAGAGCGGACTCTTCTTTATACCGCACTCCAAGAGGCAGACAAACCTCTTTGGCCCAAACCAATCTTTGCCCTCTCGCAGATTCTGCCCACCAACTTGAAACCATCTGGCAAAAACAGAGCTCAAAACAGTGCAGGCTGAGGAAGATCTTGCTGCCTGCAACTTCAACTGCACCCCCCAAACTAGCAGCACACACGCTGTTCTCAGCACTTTCCTTCTCAGCTCTAGGTACCATCCTAAGCCTTCCCTCTCCCAGAGTCAGCATCCAAAGACAACGGCACCACGGACTGCTCACACACTAAAGGCACCAGGACAAAAGGCTCACAAGCTTGGCCTTTGCATTCCCACGGACAGCTCAACAGCTCTAAGCCAGAGAGAGCTCTGCCTCTTGGGAAAAGCCTTTAAAATCCCTAAGAGCACCTGATGTGCACATCCAAACCTGCTTTCCTTGCCAAAGAGAGCAACTACAAGCCCATCTCCAAAGAAACAGCATCCCCTCCTCCAAAATACAACACATCCATCCACTGATCCACCTCCAGTATTGAATAGATCCAAAAATTGCCCCTACACACCCAGGGGCCAGAAGAGAAATGTCTTGCTGGACTATTCCTCCCCGTGCTACCTTAACATCTGCTCCAGCAACACTGGCACTAATGTCCTTGCCTTGGCAAGGAAAGGCACTCCGAGTCTCTTGGCCTTGCCTTGCCTTCAGTACCTTGTCTAGTTCTTCTTAAGCTACCCTTGCTCTGCTTCCTTTGCCTCTGCTGCCTTGCCTTGCACTACCTACAATTTGCTGGCTTTGCTTTGCCCTGCTTACCACTCTTGCCCTCGCCTTCCATGCAGGCAAGGCGCTGCAAAGCAAGTGCAGGCAATTGTGGGCAAGTCAAGGGAGAGGTAAGCAAGGCCAGAGCAGTGAGGGGAAAGCAAATGGAGTGGTAGGCAAGAGAAGGCCCAGACGTTAGAGGCAAGGCTGGCCGTAGGAAGGGAAGTCCACTGATGGGAAGGCCAGGCAGAAACAAGAAAGGCTCGGCAATCCAAGGCCCTGGAGGAAAGCAGTAGGCAGGTCAAGGGCGGGGCATGGACGTGCAAAGGAATGCAAGGCTCCAGAGAGCTAGCATGGCAAGGCAAGGAAACTGTTGTGTTGCCAAGGCAAGGCAAGGATAGGCAAGGCAGGTGAGAAGTACATTCGAGGACTGCTGGCACACAAAAGCGGCCAGGACCAACTGCTCTGTGTGGCCTTGCTTGGCAAGGCGAGGCAAGGCAATGAGGGTCCTAGAAGGAAAAGGAAAGGTGAGGCCAGACCTAGACGAATGTGAAAGGAAGTCAGGTGGGGGATGGGTGAGCAAGTCAATGCAAGGCAGGGGAGAAAAGGCAGGTTGAGGGAAGGCTACAGAGGGGGCAGCAAGGAAACGCAAGGCATGGGGAAGCACGTGAGGAGTGAGTGCTGCCAGCCGGCCGGGATGGCAGGGGCGGGGCAACTGCAAGTAGCATGGCGGGGAGGTGGAGGGGGGTGTTAGTGTGCGGGAGGTGTGTGTGTGTGTGTGCAGCGGAGTGCAGGGTAAGTGCAGGTGTGTGTGTGTATGTGCATAGGGGGGTTTTGTGCCAGGTGCTGTGCCGGGGGGAGCCGTCCTACTGCCAAGAAGGTGTGGGAGTGAAAGGAGTAACATAGATGTGTCTTTACAAAGAGACCGTGTGAATCTGTCCTTAGACAAGGCTAGGAATTTACTGGTAGGGGCGTAACAGAAGAAAGTCTTAGTTCTAGAAACTGTTACTAATCGACAGAGACTGTTGCTCAGGCAAGGCCGTGTTAAATTGCTGAACCTAGAGCAAGGCAGCAAAGACTTAATAGCATTAGGAATAGTTTCGTTTTCTTCCTTTTCCATACCAAGAGGGGGGTGCATATTAGAGGGGAGCCTAGAGTAGGCAGTTCTGGAAGTCTGTAATTCCCGAGTACCTCCGAGGGTGCTGTTGCCAGGAACTTTGCATCAAAAGGGGGCTGCGTCCCGCAATCAGTTGAGAGACTCCATGGCAAAAGCCCCATGGCCTCTCCCTGTAGTTGAAGAATGTTACAGGCCTCCTCTGTCTCCTTTTTGGTGGATGAAGAAAGTCAGAAAGCAACACTTCTGCCAGAACTCTCCAAGATGCCCCCTTTGCTCGCAGTGACTCCATCACTGGCCGGGAAGCTGTCTTTTCTCCCAGAGGAGTTTGAGATACAGTTAAAAGCCGTGTGGCAGAGAAAAAGGGCAATAATTGGTTTACAAGGGATGGCAAACAAGAGATACCAGAAGCTTTGGCCCTACCAATAGTAAAAGCACTCCGTGAAGAGAGTCCTTGCACCTCCTGAGGATTGGCAGAAGCCTTCCTCATGCTGGATGTTGCTGGGGGTCTTTTTAGACTGGCAGAACGAGCTGTTGAAGGTTGCTTGATCTGTGCTAAAGCAAACAGCCAAGTTACAAAGGAACTTGCCAGGGGAGGGAGGCCTTGGGCTGCAGGTCCCTTCCAAAGATGCCAGGTGGATTTTCCTGAGATGCCCCAAGTGGGAAGGCTTCATCTCTTCTGGTAATGGTATGTCAGCTAGCAAGGTGGCCAGAAGCATTTCCAACTGCTTCAGCAACGACAGCATCAGGTATTAAGGCATTTTTGGAACAAATCTTTCCAAGATACAGCATTGTAGAAGCAATAGACTCAGATAGGGGAACTCATTTGACAGGAAAGATCCTTCAAGGGGTTTTGGCTTCTTTAGGAACACAATGGAACCTCCATAGGCCCTGGCACCCCCAGAGCTCGGCTCGGGTAGAAAACAATGAATAGAGAAATAAACACCTTTTGAAGCTGGTAATAGAAACCAAGATGCCATGGCTAGGGCTTTGGACATTGGCTTTGGTGAGAATGAGAGCCCGAGCCAGAAGAGAGATTCCGTTCTCCCCCTTTCCGTCGTTGTTATGAATTACCCTGCTAAGTCTCAACCTAGTGGGGGAGTAGAGGTAAGTGATGTATATTTAAAACCATCTGTGGCCAGGATGCTGCTTCTTGTAAAACCCCTTCAACAGGAAGCTCAGCTGGCACAAGCCCCACCTTTGGACTTTGCTGCTTGTAACATCCAACCAGGAGATTGAGTCCTAGTTAAGGAGTAGAAAGAAGCGCCAGTGGTTCTGAAATGGCGTGGCCCATTCCAAGTGTCACTGACGACAGAAACAGCCATGAAGACAGCTGGACACAGGTGGACCCGTCACTCTCGGGTCAAGGTCTCTGAAGCCTCAGAGATTTGCACATCTCAGCTGGAGGAGAAGGCCGGGAGGCTGTGACTGCTGGAGTGGGCCGGAGCAGTAGCCAGTGCTTCGACATCAGAGGAAGCCCTGCGTGCCTACCCACAGACCACCTGCTGAAATAGTCTCTATGGGTATCCCTCCTCTAGAATCTCCACTCACTGGGGCGCTAATACTTGCTGGATTCTTTTATGTTAAGTGGTTTTTGTGTCTTCAATTGCCACAGGTGCTGCAGCAGACAACGGGAAAATTAGACTAGCTAATTAGATCACATTATTAAAATATTTTCCTTACTAGTTCTACTTTTATATGGTCAGCTAAGTTTAGGCCAGGAGTGGGAGAATCAATTTGCAGCCTTAGCAGAAGAAGTAGCAAAAGTTTTTCACCTTAGCAATTGCTGGCTCTGTGGAGGGCCCGGAGGATCTGAAGAGTGCCTATGGTTGGCTAGCCCAGCTGAACCTAAGTGGTGGCTCAACACCTGACATGAGGTCCATACTAGGACGGGATTTGGGGCCAAAGAAGGAAGTCCATGGCTATAGGAGAAGGTTTCACGAAGGATGTCTGGACTTCAGGTGGCTCTCTTGAAAGCTGTTTATTGCATAGGCGAAGTTACAGCATTTCAGGGAGTGGCTATCCAGAGCCAGCCCTATAGCTACCAGCTCTAGCTGTAGGCATACCTGAAGCCGCTTGCTGTTCAAGTTACAGAGCATTCTATACTTTTCTTTGCAGAGTATCTTAGCACGTAACAACCAATAAGCACCATACACAATACCTTGACATTGGCCTATAGCCTATCATAGCTACTACCATCACCATATTATAGTCATTATTATCCAATCACAAGAGTAAGTTACAATTTAAGCTTCCAGTGGAAAATTCTTAGACCTTTCTTCTTCTTGCTACATCAACAGTTCTTGTTTGCCTGCCATATCTTTCTTTTTGCTAAAGACACCTTTTCTATTCACTTATGCTCTTCTTGAGACTTACTTACTTGGTGAAAAACATGTCTTTGTTTGTAATCACATACCTTTGTCCTGCTCCTAAAAATCTCCTTCCAACTCATCTCCAACCTTTGCCTTCTCAGTTACTCAGCGATCACTGTTTCAGCAAAACATCTTTTCTTCTATATCAAAACTTGCTTTCATTTCTACCTCATCCCCAGCTTCTACATTCTCAGACCTTTCTGCCAAGCCTACGTACCTGTGAAACTTTCTTACCAAACTTTCATCCTCCCCAACACATGGCCACTTCATTCTTCTCCAACAGGCACTTATTGCCTAAACAGGACAGGGCGGGTCTATGTAGGAAAAGGCGTTTGTCAATTGACTTTCCCTCTGGCTTTAAACAATTGGGTTTGGACCCACAATTGCCCTCCTTACAATTGTTCCAAATATCAAGACAATTGCAATCAAATAGCTGTTCAGCTCACTAATGGTAGCTGCGTAAGGTGTTCTTACCAAAAACATTTGGAAGCCTGTAAAGCAATGGGGAGGGACAAGGGGGTTTTTTGACCACCTATTTTTAAGCTGTCCCCACAAAAATCCCACAAGTAGAAGACATGTTGTTTGTGATTATCAGTGGGAATGGCAACACTGGATTGGAACTCAAAGCCTTTTAGTGAGTTCTGCTCCAAATCCAAGCAAGCAACTTGCAGATGTAAATGTAGATGGGAACCCTGTGTGGGAGCTTGGAAATGCAAATGCTGTGACCCTTATGGTGGGGCAGCTATTGTTGGAGGACCGTTAGGCCAGGGAAACCCGCAGTATTTTGACCTACCAATTGATGACCAAGGGTAGGAAGGCCCCTTTGCTAATGGAACACGGGCTTTGAAAGGACATGATTGGATTTGTGGCCAACATGCTTAGCTCAGGTTACCTCCAAACTGGTCAGGGATATGGTATATCCCTGGGGTATATTAGACCGTTGTTCTTTTTGCTACTACAAATTCAGGGAAATCGCTTAGGAATCCAAATCTGTGATGATTTAATTCGAGAAAAGCAGTCAGCTGATGCAGCCTTGGCTGCAGGGAGCACCCCAAAATGGGGAAAAGATGAATGGCCACCAGAAGAAGTTACGCAACATGATGGACCAGCCACTTGGAAACCTAAGGAATTAATCCCAGATGCCTGGGAACCCATTTATCATTTGAATGAGATAATTAGGTTACAAGCTGTCAGAAATAATTACCAACCAGCCAGCCACAGCTCTTGACCGTCTTGCTGAGCAACCCACTTCAATGAGGAAAGCGGTATTTCAACATTGGATGGTATTAGATTATCTGTTAGCAGAAGAAGGAGGAGTTTGTGGGAAATTAAATGACTCGAGCTGCTGTTTGCAAGCAGATGACAGCGGAAAATGGTCAAACAAATAACAGAGGAAATAACCTCAGCTCATGGACCTGTCCAAGTGTTGAAAGGATGGTAATGGGACATGTTTTCCTGGCTAACTGGCCAGCTATGGGCTAAATTGTTACAGCAGGGATTACTGTAACACGCCTATATCAAACCAGGAATCCCGTGGAAAAGAAGTAGATATGGACAGATTGGTGGTAGATGTTTCAGAGGTCTTTATTTCTCCAGCCACATGGCCGGGGCTCTGCTCAGGAACTCCCCCAGTCACGGGACCCGAGGGTCCTTGGCCACACCGGGGAACACAAACCAACCAAGGGGGAATGAAGCTGACCAGGGGCAGGGAAACCCCGTGTCTCCCCCCCAGGGCCCATCGCCCAGGGCTCCATGGCAGGGGGGGAGACCCCAACACTAAATGAATACCATTTCTCCTCTTCTATGCTATAGCAACTCTAATCTTTTGACCATACGTGACACCATGCTGGGTGCAGCTCTTTCAGCAGGTAGCAGCCATGCCTACCTGATCCAGAAACGACTACAAAAGGACAGAAGAGGATGTCACTGCAAATAATAGCAAAAGCCCAGAAGACTCAAGAAGAAAAAATTAAATCAATGGTAATTAAGGTTTGTAAAGACAAATACAGATTAAATAAAAAAAGGAGGGATTAAAAGGAATGAGATGGATGAGTCTTTACAAACAGACCGTGTGAATTGGCCTGTAGACAAGGCTAGGAACTTATGCGGAGTGAAGTAACAGAAGAAAGTATTAGTTCTCTAGAACTGTTACTAATCATCAGAGACTGTTGATTAATCAAGGCCGTGTTAAATTCCTGAACCTAGAGCAAGGCAACAAAGACTTAATAGCATTAGAAATGGTTTCTTTTTCTTCCTTTTCGATGCCAAAAGGGGGGTGCATATTAGAGGAGGGCATAGAGTAGGCAGTTCCGGAAGTCTGTATCTCCCGAATACCTCAGCCAGTGGGGAAAAGGAAGAGGGTGCTGTGGCTGGGAACTTGACATCAAAAGGGGGCTGCATCCCGCAACCGTTTGACAGACCCCATGGGAAAAGCCCCAGGGACTCTCCCTGTAGTCGAAGAATGTTGCAGGACTCCTCTGTCTCCTTTTCGGACATCAACCTCAGGCATGGTGGATTAATTTTCCCCAACGGCAGCGACCTGCTGCGTGCTCTCCGTGCTCCTCCCCAGCCCCCCGGGAGGTGTCAAATAGTTGCCGGCAGCTCCCACCGCGCGTTACAGACGGCTGCGAGGCCCCGGGGCTGCTCGCAGTGCTCCTCTGCCCCGCCAGGGCTGCCTGAGGTCTGCGGAGCCACCTCGCCACCGGCGCGGCCAGGGCCGGGGCCCTTCTCGACAGCAGCCGAGGGGCTGCGGAGCGGGCGGCTGCGGGACGATCAGCTCTTTTATGCCGCGCGGTGCTGCCGCCTCCATCTAGCTCCCCATCGCGCCGCCGGCCGACCCCGCCTGGCGCCTTCACGCTCGGCCGCGCTCGCCGCCCGCCCAGCCTCGCCGGAAGCTCTCCCGCGCGGGCCGTGCCCCGGCTCCGCCTGCGGCTCGGCAGGGCCCGGCCGCACGCGTGCTGCGTGGCTCGGAGCACCCGCGTTGCGCCGCAGGCGACGGGGAAGGCGGGGCGGGCAGGCGCCGTCGTGGTAGCGCGAGGAGAGGAGCGCCCGGGCGGGGCGGCGAGTGGCGCGGCGGTGAGCGCTTCTGCTTGCTGTCGCTCGGCTGCCGCCCACGGCAGGTGCCGTGTGACCCCGCGGAGCGGCGGGGCCGGCCGGGCGGTGCGCGGCGAGGCTTTCGGCCAGCGGCGGCCGCAGCGACAGTCTGCCGGCACTGCCCGTGCCGGCGGAGAGAGCGGGGATCCGAGGCCGGCCTTCCTAGGGTAACGAGGGGCGACCGCCTTTGCCGCGCTGCCCTCCGTGCAGCACGTGGCCGATTCCGGCGAAGCCGGGGTCTCCGCAGCGGCGCGGGCGGGAGGGAGTGGGGAGCGCGCTCGGTGCTCTGCCGGCCGCTCCCGCCCAGCGCTGCGCTCCGCCGAGGCGTTTTCCCGCCCGTCCTGGGAAGGACATAAGGGACACCAAAGTTGGAGCTTAGCTGTCAGGGGGAACAACTTCCCTCCATTGGCGACCTCCTTTTCCCTCTGATTCAGCTACCTTGTGGTAGGTGCGATGGTGCTGAAGAAGGGTGGCGGCTTGGCACAGTTGCTGGCATAGGTGGTGCGAGAGCTCCACGCAAGCAGCTTTGAGTGGCATGTGCGAGGGTAGGAAGGTACGGCACCCACAGCTGAAGGTAAAAAAAGTCAGGGCATGTCATCAGCCGCAATCGTGCTAAGTTGTTCATCTTTGCAAACTGCTTGCCGAGTTGTTCCTTTTCTTAGGTAATGGGGGTTTGTATCAACCAGAACTGCATATGGTCAGTATTTGCAGAGAAGGTTATTTGGACTGTTGTTGAAGTGAGTGTAGCAGTTTCTATGGCATTTTGCAAAAAAGTGACAGGTCTCTCTGCGTTCCCCAATTCTTAACAAAAATGAAGTTCACAAAGCCCTGAAAAGAGGTTTTACAAAACTTCAGGGATTTTTTCCTGCGAGTACTGTGGAGACAACCATAGTCACCTTGTCTTTCCAAAAGTGAAGGTTACATCTTTTTGTCCAAGAGCATCAAGTGCTTTTGATCAGCGTTTGTGTGCATGCATTAGCCTTGTTCTTGTTCTTCCTTGGAGAACTTTTACAATCCTCAGATGATCTGTGTAGGCTGCAGACTGCAGTGGTGAACTTGAAGGCTTCCAGCAGAAGGGAGATGCTGTCCACGTTTTGGATTTTCCTTAGTCTGAACTGATGATCTGTCATTTGCATGTTTGTTTAGCTGTGCTTAGAATAATGAGCAGAAACATTGATAAGTTGGTGTCTAGAATAAAGACAATTACCAATTTCCTCCCTTTGTGGGAGCCCATCCAAAAGTCACGCAAGAAGAAACTTCGAGGTCACTAAAGTAATTAGAATTGTTAAAACTCAGAAAGGCATAAAGGTCAGAGTGAGGAAGATGAGTTACTTCATCTTCCTTAGGACCACTGACCCAATTCAAGACCACCGACTCCATTCAGATCACACGCTACGCATGCTTAATGACATGTAAGCTCATTTCCATACAAAGCGGAGAATGGGAGGTGCCAACACTATGAATACGCATTTTGTATTTTGGATATTCATAATACGTGGAAATAAAAGGTATCATGTTTGCTTGTATCAGGGCCTGCGACTTAGGGAGCTATCCCACGCAAAAATAAAACATACACTTTCTAACTCTAAACTGTTAAGAGTTTTTGTCCATCTCAGTTGGATATCGATATTAGATCGATATTCATATTTTGGTAAATCATAGTTAGCATAGGAGAAAGGCATGCTTGGTATGTACCTGGGATAGTTAGGGCTAGCTTTTAGTTCTGCAATGTTATTACGAAACATAGATACGGTCTTGGCCAGTTGCCCCTCGTTTCGAAACAGGGCTATAAAGGGACTTTCTGAAATAACTGAGATAAGATCTCCCCACGGAAAGAAGACAAATCTATTGGCAGCAGAGCACGAGGACTTCGTCTCATCCGTTGGTAGCCATTGCCCCCCCTTTCTTCCTCTCTACTCTTTTACTTTGTTTTTCTTTCTCTCTCTCTCTCTCTTTCTCTCCTCTATCACATTACCATGTTGTGGGTACTTAACAAAGGTGAATAGGTGATTAAAACTGAAATCCCTTGTGTCCTTTTGCACTCGGAGATCTGTAAACAAACCATCACGACCCTCACTTCTATTAGCAGATCGTGACATTAAACTGGCATCACGGACAGGATTTCTGACAGACAGAAGGGGTTGCAAGGTTGTGTGTAGTCTGTAATAGGGGAAGGACGTTTCACTCCAGCCGCACCTAGCCCGACACCCCGCAAAGGCTGAGCGGTGTCTAGAAAGCAAGGGGGACGACTCGAATTTCCCACAAACTGCACACGCCTAGGTGAAAAGCACCCCATACTCAACTGAGGGCTCTGTCTTCAGATTTTTCACAAAAAGATCTCTTAGTGTAAAAGGGGGAACTGTTTTGGTGGGCGTGTGTGAATTTGGACTGCTTGGTGTAGCGAAGAGACAACCGTAAGTAACTTAAGGAGTACCTCCCAGGCAGATTTTGGTCTCTTCACCCACCCAGGGAAGCGAAGGGCGACACGGCGAAGCTGTTTGTGTGGCAATGTGTAATTAGGTTTTACCTCCCTGTAGTGGTTTTGATCCCTTTATAAAATGACTGAAAACCCTAGTGCAAATCATAAAGCTGCATTTTATGCTCTGCTAGCAAAACATAATGCCCGGCCCTCTCCGGGAGGGGAAGAATGGGCTCAAAATAACTGGTTTAATTTGGAGTGTGACTGATAGAAGATGTTCATTCCAACATGAGACAAAGTTTAAATTTGGCCAAAATAAAACCATAATCTGCTCCTAAATCTGTTTCAGGAGCATGCCTTACAGCAGCTATAGATCACTGCTTTAAGCGATGTAGTGAAGAGAAAGCAATCACAGATTCCCTTCAAAACCTAGTGGAAATTTTACAGGAACAATCAGATGAAGAAAGGAATGAAAATCATTTGCTGCGGGCTGCTTTGAGGGAGGAATATTTTAAGAATTCAAAGAATGCTGACTCACCAAAAGAGAAAGAGGAAAAGAAAACTCCTCACATTAACCAAATATACCCCCAGGAAGAACTAGTGCTAGTGAAAAATTGTGGGGAAACCTGCTGCCCTCCTATGGGACCTCTAATTAAAACAGAATATAATTATATCAATGATGAAGATTTTGAACCGCGTATCACCACTAAACAAATACCATACACTGCTCCTGAGTTGGCGAAGTTAAAAAAGGAGTACGGGCGGCTTCCCCACGAAGCTGAGACGGAATATGCCTTCCAAGTGTCTCTCACCGGAGGAGACCAAATTCAATTCACTGAACAGGAGGCCAGTGGATACTGGGGACATGGAGTTCTCTTAACAACAGGAGACAAACGTAACACATGGTCGCTGACTCGGCGCGCAGCTTTCTGGGCCGGGGGACTCAATCCTTTAGAAAGGGGAGACCCTTTCGCTACAGTTGGTACCCCTGATCAACTTCTAGAAAGCGTCCACAAAGCCGCCTGTCTGCAAATGATCCATGAAAGGAAATTAACTCCTGGATATGAATCCCCCACGCAATTACCTGTGAAACCTGAACTGATGACCCCTTTAATTCGAGGCCTTCCAGAATCACTCCAATCTACAGCAGCTGTCCTTCAAAAAACCATAGCTGCTGCAGGTCCTGTAGAGAGGTTGGACAGATTCCTTGGAAACCCGAGCGACCAAACTGCATCTACCGATCCTGGGTTTACTCCATATTCAACCCCCTCTCAGCCGCCAGGTTCACAATCAAATTCACCTGCCGGTGATTGCAAAGTTTGGACATGGAGTGAGGTTGAAGAAGATCTGATTAATTACAGTAGGAAATATGGACCGATAAAAATCCCAGAGGAAAAATCAGAAAAAACAAAAGGTGTCAGGCACATTAGGGCTCCTCATAGTGAAAAACCAAAGAATGTAACCAGAGATCCCTAACCGTCAGCATTGGTGCTTATTAGGTATCAAAAAGGGGGTCCCCAGAAATGCGATGGATGGCTTAGCCCTTGATCAGTTGAGTAAGGTAGTGTCTAACTGGCACTGCCAAAAGCCCCTTCTACCGAATCCGTCACTTCAACCCAGTGCACCCCTCCTCCCTCAGAATCTGGGCAGTGAGTCAAAGCCACTTCTCCCTCAAAGTCCGGCCAATGAGCCAGAACAGATTCTTCCTCAAAACCAGGGAAACTAGACCCTCTGTTTCTTGTCAGTGGGCAAAGAAACGGAGCATAGGTCTACCTGAGAATGCTCACTAAAAATAAAACGGGAGATATAACGATCACAGCTATTACAAGTCCTAAACGGGCACCTGTAACTTTTCTGATTGACACTGGGGCACAAATTTCTGCGCTGACAAAGAAAGATGCCCAGAGGTGTGGAATTGTTCCAACAAAGAACCGATATTGTGTTTTAAGTGCCTTGGGCACAACAACAGAATCTATGAATGGGGCCTTAGTCAAGCTCCCTTTGCCTGGAGAGGAAAACCAACTCTCCATCCATGGGGTGATTGGAGATATTCCAACCAATTTATTAGGGCTGAATGCCCTTGCTAGGAGGCAGTGGGAGGACTCAGAGGGTCTTCTGTGGTCTTTTGGCACACCACATTTTAACATCAGACTGCTCCAAGCTGCAGCCTCCCTACCATTCAGCAAAGTAACTAATGTGAAACAATACCTCCTTCCCCTGGGTGCCAAAGAGGCTATCAAGCCAGTGATACAGGAGCTACGACAACAAGGAGTAATACTTAATACCCATTCTCCTTTCAATTCTCCGGTGTGGCCAGTGCAAAATCCTAATGGGAAGTGGAGGCTGACAATAGATTTTCGTAGGCTAAATGCTAACACAGACCCTCTTACAGCAGCAGTCCCAAATCTAGCAGAATTCATAACATTGATTCAAGAAAAGGCTCATTCAATCATGCCACCTGTAGATGTCAAAGACATGTTTTTTACGACACCTTTACAGCCAGAAGATATGGACCGTTTTGCTTTCGCATGGCAAGGACAGCAACGCACTTTCACTAGGCTTCGCCAAGGGTACAAACATTCTCCTACCCTGGCTCATCACGCTTTAGCCCAAGAGTTCGACAAAGTACCCAAAGCGGACAATCTAGCTGTTCATCAACACACTGATGAGACCCTTGTGGGAGGAGATGAAATAGAAGAAGTGAGAGATACCCAACAGAAAATAACCTCCCACTTAGAAAGCCTTGATTTGCAAATTCCCTCAGAAAAAACCCAAACCCCTTCACATGAAGTGAAATTGTTGGGAATTTGGTGGAAAGGAGGTATGACACGTATCCCACCTGATAGCCTAACCTCTTCAGATCAGATTAAAATGCCTGAATCCAAAAAAGATCTCCAACATGCTTTAGGATGTGTATTAGTGCTCCGGAGAAAACACATCCCAGATTTTCCATAATTGCCAGACCTCTTTACAACTTGTTAAGAAAAGGGACAAAATGGGAATGGAGTGCTTCCCAAGAAGAAGCACGGCAATTGTTGGTTTTTGAAGCAACAGCCTCACCAAGCCCTGGGCCCTATTTATCCCACAGATGCTTTTCAGGTCTCCTCAGGGTTGTCAGTACACATACGGCAGCGGGGTCCTGAGGGTCCGACGAAGCCTCTTGGTTTTTACTCCCGTGGCTTTAAAGATGCTGAAAAAAGGTACACTACCTGGGAGAAAGGATTGTTTGTGGTTAGCTTAGCTCTCCTAGAAGCGGAGAAGATTGCACAACAACAACCAATTGTTTTGAGAGGCCCTTTCAAAGTTATTAAGGCTGTCTCTACTGGCACCACCCCCACGTGACGGGGTGGCCCAGAGGACCTCAGTAAGGAAGTGGTATGCTCAGATTGAACATGATTGTAGCGTCTTCTCAAGAACTGAAGGAGCTGTAAAAAATCTGGCAATCCAAGAAACTGAAAACTTGGGTAGCAGCCAGGACAAACCTGCCTCAGTCATTAGAGTAGCCCCTCCTTTTTCCCCCAAACGGTCAGCAAATTCTTGGCTTACGGATGCTTCTGCCAAGTGAGAAGGAAAGGTGTGGAAACATAAGGCTGTAGCCCTCCACACTTCCTCAGGTGAAGGAATTATCACAGAGGGGGAAGGCAGTGCCCAAGTTGGCAAGCTGATAGCTCTTTGGAGTGTTTTCCAACGTGAGGCACAGAATACTTCTCCTGTCTGTATCTACACCGATTATTCCTATGCTGTGTTTAAGGGATGGACTGAGTGGCTTCCTTTTTGGCAGCAAAAGGATTGTGAAGTTAACAGAATCCCAGTATGGCAAAAGGAAAAGTAGCAAGAAATTCTAAGTATTGCAAGTCCAGGGAATTTGGCCGTGGAGTGGGTAGCCTCTCACCAGACAGATGGAAATCCAGCAGGAGAGTGGAACACTAGAGCTGACGAATTAGCAAGACTAAGTCCTGTGAAAAAAGATCAAATTACAGAGGACTGGGAGCACTTCTTAGAATGGTTGCATGTAAAAAGACAACGCACAGGTGCAAAAGATTTGTACAAAGAAGCCCTTGCTCGCGGTTGGTCTGTTACCAGAGAAATGTGTAAAACATGCATGTCAGCCTGTGAACAACATCGCAGACGGCTAGAAAGACACCCTTTGGAAGATGACCCTCTGCATTTAAGAAAGGGTAAAGGCTTACGGGAAGCGTGGCAGGTAGATTATATCGGCCCCTTTAAAAAGTCAGGAAGTAAACACTTTGGGCTGGTAGGAGTAGAGATGATATCTGGGTTAGTCCAGGCCAATGCTTTTAAAAGAGCTACAGGAGATCATACTGTTAAAGCATTGCAGGCATGGTTTGGAACTTTCCCAAAACCACAAGAAATTCAATCTGATCATGGGTCTCACTTTACTGCCAAAGTTGTACAGGACTGGGCAAAAGGTGAAGGGATTAAACGGACTTTTCACACTCCTTACTACCCTCAAGCTAACGGCATCGTAGAAAGGACCAATGGTCTCTTGAAAGGACTTTTGAAACCACAGGAGGGAAATTGGGATGTTTGGCTATGGGAAGCTGTGAAAGGTGTGAATGATAGATGGGGGGTAAACGGGTGTCCCAAAATCACTGTCTTTTTCCCAACAGCTCCAAGCATAATTCTCTCACTGCAGGGACCAAATGATCCTAAGAATCCTGCACACTACCCTGGACAACCTGTTTCGGTAGATCTCCCTACCGTAGGAGAAGTACCACTAGTGCTAAAACGCCCTCTGAATAAATATGCATGGCTAGCCTCTGATGCCCTAGGGAGAGAGCATCGGATACATACACGCTGCATCATTCCATCATTCTAATTTTCTGCCTTTTGGTGGCAGACTCTGTTGTGTTCACTTTTCACAGAAGAACTCCGAGGGACATGAAGAAGAGCACATAAACCATGATAAGACTAGTGATACTTTTCTGCATCCTACCACAACACCAGGGCCAAAAACCAGCTGAGTGGCCATGGTCTGAAGCTACCATTAGGTACACTAGTGCTCTAGGATCCTATCCCAGAGATCGTTGCCCGAACCTAGCCACTGTAGCACTGCACGACTCTGAGGTATACCGTCCAAGTGAATGGGGATGGGACTTGAAGGACTGGACTAGAATCCTAAAAGGAACAAGAGGTGAACAAATTAAGGTAGGATGCAGAAAAGTAGAAGGATCTCTTTACCAGAAAGCTTCCACCATTGCAATCGCTGGAAATGTTCTAAAACCAGATGGGAAAAGTGATTTGCACCCCAACATTACGGCCAAACTCTGCCCTACAACGGAGTGGGTGTGTGACAAACAAACCCCCTTCATCCTGTGTGGTTGTCAGAAGAATGTCGGTAACTACACCTTAGGCCCCAGTACCAACAATGTGGAAATCACAAAGCTTCGCAGAAACAAACTAACTGACTGCTGGTATAACTTTCCTCTAACCAAACCAACCTATGCAACATGCAATTGGCAAAATAACCCGGCAGATCAGCCAAGTCTGACAGGTTTAACTTATAAATTCAAAATAAACGCCGCAGCAAAGCCCATACTGAGTGCAGTAATCACATACCACGGTATAAGTACCCCCCTTGTGTTAGATGACAAGAATAAAGTTTTTCCACCCTTTATGGTAACCCGAGGTGACGATGTTACAATACGATGTGGATTAATTGCTGAATGTTTTACCGAACCTGTACACAGTTATAGCATTGGACCTCATGGCCGTGTTTTGTTTGGTGAAATTCAAAATCAAGATTGTTGGCTAAACCTTAATTGCTGTACAATTTCCCCATAAAGTCACGTGTGGTAAAAACAATACAAAATACTGGGGGGAACTCAAAGTCGATGTTGCAATACCTACCACCCAACCACCGGTCATGCTAAGCCCGAGAATTTTTGAAATTGGACCACGTATAACCACAAAAACAGGCCAACAACAACTATTGCTCAATCCGGCATGCTCCCTTAAACAAGTCAAGTTGCTGATGCAAAACAATGCCTCAGAAATTCAGCCAGCTTGTTCACCTTTTCTGCAGACTTCCTTCAAGGGGCAGACAACCGGGTTGCAAAAGCGGAACCCTTCTAAGAAACGGACGCAAAGAGACATAACCGGCGTTGTGGGAACAGGATTGGGAATCTTAAATAGTATTGATTCAGAAGTGCTAATGAATAAATTGGCTGCCACAACTACAGATTTGACTAAAATACAACAACCCATCAGCGGTTGTTATCAAACATATTACCAAATTGAGAAAAGGTAAATGTGAATGACCACAAATTGATAATTGGCATGCTCCGTGCTACGCAAAACAACATTTCTTTGGCTCTCAGCTGCGTCCAGGCTCAATTGTGGATGCAGTCCGTTGCTGCCTCAATTGTAAGAGAAGGCAAAGAAGGCACTTTTCCTACTGAAATTCGGAAAATAATCTGGGACGGTGCCACTGATTTTGAAAGAGAATTCCAATCCTGGTGGAATTTAGTGAATTTTACCTACAATCCCATCACAAACACAGCCACAGCCTTTGTACTAACCATACGTAATGCTTCAGTGCATTGGATAGTCCCTATCATTGCATTAGGGCTGAACCATGATGCAGCTATTCTCTACCCTTTCCAGCACAGAGAATGGGCCCGTCAAACTGGGAAGAAGTGGCAAACTGTTAATTTGGAAACTTGTATTGTCCGAGAACAACAAGGGTTTATCTGTGAAAGCAGTGCAATTAGACCTCAAGACATTTGTTTGGACACAGAACAAAATAGCTGTCCTTTTGAAATTCATCCTAACAAGATTCCTGAAACACTGCTTGTGTATATAGGCAATGGATGTGCATGCTTAAGAACTGCATGTGATAAGGTATTTCTAGAAAATTTAGTTGTAGATACTAAAACTCATTCAAATTCTTGTGTTTGTAACTTGACTAAAAGCACAGGATGTGATTTCTCTTATTTAGCCCCACTTACTTCTTATTGTATTTTACAGTCCAATTACACAGTGATCCACCAATTATTGCCTACCCCCACTGGGATGAACCTTACTTAGGTAAAGCACTTGTTGCTTCACCAGGATTTCATTGGAATTTTGGAAAAGATCAAGAAAAACAGACAGAAAACCTTGGTAACTGCTCATCACAATGGGAAAGAAACACATTGTTTTCTAGACAGAGGAAAGAAAGATGCTGGACACAGCTGGTGGGATACTCCTTTTGGGTGCTCACCTACTGCTACAGGTGTCCTGAACAAATTGTGTCATCCCATCCTTGTTCTCTTGATTTTAGTTTTGATTGGGTTTGTTTTATCAGCAATCTTACACATCATGAATTGCAGAATGATGAAACGGTTGACATCTGTAATAGATGTGCACAATTTGGACACTATCCCATCCACTGTGGACACCCCTAAGGTTATTGACACAAGATGAACTACATGAGTATTAAAATAAGATAAGACATGATTAAAAATTACAGGTGTATTTTGATTAAAAATTACTTATTCCTTCTTTTTCCTTTTCTTTCTCTTTTCTTATTTTCTCTACCCTTTTCTGGGATATGCTACCAACATTAACGAGTCCTGAAGACTTCGCAACAACACTACGAAATCGTGCTGATGGAGCTCTCCTGATGACAATCGTGAGTCATGGGGTGGTGTAAGAGACGGTCTGAAGATCCCTCATCTGCCTCACGATCATCGCCGAGGACAGAGGCTAAACACAGGAGTTCCGACCTGCCTAAGGTGGGATGTCTGCCAACTGTTGCCTGCAGGTGTGCCCGCTGGGAACTGGTACGCATTCCTGAGGAAATTTGTGCAGGTCACAGTGGACTGCGCCGTTCTTGCTGCCCAGGCGGGAAGGACTGCGCTGAAGCGGAAAGGAATGACCTGTCCTCTACACCTGTCCTGTACCTGTTTCCCAAAGCAACGAGCCTCATAACAACGGCTGTAGATTTGCCCCACCTCTTGGGGAAAAGGGCGAGATGTGGGGATACAGCTAGAAAGCAGAAGCCAGAGCACTGCTAAACTCATGCCAGAAGTAGACGCGCTAACGCTGCTAGGCCGCAAACCATAGCAGGCAGTATAGTTAGCATAGGAGAAAGGCATGCTTGGTATGTACCTGGGATAGTTAGGGCTAGCTTTTAGTTCTGCAATGTTATTACGAAACACAGATATGGTCTTGGCCAGTTGGCCCTCGTTTCAAAAAAGGCCTATAAAGGGACTTTCTGAAATAACTGAGATGAGATCTCCCCACGGAAAGAAGACAAATCTATTGGCAGCAGAGCACGAGGACTTCGTCTCATCCGTTGGTAGCCATTGCCCCCCCTTTCTTCCTCTCTACTCTTTTACTTTGTTTTTCTTTCTCTCTCTCTCTCTTTCTCTCCTCTATCGCATTACCGTGTTGTGGGTACTTAACAAAGGTGCACTGTTTTGATTAAAACTGAAATCCCTTGTGTCCTTTTGCACTCGGAGATCTGTAAACAAACCATCACGACCCTTACTTGTATTAACGGATCGTGACACATGTCCAAAAGAAAAAATCACTGGAACAAAAAGAGCAAACTGATCCAAGGTGAACTGATCCACGGTGAAAAACAGAAGCCTACGAAAATCTGGGGGGGAAAAAAAAAGGCAACTCACGTGCCCGATTCACAGATGCAACTCCTGCAAAACTTTTGAAGGCAGTCTCACTCCCTCTGCTGAACAATCAACTGGAGGAAATCCCACTCCAAATCTGTGGGAAACAACAAAAGTGGTGCAACAAGCACTTCATAGAATAAAAACTAAAACTCCACCTGAATAAATTAATGCAATTAACATTGCATTAATTTCACCTGGCTTTTTTTTTTTTTTTTTTTTTTTGAGGAAATCTGTTTCTTTTCTCTTTTCTAAGAATGTCAAACATCCCTGCATTGACGATAAAGAAAGCAGTTTGAGGGCAGAGAAAGTGCAAGCAGCAGAATCACATCTAAATGTGATAACCATTTACTCACGTGGACGCTGTCCCTTTGTGTTAGCCCCAAGGAGTTGTACTTCTTTTTAATAATCGGTCTAGTGGGCCAAATTTTCACTTTTTAAGAACCTACCAACACATGGGATGGAGCTGCATGAAAACCAATGAAATGTAAAGTGTCACCATAATTGCTTGCATTGTCAGTTTGTTAACGTTTGTCATTTAAGAATTTCTACATATTTGAAATCATACAAATATGTTCTAACCTTCCCAGTTCTGCCTCAGAAGACTTCAAAATTATTATCATACAGCTAATTTTTTAAATTTACTATTTAGTGAATTAAAGAATCTTGACAAAACACAAGCAAATGCTAGAGAAGAAATGATTAAATCCCCCTTCCAGGGGACCCCAGGCGCTGACGGCTGCCACCAGCGTGCGCCAGGTCGGGACCGGCAGGCAGGGCTGCACCCCGCGTCTGCCACAACACCTGCAGCTTCTGCAGCCTGAAACACAGCTGGCTCAGGGGTTTCAATCAAGAGCCAAAAGATCTTGCTGGTCAATTTGGGGCAGAGAAAGGTCATCACTTCTAGCATGGCATAAGCCTGCCACTACATTTCTGTCAAGGACAATCACCTTGTTGCAGTGAAACTCCTGGGTAAAATACTGAAGCGCTTTCAGATTCATATTATCCGACATTTCGGTGACCTTCTTTTATACCTGCATTGCTTCATACTGCTGGTTGTGGGCACAAGTTCTTTGTACACTATCCTGGAAATTAAAAAGATCAGAAACAACACCCACCCCTCCCCCACCACCACCCCTTCCCCAGCCACAACCCTAACAAAACCAACCTCCAGAATGTTCAGGAGTTCAAATGAGAACAAGCATAGATGGGGCATAAAAAGATGGATCCTCCTTAGACATTTGTGCATGCAGTGCCCTGCAATCCACTAAGTTCTACTTCTCGTACACCAAATACCTGTCTTCGGAACTCCTTGTTCTCCATTCAAACCCTTCTGGGAGGGTAATCGAGGAGATACATATTTTTAGCACATCTTGCACTAGGCAATTAAATCCAGTGCGCAGCATTACCTGACGAACTGAGGCGGTGACAAGGTCAATTAAGACCTGTTCATATCTTCATTTGGAGCTCTTCCAACTGCTTGAAAAGTGAAGCCTTGGACATTGAAGGTTCCGACTAAGGAAAATCCAAAACGTGGACAGCATCTCCCTTCTGCTGGAAGCCTTCAAGTTCACCACTGCAGTCTGCAGCCTACACAGATCATCTGAGGATTGTAAAAGTTCTCCAAGGAAGAACAAGAACAAGGCTAATGCATGCACACAAACGCTGATCAAAAGCACTTGATGCTCTTGGACAAAAAGATGTAACCTTCACTTTTGGAAAGACAAGGTGACTATGGCTGTCTCCACAGTACTCGTAGGAAAAAATCCCTGAAGTTTTGTAAAACCTCTTTTCAGGGCTTTGTTAACTTCATTTTTGTTAAGAATTGGGGAACACAGAGAGACCTGTCACTTTTTTTGCAGAATGCCATAGAAACTGCTACACTCACTTCAACAACAGTCCACGTAACCTTCTCTGCAAATACTGACCATATGCAGTTCTGGTTGATACAAACCCCCATTACCTAAGAAAAGGAACAACTCGGCAAGCACTTTGCAAAGATGAACAACTTAGCACGATTGCGGCTGATGACATGCCCTGACTTTTTTTACCTTCAGCTGTGGGTGCCGTACCTTCCTACCCTCGCACATGCCACTCAAAGCTGCTTGCGTGGAGCTCTCGCACCACCTATGCCAGCAACTGTGCCAAGCCGCCACCCTTCTTCAGCACCATCGCACCTACCACAAGGTAGCTGAATCAGAGGGAAAAGGAGGTCGCCAATGGAGGGAAGTTGTTCCCCCTGACAGCTAAGCTCCGACTCCGGGGTCCCTTATGTCCTTCCCAGGATAGGCAGGAAAACGCCTCGGCGGAGCGCAGCGCTGGGCGGGAGCGGCCGGCAGAGCACCGAGCGCGCTCCCCACTCCCTCCCGCCCGCGCCGCTGCGGAGACCCCGGCTTCGCCGGAATCGGCCACGTGCTGCACGGAGGGCAGCGCGGCAAAGGCGGTCGCCCCTCGTTACCCGAGGAAGGCCGGCCTCGGATCCCCGCTCTCTCCACCGGCACGGGCAGTGCCAGCAGACTGTCGCTGCGGCCGCCGCTGGCCGAAAGCCTCGCCGCGCACCGCCCAGCCGGCCCCGCCGCTCCGCGGGGTCACACGGCACCTGCCGTGGGCGGCAGCCGAGCGACAGCAAGCAGAAGCGCTCACTGCCGCGCCACTCGCCGCCCCGCCCGGGCGCTCCTCTCCTCGCGCTACCACGATGGCGCCGGCCCGCCCCGCCTTCCCCGTCGCCTGCGGCGCAACGCGGGTGCTCCGAGCCACGCAGCACGCGTGCGGCCGGGCCCTGCCGAGCCGCAGGCGGAGCCGGGGCACGGCCCGGGCGGGAGAGCTTCCGGCGAGGCTGGGCGGGCGGCGAGCGCGGCCGAGCGTGAACGCGCCAGGCGGGGTCGGCCGGCGGCGCGATGGGGAGCTAGATGGAGGCGGCAGCACGGCGCGGCATAAAAGAGCTGATCGTCCCGCAGCCGCCCGCTCCGCAGCCCCTCGGCTGCTGTCGAGAAGGGCCCCGGCCCTGGCCGCGCCGGTGGCGAGGTGGCTCCGCAGACCTCAGGCAGCCCTGGCAGGGCAGGGGAGCACTGCGAGCAGCCCCGGCGCCGCGCAGCCGTCTGTAACGCGCGGTGAGAGCCGCCGGGAACTATTTTGCACCTCCCGGGGGGCTGGGGAAGAGCACGGAGACCACGCAGCAGGTCGCTGCCGTTGGGGAAAATTAATCCACCATGCCTGAGGTTGATGTCCGAAAAGGAGACAGAGGAGTCCTGCAACATTCTTCGACTACAGGGAGAGTCCATGGGGCTTTTCCCATGGGGTCTGTCAAACGGTTGCGGGATGCAGCCCCCTTTTGATGTCAAGTTCCCAGCCACAGCACCCTCTTCCTTTTCCCCACTGGCTGAGGTATTCGGGAGATACAGACTTCCGGAACTGCCTACTCTATGCCCTCCTCTAATATGCACCCCCCTTTTGGCATCGAAAAGGAAGAAGAAGAAACCATTCCTAATTCTATTACGTCTTTGTTGCCTTGCTCTAGGTTCAGGAATTTAACACGGCCTTGATTAATCAACAGTCTCTGATGATTAGTAACAGTTCTAGAGAACTAATCGTTTCTTCTGTTACTTCACTCTGCATAAGTTCCTAGCCTTGTCTACAGGCCGATTCACACGGTCTGTTTGTAAAGACTCATCCATCTAATTCCTTTTAATCCCTCCTTTTTTTATTTAATCTGTATTTGTCTTTACAAACCTTAATTACCATTGATTTAATTTTTTCTTCTTGAGTCTTCTGGGCTTTTGCTATTATTTGCAGTGACATCCTTTTCTGTCCTTTTGTAGTCATTTCTGGATCAGGTAGGCATGGCTGCTAGCAGCATCCCCTTGACCACCTGCTGAAAGAGCTGCACCCAGCATGGTGTCACGTATGGTCAAAAGATTAGAGTTGCTATAGCATAGAAGAGGAGAAATGGTATTCATTTAGCCCAGAGCTGGCCAGTTAACCATGAAAACATGTCCCATTACCATCTTTTCAACACTTGGACAGGTCCATGAGCTGAGGTTATTTCCTCTGTTATTTGACCACTTTTCCCCTGTCATCTGCTTGCAAACAGCAGCTCGAGTCATTTAATTTCCCACAAACTCCTCCTTCTTCTGCTAACAGATAATCTAATACCATCCAATGTTGAAAATGCCACTTTCGTCATTGAAGTGGGTTGCTCAGCAAGACGGTCAAGAGCTGTGGCTGGCTGGTTGGTAATTATTTCTGAGACAGCTTGTACCCTAATTATCTCATTCAAATGATAAATGGGTTCCCAGGCATCTGGGATTAATTCCTTAGGTTTCCAAGTGGCTGGTCCATCATGTTGCGTAACTTGTTCTGGTGGCCATTCATCTTTTCCCCGTTTTGGGGTGCTCCCTGCAGCCAAGGCTGCATCAGCTGACTGCTTTTCTCGAATTAAATCATCACAGATTTGGATTCCTAAGCGATTTCCCTGAATTTGTAGTAGCAAAAAGAACAACGGTCTAATATACCCCAGGGATATACCATATCCCTGACCAGTTTGGAGGTAACCTGAGCTAAGCATGTTGGCCACAAATCCAATCATGTCCTTTCAAAGCCCGTGTTCCATTAGCAAAGGGGCCTTCCTACCCTTGGTCATCAATTGGTAGGTCAAAATACTGCGGGTTTCCCTGGCCTAACGGTCCTCCAACAATAGCTGCCCCACCATAAGGGTCACAGCATTTGCATTTCCAAGCTCCCACACAGGGTTCCCATCTACATTTACATCTGCAAGTTGCTTGCTTGGATTTGGAGCAGAACTCACTAAAAGGCTTTGAGTTCCAATCCGCTGTTGCCACTCCCACTGCTAATCACAAACAACATGTCTTCTACTTGTGGGATTTTTGTGGGGACAGCTTAAAAATAGGTGGTCAAAAAAACCCCTTGTCCCTCCCCATTGCTTTACAGGCTTCCAAATGTTTTTGGTAAGAACACCTTACGCAGCTACCATTAGTGAGCTGAACAGCTATTTGATTGCAGTTGTCTTGATATTTGGAACAATTGTAAGGAGGGCAATTGTGGGTCCAAACCCAATTGTTTAAAGCCAGAGGGAAAGTCAATTGACAAACGCCTTTTCCTACATAGACCCGCCCTGTCCTGTTTAGGCAATAAGTGCCTGTTGGAGAAGAATGAAGTGGCCATGGACTTCCTTCTTTGGCCCCAAATCCCATCCTATTGTGGCCCTCACATTGACCCACCATTTAGGTTCAGCTGGGCTAGCCAACCATGGCCACTCTTCAGATCCTCCTGGCCTTCCACAGAGCCAGCAATTGCTAAGGTGAAAAACTTTTGCTACTTCTTCTGCTAAGGCTGCAAATTGATTCTCCCACTCCTGGCCTAAACTTAGCTGACCATATAAAAGTAGAGTTATTCAGGAAAATGTTTTAATAGTGTGATCTAATTAGCTAGTCTAATTTTCCCGTTGTCTTCTGCACCATCTGTGGCAATTGAAGACACAGAAACTACTTAACGTGAAACAATGGCTGCAAGTATTAGCGCCCCAGTGAGTGGAGATTCTAGAGGAGGGATACCCATAGAGACTATTTCAGCAGGTGGTCTGTGGGTAGGCACGCAGGGCTTCCTCTGATGTCGAAGCACTGGCCCACTCCTGCAGAGTGTCACAGCCTCCCGGCCTTCTCCTCCAGCTGAGATGTGCAAATCTCTGAGGCTTCAGAGACCTTGACCCGAGAGTGACGGGTCCACCTGTGTCCAGCTGTCTTCATGGCTGTTTCTGTCGTCAGTGACACTTGGAATGGGCCACGCCATTTCAGAACCACTGGCGCTTCTTTCTGCTCCTTAACTAGGACTCAATCTCCTGGTTGGATGTTACAAGCAGCAAAGTCCAAAGGTGGGGCTTGTGCCAGCTGAGCTTCCTGTTGAAGGGGTTTCACAAGAAGCAGTATCCTGGCCACAGATGGTTTTAAATATACATCACTTACCTCTACTCCCCCACTAGGTTGAGACTTAGCCGGGTAATTCATAACAACGACGGAAAGGGGGAGAACGGAATCCCTCTTCTGGCTCGGGCTCTCATTCTCACCAAAGCCAATGTCCAAAGCCCTAGCCATGGCATCTTGGTTTCTATTACCAGCTTCAAAAGGTGTTTATTTCTCTATTCATTGTTTTCTACCCGAGCCGAGCTCTGGGGGTGCCAGGGCCTATGGAGGTTCCATTGTGTTCCTAAAGAAGCCAAAACCCCTTGAAGGATCTTTCCTGTCAAATGAGTTCCCCTATCTGAGTCTATTGCTTCTACAATGCTGTATCTTGGAAAGATTTGTTCCAAAAATGCCTTAATACCTGATGCTGTCGTTGCTGAAGCAGTTGGAAATGCTTCTGGCCACCTTGCTAGCTGACATACCATTACCAGAAGAGATGAAGCCTTCCCACTTGGGGCATCTCAGGAAAATCCACCTGGCATCTTTGGAAGGGACCTGCAGCCCAAGGCCTCCCTCCCCTGGCAAGTTACTTTGTAACTTGGCTGTTTGCTTTAGCACAGATCAAGCAACCTTCAACAGCTCGTTTTGCCAGTCTAAAAAGACCCCCAGCAACATCCAGCATGAGGAAGGCTTCTGCCAATCCTCAGGAGGTGCAAGGACTCTCTTCACGGAGTGCTTTTACTATTGGTAGGGCCAAAGCTTCTGGTATCTCTTGTTTGCCATCCCTTGTAAACCAATTATTGCCCTTTTTCTCTGCCACACGGCTTTTAACTGTATCTCAAACTCCTCTGGGAGAAAAGACAGCTTCCTGGCCAGTGATGGAGTCACTGCGAGCAAAGGGGGCATCTTGGAGAGTTCTGGCAGAAGTGTTGCTTTCTGACTTTCTTCATCCACCAAAAAGGAGACAGAGGAGGCCTGTAACATTCTTCAACTACAGGGAGAGGCCATGGGGCTTTTGCCATGGAGTCTCTCAACTGATTGCGGGACGCAGCCCCCTTTTGATGCAAAGTTCCTGGCAACAGCACCCTCGGAGGTACTCGGGAATTACAGATTTCCGGAACTGCCTACTCTAGGCTCCCCTCTAATATGCACCCCCCTCTTGGTATGGAAAAGGAAGAAAACGAAACTATTCCTAATGCTATTAAGTCTTTGCTGCCTTGCTCTAGGTTCAGCAATTTAACACGGCCTTGGCTGAGCAACAGTCTCTGTCGATTAGTAACAGTTTCTAGAACTAAGACTTTCTTCTGTTACGCCCCTACCAGTAAATTCCTAGCCTTGTCTAAGGACGGATTCACACGGTCTCTTTGTAAAGACACATCTATGTTACTTCTTTCACTCCCACACCTTCGTGGCAGTGGGATGGCTCCCCCCGGCACAGCACCTGGCACAAAACCCCCCTATGCGCACACGCACACCTGCACTTACCCTGCACTCCGCTGCACACACACACACACACACACCTCCCGCACACTAACACCCCCCTCCACATCCCTGCCATGCTACTTGCAGTGGCCCCGCCCCTGCCATCCCGGCCGGCTGGCAGCACTTACTCCTCACATGCCTTGCGTTTCCTTGCTGCCCCCTCTGTAGCCTTCCCTCAACCTGCCTTTTCTCCCCTGCCTTGCATTGACTTGCTCACCCATCCCCCACCTGACTTCCTTTCACATTCGTCTAGCTCTGGCCTCACCTTTCCTTTTCCTTCTAGGACCCTCATTGCCTTGCCTCGCCTCGCCTCGCCAAGCCACCACTTGCCTTGCCCTGCCCTTGAAGCCCTCCCTTGCCTTGCATGACCTTGCTCAGCCCTCCCCCACCTGGAATTCAAGACCCCTTTTCAATGACATTTCATGGCCTTGCCCTGCCCTTTCTGCTCCTCCTAGGAATCTCAAAGCTCTCAAGCATCTCCCGTGTTTCAGGATCACAGGAGAGGAAGACCAGGGGAGGACGCGTGTTGCCACACTCATCTCTATGGGCAGCCTTGGTCTGGGAGCAATCCTTGCATGTCTTGAATCTTGCAAGGGCAATTCACATTTTGCCCTTGAGCTCGGGGACCAGAATGAGAGTTCTTTTGCCTACAAAGGAAAGCAGGTAGCTCAAGTCTTTGAGGTGCAGAGGAGACATGACCCACGCGGGATCAAGGCCACACAAAGCACTTGGTCCTGGCTACTTTTGTGTACCAGCAGTCCTTGAATGTACTTCTCACCTGCCTTGCCTGGCCTTGCCTTGCCTTGGCAACACAACAGTTTCCTTGTCTTGCCCTGCTAGCCCTCTGGAGCCCTCTGGAGCCTTGCATTCCTTTGCATGGCCATGCCCCGCCCTTGACCTGCCTACCGCTTTCCTCCAAGGCCTTGACTTGCCAAGCCCTTCCTGTTTCTGCCTGGCCTTCCCATCAGTGGACTTCCCTTCCTACGGCCAGCCTTGCCTCTAACGTCTGGGCCTTCTCTTGCCTACCACTCCATTTGCTTTCCCCTCACTGCTCTGGCCTTGCTTACCTCTCCCTTGACTTGCCCACAATTGCCTGCACTTGCTTTGCAGCGCCTTGCCTGCATGGAAGGCGAGGGCAAGAGTGGTAGGCAGGGCAAAGCAAAGCCAGCAAGTTGTAGGTAGTGCAAGGCAAGGCAGCAGAGGCAAAGGAAGCAGAGCAAGGGTAGCTTAAGAAGAACTAGACAAGGTACTGAAGGCAAGGCAAGGCCAAGAGACTCGGAGTGCCTTTCCTTGCCAAGGCAAGGACATAGTGCCAGTGTTGCTGGAGCAGATGTTAAGGTAGCACGGGGAGGAATAAAAAGTGCTGAGAACAGCGTGTGTGCTGCTAGTTTGAGGGGTGCAGTTGAAGATGCAGGCAGCAAGATCTTCCTCAGCCCACACTGTTTTGAGCTCTGTTTTTGCCAGATGGTTTCAAGTTGGTGGGCAGAATCTGCGAGAGGGCAAAGATTGGTTTGGGCCAAAGAGGTTTGTCTGCCTCTTGGAGTGCGGTATAAAGAAGAGTCCGCTCTTGGAAGGGGAAGATGAGGGAAATCTTTTTGTCCTGAGGTGCTGTTGATTTGAGTGCAGGGACGTTTGCAACTTGCCTCTGCCCTTGGGGTGGTTTCGAGCAGCGCCAGGCGCTTGGCCTTCTTTTACAAGTCGTCAGCGCCATCGTGTGCTTGTTTCGAGGAGCGCTGACAGTGCCGGGGAAAAAGCCAAGCGCTTCGCTGGCGCCGCCCCAAGTCGTGTGCGAGCAGTTGCTGGAAGAGCTCCGCTGTGCATCCTGCCTCTTGGAGACACAAAAGAATGTGATCCTGCGCGTAGCGGGGAAGCAAGAGGAATCTTTTCATTGTTGGCTGTGCAGTTACTAAGCGGCAAAAGTCAAGGCAGCTCCAGCACGGCCTCTTTCTTTCAGAACCTTTTCTGTGCCATCATGAACATGCTCAACATGCAACTCGCACCCACTGAACTGCATCAAAGGTCCTGGAGAGACGCACTTTCCTTCAAGCTCTAGCTACCATCCTACCCTCCACCTCTCGCCGATCCCAAAGCCCTTCCAAACATGCAGCAGCTGCACGCAGAGAACAAGTGCTAGAAGAAGGCGTTGGCCTTCAGAGTCCCTCTAAAGTCTGTAAACTAAGCGAAACATTGCAGTGACCAGCACTTTCCTTTGCAACTATCTACAGAGCGTCATCACATTCTCTCAGAGTGGCTAAAGTCCACCCTTGCAGCACAGCAGCGTTTCCGGCCACAGTTCGGACTGAGAGATGGGCCAGGTGAGAAAGCATTTGTTGACTATCCCTCGTCTCTGGAAGACTTGCTACTCGCAGCGCAATCACGTGCACACACCTTCAGTGTGGCCAAGTTCAAGCAGCTAGAGCTCACAGAGACGGGAGAGGCAGGAGAGAAGCCGTTCCAAAAGTACCGTGTACTTAGGGCAGCATTCAAACTGTGCACAGCACTCTACAGCACCGTAGACCGTGGCTTCTCTGACAAGACGTGCCATCCCATTGTTGGCTCTCGCAGCTCGCTTGCTAGCTGCTCTCCTGAAGAAAAGAACTAGGAGGAAAAGCCAATGCTGGGCTGCACCTTCCCCTTGCCTCCCGTAAAGCCACTTCAACTCCCCGCTGCACTCTCTACTTCCCCTCTCCTTGGCATCGACCGCTGTGTTTTCTGCATCTCGGAGCCCAAAGGTAAGCGCCAGTGTTCCCAGGGATGCTTGGAAGAGGGAGAAGTAGTAGCACAAGTAGCTGCCGTTGAACTTCCTCCTTCTCAATGCTAACGTGAAGTCGGCAGGCAGGCGAGCGCCAGCCACGCTCCTTTCTCAGTTTGTACGCTGCGGACACGAGCCCGGTGCTCCGGCGCCTTCGTTCGGCCTCTTTAGTAGCCATGTGGCGCTTTCATTCTGCCGGAGTCGAAGCGTCGTCTACTTGTGGCACAGAGAGCACGGTGCCGGCAGCCAAATGCTCCAGCCGACTGCTTCTGCCGACACACGCCTGGGCTATGCACTTTCCCTCTCAGCGACATACAGCAGCACATTCGCTCTAAATGTAAAGGGAAAGATTCTCGGCTACGTCTGGCACAGAGAACAGTTTTAGTTCAACGGGCTTACCCAGAGCATGCCCCCGGACGCGTGGAAACCTGTATTTGCACCACATTCCAGTGGCAGTCCTCTTTCCTTTACAGGCTGCACAGCGCCGGCAGATGGCCCGTGTGCTCTGCACCTGCCTTCTCACTTCCAAGTAGCACCGCGCACATTAGAGCCTTGCAGGGAGAGAAGACGCGGCTAGGCGTCTCGCCCAGAAGAACGTGGCAGGGCGAAAAGGTGTTCTTCTTTTGTCTTCCTCGTCGGCCAGAGTGTGCTGCTGTGTTGAAAGTCTTGGCCAGCGAAAAGCTACACCAGCAAGTGTTTCTCTCCTGATGCATTGCGCTGAGCGAGAGCTGAGGAAAATCCTTGCACAGCACACTGTGGATGCGTGCAGTACACACGCTGAAGAGCGGCACGGCTAAAAGTCATCGCTGGGCTTCAGTTCTGTCCAGACAGCAGAAGGCGAAGAACGAAGCAGCTGGGCACCGGCTGCATGTACATCGTGGAGCGAATTTCACATGTCCAGCCAAGAGCTGCTTCACAAGCAGATTCAGCTGAGAATGCTCTGGCTGCTTCACAAAGGAAGGCGCAGCTGTTGCACTCCTGGACACTACCTGGCCAGTAGCAGTTTCTTACACCTTCAATGCTGCAGAGTCCATGCAGCTGGAGCACAGGCAGAAGGACGCGTCCAGCTAGAAGGCGTTCCTCAAGTACCCCCCTCTTCCAAGTAGCCTTGAAACTGAGCACAACACACTGCGGCTCGGCAGCTTCCTTCTCAGATAGACGTGCCGTCACACTATTCACTCTCACAGCTCCGTTGCCCGCTTGCAGCAGCTGCTGCCAAAGAAAAAGGCTCCAGAAGGAAAAGCCACTGCTGGGCTGCCCTTTCCCCTTGCCTCACGTGAAGCACCAGAAACTGTCCGCTGCACTCTCTATTTCCTTTCTTCGTCGCATCTACCACTGTTATCTCTGCATCTCGAAGAATAAGCCCCGGCACAATTCTTTCCTGGGAAAGCTGGAAGACAAATAGGTAGCAGCACAAGTAGCTGCAAGTTGAACTTTAAGTTTCGAGCTGCTAACGTGAATCCGAAAACAAGCGAGTGGCAGCCACGCTTCCTCTTGCAGCCTGGGCGATGCACACACCAGCTCCGTGCTCTGCCTTCATTCTTACGCCCTTCGTAGCAGGTCGCGCTTTCGTTTTGCTGGAGACGACCCGTCGTCTACTTCTCGCCCAGAGAGCACGGTGCCGGCAGCCAAATGCTGCAGGCTGCTGCTTCTGCCGAAACACGCCTGGGCTATGCAATTTCTCTCTAGCGCTGAAGTAGCACCACATTCTCTTTGCTTTGTAGCCAGCAGCTTTACGGAAAGCTTCTCGGCTACGTCTGGCACAGAGAACAGCTTTATTTTAACCGGCTTAACCGGAGCTTGTCCCCAACGCGTGGGAACTTGTATTTGCACCACATTCCAGTGGCAGTCCTCTTTCCTTTACAGGCTGCACGGCGCCGTCAGATGGCAGCGCTTCTCTGCACCTGCCTTCTCACTTCCAAGTAGCACCGCGCACATTAGAGCCTTGCAGGGAGAGAAGACGCGGCTAGGCGTCTCGCCCAGAAGAACGTGGTAGGGCGAAAAGATATTCTTCCTTTCTCTTTCTTCTTGCCCGAATTGTGCTGCTGTGTTGAAAGTCTTGGCCAGCGAAAAGCTACTCCAGCAAGTGTTTCTCTCCTGATGCATTTCGCTGAGCGAGAGCTACGAGGACAGTTTGGACCCTGTGGAACAGCAAGAAAATGACTGTACGTCGAGCTGAGGAAAATCCGTGCACAGCACACTGTGGCCGCGTGCAGTGTTCGCGCTGAAGAGCGGCAAAGCTCAAAGGCATCGCTGGGCTTCAGTTCTGTCCAGACAGCAGAAGGCGAAGAACGAAGCAGCTGAGCACCGGCTGCATGTACTCAGTGAAGCGAATTTCAAATGTCCAGCCAAGAGCTGCTTCACAAGCAGATTCAGCTGAGAATGCTCTGGCTGCTTCACAAAGGAAGGCGCAGCTGTTGCACTCCTGGACACTACCTGGCCAGTAGCAGGTTCTTACACCTTCAATGCTACAGAGTCCATGCAGCTGGAGCACCCGCAGAAGGACGCGTCCAGCTAGAAGGCGTTCCTCAAGTACCCCCCTCTTCCAAGTAGCCTTGAAACTGAGCACAACACACTGCGGCTCGGCAGCTTTCTTCTCTCACACTATTCACTCTTGCAGCTCCTTTGCCCACTTGCAGCAGCTGCTCCCAAAGAAAAAGGCTCCAGAAGGAAAAGCCACTGCTGGACTGCCCTTTCCCCTTGCCTCACGTCAAGCACCTGAAACTGTCCGCTGCACTCTCTATTCCCATTCTCCGTCGCATCTACCACTGTAATGTCTGCATCTCGAAGCATAAACCCCGGCACAATTCTTTCCAGGGAAAGCTGGAAGAGAAATAGGTAGCAGCACATGTAGCTGCAAGTTGAACTTTCTGTTTTCAACTGCTAATTCGAATCTGAAAACAAGCGAGTGGCAGGCACGCTTCCTCTTGCAGCCTGTGCTATGCACACACCAGCTCGGTGCTTCTGCCTTCATTCTTATGCTCTTCGTACCATTTCGTTCTTTTCATTCTGCCGGAGTCGAACCGTCGTCATCTTGTCGCACAGAGGGCACGCCGGCAGAGAAACCCTCCAGAGAAACGCTCCAGGTTGCTGTCTCTTCCGAAACACACCTGGGCTGTGCACTTTCCTTCGCTGCCCTTGGTAGCACCACATTCTCTTTGCTTTGTAGCCTGAATGTAAAGGGAAAGAGTCTCAGCTACGTCTAGCACCGAGAACAGCTCTAGTTCAACGGGCTTACCCGGCGCTTACCCCGACCCGTGGCAACTTGTATTTGCACCACATTCCAGGGGTAGTCTTTCTTTCCTTTACAGCCTGCACAGCGCCGGCAGATGGCAATGCTTCTCTGCACCTGCCTTCTCACTTCCAAGTAGCACCGCGCACATTAGAGCTTTGCAGGGAGCAAAGACGTGGATAGATGTGTGGCAGAGAAAATCGTGCAAAGACGAAAAGATGGTCTTCTTTTGTCCTCCTCGTCGCCCAGATTGTGCTGCCGTGCTGAAAGCGTGCGTTTTATTACCCCTTCTCGCAGTAAGACTATGTGCTGCGTTGCAACTGTTGGCCAGCGGAAGGCTAATGCAGCAAGTGCTTCTCTCTTGACACATTTCTCTGAGCGAGAGCTTGTGCGGACAGTTGGGCTCTGCGAAGCAGAAAGGCTGTACTTGCACGTAGCGCTGAGGAAAATCCGTGCACTGCGCACTGTGGATGCGTGCAGTACACACACTGAAGAGAGCCAAAGCTGAATGCTTCAGTTCTGTCCAGCGCCGGTAAGGGAGAAGAACGCAGCCCCAGGCCACTGGGCTGGTGTGTGCGATGACTAGGAGCTTTGCCGCTCTTCTGCGTGTATACTGCACGCATGCACAGTGCGCAGTGCACGGATTTTCCTCAGCTCTCGCTCAGCAAAATGCATCAGGAGGGAAGCACATGATGGATTAGCCTTTCACTGGCCAACAGTTCCAACGCAGCACCACAGTCTTCTTGCGAGAAGGGGTAATAAAACACATGTATTGTCCCGGAACAGTTCTCTGGGCGAGCCGTAGCCGAGAATCTTTCCCTTAAGATAAAGACCACAACGCAGACAGAATGTTGTGCTACCTAGCGCTAGAGAGAAATTGCATAGCCCAGGCGTGTTTGGGCAGAAGCAGCAGCCTGCAGCATTTGGCTGCCGGCACCGCGCTCTCTGCGCGAGAAGTAGACGACGGGTCGTCTCCAGCAAAACGAAAGCGCGACCTGCTACGACGAGCGTAAGAACGAAGGCAGAGCACGGAGCTGCTGTGGGCATCGCACAGGCTGCAAGAGGAAGCGTGCCTGCCACTCGCTTGTTTTCGGATTCATCTTAGCAGTCGGAAACTTGCAGCTACTTGTGCGGCTACCTATTTCTCTTCCAGCTTTCCCAGGAGAGAACTGTGCCGGGGTTTATGCTTCGAGATGCAGACATTACAGTGGTAGATGCGACGGAGAATGGAAATAGAGAGTGCAGCGGACAGTTTCAGGTGCTTGACGTGAGGCAAGGGGAAAGGGCAGTCCAGCAGTGGCTTTTACTTCTGGAGCTTTTTTCTTTGGCAGCAGCTGCTGCAAGTGGGCAACGGAGCTGCGAGAGTGCATAATGTGACGGCACGTCTATCTGAGAAGGAAGCTGCCGAGCCGCAGTGTGTTGGGCTCAGTTTCAAGGCTACTTGGAAGAGGGGGGTACTTGAGGAACGCCTTCTAGCTGGACGCGTCCTTCTGCCTGTGCTCCAGCTGCATGGACTCTGCAGCATTGAAGGTGTAAGAACCTGCTTCTGACCAGGTAGTGTCCAGGAGTGCAACACAGCACCTTCCTTTGTGAAGCAGCCAGAGCATTCTCAGCTGAATCTGCTTGTGAAGCAGCTCTTGGCTGGACATGTGAAATTCGCTCCACTGAGTACATGCAGCCGGTGCCCAGCTGCTTCGTTCTTCGCCTTCTGCTGTCTGGACAGAACTGAAGCCCAGCGATGACTTTTAGCCGTGCCGCTCTTCAGCGTGTGTACTGCACGCATCCACAGTGTGCTGTGCAAGGATTTTCCTCAGCTCTCGCTCAGCGCAATGCATCAGGAGAGAAACACTTGCTGGTGTAGCTTTTCGCTGGCCAAGACTTTCAACACAGCGGCACACTCTGGGCGACGAGGAAGACAAAAGAAGAACACCTTTTCGCCCTGCCACGTTCTTCTGGGCGAGACGCCTAGCCGCGTCTTCTCTCCCTGCAAGGCTCTTATGTGCGCGGTGCTATTTGGAAGTGAGAAGGCAGGTGCAGAGCGCACGGGCCATCTGCCGGCGCTGTGCAGCCTGTAAAGGAAAGAAGACTACCCCTGGAATGTGGTGCAAATACGAGTTCCCACACGTCGGGGGCATGCTCTGGGTAAGCCCGTTGAACTAAAACTGTTCTCTGTGCCAGACGTAGCCGAGAATCTTTCCCTTTACATTTAGAGCTGTATGTCGCTGAGAGGGAAAGTGCATAGCCCAGGCGTGTGTCGGCAGAAGCAGTCGGCTGGAGCATTTGGCTGCCGGCACCGTGCTCTTTGTGCCACAAGTAGACGACGCTTCGACTCCGGCAGAATGAAAGCGCCACATGGCTACTAAAGAGGCCGAACGAAGGCGCCGGAGCACCGGGCTCGTGTCCGCAGCGTACAAACTGAGAAAGGAGCGTGGCTGGCGCTCGCCTGCCTGCCGACTTCACGTTAGCATTGAGAAGGAGGAAGTTCAACGGCAGCTACTTGTGCTACTACTTCTCCCTCTTCCAAGCATCCCTGGGAACACTGGCGCTTACCTTTGGGCTCCGAGATGCAGAAAACACAGCGGTCGATGCCAAGGAGAGGGGAAGTAGAGAGTGCAGCGGGGAGTTGAAGTGGCTTTACGGGAGGCAAGGGGAAGGTGCAGCCCAGCATTGTCTTTTCCTCCTAGTTCTTTTCTTCAGGAGAGCAGCTAGCAAGCGAGCTGCGAGAGCCAACAATGGGATGGCACGTCTTGTCAGAGAAGCCACGGTCTACGGTGCTGTAGAGTGCTGTGCACAGTTTGAATGCTGCCCTAAGTACACGGTACTTTTGGAACGGCTTCTCTCCTGCCTCTCCCGTCTCTGTGAGCTCTAGCTGCTTGAACTTGGCCACACTGAAGGTGTGTGCACGTGATTGCGCTGCGAGTAGCAAGTCTTCCAGAGACGAGGGATAGTCAACAAATGCTTTCTCACCTGGCCCATCTCTCAGTCCGAACTGTGGCTGGAAACGCTGCTGTGCTGCAAGGGTGGACTTTAGCCACTCTGAGAGAATGTGATGACGCTCTGTAGATAGTTGCGAAGGAAAGCGCTGGTCACTGCAATGTTTCGCTTAGTTTACAGACTTTAGAGGGACTCTGAAGGCCAACGCCTTCTTCTAGCACTTGTTCTCTGCGTGCAGCTGCTGGATGTTTGGAAGGGCTTTGGGATCGGCGAGAGGTGGAGGGTAGGATGGTAGCTAGAGCTTGAAGGAAAGTGCGTCTCTCCAGGACCTTTGATGCAGTTCAGTGGGTGCGAGTTGCATGTTGAGCATGTTCATGATGGCACAGAAAAGGTTCTGAAAGAAAGAGGCCGTGCTGCAGCTGCCTTGACTTTTGCCGCTTAGTAACTGCACAGCCAACAATGAAAAGATTCCTCTTGCTTCCCCGCTACGCGCAGGATCACATTCTTTTGTGTCTCCAAGAGGCAGGATGCACAGCGGAGCTCTTCCAGCAACTGCTCGCACACGACTTGGGGCGGCGCCAGCGAAGCGCTTGGCTTTTTCCCCGGCACTGTCAGCGCTCCTCGAAACAAGCACACGATGGCGCTGACGACTTGCAAAAGAAGGCCAAGCGCCTGGCGCTGCTCGAAACCACCCCAAGGGCAGAGGCAAGTTGCAAACGTCCCTGCACTCAAATCAACAGCACCTCAGGACAAAAAGATTTCCCTCATCTTCCCCTTCCAAGAGCGGACTCTTCTTTATACCGCACTCCAAGAGGCAGACAAACCTCTTTGGCCCAAACCAATCTTTGCCCTCTCGCAGATTCTGCCCACCAACTTGAAACCATCTGGCAAAAACAGAGCTCAAAACAGTGCGGGCTGAGGAAGATCTTGCTGCCTGCAACTTCAACTGCACCCCCCAAACTAGCAGCACACACGCTGTTCTCAGCACTTTCCTTCTCAGCTCTAGCTACCATCCTAAGCCTTCCCTCTCCCAGAGTCAGCATCCAAAGACAACGGCACCACGGACTGCTCACACACTAAAGGCACCAGGACAAAAGGCTCACAAGCTTGGCCTTTGCATTCCCACGGACAGCTCAACAGCTCTAAGCCAGAGAGAGCTCTGCCTCTTGGGAAAAGCCTTTAAAATCCCTAAGAGCACCTGATGTGCACATCCAAACCTGCTTTCCTTGCCAAAGAGAGCAACTACAAGCCCATCTCCAAAGAAACGGCATCCCCTCCTCCAAAATACAACACATCCATCCACTGAGCCACCTCCAGTATTGAATAGATCCAACAATTGTCCCTACACACCCAGGGGCCAGAAGAGAAATGTCTTGCTGGACTATTCCTCCCCATGCTACCTTAACATCTGCTCCAGCAACACTGGCACTATGTCCTTGCCTTGGCAAGGAAAGGCACTCCGAGTCTCTTGGCCTTGCCTTGCCTTCAGTACCTTGTCTAGTTCTTCTTAAGCTACCCTTGCTCTGCTTCCTTTGCCTCTGCTGCCTTGCCTTGCACTACCTACAACTTGCTGGCTTTGCTTTGCCCTGCCTACCACTCTTGCCCTCGCCTTCCATGCAGGCAAGGCGCTGCAAAGCAAGTGCAGGCAATTGTGGGCAAGTCAAGGGAGAGGTAAGCAAGGCCAGAGCAGTGAGGGGAAAGCAAATGGAGTGGTAGGCAAGAGAAGGCCCAGACGTTAGAGGCAAGGCTGGCCGTAGGAAGGGAAGTCCACTGATGGGAAGGCCAGGCAGAAACAAGAAGGGCTCGGCAATCCAAGGCCCTGGAGGAAAGCAGTAGGCAGGTCAAGGGCGGGGCATGGACGTGCAAAGGAATGCAAGGCTCCAGAGAGCTAGCAGGGCAAGGCAAGGAAACTGTTGTGTTGCCAAGGCAAGGCAAGGATAGGCAAGGCAGGTGAGAAGTACATTCGAGGACTGCTGGCACACAAAAGCGGCCAGGACCAACTGCTCTGTGTGGCCTTGCTTGGCGAGGCGAGGCAAGGCAATGAGGGTCCTAGAAGGAAAAGGAAAGGTGAGGCCAGAGCTAGACGAATGTGAAAGGAAGTCAGGTGGGGGATGGGTGAGCAAGTCAATGCAAGGCAGGGGAGAAAAGGCAGGTTGAGGGAAGGCTACAGAGAGGGCAGCAAGGAAATGCAAGGCATGGGGAAGCACGTGAGGAGTGAGTGCTGCCAGCCGGCCGGGATGGCAGGGGCGGGGCAACTGCAAGTAGCATGGCGGGGAGGTGGAGGGGGGTGTTAGTGTGCGGGAGGTGTGTGTGTGTGTGTGTGTGCAGCGGAGTGCAGGGTAAGTGCAGGTGTGTGTGTATGTGCATAGGGGGGTTTTGTGCCAGGTGCTGTGCCGGGGGGAGCCGTCCTACTGCCAAGAAGGTGTGGGAGTGAAAGGAGTAACATAGATGTGTCTTTACAAAGAGACCGTGTGAATCTGTCCTTAGACAAGGCTAGGAATTTACTGGTAGGGGCGTAACAGAAGAAAGTCTTAGTTCTAGAAACTGTTACTAATCGACAGAGACTGTTGCTCAGCCAAGGCCGTGTTAAATTGCTGAACCTAGAGCAAGGCAGCAAAGACTTAATAGCATTAGGAATAGTTTCGTTTTCTTCCTTTTCCATACCAAGAGGGGGGTGCATATTAGAGGGGAGCCTAGAGTAGGCAGTTCCGGAAGTCTGTAATTCCCGAGTACCTCCGAGGGTGCTGTTGCCAGGAACTTTGCATCAAAAGGGGGCTGCGTCCCGCAATCAGTTGAGAGACTTCATGGCAAAAGCCCCATGGCCTCTCCCTGTAGTTGAAGAATGTTACAGGCCTCCTCTGTCTCCTTTTTGGTGGATGAAGAAAGTCAGAAAGCAACACTTCTGCCAGAACTCTCCAAGATGCCCCCTTTGCTCGCAGTGACTCCATCACTGGCCGGGAAGCTGTCTTTTCTCCCAGAGGAGTTTGAGATACAGTTAAAAGCCGTGTGGCAGAGAAAAAGGGCAATAATTGGTTTACAAGGGATGGCAAACAAGAGATACCAGAAGCTTTGGCCCTACCAATAGTAAAAGCACTCCGTGAAGAGAGTCCTTGCACCTCCTGAGGATTGGCAGAAGCCTTCCTCATGCTGGATGTTGCTGGGGGTCTTTTTAGACTGGCAGAACGAGCTGTTGAAGGTTGCTTGATCTGTGCTAAAGCAAACAGCCAAGTTACAAAGGAACTTGCCAGGGGAGGGAGGCCTTGGGCTGCAGGTCCCTTCCAAAGATGCCAGGTGGATTTTCCTGAGATGCCCCAAGTGGGAAGGCTTCATCTCTTCTGGTAATGGTATGTCAGCTAGCAAGGTGGCCAGAAGCATTTCCAACTGCTTCAGCAACGACAGCATCAGGTATTAAGGCATTTTTGGAACAAATCTTTCCAAGATACAGCATTGTAGAAGCAATAGACTCAGATAGGGGAACTCATTTGACAGGAAAGATCCTTCAAGGGGTTTTGGCTTCTTTAGGAACACAATGGCACCTCCATAGGCCCTGGCACCCCCAGAGCTCGGCTCGGGTAGAAAACAATGAATAGAGAAATAAACACCTTTTGAAGCTAGAAACCAAGATGCCATGGCTAGGGCTTTGGACATTGGCTTTGGTGAGAATGAGAGCCCGAGCCAGAAGAGAGATTCCGTTCTCCCCCTTTCCGTCGTTGTTATGAATTACCCGGGTAAGTCTCAACCTAGTGGGGGAGTAGAGGTAAGTGATGTATATTTAAAACCATCTGTGGCCAGGATGCTGCTTCTTGTAAAACCCCTTCAACAGGAAGCTCAGCTGGCACAAGCCCCACCTTTGGACTTTGCTGCTTGTAACATCCAACCAGGAGATTGAGTCCTAGTTAAGGAGCAGAAAGAAGCGCCAGTGGTTCTGAAATGGCGTGGCCCATTCCAAGTGTCACTGACGACAGAAACAGCCATGAAGACAGCTGGACACAGGTGGACCCGTCACTCTCGGGTCAAGGTCTCTGAAGCCTCAGAGATTTGCACATCTCAGCTGGAGGAGAAGGCCGGGAGGCTGTGACTGCTGGAGTGGGCCGGAGCAGTAGCCAGTGCTTCGACATCAGAGGAAGCCCTGCGTGCCTACCCACAGACCACCTGCTGAAATAGTCTCTATGGGTATCCCTCCTCTAGAATCTCCACTCACTGGGGCGCTAATACTTGCTGGATTCTTTTATGTTAAGTGGTTTCTGTGTCTTCAATTGCCACAGGTGCTGCAGCAGACAACGGGAAAATTAGACTAGCTAATTAGATCACATTATTAAAATATTTTCCTTACTAGTTCTACTTTTATATGGTCAGCTAAGTTTAGGCCAGGAGTGGGAGAATCAGTTTGCAGCCTTAGCAGAAGAAGTAGCAAAAGTTTTTCACCTTAGCAATTGCTGGCTCTGTGGAGGGCCAGGAGGATCTGAAGAGTGCCTATGGTTGGCTAGCCCAGCTGAACCTAAGTGGTGGCTCAACACCTGACATGAGGTCCATACTAGGACGGGATTTGGGGCCAAAGAAGGAAGTCCATGGCTATAGGAGAAGGTTTCACGAAGGATGTCTGGACTTCAGGTGGCTCTCTTGAAAGCTGTTTATTGCATAGGTGAAGTTACAGCATTTCAGGGAGCGGCTATCCAGAGCCAGCCCTATAGCTGCCAGCTCCAGCTGTAGGCATACCTGAAGCCGCTTGCTGTTCAAGTTACAGAGCATTCTATACTTTTCTTTGCAGAGTATCTTAGCACGTAACAACCAATAAGCACCATACACAATACCTTGACATTGGCCTATAGCCTATCATAGCTACTACCATCACCATATTATAGTCATTATTATCCAATCACAAGAGTAAGTTACAATTTAAGCTTCCAGTGGAAAATTCTTAGACCTTTCTTCTTCTTGCTACATCAACATTTCTTGTTTGCCTGCCATATCTTTCTTTTTGCTAAAGACACCTTTTCTATTCACTTATGCTCTTCTTGAGACTTACTTACTTGGTGAAAAACATGTCTTTGTTTGTAATCACATACCTTTGTCCTGCTCCTAAAAATCTCCTTCCAACTCATCTCCAACCTTTGCCTTCTCAGTTACTCAGCGATCACTGTTTCAGCAAAACACCTTTTCTTCTATATCAAAACTTGCTTTCATTTCTACCTCATCCCCAGCTTCTACATTCTCAGACCTTGCTGCCAAGCCTACATACCTGTGAAACTTTCTTACCAAACTTTCATCCTCCCCAACACATGGCCACTTCATTCTTCTCCAACAGGCACTTATTGCCTAAACAGGACAGGGCGGGTCTATGTAGGAAAAGGCGTTTGTCAATTGACTTTCCCTCTGGCTTTAAACAATTGGGTTTGGACCCACAATTGCCCTCCTTACAATTGTTCCAAATATCAAGACAATTGCAATCAAATAGCTGTTCAGCTCACTAATGGTAGCTGCGTAAGGTGTTCTTACCACACTTACCAAAACATTTGGAAGCCTGTAAAGCAATGGGGAGGGACAAGGGGTTTTTTTGACCACCTATTTTTAAGCTGTCCCCACAAAAATCCCACAAGTAGAAGACATGTTGTTTGTGATTATCAGTGGGAATGGCAACAGCGGATTGGAACTCAAAGCCTTTTAGTGAGTTCTGCTCCAAATCCAAGCAAGCAACTTGCAGATGTAAATGTAGATGGGAACCCTGTGTGGGAGCTTGGAAATGCAAATGCTGTGACCCTTATGGTGGGGCAGCTATTGTTGGAGGACCGTTAGGCCAGGGAATCCTGCTGTATTTTGACCCACCAATTGATGACCAAGGGTAGGAAGGCCCCTTTGCTAATGGAACACGGGCTTTGAAAGGACATGATTGGATTTGTGGCCAACATGCTTAGCTCAGGTTACCTCCAAACTGGTCAGGGATATGGTATATCCCTGGGGTATATTAGACCGTTGTTCTTTTTGCTACTACAAATTCAGGGAAATCGCTTAGGAATCCAAATCTGTGATGATTTAATTCGAGAAAAGCAGTCAGCTGATGCAGCCTTGGCTGCAGGGAGCACCCCAAAACGGGGAAAAGATGAATGGCCACCAGAACAAGTTACGCAACATGATGGACCAGCCACTTGGAAACCTAAGGAATTAATCCCAGATGCCTGGGAACCCATTTATCATTTGAATGAGATAATTAGGGTACAAGCTGTCTCAGAAATAATTACCAACCAGCCAGCCACAACTCTTGACCGTCTTGCTGAGCAATCCACTTCAATGAGGAAAGCGGTATTTCAACATTGGATGGTATTAGAATATCTGTTAGCAGAAGAAGGAGGAGTTTGTGGGAAATTAAATGACTCGAGCTGTTGTTTGCAAGCAGATGACAGCGGAAAATGGTCAAACAAATAACAGAGGAAATAACCTCAGCTCATGGACCTGTCCAAGTGTTGAAAGGATGGTAATGGGACATGTTTTCCTGGCTAACTGGCCAGCTATGGGCTAAATTGTTACAGCAGGGATTACTGTAACACGCCTATATCAAACCAGGAATCCCGTGGAAAAGAAGTAGATATGGACAGATTGGTGGTAGATGTTTCAGAGGTCTTTATTTCTCCAGCCACATGGCCGGGGCTCTGCTCAGGAACTCCCCCAGTCACGGGACCCGAGGGTCCTTGGCCACACCGGGGAACACAAACCAACCAAGGGGGAATGAAGCTGACCAGGGGCAGGGAAAGCCCGTGTCTCCCCCCCAGGGCCCATCGCCCAGGGCTCCATGGCAGGGGGGGAGACCCCAACACTAAATGAATGCCATTTCTCCTCTTCTATGCTATAGCAACTCTAATCTTTTGACCATACGTGACACCATGCTGGGTGCAGCTCTTTCAGCAGGTAGCAGCCATGCCTACCTGATCCAGAAACGACTACAAAAGGACAGAAGAGGATGTCACTGCAAATAATAGCAAAAGCCCAGAAGACTCAAGAAGAAAAAATTAAATCAATGGTAATTAAGGTTTGTAAAGACAAATACAGATTAAATAAAAAAAGGAGGGATTAAAAGGAATGAGATGGATGAGTCTTTACAAACAGACCGTGTGAATCGGCCTGTAGACAAGGCTAGGAACTTATGCGGAGTGAAGTAACAGAAGAAAGTATTAGTTCTCTAGAACTGTTACTAATCATCAGAGACTGTTGATTAATCAAGGCCGTGTTAAATTCCTGAACCTAGAGCAAGGCAACAAAGACGTAATAGAATTAGGAATGGTTTCTTCTTCTTTCTTTTCGATGCCAAAAGGGGGGTGCATATTAGAGGAGGGCATAGAGTAGGCAGTTCCGGAAGTCTGTATCCCCCTAATACCTCAGCCAGTGGAGAAAAGGAAGAGGGCGTTGTGGCCGGGAACTTGGCATCAAAAAGGGGCTGCATCCCGCAACCGTTTGACAGACCCCATGGGAAAAGCCCCAGGGACTCTCCCTGTAGTCGAAGAATGTTGCAGGACTCCTCTGTCTCCTTTTCGGACATCAACCTCAGGCATGGTGGATTAATTTTCCCTAACGGCAGCGACATGCTGCGTGCTCTCCGTGCTCCTCCCCAGCCCCCCGGGAGGTGCAAAATAGTTGCCGGCGGCTCTCACCGCGCGTTACAGACGGCTGCGCGGCGCCGGGGCTGCTCGCAGTGCTCCCCTGCCCCGCCAGGGCGGCCTGAGGTCTGCGGAGCCACCTCGCCACCGGCGCGGCCAGGGCCGGGGCCCTTCTCGACAGCAGCCGAGGGGCTGCGGAGCGGGCGGCTGCGGGACGATCAGCTCTTTTATGCCGCGCCGTGCTGCCGCCTCCATCTAGCTCCCCATCGCGCCGCCGGCCGACCCCGCCTGGCGCGTTCACGCTCGGCCGCGCTCGCCGCCCGCCCAGCCTCGCCGGAAGCTCTCCCGCGCGGGCCGTGCCCCGGCTCCGCCTGCGGCTCGGCAGGGCCCGGCCGCACGCGTGCTGCGTGGCTCGGAGCACCCGCGTTGCGCCGCAGGCGACGGGGAAGGCGGGGCGGGCCGGCGCCATGGTGGTAGCGCGAGGAGAGGAGCGCCCGGGCGGGGCGGCGAGTGGCGCGGCGGTGAGCGCTTCTGCTTGCTGTCGCTCGGCTGCCGCCCACGGCAGGTGCCGTGTGACCCCGCGGAGCGGCGGGGCCGGCCGGGCGGTGCGCGGCGAGGCTTTCGGCCAGCGGCGGCCGCAGCGACAGTCTGCTGGCACTGCCCGTGCCGGTGGAGAGAGCGGGGATCCGAGGCCGGCCTTCCTAGGCTAACGAGGGGCGACCGCCTTTGCCGCGCTGCCCTCCGTGCAGCACGTGGCCGATTCCGGCGAAGCCGGGGTCTCCGCAGCGGCGCGGGCGGGAGGGAGTGGGGAGCGCGCTCGGTGCTCTGCCGGCCGCTCCCGCCCAGCGCTGCGCTCCGCCGAGGCGTTTTCCTGCCTATCCTGGGAAGGACATAAGGGACCCCGGAGTCGGAGCTTAGCTGTCAGGGGGAGCAACTTCCCTCCATTGGCGACCTCCTTTTCCCTCTGATTCAGCTACCTTGTGGTAGGTGCGATGGTGCTGAAGAAGGGTGGCGGCTTGGCACAGTTGCTGGCATAGGTGGTGCGAGAGCTCCACGCAAGCAGCTTGGAGTGGCATGTGCGAGGGTAGGAAGGTACGGCACCCACAGCTGAAGGTAAAAAAAGTCAGGGCATGTCATCAGCCGCAATCGTGCTAAGTTGTTCATCTTTGCAAACTGCTTGCCGAGTTGTTCCTTTTCTTAGGTAATGGGGGTTTGTATCAACCAGAACTGCATATGGTCAGTATTTGCAGAGAAAGTTACGTGGACTGTTGTTGAAGTGAGTGTAGCAGTTTCTATGGCATTCTGCAAAAAAGTGACAGGTCTCTCTGTGTTCCCCAATTCTTAACAAAAATGGAGTTCACAAAGCCCTGAAAAGAGGTTTTACAAAACTTCAGGGATTTTTTCCTACGAGTACTGTGGAGACAGCCATAGTCACCTTGTCTTTCCAAAAGTGAAGGTTACATCTTTTTGTCCAAGAGCATCAAGTGCTTTTGATCAGCGTTTGTGTGCATGCATTAGCCTTGTTCTTGTTCTTCCTTGGAGAACTTTTACAATCCTCAGATGATCTGTGTAGGCTGCAGACTGCAGTGGTGAACTTGAAGGCTTCCAGCAGAAGGGAGATGCTGTCCACGTTTTGGATTTTCCTTAGTCTGAACTGATGATCTGTCATTTGCATGTTTGTTTAGCTGTGCTTAGAATAATTGATAAGTTGGTGTATAGAATAAAGACAATTACCAATTTCCTCCCTTTGTGGGAGCCCATCCAAAAGTCACGCAAGAAGAAACTTCGAGGTCACTAAAGTAATTAGAATTGTTAAAACTCAGAAAGGCATAAAGGTCAGAGTGAGGAAGATGAGTTACTTCATCTTCCTTAGGACCACTGACCCAATTCAAGACCACCGACTCCATTCAGATCACACGCTACGCATGCTTAATGACATGTAAGCTCATTTCCATACAAAGCGGAGAATGGGAGGTGCCAACACTATGAATACGCATTTTGTATTTTGGATATTCATAATACGTGGAAATAAAAGGTATCATGTTTGCTTGTATCAGGGCCTGCGACTTAGGGAGCTATCCCACGCAAAAATAAAACATACACTTTCTAACTCTAAACTGTTAAGAGTTTTTGTCCATCTCAGTTGGATATCGATATTAGATCGATATTCATATTTTGGTAAATCATAGTTAGCATAGGAGAAAGGCATGCTTGGTATGTACCTGGGATAGTTAGGGCTAGCTTTTAGTTCTGCAATGTTATTACGAAACATAGATACGGTCTTGGCCAGTTGCCCCTCGTTTCGAAACAGGGCTATAAAGGGACTTTCTGAAATAACTGAGATAAGATCTCCCCACGGAAAGAAGACAAATCTATTGGCAGCAGAGCACGAGGACTTCGTCTCATCCGTTGGTAGCCATTGCCCCCCCTTTCTTCCTCTCTACTCTTTTACTTTGTTTTTCTTTCTCTCTCTCTCTCTCTTTCTCTCCTCTATCACATTACCATGTTGTGGGTACTTAACAAAGGTGAATAGGTGATTAAAACTGAAATCCCTTGTGTCCTTTTGCACTCGGAGATCTGTAAACAAACCACCACGACCCTCACTTCTATTAGCAGATCGTGACATTAAACTGGCATCACGGACAGGATTTCTGACAGACAGAAGGGGTTGCAAGGTTGTGTGTAGTCTGTAATAGGGGAAGGACGTTTCACTCCAGCCGCACCTAGCCCGACACCCCGCAAAGGCTGAGCGGTGTCTAGAAAGCAAGGGGGACGACTCGAATTTCCCACAAACTGCACACGCCTAGGTGAAAAGCACCCCATACTCAACTGAGGGCTCTGTCTTCAGATTTTTCACCAAAAGATCTCTTAGTGTAAAAGGGGGAACTGTTTTGGTGGGCGTGTGTGAATTTGGACTGCTTGGTGTAGCGAAGAGACAACCGTAAGTAACTTAAGGAGTACCTCCCAGGCAGATTTTGGTCTCTTCACCCACCCAGGGAAGCGAAGGGCGACACGGCGAAGCTGTTTGTGTGGCAATGTGTAATTAGGTTTTACCTCCCTGTAGTGGTTTTGATCCCTTCATAAAATGACTGAAAACCCTAGTGCAAATCATAAAGCTGCATTTTATGCTCTGCTAGCAAAACATAATGCCCGGCCCTCTCCGGGAGGGGAAGAATGGGCTCAAAATAACTGGTTTAATTTGGAGTGTGACTGATAGAAGATGTTCATTCCAACATGAGACAAAGTTTAAATTTGGCCAAAATAAAACCATAATCTGCTCCTAAATCTGTTTCAGGAGCATGCCTTACAGCAGCTATAGATCACTGCTTTAAGCGATGTAGTGAAGAGAAAGCAATCACAGATTCCCTTCAAAACCTAGTGGAAATTTTACAGGAACAATCAGATGAAGAAAGGAATGAAAATCATTTGCTGCGGGCTGCTTTGAGGGAGGAATATTTTAAGAATTCAAAGAATGCTGACTCACCAAAAGAGAAAGAGGAAAAGAAAACTCCTCACATTAACCAAATATACCCCCAGGAAGAACTAGTGCTAGTGAAAAATTGTGGGGAAAACTGCTGCCCTCCTATGGGACCTCTAATTAAAACAGAATATAATTATATCAATGATGAAGATTTTGAACCGCATATCACCACTAAACAAATACCATACACTGCTCCTGAGTTGGCGAAGTTAAAAAAGGAGTACGGGCGGCTTCCCCACGAAGCTGAGACGGAATATGCCTTCCAAGTGTCTCTCACCGGAGGAGACCAAATTCAATTCACTGAACAGGAGGCCAGTGGATACTGGGGACATGGAGTTCTCTTAACAACAGGAGACAAACGTAACACATGGTCGCTGACTCGGCGCGCAGCTTTCTGGGCCGGGGGACTCAATCCTTTAGAAAGGGGAGACCCTTTCGCTACAGTTGGTACCCCTGATCAACTTCTAGAAAGCGTCCACAAAGCCGCCTGTCTGCAAATGATCCATGAAAGGAAATTAACTCCTGGATATGAATCCCCCACGCAATTACCTGTGAAACCTGAACTGATGACCCCTTTAATTCGAGGCCTTCCAGAATCACTCCAATCTACAGCAGCTGTCCTTCAAAAAACCATAGCTGCTGCAGGTCCTGTAGAGAGGTTGGACAGATTCCTTGGAAACCCGAGCGACCAAACTGCATCTACCGATCCTGGGTTTACTCCATATTCAACCCCCTCTCAGCCGCCAGGTTCACAATCAAATTCACCTGCCGGTGATTGCAAAGTTTGGACATGGAGTGAGGTTGAAGAAGATCTGATTAATTACAGTAGGAAATATGGACCGATAAAAATCCCAGAGGAAAAATCAGAAAAAACAAAAGGTGTCAGGCACATTAGGGCTCCTCATAGTGAAAAACCAAAGAATGTAACCAGAGATCCCTAACCGTCAGCATTGGTGCTTATTAGGTATCAAAAAGGGGGTCCCCAGAAATGCGATGGATGGCTTAGCCCTTGATCAGTTGAGTAAGGTAGTGTCTAACTGGCACTGCCAAAAGCCCCTTCTACCGAATCCGTCACTTCAACCCAGTGCACCCCTCCTCCCTCAGAATCTGGGCAGTGAGTCAAAGCCACTTCTCCCTCAAAGTCCGGCCAATGAGCCAGAACAGATTCTTCCTCAAAACCAGGGAAACTAGACCCTCTGTTTCTTGTCAGTGGGCAAAGAAACGGAGCATAGGTCTACCTGAGAATGCTCACTAAAAATAAAACGGGAGATATAACGATCACAGCTATTACAAGTCCTAAACGGGCACCTGTAACTTTTCTGATTGACACTGGGGCACAAATTTCTGCGCTGACAAAGAAAGATGCCCAGAGGTGTGGAATTGTTCCAACAAAGAACCGATATTGTGTTTTAAGTGCCTTGGGCACAACAACAGAATCTATGAATGGGGCCTTAGTCAAGCTCCCTTTGCCTGGAGAGGAAAACCAACTCTCCATCCATGGGGTGATTGGAGATATTCCAACCAATTTATTAGGGCTGAATGCCCTTGCTAGGAGGCAGTGGGAGGACTCAGAGGGTCTTCTGTGGTCTTTTGGCACACCACATTTTAACATCAGACTGCTCCAAGCTGCAGCCTCCCTACCATTCAGCAAAGTAACTAATGTGAAACAATACCTCCTTCCCCTGGGTGCCAAAGAGGCTATCAAGCCAGTGATACAGGAGCTACGACAACAAGGAGTAATACTTAATACCCATTCTCCTTTCAATTCTCCGGTGTGGCCAGTGCAAAATCCTAATGGGAAGTGGAGGCTGACAATAGATTTTCGTAGGCTAAATGCTAACACAGACCCTCTTACAGCAGCAGTCCCAAATCTAGCAGAATTCATAACATTGATTCAAGAAAAGGCTCATTCAATCATGCCACCTGTAGATGTCAAAGACATGTTTTTTACGACACCTTTACAGCCAGAAGATATGGACCGTTTTGCTTTCGCATGGCAAGGACAGCAACGCACTTTCACTAGGCTTCCCCAAGGGTACAAACATTCTCCTACCCTGGCTCATCACGCTTTAGCCCAAGAGTTCGACAAAGTACCCAAAGCGGACAATCTAGCTGTTCATCAACACACTGATGAGACCCTTGTGGGAGGAGATGAAATAGAAGAAGTGAGAGATACCCAACAGAAAATAACCTCCCACTTAGAAAGCCTTGATTTGCAAATTCCCTCAGAAAAAACCCAAACCCCTTCACATGAAGTGAAATTGTTGGGAATTTGGTGGAAAGGAGGTATGACACGTATCCCACCTGATAGCCTAACCTCTTCAGATCAGATTAAAATGCCTGAATCCAAAAAAGATCTCCAACATGCTTTAGGATGTGTATTAGTGCTCCGGAGAAAACACATCCCAGATTTTCCATAATTGCCAGACCTCTTTACAACTTGTTAAGAAAAGGGACAAAATGGGAATGGAGTGCTTCCCAAGAAGAAGCACGGCAATTGTTGGTTTTTGAAGCAACAGCCTCACCAAGCCCTGGGCCCTATTCATCCCACAGATGCTTTTCAGGTCTCCTCAGGGTTGTCAGTACACATACGGCAGCGGGGTCCTGAGGGTCCGACGAAGCCTCTTGGTTTTTACTCCCGTGGCTTTAAAGATGCTGAAAAAAGGTACACTACCTGGGAGAAAGGATTGTTTGTGGTTAGCTTAGCTCTCCTAGAAGCGGAGAAGATTGCACAACAACAACCAATTGTTTTGAGAGGCCCTTTCAAAGTTATTAAGGCTGTCTCTACTGGCACCACCCCCACGTGACGGGGTGGCCCAGAGGACCTCAGTAAGGAAGTGGTATGCTCAGATTGAACATGATTGTAGCGTCTTCTCAAGAACTGAAGGAGCTGTAAAAAATCTGGCAATCCAAGAAACTGAAAACTTGGGTAGCAGCCAGGACAAACCTGCCTCAGTCATTAGAGTAGCCCCTCCTTTTTCCCCCAAACGGTCAGCAAATTCTTGGCTTACGGATGCTTCTGCCAAGCGAGAAGGAAAGGTGTGGAAACATAAGGCTGTAGCCCTCCACACTTCCTCAGGTGAAGGAATTATCACAGAGGGGGAAGGCAGTGCCCAAGTTGGCAAGCTGATAGCTCTTTGGAGTGTTTTCCAACGTGAGGCACAGAATACTTCTCCTGTCTGTATCTACACCGATTATTCCTATGCTGTGTTTAAGGGATGGACTGAGTGGCTTCCTTTTTGGCAGCAAAAGGATTGTGAAGTTAACAGAATCCCAGTATGGCAAAAGGAAAAGTAGCAAGAAATTCTGAGTATTGCAAGTCCAGGGAATTTGGCCGTGGAGTGGGTAGCCTCTCACCAGACAGATGGAAATCCAGCAGGAGAGTGGAACACTAGAGCTGACGAATTAGCAAGACTAAGTCCTGTGAAAAAAGATCAAATTACAGAGGACTGGGAGCACTTCTTAGAATGGTTGCATGTAAAAAGACAACGCACAGGTGCAAAAGATTTGTACAAAGAAGCCCTTGCTCGCGGTTGGTCTGTTACCAGAGAAATGTGTAAAACATGCATGTCAGCCTGTGAACAACGTCGCAGACGGCTAGAAAGACACCCTTTGGAAGATGACCCTCTGCATTTAAGAAAGGGTAAAGGCTTACGGGAAGCGTGGCAGGTAGATTATATCGGCCCCTTTAAAAAGTCAGGAGGTAAACACTTTGGGCTGGTAGGAGTAGAGATGATATCTGGGTTAGTCCAGGCCAATGCTTTTAAAAGAGCTACAGGAGATCATACTGTTAAAGCATTGCAGGCATGGTTTGGAACTTTCCCAAAACCACAAGAAATTCAATCTGATCACGGGTCTCACTTTACTGCCAAAGTTGTACAGGACTGGGCAAAAGGTGAAGGGATTAAACGGACTTTTCACACTCCTTACTACCCTCAAGCTAACGGCATCGTAGAAAGGACCAATGGTCTCTTGAAAGGACTTTTGAAACCACAGGAGGGAAATTGGGATGTTTGGCTATGGGAAGCTGTGAAAGGTGTGAATGATAGATGGGGGGTAAACGGGTGTCCCAAAATCACTGTCTTTTTCCCAACAGCTCCAAGCATAATTCTCTCACTGCAGGGACCAAATGATCCTAAGAATCCTGCACACTACCCTGGACAACCTGTTTCGGTAGATCTCCCTACCGTAGGAGAAGTACCACTAGTGCTAAAACGCCCTCTGAATAAATATGCATGGCTAGCCTCTGATGCCCTAGGGAGAGAGCATCGGATACATACACGCTGCATCATTCCATCATTCTAATTTTCTGCCTTTTGGTGGCAGACTCTGTTGTGTTCACTTTTCACAGAAGAACTCCGAGGGACATGAAGAAGAGCACATAAACCATGATAAGACTAGTGATACTTTTCTGCATCCTACCACAACACCAGGGCCAAAAACCAGCTGAGTGGCCATGGTCTGAAGCTACCATTAGGTACACTAGTGCTCTAGGATCCTATCCCAGAGATGGTTGCCCGAACCTAGCCACTGTAGCACTGCACGACTCTGAGGTATACCGTCCAAGTGAATGGGGATGGGACTTGAAGGACTGGACTAGAATCCTAAAAGGAACAAGAGGGGAAAAAATTAAGGTAGGATGCAGAAAAGTAGAAGGATCTCTTTACCAGAAAGCTTCCACCATTGCAATCGCTGGAAATTTTCTAAAACCAGATGGGAAAAGTGATTTGCACCCCAACATTACGGCCAAACTCTGCCCTACAACGGAGTGGGTGTGTGACAAACAAACCCCCTTCATCCTGTGTGGTTGTCAGAAGAATGTCGGTAACTACACCTTAGGCCCCAGTACCAACAATGTGGAAATCACAAAGCTTCGCAGAAACAAACTAACTGACTGCTGGTATAACTTTCCTCTAACCAAACCAACCTATGCAACATGCAATTGGCAAAATAACCCGGCAGATCAGCCAAGTCTGACAGGTTTAACTTATAAATTCAAAATAAACGCCGCAGCAAAGCCCATACTGAATGCAGTAATCACATACCACGGTATAAGTACCCCCCTCGTGTTAGATGACAAGAATAAAGTTTTTCCACCCTTTATGGTAACCCGAGGTGACGATGTTACAATACGATGTGGATTAATTGCTGAATGTTTTACCGAACCTGTACACAGTTATAGCATTGGACCTCATGGCCGTGTTTTGTTTGGTGAAATTCAAAATCAAGATTGTTGGCTAAACCTTAATTGCTGTACAATTTCCCCATAAAGTCACGTGTGGTAAAAACAATACAAAATACTGGGGGGAACTCAAAGTCGATGTTGCAATACCTACCACCCAACCACCGGTCATGCTAAGCCCGAGAATTTTTGAAATTGGACCACGTATAACCACAAAAACAGGCCAACAACAACTATTGCTCAATCCGGCATGCTCCCTTAAACAAGTCAAGTTGCTGATGCAAAACAATGCCTCAGAAATTCAGCCAGCTTGTTCACCTTTTCTGCAGACTTCCTTCAAGGGGCAGACAACCGGGTTGCAAAAGCGGAACCCTTCTAAGAAACGGACGCAAAGAGACATAACCGGCGTTGTGGGAACAGGATTGGGAATCTTAAATAGTATTGATTCAGAAGTGCTAATGAATAAATTGGCTGCCACAACTACAGATTTGACTAAAATACAACAACCCATCAGCGGTTGTTATCAAACATATTACCAAATTGAGAAAAGGTAAATGTGAATGACCACAAATTGATAATTGGCATGCTCCGTGCTACGCAAAACAACATTTCTTTGGCTCTCAGCTGCGTCCAGGCTCAATTGTGGATGCAGTCCGTTGCTGCCTCAATTGTAAGAGAAGGCAAAGAAGGCACTTTTCCTACTGAAATTCGGAAAATAATCTGGGACGGTGCCACTGATTTTGAAAGAGAATTCCAATCCTGGTGGAATTTAGTGAATTTTACCTACAATCCCATCACAAACACAGCCACAGCCTTTGTACTAACCATACGTAATGCTTCAGTGCATTGGATAGTCCCTATCATTGCATTAGGGCTGAACCATGATGCAGCTATTCTCTACCCTTTCCAGCACAGAGAATGGGCCCGTCAAACTGGGAAGAAGTGGCAAACTGTTAATTTGGAAACTTGTATTGTCCGAGAACAACAAGGGTTTATCTGTGAAAGCAGTGCAATTAGACCTCAAGACATTTGTTTGGACACAGAACAAAATAGCTGTCCTTTTGAAATTCATCCTAACAAGATTCCTGAAACACTGCTTGTGTATATAGGCAATGGATGTGCATGCTTAAGAACTGCATGTGATAAGGTATTTCTAGAAAATGTAGTTGTAGATACTAAAACTCATTCAAATTCTTGTGTTTGTAACTTGACTAAAAGCACAGGATGTGATTTCTCTTATTTAGCCCCACTTACTTCTTATTGTATTTTACAGTCCAATTACACAGTGATCCACCAATTATTGCCTACCCCCACTGGGATGAACCTTACTTAGGTAAAGCACTTGTTGCTTCACCAGGATTTCATTGGAATTTTGGAAAAGATCAAGAAAAACAGACAGAAAACCTTGGTAACTGTTCATCACAATGGGAAAGAAACACATTGTTTCCTAGACAGAGGAAAGAAAGATGCTGGACACAGCTGGTGGGATACTCCTTTTGGGTGCTCACCTACTGCTACAGGTGTCCTGAACAAATTGTGTCATCCCATCCTTGTTCTCTTGATTTTAGTTTTGATTGGGTTTGTTTTATCAGCAATCTTACACATCATGAATTGCAGAATGATGAAACGGTTGACATCTGTAATAGATGTGCACAATTTGGACACTATCCCATCCACTGTGGACACCCCTAAGGTTATTGACACAAGATGAACTACATGAGTATTAAAATAAGATAAGACATGATTAAAAATTACAGGTGTATTTTGATTAAAAATTACTTATTCCTTCTTTTTCCTTTTCTTTCTCTTTTCTTATTTTCTCTACCCTTTTCTGGGATATGCTACCAACATTAACGAGTCCTGAAGACTTCGCAACAACACTACGAAATCGTGCTGATGGAGCTCTCCTGATGACAATCGTGAGTCATGGGGTGGTGTAAGAGACGGTCTGAAGATCCCTCATCTGCCTCACGATCATCGCCGAGGACAGAGGCTAAACACAGGAGTTCCGACCTGCCTAAGGTGGGATGTCTGCCAACTGTTGCCTGCAGGTGTGCCCGCTGGGAACTGGTACGCATTCCTGAGGAAATTTGTGCAGGTCACAGTGGACTGCGCCGTTCTTGCTGCCCAGGCGGGAAGGACTGCGCTGAAGCGGAAAGGAATGACCTGTCCTCTACACCTGTCCTGTACCTGTTTCCCAAAGCAACGAGCCTCATAACAACGGCTGTAGATTTGCCCCACCTCTTGGGGAAAAGGGCGAGATGTGGGGATACAGCTAGAAAGCAGAAGCGAGAGCACTGCTAAACTCATGCCAGAAGTAGACGCGCTAACGCTGCTAGGCCGCAAACCATAGCAGGCAGTATAGTTAGCATAGGAGAAAGGCATGCTTGGTATGTACCTGGGATAGTTAGGGCTAGCTTTTAGTTCTGCAATGTTATTACGAAACACAGATATGGTCTTGGCCAGTTGGCCCTCGTTTCAAAAAAGGCCTATAAAGGGACTTTCTGAAATAACTGAGATGACATCTCCCCACGGAAAGAAGACAAATCTATTGGCAGCAGAGCACGAGGACTTCGTCTCATCCGTTGGTAGCCATTGCCCCCCCTTTCTTCCTCTCTACTCTTTTACTTTGTTTTTCTTTCTCTCTCTCTCTCTTTCTCTCCTCTATCGCATTACCGTGTTGTGGGTACTTAACAAAGGTGCACTGTTTTGATTAAAACTGAAATCCCTTGTGTCCTTTTGCACTCGGAGATCTGTAAACAAACCATCACGACCCTTACTTGTATTAACGGATCGTGACACATGTCCAAAAGAAAAAATCACTGGAACAAAAAGAGCAAACTGATCCAAGGTGAACTGATCCACGGTGAAAAACAGAAGCCTACGAAAATCTGGGGGGGGGAAAAAAAGGCAACTGACGTGCCCGATTCACAGATGCAACTCCTGCAAAACTTTTGAAGGCAGTCTCACTCCCTCTGCTGAACAATCAACTGGAGGAAATCCCACTCCAAATCTGTGGGAAACAACAAAAGTGGTGCAACAAGCACTTCATAGAATAAAAACTAAAACTCCACCTGAATAAATTAATGCAATTAACATTGCATTAATTTCACCTGGCTTTTTTTTTTTTTTTTTTTTTTTGAGGAAATCTGTTTCTTTTCTCTTTTCTAAGAATGTCAAACATCCCTGCATTGACGATAAAGAAAGCAGTTTGAGGGCAGAGAAAGTGCAAGCAGCAGAATCACATCTAAATGTGATAACCATTTACTCACATGGACGCTGTCCCTTTGTGTTAGCCCCAAGGAGTTGTACTTCTTTTTAATAATCGGTCTAGTGGGCCAAATTTTCACTTTTTAAGAACCTACCAACACATGGGATGGAGCTGCATGAAAACCAATGAAATGTAAAGTGTCACCATAATTGCTTGCATTGTCAGTTTGTTAACGTTTGTCATTTAAGAATTTCTACATATTTGAAATCATACAAATATGTTCTAACCTTCCCAGTTCTGCCTCAGAAGACTTCAAAATTATTATCATTCAGCTAATTTTTTAAATTTACTATTTAGTGAATTAAAGAATCTTGACAAAACACAAGCAAATGCTAGAGAAGAAATGATTAAATCCCCCTTCCAGGGGACCCCAGGCGCTGACGGCTGCCACCGGCGTGCGCCAGGTCGGGACCGGCAGGCAGGGCTGCACCCCGCGTCTGCCACAACACCTGCAGCTTCTGCAGCCTGAAACACAGCTGGCTCAGGGGTTTCAATCAAGAGCCAAAAGATCTTGCTGGTCAATTTGGGGCAGAGAAAGGTCATCACTTCTAGCATGGCATAAGCCTGCCACTACATTTCTGTCAAGGACAATCACCTTGTTGCAGTGAAACTCCTGGGTAAAATACTGAAGCGCTTTCAGATTCATATTATCCGACATTTCGGTGACCTTCTTTTATACCTGCATTGCTTCATACTGCTGGTTGTGGGCACAAGTTCTTTGTACACTATCCTGGAAATTAAAAAGATCAGAAACAACACCCACCCCTCCCCCACCACCACCCCTTCCCCAGCCACAACCCTAACAAAACCAACCTCCAGAATGTTCAGGAGTTCAAATGAGAACAAGCATAGATGGGGCATAAAAAGATGGATCCTCCTTAGACATTTGTGCATGCAGTGCCCTGCAATCCACTAAGTTCTACTTCTCGTACACCAAATACCTGTCTTCGGAACTCCTTGTTCTCCATTCAAACCCTTCTGGGAGGGTAATCGAGGAGATACTCTTACATATTTTTAGCACATCTTGCACTAGGCAATTAAATCCAGTGCGCAGCATTACCTGACGAACTGAGGCAGTGACAAGGTCAATTAAGACCTGTTCATATCTTCATTTGGAGCTCTTCCAACTGCTTGAAAAGTGAAGCCTTGGACATTGAAGGTTCCGACTAAGGAAAATCCAAAACGTGGACAGCATCTCCCTTCTGCTGGAAGCCTTCAAGTTCACCACTGCAGTCTGCAGCCTACACAGATCATCTGAGGATTGTAAAAGTTCTCCAAGGAAGAACAAGAACAAGGCTAATGCATGCACACAAACGCTGATCAAAAGCACTTGATGCTCTTGGACAAAAAGATGTAACCTTCACTTTTGGAAAGACAAGGTGACTATGGCTGTCTCCACAGTACTCGTAGGAAAAAATCCCTGAAGTTTTGTAAAACCTCTTTTCAGGGCTTTGTTAACTTCATTTTTGTTAAGAATTGGGGAACACAGAGAGACCTGTCACTTTTTTTGCAGAATGCCATAGAAACTGCTACACTCACTTCAACAACAGTCCACGTAACCTTCTCTGCAAATACTGACCATATGCAGTTCTGGTTGATACAAACCCCCATTACCTAAGAAAAGGAACAACTCGGCAAGCACTTTGCAAAGATGAACAACTTAGCACGATTGCGGCTGATGACATGCCCTGACTTTTTTTACCTTCAGCTGTGGGTGCCGTACCTTCCTACCCTCGCACATGCCACTCCAAGCTGCTTGCGTGGAGCTCTCGCACCACCTATGCCAGCAACTGTGCCAAGCCGCCACCCTTCTTCAGCACCATCGCACCTACCACAAGGTAGCTGAATCAGAGGGAAAAGGAGGTCGCCAATGGAGGGAAGTTGTTCCCCCTGACAGCTAAGCTCCGACTCCGGGGTCCCTTATGTCCTTCCCAGGATAGGCAGGAAAACGCCTCGGCGGAGCGCAGCGCTGGGCGGGAGCGGCCGGCAGAGCACCGAGCGCGCTCCCCACTCCCTCCCGCCCGCGCCGCTGCGGAGACCCCGGCTTCGCCGGAATCGGCCACGTGCTGCACGGAGGGCAGCGCGGCAAAGGCGGTCGCCCCTCGTTAGCCTAGGAAGGCCGGCCTCGGATCCCCGCTCTCTCCACCGGCACGGGCAGTGCCAGCAGACTGTCGCTGCGGCCGCCGCTGGCCGAAAGCCTCGCCGCGCACCGCCCGGCCGGCCCCGCCGCTCCGCGGGGTCACACGGCACCTGCCGTGGGCGGCAGCCGAGCGACAGCAAGCAGAAGCGCTCACCGCCGCGCCACTCGCCGCCCCGCCCGGGCGCTCCTCTCCTCGCGCTACCACCATGGCGCCGGCCCGCCCCGCCTTCCCCGTCGCCTGCGGCGCAACGCGGGTGCTCCGAGCCACGCAGCACGCGTGCGGCCGGGCCCTGCCGAGCCGCAGGCGGAGCCGGGGCACGGCCCGCGCGGGAGAGCTTCCGGCGAGGCTGGGCGGGCGGCGAGCGCGGCCGAGCGTGAACGCGCCAGGCGGGGTCGGCCGGCGGCGCGATGGGGAGCTAGATGGAGGCGGCAGCACCGCGCGGCATAAAAGAGCTGATCGTCCCGCAGCCGCCCGCTCTGCAGCCCCTCGGCTGCTGTCGAGAAGGGCCCCGGCCCTGGCCGCGCCGGTGGCGAGGTGGCTCCGCAGACCTCAGGCAGCCCTGGCAGGGCAGGGGAGCACTGCGAGCAGCCCCGGCGCCGCGCAGCCGTCTGTAACGCGCGGTGAGAGCCGCCGGCAACTATTTTGCACCTCCCGGGGGGCTGGGGAGGAGCACGGAGACCACGCAGCAGGTCGCTGCCGTTAGGGAAAATTAATCCACCATGCCTGAGGTTGATGTCCGAAAAGGAGACAGAGGAGTCCTGCAACATTCTTCGACTACAGGGAGAGTCCATGGGGCTTTTCCCATGGGGTCTGTCAAACGGTTGCGGGATGCAGCCCCCTTTTGATGTCAAGTTCCCAGCCACAGCACCCTCTTCCTTTTCCCCACTGGCTGAGGTATTCGGGAGATACAGACTTCCGGAACTGCCTACTCTATGCCCTCCTCTAATATGCACCCCCCTTTTGGCATCGAAAAGGAAGAAAAAAAACCATTTCTAATGCTATTAAGTCTTTGTTGCCTTGCTCTAGGTTCAGGAATTTAACACGGCCTTGATTAATCAACAGTCTCTGATGATTAGTAACAGTTCTAGAGAACTAATACTTTCTTCTGTTACTTCACTCCGCATAAGTTCCTAGCCTTGTCTACAGGCCGATTCACACGGTCTGTTTGTAAAGACTCATCCATCTCATTCCTTTTAATCCCTCCTCTTTTTATTTGATCTGTATTTGTCTTTACAAACCTTAATTACCATTGATTTAATTTTTTCTTCTTGAGTCTTCTGGGCTTTTGCTATTATTTGCAGTGACATCCTTTTCTGTCCTTTTGTAGTCATTTCTGGATCAGGTAGGCATGGCTGCTAGCAGCATCCCCTTGACCACCTGCTGAAAGAGCTGCACCCAGCATGGTGTCACGCATGGTCAAAAGATTAGAGTTGCTATAGCATAGAAGAGGAGAAATGGTATTCATTTAGCCCAGAGCTGGCCAGTTAGCCAGGAAAACATGTCCCATTACCATCTTTTCAACACTTGGACAGGTCCATGAGCTGAGGTTATTTCCTCTGTTATTTGACCACTTTTCCCCAGTCATCTGCTTGCAAACAGCAGCTCGAGTCATTTAATTTCCCACAAACTCCTCCTTCTTCTGCTAACAGATAATCTAATACCATCCAATGTTGAAAATGCCACTTTCGTCATTGAAGTGGGTTGCTCAGCAAGACGGTCAAGAGCTGTGGCTGGCTGGTTGGTAATTATTTCTGAGACAGCTTGTACCCTAATTATCTCATTCAAATGATAAATGGGTTCCCAGGCATCTGGGATTAATTCCTTAGGTTTCCAAGTGGCTGGTCCATCATGTTGCGTAACTTGTTCTGGTGGCCATTCATCTTTTCCCCGTTTTGGGGTGCTCCCTGCAGCCAAGGCTGCATCAGCTGACTGCTTTTCTCGAATTAAATCATCACAGATTTGGATTCCTAAGCGATTTCCCTGAATTTGTAGTAGCAAAAAGAACAACGGTCTAATATACCCCAGGGATATACCATATCCCTGACCAGTTTGGAGGTAACCTGAGCTAAGCATGTTGGCCACAAATCCAATCATGTCCTTTCAAAGCCCGTGTTCCATTAGCAAAGGGGCCTTCCTACCCTTGGTCATCAATTGGTGGGTCAAAATACAGCAGGATTCCCTGGCCTAACGGTCCTCCAACAATAGCTGCCCCACCATAAGGGTCACAGCATTTGCATTTCCAAGCTCCCACACAGGGTTCCCATCTACATTTACATCTGCAAGTTGCTTGCTTGGATTTGGAGCAGAACTCACTAAAAGGCTTTGAGTTCCAATCCGCTGTTGCCATTCCCACTGCTAATCACAAACAACATGTCTTCTACTTGTGGGATTTTTGTGGGGACAGCTTAAAAATAGGTGGTCAAAAAAACCCCTTGTCCCTCCCCATTGCTTTACAGGCTTCCAAATGTTTTGGTAAGTGTGGTAAGAACACCTTACGCAGCTACCATTAGTGAGCTGAACAGCTATTTGATTGCAGTTGTCTTGATATTTGGAACAATTGTAAGGAGGGCAATTGTGGGTCCAAACCCAATTGTTTAAAGCCAGAGGGAAAGTCAATTGACAAACGCCTTTTCCTACATAGACCCGCCCTGTCCTGTTTAGGCAATAAGTGCCTGTTGGAGAAGAATGAAGTGGCCATGGACTTCCTTCTTTGGCCCCAAATCCCATCCTATTGTGGCCCTCACATTGACCCACCATTTAGGTTCAGCTGGGCTAGCCAACCATGGCCGCTCTTCAGATCCTCCTGGCCTTCCACAGAGCCAGCAATTGCTAAGGTGAAAAACTTTTGCTACTTCTTCTGCTAAGGCTGCAAATTGATTCTCCCACTCCTGGCCTAAACTTAGCTGACCATATAAAAGTAGAGTTATTCAGGAAAATGTTTTAATAGTGTGATCTAATTAGCTAGTCTAATTTTCCCGTTGTCTTCTGCACCATCTGTGGCAATTGAAGACACAGAAACTACTTAACGTGAAACAAAGGCTGCAAGTATTAGCGCCCCAGTGAGTGGAGATTCTAGAGGAGGGATACCCATAGAGACTATTTCAGCAGGTGGTCTGTGGGTAGGCACGCAGGGCTTCCTCTGATGTCGAAGCACTGGCCCACTCCTGCAGAGTGTCACAGCCTCCCGGCCTTCTCCTCCAGCTGAGATGTGCAAATCTCTGAGGCTTCAGAGACCTTGACCCGAGAGTGACGGGTCCACCTGTGTCCAGCTGTCTTCATGGCTGTTTCTGTCGTCAGTGACACTTGGAATGGGCCACGCCATTTCAGAACCACTGGCGCTTCTTTCTGCTCCTTAACTAGGACTCAATCTCCTGGTTGGATGTTACAAGCAGCAAAGTCCAAAGGTGGGGCTTGTGCCAGCTGAGCTTCCTGTTGAAGGGGTTTCACAAGAAGCAGTATCCTGGCCACAGATGGTTTTAAATATACATCACTTACCTCTACTCCCCCACTAGGTTGAGACTTAGCCGGGTAATTCATAACAACGACGGAAAGGGGGAGAACGGAATCCCTCTTCTGGCTCGGGCTCTCATTCTCACCAAAGCCAATGTCCAAAGCCCTAGCCATGGCATCTTGGTTTCTATTACCAGCTTCAAAAGGTGTTTATTTCTCTATTCATTGTTTTCTACCCGAGCCGAGCTCTGGGGGTGCCAGGGCCTATGGAGGTTCCATTGTGTTCCTAAAGAAGCCAAAACCCCTTGAAGGATCTTTCCTGTCAAATGAGTTCCCCTATCTGAGTCTATTGCTTCTACAATGCTGTATCTTGGAAAGATTTGTTCCAAAAATGCCTTAATACCTGATGCTGTCGTTGCTGAAGCAGTTGGAAATGCTTCTGGCCACCTTGCTAGCTGACATACCATTACCAGAAGAGATGAAGCCTTCCCACTTGGGGCATCTCAGGAAAATCCACCTGGCATCTTTGGAAGGGACCTGCAGCCCAAGGCCTCCCTCCCCTGGCAAGTTCCTTTGTAACTTGGCTGTTTGCTTTAGCACAGATCAAGCAACCTTCAACAGCTCGTTCTGCCAGTCTAAAAAGACCCCCAGCAACATCCAGCATGAGGAAGGCTTCTGCCAATCCTCAGGAGGTGCAAGGACTCTCTTCACGGAGTGCTTTTACTATTGGTAGGGCCAAAGCTTCTGGTATCTCTTGTTTGCCATCCCTTGTAAACCAATTATTGCCTTTTTTCTCTGCCACACGGCTTTTAACTGTATCTCAAACTCCTCTGGGAGAAAAGACAGCTTCCCGGCCAGTGATGGAGTCACTGCGAGCAAAGGGGGCATCTTGGAGAGTTCTGGCAGAAGTGTTGCTTTCTGACTTTCTTCATCCACCAAAAAGGAGACAGAGGAGGCCTGTAACATTCTTCAACTACAGGGAGAGGCCATGGGGCTTTTGCCATGGAGTCTCTCAACTGATTGCGGGACGCAGCCCCCTTTTGATGCGAAGTTCCTGGCAACAGCACCCTCGGAGGTACTCGGGAATTACAGACTTCCGGAACTGCCTACTCTAGGCTCCCCTCTAATATGCACCCCCCTCTTGGTATGGAAAAGGAAGAAAACGAAACTATTCCTAATGCTATTAAGTCTTTGCTGCCTTGCTCTAGGTTCAGCAATTTAACACGGCCTTGGCTGAGCAACAGTCTCTGTCGATTAGTAACAGTTTCTAGAACTAAGACTTTCTTCTGTTACGCCCCTACCAGTAAATTCCTAGCCTTGTCTAAGGACGGATTCACACGGTCTCTTTGTAAAGACACATCTATGTTACTTCTTTCACTCCCACACCTTCGTGGCAGTGGGATGGCTCCCCCCGGCACAGCACCTGGCACAAAACCCCCCTATGCGCACACGCACACCTGCACTTACCCTGCACTCCGCTGCACACACACACACACACACACACCTCCCGCACACTAACACCCCCCTCCACATCCCTGCCATGCTACTTGCAGTGGCCCCGCCCCTGCCATCCCGGCCGGCTGGCAGCACTTACTCCTCACATGCCTTGCGTTTCCTTGCTGCCCCCTCTGTAGCCTTCCCTCAACCTGCCTTTTCTCCCCTGCCTTGCATTGACTTGCTCACCCATCCCCCACCTGACTTCCTTTCACATTCGTCTAGCTCTGGCCTCACCTTTCCTTTTCCTTCTAGGACCCTCATTGCCTTGCCTCGCCTCGCCTCGCCTCGCCACCACTTGCCTTGCCCTGCCCTTGAAGCCCTCCCTTGCCTTGCATGACCTTGCTCACCCCTCCCCCACCTGGAATTCAAGACCCCTTTTCAATGACATTTCATGGCCTTGCCCTGCCCTTTCTGCTCCTCCTAGGAATCTCAAAGCTCTCAAGCATCTCCCGTGTTTCAGGATCACAGGAGAGGAAGACCAGGGGAGGACGCGTGTTGCCACACTCATCTCTATGGGCAGCCTTGGTCTCGGAGCAATCCTTGCATGTCTTGAATCTTGCAAGGGCAATTCACATTTTGCCCTTGAGCTCGGGGACCAGAATGAGAGTTCTTTTGCCTACAAAGGAAAGCAGGTAGCTCAAGTCTTTGAGGTGCAGAGGAGACATGACCCATGCGGGATCAAGGCCACACAAAGCACTTGGTCCTGGCCACTTTTGTGTACCAGCAGTCCTTGAATGTACTTCTCACCTGCCTTGCCTGGCCTTGCCTTGGCAACACAACAGTTTCCTTGCCGTGCCCTGCTAGCCCTCTGGAGCCCTCTGGAGCCTTGCATTCCTTTGCATGGCCATGCCCCGCCCTTGACCTGCCTACCGCTTTCCTCCAAGGCCTTGACTTGCCAAGCCCTTCCTGTTTCTGCCTGGCCTACCCATCAGTGGACTTCCCTTCCTACGGCCAGCCTTGCCTCTAACGTCTGGGCCTTCTCTTGCCTACCACTCCATTTGCTTTCCCCTCACTGCTCTGGCCTTGCTTACCTCTCCCTTGACTTGCCCACAATTGCCTGCACTTGCTTTGCAGCGCCTTGCCTGCATGGAAGGCGAGGGCAAGAGTGGTAGGCAGGGCAAAGCAAAGCCAGCAAGTTGTAGGTAGTGCAAGGCAAGGCAGCAGAGGCAAAGGAAGCAGAGCAAGGGTAGCTTAAGAAGAACTAGACAAGGTACTGAAGGCAAGGCAAGGCCAAGAGACTCGGAGTGCCTTTCCTTGCCAAGGCAAGGACATAGTGCCAGTGTTGCTGGAGCAGATGTTAAGGTAGCACGGGGAGGAATAGAAAGTGCTGAGAACAGCGTGTGTGCTGCTAGTTTGAGGGGTGCAGTTGAAGTTGCAGGCAGCAAGATCTTCCTCAGCCCACACTGTTTTGAGCTCTGTTTTTGCCAGATGGTTTCAAGTTGGTGGGCAGAATCTGCGAGAGGGCAAAGATTGGTTTGGGCCAAAGAGGTTTGTCTGCCTCTTGGAGTGCGGTATAAAGAAGAGTCCGATCTTGGAAGGGGAAGATGAGGGAAATCTTTTTGTCCTGATGTGCTGTTGATTTGAGTGCAGGGACGTTTGCAACTTGCCTCTGCCCTTGGGGTGGTTTCGAGCAGCGCCAGGCGCTTGGCCTTCTTTTACAAGTCGTCAGCGCCATCGTGTGCTTGTTTCGAGGAGCGCTGACAGTGCCGGGGAAAAAGCCAAGCGCTTCGCTGGCGCCGCCCCAAGTCGTGTGCGAGCAGTCGGTGGAAGAGCTCCGCTGTGCATCCTGCCTCTTGGAGACACAAAAGAATGTGATCCTGCGCGTAGCGGGGAAGCAAGAGGAATCTTTTCATTGTTGGCTGTGCAGTTACTAAGCGGCAAAAGTCAAGGCAGCTGCAGCACGGCCTCTTTCTTTCAGAACCTTTTCTGTGCCATCATGAACATGCTCAACATGCAACTCGCACCCACTGAACTGCATCAAAGGTCCTGGAGAGACGCACTTTCCTTCAAGCTCTAGGTACCATCCTACCCTCCACCTCTCGCCGATCCCAAAGCCCTTCCGAACATGCAGCAGCTGCACGCAGAGAACAAGTGCTAGAAGAAGGCGTTGGCCTTCAGAGTCCCTCTAAAGTCTGTAAACTAAGCGAAACATTGCAGTGACCAGCACTTTCCTTCGCAACTATCTACAGAGCGTCATCACATTCTCTCAGAGTGGCTAAAGTCCACCCTTGCAGCACAGCAGCGTTTCTAGCCACAGTTCGGACTGAGAGATGGGCCAGGTGAGAAAGCATTTGTTGACTATCCCTCGTCTCTGGAAGACTTGCTACTCGCAGCGCAATCACGTGCACACACCTTCAGTGTGGCCAAGTTCAAGCAGCTAGAGCTCACAGAGACGGGAGAGGCAGGAGAGAAGCCGTTCCAAAAGTACCGTGTACTTAGGGCAGCATTCAAACTGTGCACAGCACTCTACAGCACTGTAGACCGTGGCTTCTCTGACAAGACGTGCCATCCCATTGTTGGCTCTCGCAGCTCGCTTGCTAGCTGCTCTCCTGAAGAAAAGAACTAGGAGGAAAAGACAATGCTGGGCTGCACCTTCCCCTTGCCTCACGTAAAGCCACTTCAACTCCCCGCTGCACTCTCTACTTCCCCTCTCCTTGGCATCGACCGCTGTGTTTTCTGCATCTCGGAGCCCAAAGGTAAGCGCCAGTGTTCCCAGGGATGCTTGGAAGAGGGAGAAGTAGTAGCACAAGTAGCTGCCGTTGAACTTCCTCCTTCTCAATGCTAACGTGAAGTCGGCAGGCAGGCGAGCGCCAGCCACGCTCCTTTCTCAGTTTGTACGCTGCGGACACGAGCCCGGTGCTCCGGCGCCTTCGTTCGGCCTCTTTAGTAGCCATGTGGCGCTTTCATTCTGCCGGAGTCGAAGCGTCGTCTGCTTGTGGCACAAAGAGCACGGTGCCGGCAGCCAAATGCTCCAGCTGACTGCTTCTGCCGACACACGCCTGGGCTATGCACTTTCCCTCTCAGCGACATACAGCAGCACATTCGCTCTAAATGTAAAGGGAAAGATTCTCGGCTACGTCTGGCACAGAGAACAGTTTTAGTTCAACGGGCTTACCCAGAGCATGCCCCCGGACGCGTGGAAACCTGTATTTGCACCACATTCCAGTGGCAGTCCTCTTTCCTTTACAGGCTGCACAGCGCCGTCAGATGGCAGCGCTTCTCTGCACCTGCCTTCTCACTTCCAAGTAGCACCGCGCACATTAGAGCCTTGCAGGGAGAGAAGACGCGGCTAGGCGTCTCGCCCAGAAGAACGTGGCAGGGCGAAAAGGTATTCTTCTTTTGTCTTCCTCGTCGCCCAGAGTGTGCTGCTGTGTTGAAAGTCTTGGCCAGCGAAAAGCTACACCAGCAAGTGTTTCTCTCCTGATGCATTGCGCTGAGCGAGAGCTGAGGAAAATCCTTGCACAGCACACTGTGGATGCGTGCAGTACACACGCTGAAGAGCGGCAAAGCTCAAAGTCATCGCTGGGCTTCAGTTCTGTCCAGACAGCAGAAGGCGAAGAACGAAGCGGCTGGGCACCGGCTGCATGTACATCGTGGAGCGAATTTCACATGTCCAGCCAAGAGCTGCTTCACAAGCAGATTCAGCTGAGAATGCTCTGGCTGCTTCACAAAGGAAGGTGCTGTGTTGCACTCCTGGACACTACCTGGCCAGTAGCAGTTTCTTACACCTTCAATGCTACAGAGTCCATGCAGCTGGAGCACCCGCAGAAGGACGCGTCCAGCTAGAAGGCGTTCCTCAAGTACCCCCCTCTTCCAAGTAGCCTTGAAACTGAGCACAACACACTGCGGCTCGGCAGCTTCCTTCTCAGATAGACGTGCCGTCACACTATTCACTCTCACAGCTCCGTTGCCCGCTTGCAGCAGCTGCTGCCAAAGAAAAAGGCTCCAGAAGGAAAAGCCACTGCTGGGCTGCCCTTTCCCCTTGCCTCACGTGAAGCACCAGAAACTGTCCGCTGCACTCTCTATTTCCTTTCTTCGTCGCATCTACCACTGTTATCTCTGCATCTCGAAGAATAAGCCCCGGCACAATTCTTTCCAGGGAAAGCTGGAAGACAAATAGGTAGCAGCACAAGTAGCTGCAAGTTGAACTTTAAGTTTCGAGCTGCTAACGTGAATCCGAAAACAAGCGAGTGGCAGGCACGCTTCCTCTTGCAGCCTGGGCGATGCACACACCAGCTCCGTGCTCTGCCTTCATTCTTACGCCCTTCGTAGCAGGTCGCGCTTTCGTTTTGCTGGAGACGACCCGTCGTCTACTTCTCGCCCAGAGAGCACGGTGCCGGCAGCCAAATGCTGCAGGCTGCTGCTTCTGCCGAAACACGCCTGGGCTATGCAATTTCTCTCTAGCGCTGAAGTAGCACCACATTCTCTTTGCTTTGTAGCCAGCAGCTTTACGGAAAGCTTCTCGGCTACGTCTGGCACAGGGAACAGCTTTATTTTAACCGGCTTAGCCGGAGCTTGTCCCCAACGCGTGGGAACTTGTATTTGCGCCACATTCCAGGGGTGGTCTTCTTTCCTTTACAGGCTGCACAACGCCGGCAGATGGCAGTGCTTCTCTGCACCTGCCTTCTCACTTCCAAGTAGCACCGCGCACATAAGAGCCTTGCAGCGAGAGAAGACGCGGATAGGCGTCTCGCCCAGAAGAACGTGGCAGGGCGAAAAGGTGTTCTTCTTTTGTCTTCCTCGTCGCCCAGAGTGTGCTGCTGTGTTGAAAGTCTTGGCCAGCGAAAAGCTACACCAGCAAGTGTTTCTCTCCTGATGCATTGCGCTGAGCGAGAGCTGAGGAAAATCCTTGCACAGCACACTGTGGATGCGTGCAGTACACACGCTGAAGAGCGGCACGGCTAAAAGTCATCGCTGGGCTTCAGTTCTGTCCAGACAGCAGAAGGCGAAGAACGAAGCAGCTGGGCACCGGCTGCATGTACATCGTGGAGCGAATTTCACATGTCCAGCCAAGAGCTGCTTCACAAGCAGATTCAGCTGAGAATGCTCTGGCTGCTTCACAAAGGAAGGCGCAGCTGTTGCACTCCTGGACACTACCTGGCCAGTAGCAGGTTCTTACACCTTCAATGCTACAGAGTCCATGCAGCTGGAGCACCCCCAGAAGGACGCGTCCAGCTAGAAGGCGTTCCTCAAGTACCCCCCTCTTCCAAGTAGCCTTGAAACTGAGCACAACACACTGCGGCTCGGCAGCTTTCTTCTCTCACACTATTCACTCTTGCAGCTCCCTTGCCCACTTGCAGCAGCTGCTACCAAAGAAAAAGGCTCCAGAAGGAAAAGCCACTGCTGGACTGCCCTTTCCCCTTGCCTCACGTCAAGCACCTGAAACTGTCCGCTGCACTCTCCTTTCTCCGCCGTATGGCGAAGCATAAACCTAACCGCAATTGTTTCCAGGGCAAAGCTGGAAGAGAAATAGGTAGCAGCACAAGTAGCTGCAAGTTGAACTTTAAGTTTCGAGCTGCTAACGTGAATCCGAAAACAAGCACTCGAGGCAGCCACGCTTCCTCTTGCAGCCTGGGCGATGCACACAGCAGCTCCGTGCTCTGCCTTCATTCTTACGCCCTTCGTAGCAGGTCGCGCTTTCGTTTTGCTGGAGACGACCCGTCGTCTACTTCTCGCCCAGAGAGCACGGTGCCGGCAGCCAAATGCTGCAGGCTGCTGCTTCTGCCGAAACACGCCTGGGCTATGAAATTTCTCTCTAGCGCTGAAGTAGCACCACATTCTCTTTGCTTTGTAGCCAGCAGCTTTACGGAAAGCTTCTCGGCTACGTCTGGCACAGAGAACAGCTTTATTTTAACCGGCTTAACCGGAGCTTGTCCCCAACGCGTGGGAACTTGTATTTGCACCACATTCCAGTGGCAGTCCTCTTTCCTTTACAGGCTGCACAGCGCCGTCAGATGGCAGCGCTTCTCTGCACCTGCCTTCTCACTTCCAAGTAGCACCGCGCACATTAGAGCCTTGCAGGGAGAGAAGACGCGGCTAGGCGTCTCGCCCAGAAGAACGTGGCAGGGCGAAAAGATATTCTTCCTTTCTCTTTCTTCTTGCCCGAATTGTGCTGCTGTGTTGAAAGTCTTGGCCAGCGAAAAGCTACTCCAGCAAGTGTTTCTCTCCTGATGCATTTCGCTGAGCGAGAGCTACGCGGACAGTTTGGACCCTGTGGAACAGCAAGAAAATGACTGTACGTCGAGCTGAGGAAAATCCGTGCACAGCACACTGTGGCCGCGTGCAGTGTTCGCGCTGAAGAGCGGCAAAGCTCAAAGGCATCGCTGGGCTTCAGTTCTGTCCAGACAGCAGAAGGCGAAGAACGAAGCAGCTGAGCACCGGCTGCATGTACTCAGTGAAGCGAATTTCAAATGTCCAGCCAAGAGCTGCTTCACAAGCAGATTCAGCTGAGAATGCTCTGGCTGCTTCACAAAGGAAGGCGCAGCTGTTGCACTCCTGGACACTACCTGGCCAGTAGCAGGTTCTTACACCTTCAATGCTACAGAGTCCATGCAGCTGGAGCACCCCCAGAAGGACGCGTCCAGCTAGAAGGCGTTCCTCAAGTACCCCCCTCTTCCAAGTAGCCTTGAAACTGAGCACAACACACTGCGGCTCGGCAGCTTTCTTCTCTCACACTATTCACTCTTGCAGCTCCTTTGCCCACTTGCAGCAGCTGCTCCCAAAGAAAAAGGCTCCAGAAGGAAAAGCCACTGCTGGACTGCCCTTTCCCCTTGCCTCACGTCAAGCACCTGAAACTGTCCGCTGCACTCTCTATTCCCATTCTCCGTCGCATCTACCACTGTAATGTCTGCATCTCGAAGCATAAACCCCGGCACAATTCTTTCCAGGGAAAGCTGGAAGAGAAATAGGTAGCAGCACATGTAGCTGCAAGTTGAACTTTCTGTTTTCAACTGCTAATTCGAATCTGAAAACAAGCGAGTGGCAGGCACGCTTCCTCTTGCAGCCTGTGCTATGCACACACCAGCTCGGTGCTTCTGCCTTCATTCTTATGCTCTTCGTACCATTTCGTTCTTTTCATTCTGCCGGAGTCGAACCGTCGTCATCTTGTCGCACAGAGGGCACGCCGGCAGAGAAACCCTCCAGAGAAACGCTCCAGGTTGCTGTCTCTTCCGAAACACACCTGGGCTGTGCACTTTCCTTCGCTGCCCTTGGTAGCACCACATTCTCTTTGCTTTGTAGCCTGAATGTAAAGGGAAAGAGTCTCAGCTACGTCTGGCACCGAGAACAGCTCTAGTTCAACGGGCTTACCCGGCGCTTACCCCGACCCGTGGCAACTTGTATTTGCACCACATTCCAGGGGTAGTCTTTCTTTCCTTTACAGCCTGCACAGCGCCGGCAGATGGCAATGCTTCTCTGCACCTGCCTTCTCACTTCCAAGTAGCACCGCGCACATTAGAGCTTTGCAGGGAGCAAAGACGTGGGTAGATGTGTGGCAGAGAAAATCGTGCAAAGACGAAAAGATGGTCTTCTTTTGTCCTCCTCGTCGCCCAGATTGTGCTGCCGTGCTGAAAGCGTGCGTTTTATTACCCCTTCTCGCAGTAAGACTATGTGCTGCGTTGCAACTGTTGGCCAGCGGAAGGCTAATGCAGCAAGTGCTTCTCTCTTGACACATTTCTCTGAGCGAGAGCTTGTGCGGACAGTTGGGCTCTGCGAAGCAGAAAGGCTGTACTTGCACGTAGCGCTGAGGAAAATCCGTGCACTGCGCACTGTGGATGCGTGCAGTACACACACTGAAGAGAGCCAAAGCTGAATGCTTCAGTTCTGTCCAGCGCCGGTAAGGGAGAAGAACGCAGCCCCAGGCCACTGGGCTGGTGTGTGCGATGTCTAGGAGCTTTGCCGCTCTTCTGCGTGTATACTGCACGCATGCACAGTGCGCAGTGCACGGATTTTCCTCAGCTCTCGCTCAGCAAAATGCATCAGGAGGGAAGCACATGATGGATTAGCCTTTCACTGGCCAACAGTTCCCACGCAGCACCACAGTCTTCTTGCGAGAAGGGGTAATAAAACACATGTATTGTCCCGGAAAAGTTCTCTGGGCGAGCCGTAGCCGAGAATCTTTCCCTTAAGATAAAGACCACAACGCAGACAGAATGTTGTGCTACCTAGCGCTAGAGAGAAATTGCATAGCCCACGCGTGTTTCGGCAGAAGCAGCAGCCTGCAGCATTTGGCTGCCGGCACCGCGCTCTCTGCGCGAGAAGTAGACGACGGGTCGTCTCCAGCAAAACGAAAGCGCGACCTGCTACGACGAGCGTAAGAATGAAGGCAGAGCACGGAGCTGCTGTGGGCATCGCACAGGCTGCAAGAGGAAGCGTGGCTGCCACTCGCTTGTTTTCGGATTCATCTTAGCAGTCGGAAACTTGCAGCTACTTGTGCGGCTACCTATTTCTCTTCCAGCTTTCCCAGGAGAGAACTGTGCCGGGGTTTATGCTTCGAGATGCAGACATTACAGTGGTAGATGCGACGGAGAATGGAAATAGAGAGTGCAGCGGACAGTTTCAGGTGCTTGACGTGAGGCAAGGGGAAAGGGCAGTCCAGCAGTGGCTTTTACTTCTGGAGCTTTTTTCTTTGGCAGCAGCTGCTGCAAGTGGGCAACGGAGCTGCGAGAGTGCATAATGTGACGGCACGTCTATCTGAGAAGGAAGCTGCCGAGCCGCAGTGTGTTGGGCTCAGTTTCAAGGCTACTTGGAAGAGGGGGGTACTTGAGGAACGCCTTCTAGCTGGACGCGTCCTTCTGCCTGTGCTCCAGCTGCATGGACTCTGCAGCATTGAAGGTGTAAGAACCTGCTTCTGACCAGGTAGTGTCCAGGAGTGCAACACAGCACCTTCCTTTGTGAAGCAGCCAGAGCATTCTCAGCTGAATCTGCTTGTGAAGCAGCTCTTGGCTGGACATGTGAAATTCGCTCCACTGAGTACATGCAGCCGGTGCCCAGCTGCTTCGTTCTTCGCCTTCTGCTGTCTGGACAGAACTGAAGCCCAGCGATGACTTTTAGCCGTGCCGCTCTTCAGCGTGTGTACTGCACGCATCCACAGTGTGCTGTGCAAGGATTTTCCTCAGCTCTCGCTCAGCGCAATGCATCAGGAGAGAAACACTTGCTGGTGTAGCTTTTCGCTGGCCAAGACTTTCAACACAGCGGCACACTCTGGGCGACGAGGAAGACAAAAGAAGAACACCTTTTCGCCCTGCCACGTTCTTCTGGGCGAGACGCCTAGCCGCGTCTTCTCTCCCTGCAAGGCTCTAATGTGCGCGGTGCTACTTGGAAGTGAGAAGGCAGGTGCAGAGCGCACGGCCATCTGCCGGCGCTGTGCAGCCTGTAAAGGAAAGAAGACTACCCCTGGAATGTGGTGCAAATACGAGTTCCCACACGTCGGGGGCATGCTCTGGGTAAGCCCGTTGAACTAAAACTGTTCTCTGTGCCAGACGTAGCCGAGAATCTTTCCCTTTACATTTAGAGCTGTATGTCGCTGAGAGGGAAAGTGCATAGCCCAGGCGTGTGTCGGCAGAAGCAGTCGGCTGGAGCATTTGGCTGCCGGCACCGTGCTCTCTGTGCCACAAGTAGACGACGCTTCGACTCCGGCAGAATGAAAGCGCCACATGGCTACTAAAGAGGCCGAACGAAGGCGCCGGAGCACCGGGCTCGTGTCCGCAGCGTACAAACTGAGAAAGGAGCGTGGCTGGCGCTCGCCTGCCTGCCGACTTCACGTTAGCATTGAGAAGGAGGAAGTTCAACGGCAGCTACTTGTGCTACTACTTCTCCCTCTTCCAAGCATCCCTGGGAACACTGGCGCTTACCTTTGGGCTCCGAGATGCAGAAAACACAGCGGTCGATGCCAAGGAGAGGGGAAGTAGAGAGTGCAGCGGGGAGTTGAAGTGGCTTTACGGGAGGCAAGGGGAAGGTGCAGCCCAGCATTGTCTTTTCCTCCTAGTTCTTTTCTTCAGGAGAGCAGCTAGCAAGCGAGCTGCGAGAGCCAACAATGGGATGGCACGTCTTGTCAGAGAAGCCACGGTCTACGGTGCTGTAGAGTGCTGTGCACAGTTTGAATGCTGCCCTAAGTACACGGTACTTTTGGAACGGCTTCTCTCCTGCCTCTCCCGTCTCTGTGAGCTCTAGCTGCTTGAACTTGGCCACACTGAAGGTGTGTGCACGTGATTGCGCTGCGAGTAGCAAGTCTTCCAGAGACGAGGGATAGTCAACAAATGCTTTCTCACCTGGCCCATCTCTCAGTCCGAACTGTGGCTGGAAACGCTGCTGTGCTGCAAGGGTGGACTTTAGCCACTCTGAGAGAATGTGATGACGCTCTGAAGATAGTTGCGAAGGAAAGTGCTGGTCACTGCAATGTTTCGCCTAGTTTACAGACTTTAGAGGGACTCTGAAGGCCAACGCCTTCTTCTAGCACTTGTTCTCTGCGTGCAGCTGCTGGATGTTTGGAAGGGCTTTGGGATCGGCGAGAGGTGGAGGGTAGGATGGTAGCTAGAGCTTGAAGGAAAGTGCGTCTCTCCAGGACCTTTGATGCAGTTCAGTGGGTGCGAGTTGCATGTTGAGCATGTTCATGATGGCACAGAAAAGGTTCTGAAAGAAAGAGGCCGTGCTGCAGCTGCCTTGACTTTTGCCGCTTAGTAACTGCACAGCCAACAATGAAAAGATTCCTCTTGCTTCCCCGCTACGCGCAGGATCACATTCTTTTGTGTCTCCAAGAGGCAGGATGCACAGCGGAGCTCTTCCACCGACTGCTCGCACACGACTTGGGGCGGCGCCAGCGAAGCGCTTGGCTTTTTCCCCGGCACTGTCAGCGCTCCTCGAAACAAGCACACGATGGCGCTGACGACTTGCAAAAGAAGGCCAAGCGCCTGGCGCTGCTCGAAACCACCCCAAGGGCAGAGGCAAGTTGCAAACGTCCCTGCACTCAAATCAACAGCACCTCAGGACAAAAAGATTTCCCTCATCTTCCCCTTCCAAGAGCGGACTCTTCTTTCTACCGCACTCCAAGAGGCAGACAAACCTCTTTGGCCCAAACCAATCTTTGCCCTCTCGCAGATTCTGCCCACCAACTTGAAACCATCTGGCAAAAACAGAGCTCAAAACAGTGCGGGCTGAGGAAGATCTTGCTGCCTGCAACTTCAACTGCACCCCCCAAACTAGCAGCACACACGCTGTTCTCAGCACTTTCCTTCTCAGCTCTAGCTACCATCCTAAGCCTTCCCTCTCCCAGAGTCAGCATCCAAAGACAACGGCACCACGGACTGCTCACACACTAAAGGCACCAGGACAAAAGGCTCACAAGCTTGGCCTTTGCATTCCCACGGACAGCTCAACAGCTCTAAGCCAGAGAGAGCTCTGCCTCTTGGGAAAAGCCTTTAAAATCCCTAAGAGCACCTGATGTGCACATCCAAACCTGCTTTCCTTGCCAAAGAGAGCAACTACAAGCCCATCTCCAAAGAAACGGCATCCCCTCCTCCAAAATACAACACATCCATCCACTGAGCCACCTCCAGTATTGAATAGATCCAACAATTGTCCCTACACACCCAGGGGCCAGAAGAGAAATGTCTTGCTGGACTATTCCTCCCCATGCTACCTTAACATCTGCTCCAGCAACACTGGCACTATGTCCTTGCCTTGGCAAGGAAAGGCACTCCGAGTCTCTTGGCCTTGCCTTGCCTTCAGTACCTTGTCTAGTTCTTCTTAAGCTACCCTTGCTCTGCTTCCTTTGCCTCTGCTGCCTTGCCTTGCACTACCTACAACTTGCTGGCTTTGCTTTGCCCTGCCTACCACTCTTGCCCTCGCCTTCCATGCAGGCAAGGCGCTGCAAAGCAAGTGCAGGCAATTGTGGGCAAGTCAAGGGAGAGGTAAGCAAGGCCAGAGCAGTGAGGGGAAAGCAAATGGAGTGGTAGGCAAGAGAAGGCCCAGACGTTAGAGGCAAGGCTGGCCGTAGGAAGGGAAGTCCACTGATGGGAAGGCCAGGCAGAAACAAGAAGGGCTCGGCAATCCAAGGCCCTGGAGGAAAGCAGTAGGCAGGTCAAGGGCGGGGCATGGACGTGCAAAGGAATGCAAGGCTCCAGAGAGCTAGCAGGGCAAGGCAAGGAAACTGTTGTGTTGCCAAGGCAAGGCAAGGATAGGCAAGGCAGGTGAGAAGTACATTCGAGGACTGCTGGCACACAAAAGCGGCCAGGACCAACTGCTCTGTGTGGCCTTGCTTGGCGAGGCGAGGCAAGGCAATGAGGGTCCTAGAAGGAAAAGGAAAGGTGAGGCCAGAGCTAGACGAATGTGAAAGGAAGTCAGGTGGGGGATGGGTGAGCAAGTCAATGCAAGGCAGGGGAGAAAAGGCAGGTTGAGGGAAGGCTACAGAGAGGGCAGCAAGGAAATGCAAGGCATGGGGAAGCACGTGAGGAGTGAGTGCTGCCAGCCGGCCGGGATGGCAGGGGCGGGGCAACTGCAAGTAGCATGGCGGGGAGGTGGAGGGGGGTGTTAGTGTGCGGGAGGTGTGTGTGTGTGTGTGTGTGCAGCGGAGTGCAGGGTAAGTGCAGGTGTGTGTGTATGTGCATAGGGGGGTTTTGTGCCAGGTGCTGTGCCGGGGGGAGCCGTCCTACTGCCAAGAAGGTGTGGGAGTGAAAGGAGTAACATAGATGTGTCTTTACAAAGAGACCGTGTGAATCTGTCCTTAGACAAGGCTAGGAATTTACTGGTAGGGGCGTAACAGAAGAAAGTCTTAGTTCTAGAAACTGTTACTAATCGACAGAGACTGTTGCTCAGCCAAGGCCGTGTTAAATTGCTGAACCTAGAGCAAGGCAGCAAAGACTTAATAGCATTAGGAATAGTTTCGTTTTCTTCCTTTTCCATACCAAGAGGGGGGTGCATATTAGAGGGGAGCCTAGAGTAGGCAGTTCCGGAAGTCTGTAATTCCCGAGTACCTCCGAGGGTGCTGTTGCCAGGAACTTTGCATCAAAAGGGGGCTGCGTCCCGCAATCAGTTGAGAGACTTCATGGCAAAAGCCCCATGGCCTCTCCCTGTAGTTGAAGAATGTTACAGGCCTCCTCTGTCTCCTTTTTGGTGGATGAAGAAAGTCAGAAAGCAACACTTCTGCCAGAACTCTCCAAGATGCCCCCTTTGCTCGCAGTGACTCCATCACTGGCCGGGAAGCTGTCTTTTCTCCCAGAGGAGTTTGAGATACAGTTAAAAGCCGTGTGGCAGAGAAAAAGGGCAATAATTGGTTTACAAGGGATGGCAAACAAGAGATACCAGAAGCTTTGGCCCTACCAATAGTAAAAGCACTCCGTGAAGAGAGTCCTTGCACCTCCTGAGGATTGGCAGAAGCCTTCCTCATGCTGGATGTTGCTGGGGGTCTTTTTAGACTGGCAGAACGAGCTGTTGAAGGTTGCTTGATCTGTGCTAAAGCAAACAGCCAAGTTACAAAGGAACTTGCCAGGGGAGGGAGGCCTTGGGCTGCAGGTCCCTTCCAAAGATGCCAGGTGGATTTTCCTGAGATGCCCCAAGTGGGAAGGCTTCATCTCTTCTGGTAATGGTATGTCAGCTAGCAAGGTGGCCAGAAGCATTTCCAACTGCTTCAGCAACGACAGCATCAGGTATTAAGGCATTTTTGGAACAAATCTTTCCAAGATACAGCATTGTAGAAGCAATAGACTCAGATAGGGGAACTCATTTGACAGGAAAGATCCTTCAAGGGGTTTTGGCTTCTTTAGGAACACAATGGAACCTCCATAGGCCCTGGCACCCCCAGAGCTCGGCTCGGGTAGAAAACAATGAATAGAGAAATAAACACCTTTTGAAGCTAGAAACCAAGATGCCATGGCTAGGGCTTTGGACATTGGCTTTGGTGAGAATGAGAGCCCGAGCCAGAAGAGAGATTCCGTTCTCCCCCTTTCCGTCGTTGTTATGAATTACCCGGGTAAGTCTCAACCTAGTGGGGGAGTAGAGGTAAGTGATGTATATTTAAAACCATCTGTGGCCAGGATGCTGCTTCTTGTGAAACCCCTTCAACAGGAAGCTCAGCTGGCACAAGCCCCACCTTTGGACTTTGCTGCTTGTAACATCCAACCAGGAGATTGAGTCCTAGTTAAGGAGCAGAAAGAAGCGCCAGTGGTTCTGAAATGGCGTGGCCCATTCCAAGTGTCACTGACGACAGAAACAGCCATGAAGACAGCTGGACACAGGTGGACCCGTCACTCTCGGGTCAAGGTCTCTGAAGCCTCAGAGATTTGCACATCTCAGCTGGAGGAGAAGGCCGGGAGGCTGTGACTGCTGGAGTGGGCCGGAGCAGTAGCCAGTGCTTCGACATCAGAGGAAGCCCTGCGTGCCTACCCACAGACCACCTGCTGAAATAGTCTCTATGGGTATCCCTCCTCTAGAATCTCCACTCACTGGGGCGCTAATACTTGCTGGATTCTTTTATGTTAAGTGGTTTCTGTGTCTTCAATTGCCACAGGTGCTGCAGCAGACAATGGGAAAATTAGACTAGCTAATTAGATCACATTATTAAAATATTTTCCTTACTAGTTCTACTTTTATATGGTCAGCTAAGTTTAGGCCAGGAGTGGGAGAATCAGTTTGCAGCCTTAGCAGAAGAAGTAGCAAAAGTTTTTCACCTTAGCAATTGCTGGCTCTGTGGAGGGCCAGGAGGATCTGAAGAGTGCCTATGGTTGGCTAGCCCAGCTGAACCTAAGTGGTGGCTCAACACCTGACATGAGGTCCATACTAGGACGGGATTTGGGGCCAAAGAAGGAAGTCCATGGCTATAGGAGAAGGTTTCACGAAGGATGTCTGGACTTCAGGTGGCTCTCTTGAAAGCTGTTTATTGCATAGGTGAAGTTACAGCATTTCAGGGAGCGGCTATCCAGAGCCAGCCCTATAGCTGCCAGCTCCAGCTGTAGGCATACCTGAAGCCGCTTGCTGTTCAAGTTACAGAGCATTCTATACTTTTCTTTGCAGAGTATCTTAGCACGTAACAACCAATAAGCACCATACACAATACCTTGACATTGGCCTATAGCCTATCATAGCTACTACCATCACCATATTATAGTCATTATTATCCAATCACAAGAGTAAGTTACAATTTAAGCTTCCAGTGGAAAATTCTTAGACCTTTCTTCTTCTTGCTACATCAACATTTCTTGTTTGCCTGCCATATCTTTCTTTTTGCTAAAGACACCTTTTCTATTCACTTATGCTCTTCTTGAGACTTACTTACTTGGTGAAAAACATGTCTTTGTTTGTAATCACATACCTTTGTCCTGCTCCTAAAAATCTCCTTCCAACTCATCTCCAACCTTTGCCTTCTCAGTTACTCAGCGATCACTGTTTCAGCAAAACACCTTTTCTTCTATATCAAAACTTGCTTTCATTTCTACCTCATCCCCAGCTTCTACATTCTCAGACCTTGCTGCCAAGCCTACATACCTGTGAAACTTTCTTACCAAACTTTCATCCTCCCCAACACATGGCCACTTCATTCTTCTCCAACAGGCACTTATTGCCTAAACAGGACAGGGCGGGTCTATGTAGGAAAAGGCGTTTGTCAATTGACTTTCCCTCTGGCTTTAAACAATTGGGTTTGGACCCACAATTGCCCTCCTTACAATTGTTCCAAATATCAAGACAATTGCAATCAAATAGCTGTTCAGCTCACTAATGGTAGCTGCGTAAGGTGTTCTTACCACACTTACCAAAACATTTGGAAGCCTGTAAAGCAATGGGGAGGGACAAGGGGTTTTTTTGACCACCTATTTTTAAGCTGTCCCCACAAAAATCCCACAAGTAGAAGACATGTTGTTTGTGATTATCAGTGGGAATGGCAACAGCGGATTGGAACTCAAAGCCTTTTAGTGAGTTCTGCTCCAAATCCAAGCAAGCAACTTGCAGATGTAAATGTAGATGGGAACCCTGTGTGGGAGCTTGGAAATGCAAATGCTGTGACCCTTATGGTGGGGCAGCTATTGTTGGAGGACCGTTAGGCCAGGGAATCCTGCTGTATTTTGACCCACCAATTGATGACCAAGGGTAGGAAGGCCCCTTTGCTAATGGAACACGGGCTTTGAAAGGACATGATTGGATTTGTGGCCAACATGCTTAGCTCAGGTTACCTCCAAACTGGTCAGGGATATGGTATATCCCTGGGGTATATTAGACCGTTGTTCTTTTTGCTACTACAAATTCAGGGAAATCGCTTAGGAATCCAAATCTGTGATGATTTAATTCGAGAAAAGCAGTCAGCTGATGCAGCCTTGGCTGCAGGGAGCACCCCAAAACGGGGAAAAGATGAATGGCCACCAGAACAAGTTACGCAACATGATGGACCAGCCACTTGGAAACCTAAGGAATTAATCCCAGATGCCTGGGAACCCATTTATCATTTGAATGAGATAATTAGGGTACAAGCTGTCTCAGAAATAATTACCAACCAGCCAGCCACAACTCTTGACCGTCTTGCTGAGCAATCCACTTCAATGAGGAAAGCGGTATTTCAACATTGGATGGTATTAGAATATCTGTTAGCAGAAGAAGGAGGAGTTTGTGGGAAATTAAATGACTCGAGCTGTTGTTTGCAAGCAGATGACAGCGGAAAATGGTCAAACAAATAACAGAGGAAATAACCTCAGCTCATGGACCTGTCCAAGTGTTGAAAGGATGGTAATGGGACATGTTTTCCTGGCTAACTGGCCAGCTATGGGCTAAATTGTTACAGCAGGGATTACTGTAACACGCCTATATCAAACCAGGAATCCCGTGGAAAAGAAGTAGATATGGACAGATTGGTGGTAGATGTTTCAGAGGTCTTTATTTCTCCAGCCGCATGGCCGGGGCTCTGCTCAGGAACTCCCCCAGTCACGGGACCCGAGGGTCCTTGGCCACACCGGGGAACACAAACCAACCAAGGGGGAATGAAGCTGACCAGGGGCAGGGAAAGCCCGTGTCTCCCCCCCAGGGCCCATCGCCCAGGGCTCCATGGCAGGGGGGGAGACCCCAACACTAAATGAATGCCATTTCTCCTCTTCTATGCTATAGCAACTCTAATCTTTTGACCATACGTGACACCATGCTGGGTGCAGCTCTTTCAGCAGGTAGCAGCCATGCCTACCTGATCCAGAAACGACTACAAAAGGACAGAAGAGGATGTCACTGCAAATAATAGCAAAAGCCCAGAAGACTCAAGAAGAAAAAATTAAATCAATGGTAATTAAGGTTTGTAAAGACAAATACAGATTAAATAAAAAAAGGAGGGATTAAAAGGAATGAGATGGATGAGTCTTTACAAACAGACCGTGTGAATCGGCCTGTAGACAAGGCTAGGAACTTATGCGGAGTGAAGTAACAGAAGAAACGATTAGTTCTCTAGAACTGTTACTAATCATCAGAGACTGTTGATTAATCAAGGCCGTGTTAAATTCCTGAACCTAGAGCAAGGCAACAAAGACGTAATAGAATTAGGAATGGTTTCTTCTTCTTTCTTTTCGATGCCAAAAGGGGGGTGCATATTAGAGGAGGGCATAGAGTAGGCAGTTCCGGAAGTCTGTATCCCCCTAATACCTCAGCCAGTGGAGAAAAGGAAGAGGGCGTTGTGGCCGGGAACTTGGCATCAAAAAGGGGCTGCATCCCGCAACCGTTTGACAGACCCCATGGGAAAAGCCCCAGGGACTCTCCCTGTAGTCGAAGAATGTTGCAGGACTCCTCTGTCTCCTTTTCGGACATCAACCTCAGGCATGGTGGATTAATTTTCCCTAACGGCAGCGACATGCTGCGTGCTCTCCGTGCTCCTCCCCAGCCCCCCGGGAGGTGCAAAATAGTTGCCGGCGGCTCTCACCGCGCGTTACAGACGGCTGCGCGGCGCCGGGGCTGCTCGCAGTGCTCCCCTGCCCCGCCAGGGCGGCCTGAGGTCTGCGGAGCCACCTCGCCACCGGCGCGGCCAGGGCCGGGGCCCTTCTCGACAGCAGCCGAGGGGCTGCGGAGCGGGCGGCTGCGGGACGATCAGCTCTTTTATGCCGCGCCGTGCTGCCGCCTCCATCTAGCTCCCCATCGCGCCGCCGGCCGACCCCGCCTGGCGCGTTCACGCTCGGCCGCGCTCGCCGCCCGCCCAGCCTCGCCGGAAGCTCTCCCGCGCGGGCCGTGCCCCGGCTCCGCCTGCGGCTCGGCAGGGCCCGGCCGCACGCGTGCTGCGTGGCTCGGAGCACCCGCGTTGCGCCGCAGGCGACGGGGAAGGCGGGGCGGGCCGGCGCCATGGTGGTAGCGCGAGGAGAGGAGCGCCCGGGCGGGGCGGCGAGTGGCGCGGCGGTGAGCGCTTCTGCTTGCTGTCGCTCGGCTGCCGCCCACGGCAGGTGCCGTGTGACCCCGCGGAGCGGCGGGGCCGGCCGGGCGGTGCGCGGCGAGGCTTTCGGCCAGCGGCGGCCGCAGCGACAGTCTGCTGGCACTGCCCGTGCCGGTGGAGAGAGCGGGGATCCGAGGCCGGCCTTCCTAGGCTAACGAGGGGCGACCGCCTTTGCCGCGCTGCCCTCCGTGCAGCACGTGGCCGATTCCGGCGAAGCCGGGGTCTCCGCAGCGGCGCGGGCGGGAGGGAGTGGGGAGCGCGCTCGGTGCTCTGCCGGCCGCTCCCGCCCAGCGCTGCGCTCCGCCGAGGCGTTTTCCTGCCTATCCTGGGAAGGACATAAGGGACCCCGGAGTCGGAGCTTAGCTGTCAGGGGGAGCAACTTCCCTCCATTGGCGACCTCCTTTTCCCTCTGATTCAGCTACCTTGTGGTAGGTGCGATGGTGCTGAAGAAGGGTGGCGGCTTGGCACAGTTGCTGGCATAGGTGGTGCGAGAGCTCCACGCAAGCAGCTTGGAGTGGCATGTGCGAGGGTAGGAAGGTACGGCACCCACAGCTGAAGGTAAAAAAAGTCAGGGCATGTCATCAGCCGCAATCGTGCTAAGTTGTTCATCTTTGCAAACTGCTTGCCGAGTTGTTCCTTTTCTTAGGTAATGGGGGTTTGTATCAACCAGAACTGCATATGGTCAGTATTTGCAGAGAAAGTTACGTGGACTGTTGTTGAAGTGAGTGTAGCAGTTTCTATGGCATTCTGCAAAAAAGTGACAGGTCTCTCTGTGTTCCCCAATTCTTAACAAAAATGGAGTTCACAAAGCCCTGAAAAGAGGTTTTACAAAACTTCAGGGATTTTTTCCTACGAGTACTGTGGAGACAGCCATAGTCACCTTGTCTTTCCAAAAGTGAAGGTTACATCTTTTTGTCCAAGAGCATCAAGTGCTTTTGATCAGCGTTTGTGTGCATGCATTAGCCTTGTTCTTGTTCTTCCTTGGAGAACTTTTACAATCCTCAGATGATCTGTGTAGGCTGCAGACTGCAGTGGTGAACTTGAAGGCTTCCAGCAGAAGGGAGATGCTGTCCACGTTTTGGATTTTCCTTAGTCTGAACTGATGATCTGTCATTTGCATGTTTGTTTAGCTGTGCTTAGAATAATTGATAAGTTGGTGTATAGAATAAAGACAATTACCAATTTCCTCCCTTTGTGGGAGCCCATCCAAAAGTCACGCAAGAAGAAACTTCGAGGTCACTAAAGTAATTAGAATTGTTAAAACTCAGAAAGGCATAAAGGTCAGAGTGAGGAAGATGAGTTACTTCATCTTCCTTAGGACCACTGACCCAATTCAAGACCACCGACTCCATTCAGATCACACGCTACGCATGCTTAATGACATGTAAGCTCATTTCCATACAAAGCGGAGAATGGGAGGTGCCAACACTATGAATACGCATTTTGTATTTTGGATATTCATAATACGTGGAAATAAAAGGTATCATGTTTGCTTGTATCAGGGCCTGCGACTTAGGGAGCTATCCCACGCAAAAATAAAACATACACTTTCTAACTCTAAACTGTTAAGAGTTTTTGTCCATCTCAGTTGGATATCGATATTAGATCGATATTCATATTTTGGTAAATCATAGTTAGCATAGGAGAAAGGCATGCTTGGTATGTACCTGGGATAGTTAGGGCTAGCTTTTAGTTCTGCAATGTTATTACGAAACATAGATACGGTCTTGGCCAGTTGCCCCTCGTTTCGAAACAGGGCTATAAAGGGACTTTCTGAAATAACTGAGATAAGATCTCCCCACGGAAAGAAGACAAATCTATTGGCAGCAGAGCACGAGGACTTCGTCTCATCCGTTGGTAGCCATTGCCCCCCCTTTCTTCCTCTCTACTCTTTTACTTTGTTTTTCTTTCTCTCTCTCTCTCTCTTTCTCTCCTCTATCACATTACCATGTTGTGGGTACTTAACAAAGGTGAATAGGTGATTAAAACTGAAATCCCTTGTGTCCTTTTGCACTCGGAGATCTGTAAACAAACCACCACGACCCTCACTTCTATTAGCAGATCGTGACATTAAACTGGCATCACGGACAGGATTTCTGACAGACAGAAGGGGTTGCAAGGTTGTGTGTAGTCTGTAATAGGGGAAGGACGTTTCACTCCAGCCGCACCTAGCCCGACACCCCGCAAAGGCTGAGCGGTGTCTAGAAAGCAAGGGGGACGACTCGAATTTCCCACAAACTGCACACGCCTAGGTGAAAAGCACCCCATACTCAACTGAGGGCTCTGTCTTCAGATTTTTCACCAAAAGATCTCTTAGTGTAAAAGGGGGAACTGTTTTGGTGGGCGTGTGTGAATTTGGACTGCTTGGTGTAGCGAAGAGACAACCGTAAGTAACTTAAGGAGTACCTCCCAGGCAGATTTTGGTCTCTTCACCCACCCAGGGAAGCGAAGGGCGACACGGCGAAGCTGTTTGTGTGGCAATGTGTAATTAGGTTTTACCTCCCTGTAGTGGTTTTGATCCCTTCATAAAATGACTGAAAACCCTAGTGCAAATCATAAAGCTGCATTTTATGCTCTGCTAGCAAAACATAATGCCCGGCCCTCTCCGGGAGGGGAAGAATGGGCTCAAAATAACTGGTTTAATTTGGAGTGTGACTGATAGAAGATGTTCATTCCAACATGAGACAAAGTTTAAATTTGGCCAAAATAAAACCATAATCTGCTCCTAAATCTGTTTCAGGAGCATGCCTTACAGCAGCTATAGATCACTGCTTTAAGCGATGTAGTGAAGAGAAAGCAATCACAGATTCCCTTCAAAACCTAGTGGAAATTTTACAGGAACAATCAGATGAAGAAAGGAATGAAAATCATTTGCTGCGGGCTGCTTTGAGGGAGGAATATTTTAAGAATTCAAAGAATGCTGACTCACCAAAAGAGAAAGAGGAAAAGAAAACTCCTCACATTAACCAAATATACCCCCAGGAAGAACTAGTGCTAGTGAAAAATTGTGGGGAAAACTGCTGCCCTCCTATGGGACCTCTAATTAAAACAGAATATAATCATATCAATGATGAAGATTTTGAACCGCATATCACCACTAAACAAATACCATACACTGCTCCTGAGTTGGCGAAGTTAAAAAAGGAGTACGGGCGGCTTCCCCACGAAGCTGAGACGGAATATGCCTTCCAAGTGTCTCTCACCGGAGGAGACCAAATTCAATTCACTGAACAGGAGGCCAGTGGATACTGGGGACATGGAGTTCTCTTAACAACAGGAGACAAACGTAACACATGGTCGCTGACTCGGCGCGCAGCTTTCTGGGCCGGGGGACTCAATCCTTTAGAAAGGGGAGACCCTTTCGCTACAGTTGGTACCCCTGATCAACTTCTAGAAAGCGTCCACAAAGCCGCCTGTCTGCAAATGATCCATGAAAGGAAATTAACTCCTGGATATGAATCCCCCACGCAATTACCTGTGAAACCTGAACTGATGACCCCTTTAATTCGAGGCCTTCCAGAATCACTCCAATCTACAGCAGCTGTCCTTCAAAAAACCATAGCTGCTGCAGGTCCTGTAGAGAGGTTGGACAGATTCCTTGGAAACCCGAGCGACCAAACTGCATCTACCGATCCTGGGTTTACTCCATATTCAACCCCCTCTCAGCCGCCAGGTTCACAATCAAATTCACCTGCCGGTGATTGCAAAGTTTGGACATGGAGTGAGGTTGAAGAAGATCTGATTAATTACAGTAGGAAATATGGACCGATAAAAATCCCAGAGGAAAAATCAGAAAAAACAAAAGGTGTCAGGCACATTAGGGCTCCTCATAGTGAAAAACCAAAGAATGTAACCAGAGATCCCTAACCGTCAGCATTGGTGCTTATTAGGTATCAAAAAGGGGGTCCCCAGAAATGCGATGGATGGCTTAGCCCTTGATCAGTTGAGTAAGGTAGTGTCTAACTGGCACTGCCAAAAGCCCCTTCTACCGAATCCGTCACTTCAACCCAGTGCACCCCTCCTCCCTCAGAATCTGGGCAGTGAGTCAAAGCCACTTCTCCCTCAAAGTCCGGCCAATGAGCCAGAACAGATTCTTCCTCAAAACCAGGGAAACTAGACCCTCTGTTTCTTGTCAGTGGGCAAAGAAACGGAGCATAGGTCTACCTGAGAATGCTCACTAAAAATAAAACGGGAGATATAACGATCACAGCTATTACAAGTCCTAAACGGGCACCTGTAACTTTTCTGATTGACACTGGGGCACAAATTTCTGCGCTGACAAAGAAAGATGCCCAGAGGTGTGGAATTGTTCCAACAAAGAACCGATATTGTGTTTTAAGTGCCTTGGGCACAACAACAGAATCTATGAATGGGGCCTTAGTCAAGCTCCCTTTGCCTGGAGAGGAAAACCAACTCTCCATCCATGGGGTGATTGGAGATATTCCAACCAATTTATTAGGGCTGAATGCCCTTGCTAGGAGGCAGTGGGAGGACTCAGAGGGTCTTCTGTGGTCTTTTGGCACACCACATTTTAACATCAGACTGCTCCAAGCTGCAGCCTCCCTACCATTCAGCAAAGTAACTAATGTGAAACAATACCTCCTTCCCCTGGGTGCCAAAGAGGCTATCAAGCCAGTGATACAGGAGCTACGACAACAAGGAGTAATACTTAATACCCATTCTCCTTTCAATTCTCCGGTGTGGCCAGTGCAAAATCCTAATGGGAAGTGGAGGCTGACAATAGATTTTCGTAGGCTAAATGCTAACACAGACCCTCTTACAGCAGCAGTCCCAAATCTAGCAGAATTCATAACATTGATTCAAGAAAAGGCTCATTCAATCATGCCACCTGTAGATGTCAAAGACATGTTTTTTACGACACCTTTACAGCCAGAAGATATGGACCGTTTTGCTTTCGCATGGCAAGGACAGCAACGCACTTTCACTAGGCTTCCCCAAGGGTACAAACATTCTCCTACCCTGGCTCATCACGCTTTAGCCCAAGAGTTCGACAAAGTACCCAAAGCGGACAATCTAGCTGTTCATCAACACACTGATGAGACCCTTGTGGGAGGAGATGAAATAGAAGAAGTGAGAGATACCCAACAGAAAATAACCTCCCACTTAGAAAGCCTTGATTTGCAAATTCCCTCAGAAAAAACCCAAACCCCTTCACATGAAGTGAAATTGTTGGGAATTTGGTGGAAAGGAGGTATGACACGTATCCCACCTGATAGCCTAACCTCTTCAGATCAGATTAAAATGCCTGAATCCAAAAAAGATCTCCAACATGCTTTAGGATGTGTATTAGTGCTCCGGAGAAAACACATCCCAGATTTTCCATAATTGCCAGACCTCTTTACAACTTGTTAAGAAAAGGGACAAAATGGGAATGGAGTGCTTCCCAAGAAGAAGCACGGCAATTGTTGGTTTTTGAAGCAACAGCCTCACCAAGCCCTGGGCCCTATTCATCCCACAGATGCTTTTCAGGTCTCCTCAGGGTTGTCAGTACACATACGGCAGCGGGGTCCTGAGGGTCCGACGAAGCCTCTTGGTTTTTACTCCCGTGGCTTTAAAGATGCTGAAAAAAGGTACACTACCTGGGAGAAAGGATTGTTTGTGGTTAGCTTAGCTCTCCTAGAAGCGGAGAAGATTGCACAACAACAACCAATTGTTTTGAGAGGCCCTTTCAAAGTTATTAAGGCTGTCTCTACTGGCACCACCCCCACGTGACGGGGTGGCCCAGAGGACCTCAGTAAGGAAGTGGTATGCTCAGATTGAACATGATTGTAGCGTCTTCTCAAGAACTGAAGGAGCTGTAAAAAATCTGGCAATCCAAGAAACTGAAAACTTGGGTAGCAGCCAGGACAAACCTGCCTCAGTCATTAGAGTAGCCCCTCCTTTTTCCCCCAAACGGTCAGCAAATTCTTGGCTTACGGATGCTTCTGCCAAGCGAGAAGGAAAGGTGTGGAAACATAAGGCTGTAAGCCCTCCACACTTCCTCAGGTGAAGGAATTATCACAGAGGGGGAAGGCAGTGCCCAAGTTGGCAAGCTGATAGCTCTTTGGAGTGTTTTCCAACGTGAGGCACAGAATACTTCTCCTGTCTGTATCTACACCGATTATTCCTATGCTGTGTTTAAGGGATGGACTGAGTGGCTTCCTTTTTGGCAGCAAAAGGATTGTGAAGTTAACAGAATCCCAGTATGGCAAAAGGAAAAGTAGCAAGAAATTCTGAGTATTGCAAGTCCAGGGAATTTGGCCGTGGAGTGGGTAGCCTCTCACCAGACAGATGGAAATCCAGCAGGAGAGTGGAACACTAGAGCTGACGAATTAGCAAGACTAAGTCCTGTGAAAAAAGATCAAATTACAGAGGACTGGGAGCACTTCTTAGAATGGTTGCATGTAAAAAGACAACGCACAGGTGCAAAAGATTTGTACAAAGAAGCCCTTGCTCGCGGTTGGTCTGTTACCAGAGAAATGTGTAAAACATGCATGTCAGCCTGTGAACAACGTCGCAGACGGCTAGAAAGACACCCTTTGGAAGATGACCCTCTGCATTTAAGAAAGGGTAAAGGCTTACGGGAAGCGTGGCAGGTAGATTATATCGGCCCCTTTAAAAAGTCAGGAGGTAAACACTTTGGGCTGGTAGGAGTAGAGATGATATCTGGGTTAGTCCAGGCCAATGCTTTTAAAAGAGCTACAGGAGATCATACTGTTAAAGCATGGCAGGCATGGTTTGGAACTTTCCCAAAACCACAAGAAATTCAATCTGATCACGGGTCTCACTTTACTGCCAAAGTTGTACAGGACTGGGCAAAAGGTGAAGGGATTAAACGGACTTTTCCCACTCCTTACTACCCTCAAGCTAACGGCATCGTAGAAAGGACCAATGGTCTCTTGAAAGGACTTTTGAAACCACAGGAGGGAAATTGGGATGTTTGGCTATGGGAAGCTGTGAAAGGTGTGAATGATAGATGGGGGGTAAACGGGTGTCCCAAAATCACTGTCTTTTTCCCAACAGCTCCAAGCATAATTCTCTCACTGCAGGGACCAAATGATCCTAAGAATCCTGCACACTACCCTGGACAACCTGTTTCGGTAGATCTCCCTACCGTAGGAGAAGTACCACTAGTGCTAAAACGCCCTCTGAATAAATATGCATGGCTAGCCTCTGATGCCCTAGGGAGAGAGCATCGGATACATACACGCTGCATAATTCCATCATTCTAATTTTCTGCCTTTTGGTGGCAGACTCTGTTGTGTTCACTTTTCACAGAAGAACTCCGAGGGACATGAAGAAGAGCACATAAACCATGATAAGACTAGTGATACTTTTCTGCATCCTACCACAACACCAGGGCCAAAAACCAGCTGAGTGGCCATGGTCTGAAGCTACCATTAGGTACACTAGTGCTCTAGGATCCTATCCCAGAGATGGTTGCCCGAACCTAGCCACTGTAGCACTGCACGACTCTGAGGTATACCGTCCAAGTGAATGGGGATGGGACTTGAAGGACTGGACTAGAATCCTAAAAGGAACAAGAGGGGAAAAAATTAAGGTAGGATGCAGAAAAGTAGAAGGATCTCTTTACCAGAAAGCTTCCACCATTGCAATCGCTGGAAATGTTCTAAAACCAGATGGGAAAAGTGATTTGCACCCCAACATTACGGCCAAACTCTGCCCTACAACGGAGTGGGTGTGTGACAAACAAACCCCCTTCATCCTGTGTGGTTGTCAGAAGAATGTCGGTAACTACACCTTAGGCCCCAGTACCAACAATGTGGAAATCACAAAGCTTCGCAGAAACAAACTAACTGACTGCTGGTATAACTTTCCTCTAACCAAACCAACCTATGCAACATGCAATTGGCAAAATAACCCGGCAGATCAGCCAAGTCTGACAGGTTTAACTTATAAATTCAAAATAAACGCCGCAGCAAAGCCCATACTGAGTGCAGTAATCACATACCACGGTATAAGTACCCCCCTCGTGTTAGATGACAAGAATAAAGTTTTTCCACCCTTTATGGTAACCCGAGGTGACGATGTTACAATACGATGTGGATTAATTGCTGAATGTTTTACCGAACCTGTACACAGTTATAGCATTGGACCTCATGGCCGTGTTTTGTTTGGTGAAATTCAAAATCAAGATTGTTGGCTAAACCTTAATTGCTGTACAATTTCCCCATAAAGTCACGTGTGGTAAAAACAATACAAAATACTGGGGGGAACTCAAAGTCGATGTTGCAATACCTACCACCCAACCACCGGTCATGCTAAGCCCGAGAATTTTTGAAATTGGACCACGTATAACCACAAAAACAGGCCAACAACAACTATTGCTCAATCCGGCATGCTCCCTTAAACAAGTCAAGTTGCTGATGCAAAACAATGCCTCAGAAATTCAGCCAGCTTGTTCACCTTTTCTGCAGACTTCCTTCAAGGGGCAGACAACCGGGTTGCAAAAGCGGAACCCTTCTAAGAAACGGACGCAAAGAGACATAACCGGCGTTGTGGGAACAGGATTGGGAATCTTAAATAGTATTGATTCAGAAGTGCTAATGAATAAATTGGCTGCCACAACTACAGATTTGACTAAAATACAACAACCCATCAGCGGTTGTTATCAAACATATTACCAAATTGAGAAAAGGTAAATGTGAATGACCACAAATTGATAATTGGCATGCTCCGTGCTACGCAAAACAACATTTCTTTGGCTCTCAGCTGCGTCCAGGCTCAATTGTGGATGCAGTCCGTTGCTGCCTCAATTGTAAGAGAAGGCAAAGAAGGCACTTTTCCTACTGAAATTCGGAAAATAATCTGGGACGGTGCCACTGATTTTGAAAGAGAATTCCAATCCTGGTGGAATTTAGTGAATTTTACCTACAATCCCATCACAAACACAGCCACAGCCTTTGTACTAACCATACGTAATGCTTCAGTGCATTGGATAGTCCCTATCATTGCATTAGGGCTGAACCATGATGCAGCTATTCTCTACCCTTTCCAGCACAGAGAATGGGCCCGTCAAACTGGGAAGAAGTGGCAAACTGTTAATTTGGAAACTTGTATTGTCCGAGAACAACAAGGGTTTATCTGTGAAAGCAGTGCAATTAGACCTCAAGACATTTGTTTGGACACAGAACAAAATAGCTGTCCTTTTGAAATTCATCCTAACAAGATTCCTGAAACACTGCTTGTGTATATAGGCAATGGATGTGCATGCTTAAGAACTGCATGTGATAAGGTATTTCTAGAAAATGTAGTTGTAGATACTAAAACTCATTCAAATTCTTGTGTTTGTAACTTGACTAAAAGCACAGGATGTGATTTCTCTTATTTAGCCCCACTTACTTCTTATTGTATTTTACAGTCCAATTACACAGTGATCCACCAATTATTGCCTACCCCCACTGGGATGAACCTTACTTAGGTAAAGCACTTGTTGCTTCACCAGGATTTCATTGGAATTTTGGAAAAGATCAAGAAAAACAGACAGAAAACCTTGGTAACTGTTCATCACAATGGGAAAGAAACACATTGTTTTCTAGACAGAGGAAAGAAAGATGCTGGACACAGCTGGTGGGATACTCCTTTTGGGTGCTCACCTACTGCTACAGGTGTCCTGAACAAATTGTGTCATCCCATCCTTGTTCTCTTGATTTTACTTTTGATTGGGTTTGTTTTATCAGCAATCTTACACATCATGAATTGCAGAATGATGAAACGGTTGACATCTGTAATAGATGTGCACAATTTGGACACTATCCCATCCACTGTGGACACCCCTAAGGTTATTGACACAAGATGAACTACATGAGTATTAAAATAAGATAAGACATGATTAAAAATTACAGGTGTATTTTGATTAAAAATTACTTATTCCTTCTTTTTCCTTTTCTTTCTCTTTTCTTATTTTCTCTACCCTTTTCTGGGATATGCTACCAACATTAACGAGTCCTGAAGACTTCGCAACAACACTACGAAATCGTGCTGATGGAGCTCTCCTGATGACAATCGTGAGTCATGGGGTGGTGTAAGAGACGGTCTGAAGATCCCTCATCTGCCTCACGATCATCGCCGAGGACAGAGGCTAAACACAGGAGTTCCGACCTGCCTAAGGTGGGATGTCTGCCAACTGTTGCCTGCAGGTGTGCCCGCTGGGAACTGGTACGCATTCCTGAGGAAATTTGTGCAGGTCACAGTGGACTGCGCCGTTCTTGCTGCCCAGGCGGGAAGGACTGCGCTGAAGCGGAAAGGAATGACCTGTCCTCTACACCTGTCCTGTACCTGTTTCCCAAAGCAACGAGCCTCATAACAACGGCTGTAGATTTGCCCCACCTCTTGGGGAAAAGGGCGAGATGTGGGGATACAGCTAGAAAGCAGAAGCCAGAGCACTGCTAAACTCATGCCAGAAGTAGACGCGCTAACGCTGCTAGGCCGCAAACCATAGCAGGCAGTATAGTTAGCATAGGAGAAAGGCATGCTTGGTATGTACCTGGGATAGTTAGGGCTAGCTTTTAGTTCTGCAATGTTATTACGAAACACAGATATGGTCTTGGCCAGTTGGCCCTCGTTTCAAAAAAGGCCTATAAAGGGACTTTCTGAAATAACTGAGATGAGATCTCCCCACGGAAAGAAGACAAATCTATTGGCAGCAGAGCACGAGGACTTCGTCTCATCCGTTGGTAGCCATTGCCCCCCCTTTCTTCCTCTCTACTCTTTTACTTTGTTTTTCTTTCTCTCTCTCTCTCTTTCTCTCCTCTATCGCATTACCGTGTTGTGGGTACTTAACAAAGGTGCACTGTTTTGATTAAAACTGAAATCCCTTGTGTCCTTTTGCACTCGGAGATCTGTAAACAAACCATCACGACCCTTACTTGTATTAACGGATCGTGACACATGTCCAAAAGAAAAAATCACTGGAACAAAAAGAGCAAACTGATCCAAGGTGAACTGATCCACGGTGAAAAACAGAAGCCTACGAAAATCTGGGGGGGAAAAAAAAAGGCAACTGACGTGCCCGATTCACAGATGCAACTCCTGCAAAACTTTTGAAGGCAGTCTCACTCCCTCTGCTGAACAATCAACTGGAGGAAATCCCACTCCAAATCTGTGGGAAACAACAAAAGTGGTGCAACAAGCACTTCATAGAATAAAAACTAAAACTCCACCTGAATAAATTAATGCAATTAACATTGCATTAATTTCACCTGGCTTTTTTTTTTTTTTTTTTTTTTTTTTGAGGAAATCTGTTTCTTTTCTCTTTTCTAAGAATGTCAAACATCCCTGCATTGACGATAAAGAAAGCAGTTTGAGGGCAGAGAAAGTGCAAGCAGCAGAATCACATCTAAATGTGATAACCATTTACTCACGTGGACGCTGTCCCTTTGTGTTAGCCCCAAGGAGTTGTACTTCTTTTTAATAATCGGTCTAGTGGGCCAAATTTTCACTTTTTAAGAACCTACCAACACATGGGATGGAGCTGCATGAAAACCAATGAAATGTAAAGTGTCACCATAATTGCTTGCATTGTCAGTTTGTTAACGTTTGTCATTTAAGAATTTCTACATATTTGAAATCATACAAATATGTTCTAACCTTCCCAGTTCTGCCTCAGAAGACTTCAAAATTATTATCATTCAGCTAATTTTTTTAATTTACTATTTAGTGAATTAAAGAATCTTGACAAAACACAAGCAAATGCTAGAGAAGAAATGATTAAATCCCCCTTCCAGGGGACCCCAGGCGCTGACGGCTGCCACCGGCGTGCGCCAGGTCGGGACCGGCAGGCAGGGCTGCACCCCGCGTCTGCCACAACACCTGCAGCTTCTGCAGCCTGAAACACAGCTGGCTCAGGGGTTTCAATCAAGAGCCAAAAGATCTTGCTGGTCAATTTGGGGCAGAGAAAGGTCATCACTTCTAGCATGGCATAAGCCTGCCACTACATTTCTGTCAAGGACAATCACCTTGTTGCAGTGAAACTCCTGGGTAAAATACTGAAGCGCTTTCAGATTCATATTATCCGACATTTCGGTGACCTTCTTTTATACCTGCATTGCTTCATACTGCTGGTTGTGGGCACAAGTTCTTTGTACACTATCCTGGAAATTAAAAAGATCAGAAACAACACCCACCCCTCCCCCACCACCACCCCTTCCCCAGCCACAACCCTAACAAAACCAACCTCCAGAATGTTCAGGAGTTCAAATGAGAACAAGCATAGATGGGGCATAAAAAGATGGATCCTCCTTAGACATTTGTGCATGCAGTGCCCTGCAATCCACTAAGTTCTACTTCTCGTACACCAAATACCTGTCTTCGGAACTCCTTGTTCTCCATTCAAACCCTTCTGGGAGGGTAATCGAGGAGATACTCTTACATATTTTTAGCACATCTTGCACTAGGCAATTAAATCCAGTGCGCAGCATTACCTGACGAACTGAGGCGGTGACAAGGTCAATTAAGACCTGTTCATATCTTCATTTGGAGCTCTTCCAACTGCTTGAAAAGTGAAGCCTTGGACATTGAAGGTTCCGACTAAGGAAAATCCAAAACGTGGACAGCATCTCCCTTCTGCTGGAAGCCTTCAAGTTCACCACTGCAGTCTGCAGCCTACACAGATCATCTGAGGATTGTAAAAGTTCTCCAAGGAAGAACAAGAACAAGGCTAATGCATGCACACAAACGCTGATCAAAAGCACTTGATGCTCTTGGACAAAAAGATGTAACCTTCACTTTTGGAAAGACAAGGTGACTATGGCTGTCTCCACAGTACTCGTAGGAAAAAATCCCTGAAGTTTTGTAAAACCTCTTTTCAGGGCTTTGTTAACTTCATTTTTGTTAAGAATTGGGGAACACAGAGAGACCTGTCACTTTTTTTGCAGAATGCCATAGAAACTGCTACACTCACTTCAACAACAGTCCACGTAACTTTCTCTGCAAATACTGACCATATGCAGTTCTGGTTGATACAAACCCCCATTACCTAAGAAAAGGAACAACTCGGCAAGCAGTTTGCAAAGATGAACAACTTAGCACGATTGCGGCTGATGACATGCCCTGACTTTTTTTACCTTCAGCTGTGGGTGCCGTACCTTCCTACCCTCGCACATGCCACTCCAAGCTGCTTGCGTGGAGCTCTCGCACCACCTATGCCAAGCCGCCACCCTTCTTCAGCACCATCGCACCTACCACAAGGTAGCTGAATCAGAGGGAAAAGGAGGTCGCCAATGGAGGGAAGTTGTTCCCCCTGACAGCTAAGCTCCGACTCCGGGGTCCCTTATGTCCTTCCCAGGATAGGCAGGAAAACGCCTCGGCGGAGCGCAGCGCTGGGCGGGAGCGGCCGGCAGAGCACCGAGCGCGCTCCCCACTCCCTCCCGCCCGCGCCGCTGCGGAGACCCCGGCTTCGCCGGAATCGGCCACGTGCTGCACGGAGGGCAGCGCGGCAAAGGCGGTCGCCCCTCGTTACCCTAGGAAGGCCGGCCTCGGATCCCCGCTCTCTCCACCGGCACGGGCAGTGCCAGCAGACTGTCGCTGCGGCCGCCGCTGGCCGAAAGCCTCGCCGCGCACCGCCCGGCCGGCCCCGCCGCTCCGCGGGGTCACACGGCACCTGCCGTGGGCGGCAGCCGAGCGACAGCAAGCAGAAGCGCTCACCGCCGCGCCACTCGCCGCCCCGCCCGGGCGCTCCTCTCCTCGCGCTACCACCATGGCGCCGGCCCGCCCCGCCTTCCTCGTCGCCTGCGGCGCAACGCGGGTGCTCCGAGCCACGCAGCACGCGTGCGGCCGGGCCCTGCCGAGCCGCAGGCGGAGCCGGGGCACGGCCCGGGCGGGAGAGCTTCCGGCGAGGCTGGGCGGGCGGCGAGCGCGGCCGAGCGTGAACGCGCCAGGCGGGGTCGGCCGGCGGCGCGATGGGGAGCTAGATGGAGGCGGCAGCACCGCGCGGCATAAAAGAGCTGATCGTCCCGCAGCCGCCCGCTCCGCAGCCCCTCGGCTGCTGTCGAGAAGGGCCCCGGCCCTGGCCGCGCCGGTGGCGAGGTGGCTCCGCAGACCTCAGGCAGCCCTGGCGGGGCAGGGGAGCACTGCGAGCAGCCCCGGCGCCGCGCAGCCGTCTGTAACGCGCGGTGAGAGCCGCCGGGAACTATTTTGCACCTCCCGGGGGGCTGGGGAAGAGCACGGAGACCACGCAGCAGGTCGCTGCCGTTAGGGAAAATTAATCCACCATGCCTGAGGTTGATGTCCGAAAAGGAGACAGAGGAGTCCTGCAACATTCTTCGACTACAGGGAGAGTCCATGGGGCTTTTCCCATGGGGTCTGTCAAACGGTTGCGGGATGCAGCCCCCTTTTGATGTCAAGTTCCCAGCCACAGCACCCTCTTCCTTTTCCCCACTGGCTGAGGTATTCGGGAGATACAGACTTCCGGAACTGCCTACTCTATGCCCTCCTCTAATATGCACCCCCCTTTTGGCATCGAAAAGGAAGAAAAAAAACCATTTCTAATTCTATTAAGTCTTTGTTGCCTTGCTCTAGGTTCAGGAATTTAACACGGCCTTGATTAATCAACAGTCTCTGATGATTAGTAACAGTTCTAGAGAACTAATCGTTTCTTCTTTTACTTCACTCCGCATAAGTTCCTAGCCTTGTCTACAGGCCAATTCACACGGTCTGTTTGTAAAGACTCATCCATCTCATTCCTTTTAATCCCTCCTCTTTTTATTTGATCTGTATTTGTCTTTACAAACCTTAATTACCATTGATTTAATTTTTTCTTCTTGAGTCTTCTGGGCTTTTGCTATTATTTGCAGTGACATCCTTTTCTGTCCTTTTGTAGTCATTTCTGGATCAGGTAGGCATGGCTGCTAGCAGCATCCCCTTGACCACCTGCTGAAAGAGCTGCACCCAGCATGGTGTCACGCATGGTCAAAAGATTAGAGTTGCTATAGCATAGAAGAGGAGAAATGGTATTCATTTAGCCCAGAGCTGGCCAGTTAACCATGAAAACATGTCCCATTACCATCTTTTCAACACTTGGACAGGTCCATGAGCTGAGGTTATTTCCTCTGTTATTTGACCACTTTTCCGCTGTCATCTGCTTGCAAACAGCAGCTCGAGTCATTTAATTTCCCACAAACTCCTCCTTCTTCTGCTAACAGATAATCTAATACCATCCAATGTTGAAAATGCCACTTTCGTCATTGAAGTGGGTTGCTCAGCAAGACGGTCAAGAGCTGTGGCTGGCTGGTTGGTAATTATTTCTGAGACAGCTTGTACCCTAATTATCTCATTCAAATGATAAATGGGTTCCCAGGCATCTGGGATTAATTCCTTAGGTTTCCAAGTGGCTGGTCCATCATGTTGCGTAACTTGTTCTGGTGGCCATTCATCTTTTCCCCGTTTTGGGGTGCTCCCTGCAGCCAAGGCTGCATCAGCTGACTGCTTTTCTCGAATTAAATCATCACAGATTTGGATTCCTAAGCGATTTCCCTGAATTTGTAGTAGCAAAAAGAACAACGGTCTAATATACCCCAGGGATATACCATATCCCTGACCAGTTTGGAGGTAACCTGAGCTAAGCATGTTGGCCACAAATCCAATCATGTCCTTTCAAAGCCCGTGTTCCATTAGCAAAGGGGCCTTCCTACCCTTGGTCATCAATTGGTGGGTCAAAATACAGCAGGATTCCCTGGCCTAACGGTCCTCCAACAATAGCTGCCCCACCATAAGGGTCACAGCATTTGCATTTCCAAGCTCCCACACAGGGTTCCCATCTACATTTACATCTGCAAGTTGCTTGCTTGGATTTGGAGCAGAACTCACTAAAAGGCTTTGAGTTCCAATCCGCTGTTGCCATTCCCACTGCTAATCACAAACAACATGTCTTCTACTTGTGGGATTTTTGTGGGGACAGCTTAAAAATAGGTGGTCAAAAAAACCCCTTGTCCCTCCCCATTGCTTTACAGGCTTCCAAATGTTTTTGGTAAGAACACCTTACGCAGCTACCATTAGTGAGCTGAACAGCTATTTGATTGCAGTTGTCTTGATATTTGGAACAATTGTAAGGAGGGCAATTGTGGGTCCAAACCCAATTGTTTAAAGCCAGAGGGAAAGTCAATTGACAAACGCCTTTTCCTACATAGACCCGCCCTGTCCTGTTTAGGCAATAAGTGCCTGTTGGAGAAGAATGAAGTGGCCATGGACTTCCTTCTTTGGCCCCAAATCCCATCCTATTGTGGCCCTCACATTGACCCACCATTTAGGTTCAGCTGGGCTAGCCAACCATGGCCACTCTTCAGATCCTCCTGGCCTTCCACAGAGCCAGCAATTGCTAAGGTGAAAAACTTTTGCTACTTCTTCTGCTAAGGCTGCAAATTGATTCTCCCACTCCTGGCCTAAACTTAGCTGACCATATAAAAGTAGAGTTATTCAGGAAAATGTTTTAATAGTGTGATCTAATTAGCTAGTCTAATTTTCCCGTTGTCTTCTGCACCATCTGTGGCAATTGAAGACACAGAAACTACTTAACGTGAAACAAAGGCTGCAAGTATTAGCGCCCCAGTGAGTGGAGATTCTAGAGGAGGGATACCCATAGAGACTATTTCAGCAGGTGGTCTGTGGGTAGGCACGCAGGGCTTCCTCTGATGTCGAAGCACTGGCCCACTCCTGCAGAGTGTCACAGCCTCCCGGCCTTCTCCTCCAGCTGAGATGTGCAAATCTCTGAGGCTTCAGAGACCTTGACCCGAGAGTGACGGGTCCACCTGTGTCCAGCTGTCTTCATGGCTGTTTCTGTCGTCAGTGACACTTGGAATGGGCCACGCCATTTCAGAACCACTGGCGCTTCTTTCTGCTCCTTAACTAGGACTCAATCTCCTGGTTGGATGTTACAAGCAGCAAAGTCCAAAGGTGGGGCTTGTGCCAGCTGAGCTTCCTGTTGAAGGGGTTTTACAAGAAGCAGCATCCTGGCCACAGATGGTTTTAAATATACATCACTTACCTCTACTCCCCCACTAGGTTGAGACTTACCCGGGTAATTCATAACAACGACGGAAAGGGGGAGAACGGAATCTCTCTTCTGGCTCGGGCTCTCATTCTCACCAAAGCCAATGTCCAAAGCCCTAGCCATGGCATCTTGGTTTCTATTACCAGCTTCAAAAGGTGTTTATTTCTCTATTCATTGTTTTCTACCCGAGCCGAGCTCTGGGGGTGCCAGGGCCTATGGAGGTTCCATTGTGTTCCTAAAGAAGCCAAAACCCCTTGAAGGATCTTTCCTGTCAAATGAGTTCCCCTATCTGAGTCTATTGCTTCTACAATGCTGTATCTTGGAAAGATTTGTTCCAAAAATGCCTTAATACCTGATGCTGTCGTTGCTGAAGCAGTTGGAAATGCTTCTGGCCACCTTGCTAGCTGACATACCATTACCAGAAGAGATGAAGCCTTCCCACTTGGGGCATCTCAGGAAAATCCACCTGGCATCTTTGGAAGGGACCTGCAGCCCAAGGCCTCCCTCCCCTGGCAAGTTCCTTTGTAACTTGGCTGTTTGCTTTAGCACAGATCAAGCAACCTTCAACAGCTCGTTCTGCCAGTCTAAAAAGACCCCCAGCAACATCCAGCATGAGGAAGGCTTCTGCCAATCCTCAGGAGGTGCAAGGACTCTCTTCACGGAGTGCTTTTACTATTGGTAGGGCCAAAGCTTCTGGTATCTCTTGTTTGCCATCCCTTGTAAACCAATTATTGCCCTTTTTCTCTGCCACACGGCTTTTAACTGTATCTCAAACTCCTCTGGGAGAAAAGACAGCTTCCCGGCCAGTGATGGAGTCACTGCGAGCAAAGGGGGCATCTTGGAGAGTTCTGGCAGAAGTGTTGCTTTCTGACTTTCTTCATCCACCAAAAAGGAGACAGAGGAGGCCTGTAACATTCTTCAACTACAGGGAGAGGCCATGGGGCTTTTGCCATGGAGTCTCTCAACTGATTGCGGGACGCAGCCCCCTTTTGATGCGAAGTTCCTGGCAACAGCACCCTCGGAGGTACTCGGGAATTACAGACTTCCGGAACTGCCTACTCTAGGCTCCCCTCTAATATGCACCCCCCTCTTGGTATGGAAAAGGAAGAAAACGAAACTATTCCTAATGCTATTAAGTCTTTGCTGCCTTGCTCTAGGTTCAGCAATTTAACACGGCCTTGCCTGAGCAACAGTCTCTGTCGATTAGTAACAGTTTCTAGAACTAAGACTTTCTTCTGTTACGCCCCTACCAGTAAATTCCTAGCCTTGTCTAAGGACGGATTCACACGGTCTCTTTGTAAAGACACATCTATGTTACTTCTTTCACTCCCACACCTTCTTGGCAGTGGGATGGCTCCCCCCGGCACAGCACCTGGCACAAAACCCCCCTATGCGCACACGCACACCTGCACTTACCCTGCACTCCGCTGCACACACACACACACACACACACCTCCCGCACACTAACACCCCCCTCCACATCCCTGCCATGCTACTTGCAGTGGCCCCGCCCCTGCCATCCCGGCCGGCTGGCAGCACTTACTCCTCACATGCCTTGCGTTTCCTTGCTGCCCCCTCTGTAGCCTTCCCTCAACCTGCCTTTTCTCCCCTGCCTTGCATTGACTTGCTCACCCATCCCCCACCTGACTTCCTTTCACATTCGTCTAGCTCTGGCCTCACCTTTCCTTTTCCTTCTAGGACCCTCATTGCCTTGCCTCGCCTCGCCTCGCCAAGCCACCACTTGCCTTGCCCTGCCCTTGAAGCCCTCCCTTGCCTTGCATGACCTTGCTCACCCCTCCCCCACCTGGAATTCAAGACCCCTTTTCAATGACATTTCATGGCCTTGCCCTGCCCTTTCTGCTCCTCCTAGGAATCTCAAAGCTCTCAAGCATCTCCCGTGTTTCAGGATCACAGGAGAGGAAGACCAGGGGAGGACGCGTGTTGCCACACTCATCTCTATGGGCAGCCTTGGTCTGGGAGCAATCCTTGCATGTCTTGAATCTTGCAAGGGCAATTCACATTTTGCCCTTGAGCTCGGGGACCAGAATGAGAGTTCTTTTGCCTACAAAGGAAAGCAGGTAGCTCAAGTCTTTGAGGTGCAGAGGAGACATGACCCACGCGGGATCAAGGCCACACAAAGCACTTGGTCCTGGCTACTTTTGTGTACCAGCAGTCCTTGAATGTACTTCTCACCTGCCTTGCCTGGCCTTGCCTTGGCAACACAACAGTTTCCTTGCCGTGCCCTGCTAGCCCTCTGGAGCCCTCTGGAGCCTTGCATTCCTTTGCATGGCCATGCCCCGCCCTTGACCTGCCTACCGCTTTCCTCCAAGGCCTTGACTTGCCAAGCCCTTCCTGTTTCTGCCTGGCCTTCCCATCAGTGGACTTCCCTTCCTACGGCCAGCCTTGCCTCTAACGTCTGGGCCTTCTCTTGCCTACCACTCCATTTGCTTTCCCCTCACTGCTCTGGCCTTGCTTACCTCTCCCTTGACTTGCCCACAATTGCCTGCACTTGCTTTGCAGCGCCTTGCCTGCATGGAAGGCGAGGGCAAGAGTGGTAGGCAGGGCAAAGCAAAGCCAGCAAGTTGTAGGTAGTGCAAGGCAAGGCAGCAGAGGCAAAGGAAGCAGAGCAAGGGTAGCTTAAGAAGAACTAGACAAGGTACTGAAGGCAAGGCAAGGCCAAGAGACTCGGAGTGCCTTTCCTTGCCAAGGCAAGGACATAGTGCCAGTGTTGCTGGAGCAGATGTTAAGGTAGCACGGGGAGGAATAGAAAGTGCTGAGAACAGCGTGTGTGCTGCTAGTTTGAGGGGTGCAGTTGAAGTTGCAGGCAGCAAGATCTTCCTCAGCCCACACTGTTTTGAGCTCTGTTTTTGCCAGATGGTTTCAAGTTGGTGGGCAGAATCTGCGAGAGGGCAAAGATTGGTTTGGGCCAAAGAGGTTTGTCTGCCTCTTGGAGTGCGGTAGAAAGAAGAGTCCGATCTTGGAAGGGGAAGATGAGGGAAATCTTTTTGTCCTGAGGTGCTGTTGATTTGAGTGCAGGGACGTTTGCAACTTGCCTCTGCCCTTGGGGTGGTTTCGAGCAGCGCCTGGTGCTTGGCCTTCTTTTGCAAGTCGTCAGCGCCATCGTGTGCTTGTTTCGAGGAGCGCTGACAGTGCCGGGGAAAAAGCCAAGCGCTTCGCTGGCGCCGCCCCAAGTCGTGTGCGAGCAGTTGCTGGAAGAGCTCCGCTGTGCATCCAGCCTCTTGGAGACACAAAAGAATGTGATCCTGCGCGTAGCGGGGAAGCAAGAGGAATCTTTTCATTGTTGGCTGTGCAGTTTCTAAGCGGCAAAAGTCAAGGCAGCTCCAGCACGGCCTCTTTCTTTCAGAACCTTTTCTGTGCCATCATGAACATGCTCAACATGCAACTCGCACCCACTGAACTGCATCAAAGGTCCTGGAGAGACGCACTTTCCTTCAAGCTCTAGCTACCATCCTACCCTCCACCTCTCGCCGATCCCAAAGCCCTTCCGAACATGCAGCAGCTGCACGCAGAGAACAAGTGCTAGAAGAAGGCGTTGGCCTTCAGAGTCCCTCTAAAGTCTGTAAACTAAGCGAAACATTGCAGTGCACTTTCCTTCGCAACTATCTACAGAGCGTCATCACATTCTCTCAGAGTGGCTAAAGTCCACCCTTGCAGCACAGCAGCGTTTCTAGCCACAGTTCGGACTGAGAGATGGGCCAGGTGAGAAAGCATTTGTTGACTATCCCTCGTCTCTGGAAGACTTGCTACTCGCAGCGCAATCACGTGCACACACCTTCAGTGTGGCCAAGTTCAAGCAGCTAGAGCTCACAGAGACGGGAGAGTCAGGAGAGAAGCCGTTCCAAAAGTACCGTGTACTTAGGGCAGCATTCAAACTGTGCACAGCACTCTACAGCACTGTAGACCGTGGCTTCTCTGACAAGACGTGCCATCCCATTGTTGGCTCTCGCAGCTCGCTTGCTAGCTGCTCTCCTGAAGAAAAGAACTAGGAGGAAAAGCCAATGCTGGGCTGCACCTTCCCCTTGCCTCCCGTAAAGCCACTTCAACTCCCCGCTGCACTCTCTACTTCCCCTCTCCTTGGCATCGACCGCTGTGTTTTCTGCATCTCGGAGCCCAAAGGTAAGCGCCAGTGTTCCCAGGGATGCTTGGAAGAGGGAGAAGTAGTAGCACAAGTAGCTGCCGTTGAACTTCCTCCTTCTCAATGCTAACGTGAAGTCGGCAGGCAGGCGAGCGCCAGCCACGCTCCTTTCTCAGTTTGTACGCTGCGGACACGAGCCCGGTGCTCCGGCGCCTTCGTTCGGCCTCTTTAGTAGCCATGTGGCGCTTTCATTCTGCCGGAGTCGAAGCGTCGTCTACTTGTGGCACAAAGAGCACGGTGCCGGCAGCCAAATGCTCCAGCCGACTGCTTCTGCCGACACACGCCTGGGCTATGCAATTTCCCTCTCAGCGACATACAGCAGCACATTCGCTCTAAATGTAAAGGGAAAGATTCTCGGCTACGTCTGGCACAGAGAACAGTTTTAGTTCAACGGGCTTACCCAGAGCATGCCCCCGGACGCGTGGAAACCTGTATTTGCACCACATTCCAGTGGCAGTCCTCTTTCCTTTACAGGCTGCACAGCGCCGTCAGATGGCAGCGCTTCTCTGCACCTGCCTTCTCACTTCCAAGTAGCACCGCGCACATTAGAGCCTTGCAGGGAGAGAAGACGCGGCTAGGCGTCTCGCCCAGAAGAACGTGGCAGGGCGAAAAGGTGTTCTTCTTTTGTCTTCCTCGTCGCCCAGAGTGTGCTGCTGTGTTGAAAGTCTTGGCCAGCGAAAAGCTACACCAGCAAGTGTTTCTCTCCTGATGCATTGCGCTGAGCGAGAGCTGAGGAAAATCCTTGCACAGCACACTGTGGATGCGTGCAGTACACACGCTGAAGAGCGGCAAAGCTCAAAGTCATCGCTGGGCTTCAGTTCTGTCCAGACAGCAGAAGGCGAAGAACGAAGCGGCCGGGCACCGGCTGCATGTACATCGTGGAGCGAATTTCACATGTCCAGCCAAGAGCTGCTTCACAAGCAGATTCAGCTGAGAATGCTCTGGCTGCTTCACAAAGGAAGGTGCTGTGTTGCACTCCTGGACACTACCTGGTCAGAAGCAGGTTCTTACACCTTCAATGCTGCAGAGTCCATGCAGCTGGAGCACCCGCAGAAGGACGCGTCCAGCTAGAAGGCGTTCCTCAAGTACCCCCCTCTTCCAAGTAGCCTTGAAACTGAGCACAACACACTGCGGCTCGGCAGCTTCCTTCTCAGATAGACGTGCCGTCACACTATTCACTCTCGCAGCTCCGTTGCCCACTTGCATCAGCTGCTCCCAAAGAAAAAGGCTCCAGAAGTAAAAGCCACTGCTGGACTGCCCTTTCCCCTTGCCTCGCGTGAAGCACCAGAAACTGTCCGCTGCACTCTCTATTTCCTTTCTTCGTCGCATCTACCACTGTTATCTCTGCATCTCGAAGAATAAGCCCCGGCACAATTCTTTCCAGGGAAAGCTGGAAGACAAATAGGTAGCAGCACAAGTAGCTGCAAGTTGAACTTTAAGTTTCGAGCTGCTAACGTGAATCCGAAAACAAGCGAGTGGCAGGCACGCTTCCTCTTGCAGCCTGGGCGATGCACACACCAGCTCCGTGCTCTGCCTTCATTCTTACGCCCTTCGTAGCAGGTCGCGCTTTCGTTTTGCTGGAGACGACCCGTCGTCTACTTCTCGCCCAGAGAGCACGGTGCCGGCAGCCAAATGCTGCAGGCTGCTGCTTCTGCCGAAACACACCTTGGCTATGCAATTTCTCTCTAGCGCTGAAGTAGCACCACATTCTCTTTGCTTTGTAGCCAGCAGCTTTACGGAAAGCTTCTCGGCTACGTCTGGCACAGAGAACAGCTTTATTTTAACCGGCTTAGCCGGAGCTTGTCCCCAACGCGTGGGAACTTGTATTTGCGCCACATTCCAGGGGTAGTCTTCTTTCCTTTACAGGCTGCACAACGCCGGCAGATGGCAGTGCTTCTCTGCACCTGCCTTCTCACTTCCAAGTAGCACCGCGCACATAAGAGCCTTGCAGCGAGAGAAGACGCGGCTAGGCGTCTCGCCCAGAAGAACGTGGCAGGGCGAAAAGGTGTTCTTCTTTTGTCTTCCTCGTCGCCCAGAGTGTGCTGCTGTGTTGAAAGTCTTGGCCAGCGAAAAGCTACACCAGCAAGTGTTTCTCTCCTGATGCATTGCGCTGAGCGAGAGCTGAGGAAAATCCTTGCACAGCACCCTGTGGATGCGTGCAGTACACACGCTGAAGAGCGGCACGGCTAGAAGTCATCGCTGGGCTTCAGTTCTGTCCAGACAGCAGAAGGCGAAGAACGAAGCAGCTGGGCACCGGCTGCATGTACATCGTGGAGCGAATTTCACATGTCCAGCCAAGAGCTGCTTCACAAGCAGATTCAGCTGAGAATGCTCTGGCTGCTTCACAAAGGAAGGCGCAGCTGTTGCACTCCTGGACACTACCTGGCCAGTAGCAGGTTCTTACACCTTCAATGCTACAGAGTCCATGCAGCTGGAGCACCCGCAGAAGGACGCGTCCAGCTAGAAGGCGTTCCTCAAGTACCCCCCTCTTCCAAGTAGCCTTGAAACTGAGCACAACACACTGCGGCTCGGCAGCTTTCTTCTCTCACACTATTCACTCTTGCAGCTCCCTTGCCCACTTGCAGCAGCTGCTGCCAAAGAAAAAAGCTCCAGAAGTAAAAGCCACTGCTGGACTGCCCTTTCCCCTTGCCTCACGTGAAGCACCTGAAACTGTCCGCTGCACTCTCCTTTCTCCGCCGTATGGCGAAGCATAAACCTAACCGCAATTGTTTCCAGGGCAAAGCTGGAAGAGAAATAGGTAGCAGCACAAGTAGCTGCAAGTTGAACTTTAAGTTTCGAGCTGCTAACGTGAATCCGAAAACAAGCGAGTGGCAGCCACGCTTCCTCTTGCAGCCTGGGCGATGCACACAGCAGCTCCGTGCTCTGCCTTCATTCTTACGCCCTTCGTAGCAGGTCGCGCTTTCGTTTTGCTGGAGACGACCCGTCGTCTACTTCTCGCCCAGAGAGCACGGTGCCGGCAGCCAAATGCTGCAGGCTGCTGCTTCTGCCGAAACACGCCTGGGCTATGCAATTTCTCTCTAGCGCTGAAGTAGCACCACATTCTCTTTGCTTTGTAGCCAGCATCTTTACGGAAAGCTTCTCGGCTACGTCTGGCACAGAGAACAGCTTTATTTTAACCGGCTTAACCGGAGCTTGTCCCCAACGCGTGGGAACTTGTATTTGCACCACATTCCAGTGGCAGTCCTCTTTCCTTTACAGGCTGCACAGCGCCGTCAGATGGCAGCGCTTCTCTGCACCTGCCTTCTCACTTCCAAGTAGCACCGCGCACATTAGAGCCTTGCAGGGAGAGAAGACGCGGCTAGGCGTCTCGCCCAGAAGAACGTGGCAGGGCGAAAAGATATTCTTCCTTTCTCTTTCTTCTTGCCCGAATTGTGCTGCTGTGTTGAAAGTCTTGGCCAGCGAAAAGCTACTCCAGCAAGTGTTTCTCTCCTGATGCATTTCGCTGAGCGAGACCTACGCGGACAGTTTGGACCCTGTGGAGCAGCAAGAAAATGACTGTACGTCGAGCTGAGGAAAATCCGTGCACAGCGCACTGTGGCCGCGTGCAGTGTTCGCGCTGAAGAGCGGCAAAGCTCAAAGGCATCGCTGGGCTTCAGTTCTGTCCAGACAGCAGAAGGCGAAGAACGAAGCAGCTGAGCACCGGCTGCATGTACTCAGTGAAGCGAATTTCACATGTCCAGCCAAGAGCTGCTTCACAAGCAGATTCAGCTGAGAATGCTCTGGCTGCTTCACAAAGGAAGGCGCAGCTGTTGCACTCCTGGACACTACCTGGCCAGTAGCAGTTTCTTACACCTTCAATGCTACAGAGTCCATGCAGCTGGAGCACCCCCAGAAGGACGCGTCCAGCTAGAAGGCGTTCCTCAAGTACCCCCCTCTTCCAAGTAGCCTTGAAACTGAGCACAACACACTGCGGCTCGGCAGCTTTCTTCTCTCACACTATTCACTCTTGCAGCTCCCTTGCCCACTTGCAGCAGCTGCTGCCAAAGAAAAAAGCTCCAGAAGTAAAAGCCACTGCTGGACTGCCCTTTCCCCTTGCCTCACGTCAAGCACCTGAAACTGGCGGCTGCACTCTCTATTCCCATTCTCCGTCGCATCTACCACTGTAATGTCTGCATCTCGAAGCATAAGCCCCGGCACAATTCTTTCCAGGGAAAGCTGGAAGAGAAATAGGTAGCAGCACATGTAGCTGCAAGTTGAACTTTCTGTTTTCAACTGCTAATTCGAATCTGAAAACAAGCGAGTGGCAGCCACGCTTCCTCTTGCAGCCTGTGCTATGCACACACCAGCTCGGTGCTTCTGCCTTCATTCTTATGCTCTTCGTACCATTTCGTTCTTTTCATTCTGCCGGAGTCGAACCGTCGTCATCTTGTCGCACAGAGGGAACGCCGGCAGAGAAACCCTCCAGAGAAACGCTCCAGGTTGCTGTCTCTTCCGAAACACCCCTGGGCTGTGCACTTTCCTTCGCTGCCCTTGGTAGCACCACATTCTCTTTGCTTTGTAGCCTGAATGTAAAGGGAAAGAGTCTCAGCTAGGTCTAGCACCGAGAACAGCTCTAGTTCAACGGGCTTACCCGGCGCTTACCCCGACCCGTGGCAACTTGTATTTGCACCACATTCCAGGGGTAGTCTTTCTTTCCTTTACAGCCTGCACAGCGCCGGCAGATGGCAATGCTTCTCTGCACCTGCCTTCTCACTTCCAAGTAGCACCGCGCACATTAGAGCCTTGCAGGGAGCAAAGACGTGGATAAATGTGTGGCAGAGAAAATCGTGCAAAGACGAAAAGATGGTCTTCTTTTGTCCTCCTCGTCGCCCAGATTGTGCTGCTGTGCTGAAAGCGTGCGTTTTATTACCCCTTCTCGCAGTAAGACTATGTGCTGCGTTGCAACTGTTGGCCAGCGGAAGGCTAATGCAGCAAGTGCTTCTCTCCTGACACATTTCTCTGAGCGAGAGCTTGTGCGGACAGTTGGGCTCTGCCAAGCAGAAAGGCTGTACTTGCACGTAGCGCTGAGGAAAATCCGTGCACTGCGCACTGTGGATGCGTGCAGTACACACACTGAAGAGAGCCAAAGCTGAATGCTTCAGTTCTGTCCAGCGCCGGTAAGGGAGAAGAACGCAGCCGCAGGCCACTGGGCTGGTGTGTGCGATGACTAGGAGCTTTGCCGCTCTTCTGCGTGTCTACTGCACGCATCCACAGTGCGCAGTGCACGGATTTTCCTCAGCTCTCGCTCAGCAAAATGCATCAGGAGGGAAGCACATGATGGATTAGCCTTTCACTGGCCAACAGTTCCAACGCAGCACCACAGTCTTCTTGCGAGAAGGGGTAATAAAACACATGTATTGTCCCGGAACAGTTCTCTGGGCGAGCCGTAGCCGAGAATCTTTCCCTTAAGATAAAGACCACAACGCAGACAGAATGTTGTGCTACCTAGCGCTAGAGAGAAATTGCATAGCCCAGGCGTGTTTGGGCAGAAGCAGCAGCCTGCAGCATTTGGCTGCCGGCACCGCGCTCTCTGCGCGAGAAGTAGACGACGGGTCGTCTCCAGCAAAACGAAAGCGCGACCTGCTACGACGAGCGTAAGAATGAAGGCAGAGCACGGAGCTGCTGTGGGCATCGCACAGGCTGCAAGAGGAAGCGTGGCTGCCACTCGCTTGTTTTCGGCTTCATCTTAGCAGTCGGAAACTTGCAGCTACTTGTGCGGCTACCTATTTCTCTTCCAGCTTTCCCAGGAGAGAACTGTGCCGGGGTTTATGCTTCGAGATGCAGACATTACAGTGGTAGATGCGACGGAGAATGGAAATAGAGAGTGCAGCGGACAGTTTCAGGTGCTTGACGTGAGGCAAGGGGAAAGGGCAGTCCAGCAGTGGCTTTTACTTCTGGAGCTTTTTTCTTTGGCAGCAGCTGCTGCAAGTGGGCAACGGAGCTGCGAGAGTGCATAATGTGACGGCACGTCTATCTGAGAAGGAAGCTGCCGAGCCGCAGTGTGTTGTGCTCAGTTTCAAGGCTACTTGGAAGAGGGGGGTACTTGAGGAACGCCTTCTAGCTGGACGCGTCCTTCTGCGGGTGCTCCAGCTGCATGGACTCTGCAGCATTGAAGGTGTAAGAACCTGCTTCTGACCAGGTAGTGTCCAGGAGTGCAACAGCTGCGCCTTCCTTTGTGAAGCAGCCAGAGCATTCTCAGCTGAATCTGCTTGTGAAGCAGCTCTTGGCTGGACATGTGAAATTCGCTCCACGATGTACATGCAGCCGGTGCCCAGCTGCTTCGTTCTTCGCCTTCTGCTGTCTGGACAGAACTGAAGCCCAGCGATGACTTCTAGCCGTGCCGCTCTTCAGCGTGTGTACTGCACGCATCCACAGTGTGCTGTGCAAGGATTTTCCTCAGCTCTCGCTCAGCGCAATGCATCAGGAGAGAAACACTTGCTGGTGTAGCTTTTCGCTGGCCAAGACTTTCAACACAGCGGCACACTCTGGGCGACGAGGAAGACAAAAGAAGAACACCTTTTCGCCCTGCCACGTTCTTCTGGGCGAGACGCCTAGCCGCGTCTTCTCTCGCTGCAAGGCTCTAATGTGCGCGGTGCTACTTGGAAGTGAGAAGGCAGGTGCAGAGCGCACGGCCATCTGCCGGCGTTGTGCAGCCTGTAAAGGAAAGAAGACTACCCCTGGAATGTGGTGCAAATACGAGTTCCCACACGTCGGGGGCATGCTCTGGGTAAGCCCGTTGAACTAAAACTGTTCTCTGTGCCAGACGTAGCCGAGAATCTTTCCCTTTACATTTAGAGCGAATGTGCTGCTGTATGTCGCTGAGAGGGAAAGTGCATAGCCCAGGCGTGTGTCGGCAGAAGCAGTCGGCTGGAGCATTTGGCTGCCGGCACCGTGCTCTCTGTGCCACAAGTAGACGACGCTTCGACTCCGGCAGAATGAAAGCGCCACATGGCTACTAAAGAGGCCGAACGAAGGCGCCGGAGCACCGGGCTCGTGTCCGCAGCGTCCAAACTGAGAAAGGAGCGTGGCTGGCGCTCGCCTGCCTGCCGACTTCACGTTAGCATTGAGAAGGAGGAAGTTCAACGGCAGCTACTTGTGCTACTACTTCTCCCTCTTCCAAGCATCCCTGGGAACACTGGCGCTTACCTTTGGGCTCCGAGATGCAGAAAACACAGCGGTCGATGCCAAGGAGAGGGGAAGTAGAGAGTGCAGCGGGGAGTTGAAGTGGCTTTACGGGAGGCAAGGGGAAGGTGCAGCCCAGCATTGTCTTTTCCTCCTAGTTCTTTTCTTCAGGAGAGCAGCTAGCAAGCGAGCTGCGAGAGCCAACAATGGGATGGCACGTCTTGTCAGAGAAGCCACGGTCTACGGTGCTGTAGAGTGCTGTGCACAGTTTGAATGCTGCCCTAAGTACACGGTACTTTTGGAACGGCTTCTCTCCTGACTCTCCCGTCTCTGTGAGCTCTAGCTGCTTGAACTTGGCCACACTGAAGGTGTGTGCACGTGATTGCGCTGCGAGTAGCAAGTCTTCCAGAGACGAGGGATAGTCAACAAATGCTTTCTCACCTGGCCCATCTCTCAGTCCGAACTGTGGCTGGAAACGCTGCTGTGCTGCAAGGGTGGACTTTAGCCACTCTGAGAGAATGTGATGACGCTCTGAAGATAGTTGCGAAGGAAAGTGCTGGTCACTGCAATGTTTCGCCTAGTTTACAGACTTTAGAGGGACTCTGAAGGCCAACGCCTTCTTCTAGCACTTGTTCTCTGCGTGCAGCTGCTGGATGTTTGGAAGGGCTTTGGGATCGGCGAGAGGTGGAGGGTAGGATGGTAGCTAGAGCTTGAAGGAAAGTGCGTCTCTCCAGGACCTTTGATGCAGTTCAGTGGGTGCGAGTTGCATGTTGAGCATGTTCATGATGGCACAGAAAAGGTTCTGAAAGAAAGAGGCCGTGCTGCAGCTGCCTTGACTTTTGCCGCTTAGTAACTGCACAGCCAACAATGAAAAGATTCCTCTTGCTTCCCCGCTACGCGCAGGATCACATTCTTTTGTGTCTCCAAGAGGCAGGATGCACAGCGGAGCTCTTCCACCGACTGCTCGCACACGACTTGGGGCGGCGCCAGCGAAGCGCTTGGCTTTTTCCCCGGCACTGTCAGCGCTCCTCGAAACAAGCACACGATGGCGCTGACGACTTGCAAAAGAAGGCCAAGCGCCTGGCGCTGCTCGAAACCACCCCAAGGGCAGAGGCAAGTTGCAAACGTCCCTGCACTCAAATCAACAGCACCTCAGGACAAAAAGATTTCCCTCATCTTCCCCTTCCAAGAGCGGACTCTTCTTTATACCGCACTCCAAGAGGCAGACAAACCTCTTTGGCCCAAACCAATCTTTGCCCTCTCGCAGATTCTGCCCACCAACTTGAAACCATCTGGCAAAAACAGAGCTCAAAACAGTGCGGGCTGAGGAAGATCTTGCTGCCTGCAACTTCAACTGCACCCCCCAAACTAGCAGCACACACGCTGTTCTCAGCACTTTCCTTCTCAGCTCTAGCTACCATCCTAAGCCTTCCCTCTCCCAGAGTCAGCATCCAAAGACAACGGCACCACGGACTGCTCACACACTAAAGGCACCAGGACAAAAGGCTCACAAGCTTGGCCTTTGCATTCCCACGGACAGCTCAACAGCTCTAAGCCAGAGAGAGCTCTGCCTCTTGGGAAAAGCCTTTAAAATCCCTAAGAGCACCTGATGTGCACATCCAAACCTGCTTTCCTTGCCAAAGAGAGCAACTACAAGCCCATCTCCAAAGAAACGGCATCCCCTCCTCCAAAATACAACACATCCATCCACTGAGCCACCTCCAGTATTGAATAGATCCAACAATTGTCCCTACACACCCAGGGGCCAGAAGAGAAATGTCTTGCTGGACTATTCCTCCCCATGCTACCTTAACATCTGCTCCAGCAACACTGGCACTATGTCCTTGCCTTGGCAAGGAAAGGCACTCCGAGTCTCTTGGCCTTGCCTTGCCTTCAGTACCTTGTCTAGTTCTTCTTAAGCTACCCTTGCTCTGCTTCCTTTGCCTCTGCTGCCTTGCCTTGCACTACCTACAACTTGCTGGCTTTGCTTTGCCCTGCCTACCACTCTTGCCCTCGCCTTCCATGCAGGCAAGGCGCTGCAAAGCAAGTGCAGGCAATTGTGGGCAAGTCAAGGGAGAGGTAAGCAAGGCCAGAGCAGTGAGGGGAAAGCAAATGGAGTGGTAGGCAAGAGAAGGCCCAGACGTTAGAGGCAAGGCTGGCCGTAGGAAGGGAAGTCCACTGATGGGAAGGCCAGGCAGAAACAAGAAGGGCTCGGCAATCCAAGGCCCTGGAGGAAAGCAGTAGGCAGGTCAAGGGCGGGGCATGGACGTGCAAAGGAATGCAAGGCTCCAGAGAGCTAGCAGGGCAAGGCAAGGAAACTGTTGTGTTGCCAAGGCAAGGCAAGGATAGGCAAGGCAGGTGAGAAGTACATTCGAGGACTGCTGGCACACAAAAGCGGCCAGGACCAACTGCTCTGTGTGGCCTTGCTTGGCGAGGCGAGGCAAGGCAATGAGGGTCCTAGAAGGAAAAGGAAAGGTGAGGCCAGAGCTAGACGAATGTGAAAGGAAGTCAGGTGGGGGATGGGTGAGCAAGTCAATGCAAGGCAGGGGAGAAAAGGCAGGTTGAGGGAAGGCTACAGAGAGGGCAGCAAGGAAATGCAAGGCATGGGGAAGCACGTGAGGAGTGAGTGCTGCCAGCCGGCCGGGATGGCAGGGGCGGGGCAACTGCAAGTAGCATGGCGGGGAGGTGGAGGGGGGTGTTAGTGTGCGGGAGGTGTGTGTGTGTGTGTGTGTGCAGCGGAGTGCAGGGTAAGTGCAGGTGTGTGTGTATGTGCATAGGGGGGTTTTGTGCCAGGTGCTGTGCCGGGGGGAGCCGTCCTACTGCCAAGAAGGTGTGGGAGTGAAAGGAGTAACATAGATGTGTCTTTACAAAGAGACCGTGTGAATCTGTCCTTAGACAAGGCTAGGAATTTACTGGTAGGGGCGTAACAGAAGAAAGTCTTAGTTCTAGAAACTGTTACTAATCGACAGAGACTGTTGCTCAGCCAAGGCCGTGTTAAATTGCTGAACCTAGAGCAAGGCAGCAAAGACTTAATAGCATTAGGAATAGTTTCGTTTTCTTCCTTTTCCATACCAAGAGGGGGGTGCATATTAGAGGGGAGCCTAGAGTAGGCAGTTCCGGAAGTCTGTAATTCCCGAGTACCTCCGAGGGTGCTGTTGCCAGGAACTTTGCATCAAAAGGGGGCTGCGTCCCGCAATCAGTTGAGAGACTTCATGGCAAAAGCCCCATGGCCTCTCCCTGTAGTTGAAGAATGTTACAGGCCTCCTCTGTCTCCTTTTTGGTGGATGAAGAAAGTCAGAAAGCAACACTTCTGCCAGAACTCTCCAAGATGCCCCCTTTGCTCGCAGTGACTCCATCACTGGCCGGGAAGCTGTCTTTTCTCCCAGAGGAGTTTGAGATACAGTTAAAAGCCGTGTGGCAGAGAAAAAGGGCAATAATTGGTTTACAAGGGATGGCAAACAAGAGATACCAGAAGCTTTGGCCCTACCAATAGTAAAAGCACTCCGTGAAGAGAGTCCTTGCACCTCCTGAGGATTGGCAGAAGCCTTCCTCATGCTGGATGTTGCTGGGGGTCTTTTTAGACTGGCAGAACGAGCTGTTGAAGGTTGCTTGATCTGTGCTAAAGCAAACAGCCAAGTTACAAAGGAACTTGCCAGGGGAGGGAGGCCTTGGGCTGCAGGTCCCTTCCAAAGATGCCAGGTGGATTTTCCTGAGATGCCCCAAGTGGGAAGGCTTCATCTCTTCTGGTAATGGTATGTCAGCTAGCAAGGTGGCCAGAAGCATTTCCAACTGCTTCAGCAACGACAGCATCAGGTATTAAGGCATTTTTGGAACAAATCTTTCCAAGATACAGCATTGTAGAAGCAATAGACTCAGATAGGGGAACTCATTTGACAGGAAAGATCCTTCAAGGGGTTTTGGCTTCTTTAGGAACACAATGGCACCTCCATAGGCCCTGGCACCCCCAGAGCTCGGCTCGGGTAGAAAACAATGAATAGAGAAATAAACACCTTTTGAAGCTAGAAACCAAGATGCCATGGCTAGGGCTTTGGACATTGGCTTTGGTGAGAATGAGAGCCCGAGCCAGAAGAGAGATTCCGTTCTCCCCCTTTCCGTCGTTGTTATGAATTACCCGGGTAAGTCTCAACCTAGTGGGGGAGTAGAGGTAAGTGATGTATATTTAAAACCATCTGTGGCCAGGATGCTGCTTCTTGTAAAACCCCTTCAACAGGAAGCTCAGCTGGCACAAGCCCCACCTTTGGACTTTGCTGCTTGTAACATCCAACCAGGAGATTGAGTCCTAGTTAAGGAGCAGAAAGAAGCGCCAGTGGTTCTGAAATGGCGTGGCCCATTCCAAGTGTCACTGACGACAGAAACAGCCATGAAGACAGCTGGACACAGGTGGACCCGTCACTCTCGGGTCAAGGTCTCTGAAGCCTCAGAGATTTGCACATCTCAGCTGGAGGAGAAGGCCGGGAGGCTGTGACTGCTGGAGTGGGCCGGAGCAGTAGCCAGTGCTTCGACATCAGAGGAAGCCCTGCGTGCCTACCCACAGACCACCTGCTGAAATAGTCTCTATGGGTATCCCTCCTCTAGAATCTCCACTCACTGGGGCGCTAATACTTGCTGGATTCTTTTATGTTAAGTGGTTTCTGTGTCTTCAATTGCCACAGGTGCTGCAGCAGACAACGGGAAAATTAGACTAGCTAATTAGATCACATTATTAAAATATTTTCCTTACTAGTTCTACTTTTATATGGTCAGCTAAGTTTAGGCCAGGAGTGGGAGAATCAGTTTGCAGCCTTAGCAGAAGAAGTAGCAAAAGTTTTTCACCTTAGCAATTGCTGGCTCTGTGGAGGGCCAGGAGGATCTGAAGAGTGCCTATGGTTGGCTAGCCCAGCTGAACCTAAGTGGTGGCTCAACACCTGACATGAGGTCCATACTAGGACGGGATTTGGGGCCAAAGAAGGAAGTCCATGGCTATAGGAGAAGGTTTCACGAAGGATGTCTGGACTTCAGGTGGCTCTCTTGAAAGCTGTTTATTGCATAGGTGAAGTTACAGCATTTCAGGGAGCGGCTATCCAGAGCCAGCCCTATAGCTGCCAGCTCCAGCTGTAGGCATACCTGAAGCCGCTTGCTGTTCAAGTTACAGAGCATTCTATACTTTTCTTTGCAGAGTATCTTAGCACGTAACAACCAATAAGCACCATACACAATACCTTGACATTGGCCTATAGCCTATCATAGCTACTACCATCACCATATTATAGTCATTATTATCCAATCACAAGAGTAAGTTACAATTTAAGCTTCCAGTGGAAAATTCTTAGACCTTTCTTCTTCTTGCTACATCAACATTTCTTGTTTGCCTGCCATATCTTTCTTTTTGCTAAAGACACCTTTTCTATTCACTTATGCTCTTCTTGAGACTTACTTACTTGGTGAAAAACATGTCTTTGTTTGTAATCACATACCTTTGTCCTGCTCCTAAAAATCTCCTTCCAACTCATCTCCAACCTTTGCCTTCTCAGTTACTCAGCGATCACTGTTTCAGCAAAACACCTTTTCTTCTATATCAAAACTTGCTTTCATTTCTACCTCATCCCCAGCTTCTACATTCTCAGACCTTGCTGCCAAGCCTACATACCCGTGAAACTTTCTTACCAAACTTTCATCCTCCCCAACACATGGCCACTTCATTCTTCTCCAACAGGCACTTATTGCCTAAACAGGACAGGGCGGGTCTATGTAGGAAAAGGCGTTTGTCAATTGACTTTCCCTCTGGCTTTAAACAATTGGGTTTGGACCCACAATTGCCCTCCTTACAATTGTTCCAAATATCAAGACAATTGCAATCAAATAGCTGTTCAGCTCACTAATGGTAGCTGCGTAAGGTGTTCTTACCACACTTACCAAAACATTTGGAAGCCTGTAAAGCAATGGGGAGGGACAAGGGGTTTTTTTGACCACCTATTTTTAAGCTGTCCCCACAAAAATCCCACAAGTAGAAGACATGTTGTTTGTGATTAGCAGTGGGAATGGCAACAGCGGATTGGAACTCAAAGCCTTTTAGTGAGTTCTGCTCCAAATCCAAGCAAGCAACTTGCAGATGTAAATGTAGATGGGAACCCTGTGTGGGAGCTTGGAAATGCAAATGCTGTGACCCTTATGGTGGGGCAGCTATTGTTGGAGGACCGTTAGGCCAGGGAATCCTGCTGTATTTTGACCCACCAATTGATGACCAAGGGTAGGAAGGCCCCTTTGCTAATGGAACACGGGCTTTGAAAGGACATGATTGGATTTGTGGCCAACATGCTTAGCTCAGGTTACCTCCAAACTGGTCAGGGATATGGTATATCCCTGGGGTATATTAGACCGTTGTTCTTTTTGCTACTACAAATTCAGGGAAATCGCTTAGGAATCCAAATCTGTGATGATTTAATTCGAGAAAAGCAGTCAGCTGATGCAGCCTTGGCTGCAGGGAGCACCCCAAAACGGGGAAAAGATGAATGGCCACCAGAACAAGTTACGCAACATGATGGACCAGCCACTTGGAAACCTAAGGAATTAATCCCAGATGCCTGGGAACCCATTTATCATTTGAATGAGATAATTAGGGTACAAGCTGTCTCAGAAATAATTACCAACCAGCCAGCCACAACTCTTGACCGTCTTGCTGAGCAATCCACTTCAATGAGGAAAGCGGTATTTCAACATTGGATGGTATTAGAATATCTGTTAGCAGAAGAAGGAGGAGTTTGTGGGAAATTAAATGACTCGAGCTGTTGTTTGCAAGCAGATGACAGCGGAAAATGGTCAAACAAATAACAGAGGAAATAACCTCAGCTCATGGACCTGTCCAAGTGTTGAAAGGATGGTAATGGGACATGTTTTCCTGGCTAACTGGCCAGCTATGGGCTAAATTGTTACAGCAGGGATTACTGTAACACGCCTATATCAAACCAGGAATCCCGTGGAAAAGAAGTAGATATGGACAGATTGGTGGTAGATGTTTCAGAGGTCTTTATTTCTCCAGCCGCATGGCCGGGGCTCTGCTCAGGAACTCCCCCAGTCACGGGACCCGAGGGTCCTTGGCCACACCGGGGAACACAAACCAACCAAGGGGGAATGAAGCTGACCAGGGGCAGGGAAACCCCGTGTCTCCCCCCCAGGGCCCATCGCCCAGGGCTCCATGGCAGGGGGGGAGACCCCAACACTAAATGAATGCCATTTCTCCTCTTCTATGCTATAGCAACTCTAATCTTTTGACCATACGTGACACCATGCTGGGTGCAGCTCTTTCAGCAGGTAGCAGCCATGCCTACCTGATCCAGAAACGACTACAAAAGGACAGAAGAGGATGTCACTGCAAATAATAGCAAAAGCCCAGAAGACTCAAGAAGAAAAAATTAAATCAATGGTAATTAAGGTTTGTAAAGACAAATACAGATTAAATAAAAAAAGGAGGGATTAAAAGGAATGAGATGGATGAGTCTTTACAAACAGACCGTGTGAATCGGCCTGTAGACAAGGCTAGGAACTTATGCGGAGTGAAGTAACAGAAGAAACGATTAGTTCTCTAGAACTGTTACTAATCATCAGAGACTGTTGATTAATCAAGGCCGTGTTAAATTCCTGAACCTAGAGCAAGGCAACAAAGACGTAATAGAATTAGGAATGGTTTCTTCTTCTTTCTTTTCGATGCCAAAAGGGGGGTGCATATTAGAGGAGGGCATAGAGTAGGCAGTTCCGGAAGTCTGTATCCCCCTAATACCTCAGCCAGTGGAGAAAAGGAAGAGGGCGTTGTGGCCGGGAACTTGGCATCAAAAAGGGGCTGCATCCCGCAACCGTTTGACAGACCCCATGGGAAAAGCCCCAGGGACTCTCCCTGTAGTCGAAGAATGTTGCAGGACTCCTCTGTCTCCTTTTCGGACATAAACCTCAGGCATGGTGGATTAATTTTCCCTAACGGCAGCGACATGCTGCGTGGTCTCCGTGCTCCTCCCCAGCCCCCCGGGAGGTGCAAAATAGTTGCCGGCGGCTCTCACCGCGCGTTACAGACGGCTGCGCGGCGCCGGGGCTGCTCGCAGTGCTCCCCTGCCCCGCCAGGGCGGCCTGAGGTCTGCGGAGCCACCTCGCCACCGGCGCGGCCAGGGCCGGGGCCCTTCTCGACAGCAGCCGAGGGGCTGCGGAGCGGGCGGCTGCGGGACGATCAGCTCTTTTATGCCGCGCCGTGCTGCCGCCTCCATCTAGCTCCCCATCGCGCCGCCGGCCGACCCCGCCTGGCGCGTTCACGCTCGGCCGCGCTCGCCGCCCGCCCAGCCTCGCCGGAAGCTCTCCCGCCCGGGCCGTGCCCCGGCTCCGCCTGCGGCTCGGCAGGGCCCGGCCGCACGCGTGCTGCGTGGCTCGGAGCACCCGCGTTGCGCCGCAGGCGACGGGGAAGGCGGGGCGGGCCGGCGCCATGGTGGTAGCGCGAGGAGAGGAGCGCCCGGGCGGGGCGGCGAGTGGCGCGGCGGTGAGCGCTTCTGCTTGCTGTCGCTCGGCTGCCGCCCACGGCAGGTGCCGTGTGACCCCGCGGAGCGGCGGGGCCGGCCGGGCGGTGCGCGGCGAGGCTTTCGGCCAGCGGCGGCCGCAGCGACAGTCTGCTGGCACTGCCCGTGCCGGTGGAGAGAGCGGGGATCCGAGGCCGGCCTTCCTAGGCTAACGAGGGGCGACCGCCTTTGCCGCGCTGCCCTCCGTGCAGCACGTGGCCGATTCCGGCGAAGCCGGGGTCTCCGCAGCGGCGCGGGCGGGAGGGAGTGGGGAGCGCGCTCGGTGCTCTGCCGGCCGCTCCCGCCCAGCGCTGCGCTCCGCCGAGGCGTTTTCCTGCCTATCCTGGGAAGGACATAAGGGACCCCGGAGTCGGAGCTTAGCTGTCAGGGGGAACAACTTCCCTCCATTGGCGACCTCCTTTTCCCTCTGATTCAGCTACCTTGTGGTAGGTGCGATGGTGCTGAAGAAGGGTGGCGGCTTGGCACAGTTGCTGGCATAGGTGGTGCGAGAGCTCCACGCAAGCAGCTTGGAGTGGCATGTGCGAGGGTAGGAAGGTACGGCACCCACAGCTGAAGGTAAAAAAAGTCAGGGCATGTCATCAGCCGCAATCGTGCTAAGTTGTTCATCTTTGCAAACTGCTTGCCGAGTTGTTCCTTTTCTTAGGTAATGGGGGTTTGTATCAACCAGAACTGCATATGGTCAGTATTTGCAGAGAAAGTTACGTGGACTGTTGTTGAAGTGAGTGTAGCAGTTTCTATGGCATTCTGCAAAAAAGTGACAGGTCTCTCTGTGTTCCCCAATTCTTAACAAAAATGGAGTTCACAAAGCCCTGAAAAGAGGTTTTACAAAACTTCAGGGATTTTTTCCTACGAGTACTGTGGAGACAGCCATAGTCACCTTGTCTTTCCAAAAGTGAAGGTTACATCTTTTTGTCCAAGAGCATCAAGTGCTTTTGATCAGCGTTTGTGTGCATGCATTAGCCTTGTTCTTGTTCTTCCTTGGAGAACTTTTACAATCCTCAGATGATCTGTGTAGGCTGCAGACTGCAGTGGTGAACTTGAAGGCTTCCAGCAGAAGGGAGATGCTGTCCACGTTTTGGATTTTCCTTAGTCTGAACTGATGATCTGTCATTTGCATGTTTGTTTAGCTGTGCTTAGAATAATTGATAAGTTGGTGTATAGAATAAAGACAATTACCAATTTCCTCCCTTTGTGGGAGCCCATCCAAAAGTCACGCAAGAAGAAACTTCGAGGTCACTAAAGTAATTAGAATTGTTAAAACTCAGAAAGGCATAAAGGTCAGAGTGAGGAAGATGAGTTACTTCATCTTCCTTAGGACCACTGACCCAATTCAAGACCACCGACTCCATTCAGATCACACGCTACGCATGCTTAATGACATGTAAGCTCATTTCCATACAAAGCGGAGAATGGGAGGTGCCAACACTATGAATACGCATTTTGTATTTTGGATATTCATAATACGTGGAAATAAAAGGTATCATGTTTGCTTGTATCAGGGCCTGCGACTTAGGGAGCTATCCCACGCAAAAATAAAACATACACTTTCTAACTCTAAACTGTTAAGAGTTTTTGTCCATCTCAGTTGGATATCGATATTAGATCGATATTCATATTTTGGTAAATCATAGTTAGCATAGGAGAAAGGCATGCTTGGTATGTACCTGGGATAGTTAGGGCTAGCTTTTAGTTCTGCAATGTTATTACGAAACATAGATACGGTCTTGGCCAGTTGCCCCTCGTTTCGAAACAGGGCTATAAAGGGACTTTCTGAAATAACTGAGATAAGATCTCCCCACGGAAAGAAGACAAATCTATTGGCAGCAGAGCACGAGGACTTCGTCTCATCCGTTGGTAGCCATTGCCCCCCCTTTCTTCCTCTCTACTCTTTTACTTTGTTTTTCTTTCTCTCTCTCTCTCTCTTTCTCTCCTCTATCACATTACCATGTTGTGGGTACTTAACAAAGGTGAATAGGTGATTAAAACTGAAATCCCTTGTGTCCTTTTGCACTCGGAGATCTGTAAACAAACCATCACGACCCTCACTTCTATTAGCAGATCGTGACATTAAACTGGCATCACGGACAGGATTTCTGACAGACAGAAGGGGTTGCAAGGTTGTGTGTAGTCTGTAATAGGGGAAGGACGTTTCACTCCAGCCGCACCTAGCCCGACACCCCGCAAAGGCTGAGCGGTGTCTAGAAAGCAAGGGGGACGACTCGAATTTCCCACAAACTGCACACGCCTAGGTGAAAAGCACCCCATACTCAACTGAGGGCTCTGTCTTCAGATTTTTCACCAAAAGATCTCTTAGTGTAAAAGGGGGAACTGTTTTGGTGGGCGTGTGTGAATTTGGACTGCTTGGTGTAGCGAAGAGACAACCGTAAGTAACTTAAGGAGTACCTCCCAGGCAGATTTTGGTCTCTTCACCCACCCAGGGAAGCGAAGGGCGACACGGCGAAGCTGTTTGTGTGGCAATGTGTAATTAGGTTTTACCTCCCTGTAGTGGTTTTGATCCCTTCATAAAATGACTGAAAACCCTAGTGCAAATCATAAAGCTGCATTTTATGCTCTGCTAGCAAAACATAATGCCCGGCCCTCTCCGGGAGGGGAAGAATGGGCTCAAAATAACTGGTTTAATTTGGAGTGTGACTGATAGAAGATGTTCATTCCAACATGAGACAAAGTTTAAATTTGGCCAAAATAAAACCATAATCTGCTCCTAAATCTGTTTCAGGAGCATGCCTTACAGCAGCTATAGATCACTGCTTTAAGCGATGTAGTGAAGAGAAAGCAATCACAGATTCCCTTCAAAACCTAGTGGAAATTTTACAGGAACAATCAGATGAAGAAAGGAATGAAAATCATTTGCTGCGGGCTGCTTTGAGGGAGGAATATTTTAAGAATTCAAAGAATGCTGACTCACCAAAAGAGAAAGAGGAAAAGAAAACTCCTCACATTAACCAAATATACCCCCAGGAAGAACTAGTGCTAGTGAAAAATTGTGGGGAAAACTGCTGCCCTCCTATGGGACCTCTAATTAAAACAGAATATAATTATATCAATGATGAAGATTTTGAACCGCATATCACCACTAAACAAATACCATACACTGCTCCTGAGTTGGCGAAGTTAAAAAAGGAGTACGGGCGGCTTCCCCACGAAGCTGAGACGGAATATGCCTTCCAAGTGTCTCTCACCGGAGGAGACCAAATTCAATTCACTGAACAGGAGGCCAGTGGATACTGGGGACATGGAGTTCTCTTAACAACAGGAGACAAACGTAACACATGGTCGCTGACTCGGCGCGCAGCTTTCTGGGCCGGGGGACTCAATCCTTTAGAAAGGGGAGACCCTTTCGCTACAGTTGGTACCCCTGATCAACTTCTAGAAAGCGTCCACAAAGCCGCCTGTCTGCAAATGATCCATGAAAGGAAATTAACTCCTGGATATGAATCCCCCACGCAATTACCTGTGAAACCTGAACTGATGACCCCTTTAATTCGAGGCCTTCCAGAATCACTCCAATCTACAGCAGCTGTCCTTCAAAAAACCATAGCTGCTGCAGGTCCTGTAGAGAGGTTGGACAGATTCCTTGGAAACCCGAGCGACCAAACTGCATCTACCGATCCTGGGTTTACTCCATATTCAACCCCCTCTCAGCCGCCAGGTTCACAATCAAATTCACCTGCCGGTGATTGCAAAGTTTGGACATGGAGTGAGGTTGAAGAAGATCTGATTAATTACAGTAGGAAATATGGACCGATAAAAATCCCAGAGGAAAAATCAGAAAAAACAAAAGGTGTCAGGCACATTAGGGCTCCTCATAGTGAAAAACCAAAGAATGTAACCAGAGATCCCTAACCGTCAGCATTGGTGCTTATTAGGTATCAAAAAGGGGGTCCCCAGAAATGCGATGGATGGCTTAGCCCTTGATCAGTTGAGTAAGGTAGTGTCTAACTGGCACTGCCAAAAGCCCCTTCTACCGAATCCGTCACTTCAACCCAGTGCACCCCTCCTCCCTCAGAATCTGGGCAGTGAGTCAAAGCCACTTCTCCCTCAAAGTCCGGCCAATGAGCCAGAACAGATTCTTCCTCAAAACCAGGGAAACTAGACCCTCTGTTTCTTGTCAGTGGGCAAAGAAACGGAGCATAGGTCTACCTGAGAATGCTCACTAAAAATAAAACGGGAGATATAACGATCACAGCTATTACAAGTCCTAAACGGGCACCTGTAACTTTTCTGATTGACACTGGGGCACAAATTTCTGCGCTGACAAAGAAAGATGCCCAGAGGTGTGGAATTGTTCCAACAAAGAACCGATATTGTGTTTTAAGTGCCTTGGGCACAACAACAGAATCTATGAATGGGGCCTTAGTCAAGCTCCCTTTGCCTGGAGAGGAAAACCAACTCTCCATCCATGGGGTGATTGGAGATATTCCAACCAATTTATTAGGGCTGAATGCCCTTGCTAGGAGGCAGTGGGAGGACTCAGAGGGTCTTCTGTGGTCTTTTGGCACACCACATTTTAACATCAGACTGCTCCAAGCTGCAGCCTCCCTACCATTCAGCAAAGTAACTAATGTGAAACAATACCTCCTTCCCCTGGGTGCCAAAGAGGCTATCAAGCCAGTGATACAGGAGCTACGACAACAAGGAGTAATACTTCATACCCATTCTCCTTTCAATTCTCCGGTGTGGCCAGTGCAAAATCCTAATGGGAAGTGGAGGCTGACAATAGATTTTCGTAGGCTAAATGCTAACACAGACCCTCTTACAGCAGCAGTCCCAAATCTAGCAGAATTCATAACATTGATTCAAGAAAAGGCTCATTCAATCATGCCACCTGTAGATGTCAAAGACATGTTTTTTACGACACCTTTACAGCCAGAAGATATGGACCGTTTTGCTTTCGCATGGCAAGGACAGCAACGCACTTTCACTAGGCTTCGCCAAGGGTACAAACATTCTCCTACCCTGGCTCATCACGCTTTAGCCCAAGAGTTCGACAAAGTACCCAAAGCGGACAATCTAGCTGTTCATCAACACACTGATGAGACCCTTGTGGGAGGAGATGAAATAGAAGAAGTGAGAGATACCCAACAGAAAATAACCTCCCACTTAGAAAGCCTTGATTTGCAAATTCCCTCAGAAAAAACCCAAACCCCTTCACATGAAGTGAAATTGTTGGGAATTTGGTGGAAAGGAGGTATGACACGTATCCCACCTGATAGCCTAACCTCTTCAGATCAGATTAAAATGCCTGAATCCAAAAAAGATCTCCAACATGCTTTAGGATTATTAGTGCTCCGGAGAAAACACATCCCAGATTTTCCATAATTGCCAGACCTCTTTACAACTTGTTAAGAAAAGGGACAAAATGGGAATGGAGTGCTTCCCAAGAAGAAGCACGGCAATTGTTGGTTTTTGAAGCAACAGCCTCACCAAGCCCTGGGCCCTATTCATCCCACAGATGCTTTTCAGGTCTCCTCAGGGTTGTCAGTACACATACGGCAGCGGGGTCCTGAGGGTCCGACGAAGCCTCTTGGTTTTTACTCCCGTGGCTTTAAAGATGCTGAAAAAAGGTACACTACCTGGGAGAAAGGATTGTTTGTGGTTAGCTTAGCTCTCCTAGAAGCGGAGAAGATTGCACAACAACAACCAATTGTTTTGAGAGGCCCTTTCAAAGTTATTAAGGCTGTCTCTACTGGCACCACCCCCACGTGACGGGGTGGCCCAGAGGACCTCAGTAAGGAAGTGGTATGCTCAGATTGAACATGATTGTAGCGTCTTCTCAAGAACTGAAGGAGCTGTAAAAAATCTGGCAATCCAAGAAACTGAAAACTTGGGTAGCAGCCAGGACAAACCTGCCTCAGTCATTAGAGTAGCCCCTCCTTTTTCCCCCAAACGGTCAGCAAATTCTTGGCTTACGGATGCTTCTGCCAAGCGAGAAGGAAAGGTGTGGAAACATAAGGCTGTAAGCCCTCCACACTTCCTCAGGTGAAGGAATTATCACAGAGGGGGAAGGCAGTGCCCAAGTTGGCAAGCTGATAGCTCTTTGGAGTGTTTTCCAACGTGAGGCACAGAATACTTCTCCTGTCTGTATCTACACCGATTATTCCTATGCTGTGTTTAAGGGATGGACTGAGTGGCTTCCTTTTTGGCAGCAAAAGGATTGTGAAGTTAACAGAATCCCAGTATGGCAAAAGGAAAAGTAGCAAGAAATTCTAAGTATTGCAAGTCCAGGGAATTTTGCCGTGGAGTGGGTAGCCTCTCACCAGACAGATGGAAATCCAGCAGGAGAGTGGAACACTAGAGCTGACGAATTAGCAAGACTAAGTCCTGTGAAAAAAGATCAAATTACAGAGGACTGGGAGCACTTCTTAGAATGGTTGCATGTAAAAAGACAACGCACAGGTGCAAAAGATTTGTACAAAGAAGCCCTTGCTCGCGGTTGGTCTGTTACCAGAGAAATGTGTAAAACATGCATGTCAGCCTGTGAACAACGTCGCAGACGGCTAGAAAGACACCCTTTGGAAGATGACCCTCTGCATTTAAGAAAGGGTAAAGGCTTACGGGAAGCGTGGCAGGTAGATTATATCGGCCCCTTTAAAAAGTCAGGAGGTAAACACTTTGGGCTGGTAGGAGTAGAGATGATATCTGGGTTAGTCCAGGCCAATGCTTTTAAAAGAGCTACAGGAGATCATACTGTTAAAGCATTGCAGGCATGGTTTGGAACTTTCCCAAAACCACAAGAAATTCAATCTGATCACGGGTCTCACTTTACTGCCAAAGTTGTACAGGACTGGGCAAAAGGTGAAGGGATTAAACGGACTTTTCACACTCCTTACTACCCTCAAGCTAACGGCATCGTAGAAAGGACCAATGGTCTCTTGAAAGGACTTTTGAAACCACAGGAGGGAAATTGGGATGTTTGGCTATGGGAAGCTGTGAAAGGTGTGAATGATAGATGGGGGGTAAACGGGTGTCCCAAAATCACTGTCTTTTTCCCAACAGCTCCAAGCATAATTCTCTCACTGCAGGGACCAAATGATCCTAAGAATCCTGCACACTACCCTGGACAACCTGTTTCGGTAGATCTCCCTACCGTAGGAGAAGTACCACTAGTGCTAAAACGCCCTCTGAATAAATATGCATGGCTAGCCTCTGATGCCCTAGGGAGAGAGCATCGGATACATACACGCTGCATCATTCCATCATTCTAATTTTCTGCCTTTTGGTGGCAGACTCTGTTGTGTTCACTTTTCACAGAAGAACTCCGAGGGACATGAAGAAGAGCACATAAACCATGATAAGACTAGTGATACTTTTCTGCATCCTACCACAACACCAGGGCCAAAAACCAGCTGAGTGGCCATGGTCTGAAGCTACCATTAGGTACACTAGTGCTCTAGGATCCTATCCCAGAGATGGTTGCCCGAACCTAGCCACTGTAGCACTGCACGACTCTGAGGTATACCGTCCAAGTGAATGGGGATGGGACTTGAAGGACTGGACTAGAATCCTAAAAGGAACAAGAGGTGAACAAATTAAGGTAGGATGCAGAAAAGTAGAAGGATCTCTTTACCAGAAAGCTTCCACCATTGCAATCGCTGGAAATGTTCTAAAACCAGATGGGAAAAGTGATTTGCACCCCAACATTACGGCCAAACTCTGCCCTACAACGGAGTGGGTGTGTGACAAACAAACCCCCTTCATCCTGTGTGGTTGTCAGAAGAATGTCGGTAACTACACCTTAGGCCCCAGTACCAACAATGTTGAAATCACAAAGCTTCGCAGAAACAAACTAACTGACTGCTGGTATAACTTTCCTCTAACCAAACCAACCTATGCAACATGCAATTGGCAAAATAACCCGGCAGATCAGCCAAGTCTGACAGGTTTAACTTATAAATTCAAAATAAACGCCGCAGCAAAGCCCATACTGAATGCAGTAATCACATACCACGGTATAAGTACCCCCCTCGTGTTAGATGACAAGAATAAAGTTTTTCCACCCTTTATGGTAACCCGAGGTGACGATGTTACAATACGATGTGGATTAATTGCTGAATGTTTTACCGAACCTGTACACAGTTATAGCATTGGACCTCATGGCCGTGTTTTGTTTGGTGAAATTCAAAATCAAGATTGTTGGCTAAACCTTAATTGCTGTACAATTTCCCCATAAAGTCACGTGTGGTAAAAACAATACAAAATACTGGGGGGAACTCAAAGTCGATGTTGCAATACCTACCACCCAACCACCGGTCATGCTAAGCCCGAGAATTTTTGAAATTGGACCACGTATAACCACAAAAACAGGCCAACAACAACTATTGCTCAATCCGGCATGCTCCCTTAAACAAGTCAAGTTGCTGATGCAAAACAATGCCTCAGAAATTCAGCCAGCTTGTTCACCTTTTCTGCAGACTTCCTTCAAGGGGCAGACAACCGGGTTGCAAAAGCGGAACCCTTCTAAGAAACGGACGCAAAGAGACATAACCGGCGTTGTGGGAACAGGATTGGGAATCTTAAATAGTATTGATTCAGAAGTGCTAATGAATAAATTGGCTGCCACAACTACAGATTTGACTAAAATACAACAACCCATCAGCGGTTGTTATCAAACATATTACCAAATTGAGAAAAGGTAAATGTGAATGACCACAAATTGATAATTGGCATGCTCCGTGCTACGCAAAACAACATCTCTTTGGCTCTCAGCTGCGTCCAGGCTCAATTGTGGATGCAGTCCGTTGCTGCCTCAATTGTAAGAGAAGGCAAAGAAGGCACTTTTCCTACTGAAATTCGGAAAATAATCTGGGACGGTGCCACTGATTTTGAAAGAGAATTCCAATCCTGGTGGAATTTAGTGAATTTTACCTACAATCCCATCACAAACACAGCCACAGCTTTTGTACTAACCATACGTAATGCTTCAGTGCATTGGATAGTCCCTATCATTGCATTAGGGCTGACCCATGATGCAGCTATTCTCTACCCTTTCCAGCACAGAGAATGGGCCCGTCAAACTGGTAAGAAGTGGCAAACTGTTAATTTGGAAACTTGTATTGTCCGAGAGCAACAAGGGTTTATCTGTGAAAGCAGTGCAATTAGACCTCAAGACATTTGTTTGGACACAGAACAAAATAGCTGTCCTTTTGAAATTCATCCTAACAAGATTCCTGAAACACTGCTTGTGTATATAGGCAATGGATGTGCATGCTTAAGAACTGCATGTGATAAGGTATTTCTAGAAAATTTAGTTGTAGATACTAAAACTCATTCAAATTCTTGTGTTTGTAACTTGACTAAAAGCACAGGATGTGATTTCTCTTATTTAGCCCCACTTACTTCTTATTGTATTTTACAGTCCAATTACACAGTGATCCACCAATTATTGCCTACCCCCACTGGGATGAACCTTACTTAGGTAAAGCACTTGTTGCTTCACCAGGATTTCATTGGAATTTTGGAAAAGATCAAGAAAAACAGACAGAAAACCTTGGTAACTGCTCATCACAATGGGAAAGAAACACATTGTTTTCTAGACAGAGGAAAGAAAGATGCTGGACACAGCTGGTGGGATACTCCTTTTGGGTGCTCACCTACTGCTACAGGTGTCCTGAACAAATTGTGTCATCCCATCCTTGTTCTCTTGATTTTAGTTTTGATTGGGTTTGTTTTATCAGCAATCTTACACATCATGAATTGCAGAATGATGAAACGGTTGACATCTGTAATAGATGTGCACAATTTGGACACTATCCCATCCACTGTGGACACCCCTAAGGTTATTGACACAAGATGAACTACATGAGTATTAAAATAAGATAAGACATGATTAAAAATTACAGGTGTATTTTGATTAAAAATTACTTATTCCTTCTTTTTCCTTTTCTTTCTCTTTTCTTATTTTCTCTACCCTTTTCTGGGATATGCTACCAACATTAACGAGTCCTGAAGACTTCGCAACAACACTACGAAATCGTGCTGATGGAGCTCTCCTGATGACAATCGTGAGTCATGGGGTGGTGTAAGAGACGGTCTGAAGATCCCTCATCTGCCTCACGATCATCGCCGAGGACAGAGGCTAAACACAGGAGTTCCGACCTGCCTAAGGTGGGATGTCTGCCAACTGTTGCCTGCAGGTGTGCCCGCTGGGAACTGGTACGCATTCCTGAGGAAATTTGTGCAGGTCACAGTGGACTGCGCCGTTCTTGCTGCCCAGGCGGGAAGGACTGCGCTGAAGCGGAAAGGAATGACCTGTCCTCTACACCTGTCCCGTACCTGTTTCCCAAAGCAACGAGCCTCATAACAACGGCTGTAGATTTGCCCCACCTCTTGGGGAAAAGGGCGAGATGTGGGGATACAGCTAGAAAGCAGAAGCCAGAGCACTGCTAAACTCATGCCAGAAGTAGACGCGCTAACGCTGCTAGGCCGCAAACCATAGCAGGCAGTATAGTTAGCATAGGAGAAAGGCATGCTTGGTATGTACCTGGGATAGTTAGGGCTAGCTTTTAGTTCTGCAATGTTATTACGAAACACAGATATGGTCTTGGCCAGTTGGCCCTCGTTTCAAAAAAGGCCTATAAAGGGACTTTCTGAAATAACTGAGATGACATCTCCCCACGGAAAGAAGACAAATCTATTGGCAGCAGAGCACGAGGACTTTGTCTCATCTGTTGGTAGCCATTGCCCCCCCTTTCTTCCTCTCTACTCTTTTACTTTGTTTTTCTTTATCTCTCTCTCTCTTTCTCTCCTCTATCGCATTACCGTGTTGTGGGTACTTAACAAAGGTGCACTGTTTTGATTAAAACTGAAATCCCTTGTGTCCTTTTGCACTCGGAGATCTGTAAACAAACCATCACGACCCTTACTTGTATTAACGGATCGTGACACATGTCCAAAAGAAAAAATCACTGGAACAAAAAGAGCAAACTGATCCAAGGTGAACTGATCCACGGTGAAAAACAGAAGCCTACGAAAATCTGGGGGGGAAAAAAAAAGGCAACTGACGTGCCCGATTCACAGATGCAACTCCTGCAAAACTTTTGAAGGCAGTCTCACTCCCTCTGCTGAACAATCAACTGGAGGAAATCCCACTCCAAATCTGTGGGAAACAACAAAAGTGGTGCAACAAGCACTTCATAGAATAAAAACTAAAACTCCACCTGAATAAATTAATGCAATTAACATTGCATTAATTTCACCTGGCTTTTTTTTTTTTTTTTTTTTTTGAGGAAATCTGTTTCTTTTCTCTTTTCTAAGAATGTCAAACATCCCTGCATTGACGATAAAGAAAGCAGTTTGAGGGCAGAGAAAGTGCAAGCAGCAGAATCACATCTAAATGTGATAACCATTTACTCACGTGGACGCTGTCCCTTTGTGTTAGCCCCAAGGAGTTGTACTTCTTTTTAATAATCGGTCTAGTGGGCCAAATTTTCACTTTTTAAGAACCTACCAACACATGGGATGGAGCTGCATGAAAACCAATGAAATGTAAAGTGTCACCATAATTGCTTGCATTGTCAGTTTGTTAACGTTTGTCATTTAAGAATTTCTACATATTTGAAATCATACAAATATGTTCTAACCTTCCCAGTTCTGCCTCAGAAGACTTCAAAATTATTATCATTCAGCTAATTTTTTTAATTTACTATTTAGTGAATTAAAGAATCTTGACAAAACACAAGCAAATGCTAGAGAAGAAATGATTAAATCCCCCTTCCAGGGGACCCCAGGCGCTGACGGCTGCCACCGGCGTGCGCCAGGTCGGGACCGGCAGGCAGGGCTGCACCCCGCGTCTGCCACAACACCTGCAGCTTCTGCAGCCTGAAACACAGCTGGCTCAGGGGTTTCAATCAAGAGCCAAAAGATCTTGCTGGTCAATTTGGGGCAGAGAAAGGTCATCACTTCTAGCATGGCATAAGCCTGCCACTACATTTCTGTCAAGGACAATCACCTTGTTGCAGTGAAACTCCTGGGTAAAATACTGAAGCGCTTTCAGATTCATATTATCCGACATTTCGGTGACCTTCTTTTATACCTGCATTGCTTCATACTGCTGGTTGTGGGCACAAGTTCTTTGTACACTATCCTGGAAATTAAAAAGATCAGAAACAACACCCACCCCTCCCCCACCACCACCCCTTCCCCAGCCACAACCCTAACAAAACCAACCTCCAGAATGTTCAGGAGTTCAAATGAGAACAAGCATAGATGGGGCATAAAAAGATGGATCCTCCTTAGACATTTGTGCATGCAGTGCCCTGCAATCCACTAAGTTCTACTTCTCGTACACCAAATACCTGTCTTCGGAACTCCTTGTTCTCCATTCAAACCCTTCTGGGAGGGTAATCGAGGAGATACTCTTACATATTTTTAGCACATCTTGCACTAGGCAATTAAATCCAGTGCGCAGCATTACCTGACGAACTGAGGCGGTGACAAGGTCAATTAAGACCTGTTCATATCTTCATTTGGAGCTCTTCCAACTGCTTGAAAAGTGAAGCCTTGGACATTGAAGGTTCCGACTAAGGAAAATCCAAAACGTGGACAGCATCTCCCTTCTGCTGGAAGCCTTCAAGTTCACCACTGCAGTCTGCAGCCTACACAGATCATCTGAGGATTGTAAAAGTTCTCCAAGGAAGAACAAGAACAAGGCTAATGCATGCACACAAACGCTGATCAAAAGCACTTGATGCTCTTGGACAAAAAGATGTAACCTTCACTTTTGGAAAGACAAGGTGACTATGGCTGTCTCCACAGTACTCGTAGGAAAAAATCCCTGAAGTTTTGTAAAACCTCTTTTCAGGGCTTTGTTAACTTCATTTTTGTTAAGAATTGGGGAACACAGAGAGACCTGTCACTTTTTTTTGCAGAATGCCATAGAAACTGCTACACTCACTTCAACAACAGTCCACGTAACCTTCTCTGCAAATACTGACCATATGCAGTTCTGGTTGATACAAACCCCCATTACCTAAGAAAAGGAACAACTCGGCAAGCAGTTTGCAAAGATGAACAACTTAGCACGATTGCGGCTGATGACATGCCCTGACTTTTTTTACCTTCAGCTGTGGGTGCCGTACCTTCCTACCCTCGCACATGCCACTCCAAGCTGCTTGCGTGGAGCTCTCGCACCACCTATGCCAGCAACTGTGCCAAGCCGCCACCCTTCTTCAGCACCATCGCACCTACCACAAGGTAGCTGAATCAGAGGGAAAAGGAGGTCGCCAATGGAGGGAAGTTGTTCCCCCTGACAGCTAAGCTCCGACTCCGGGGTCCCTTATGTCCTTCCCAGGATAGGCAGGAAAACGCCTCGGCGGAGCGCAGCGCTGGGCGGGAGCGGCCGGCAGAGCACCGAGCGCGCTCCCCACTCCCTCCCGCCCGCGCCGCTGCGGAGACCCCGGCTTCGCCGGAATCGGCCACGTGCTGCACGGAGGGCAGCGCGGCAAAGGCGGTCGCCCCTCGTTACCCTAGGAAGGCCGGCCTCGGATCCCCGCTCTCTCCACCGGCACGGGCAGTGCCAGCAGACTGTCGCTGCGGCCGCCGCTGGCCGAAAGCCTCGCCGCGCACCGCCCGGCCGGCCCCGCCGCTCCGCGGGGTCACACGGCACCTGCCGTGGGCGGCAGCCGAGCGACAGCAAGCAGAAGCGCTCACCGCCGCGCCACTCGCCGCCCCGCCCGGGCGCTCCTCTCCTCGCGCTACCACCATGGCGCCGGCCCGCCCCGCCTTCCCCGTCGCCTGCGGCGCAACGCGGGTGCTCCGAGCCACGCAGCACGCGTGCGGCCGGGCCCTGCCGAGCCGCAGGCGGAGCCGGGGCACGGCCCGGGCGGGAGAGCTTCCGGCGAGGCTGGGCGGGCGGCGAGCGCGGCCGAGCGTGAACGCGCCAGGCGGGGTCGGCCGGCGGCGCGATGGGGAGCTAGATGGAGGCGGCAGCACGGCGCGGCATAAAAGAGCTGATCGTCCCGCAGCCGCCCGCTCCGCAGCCCCTCGGCTGCTGTCGAGAAGGGCCCCGGCCCTGGCCGCGCCGGTGGCGAGGTGGCTCCGCAGACCTCAGGCAGCCCTGGCAGGGCAGGGGAGCACTGCGAGCAGCCCCGGCGCCGCGCAGCCGTCTGTAACGCGCGGTGAGAGCCGCCGGCAACTATTTTGCACCTCCCGGGGGGCTGGGGAAGAGCACGGAGACCACGCAGCAGGTCGCTGCCGTTAGGGAAAATTAATCCACCATGCCTGAGGTTGATGTCCGAAAAGGAGACAGAGGAGTCCTGCAACATTCTTCGACTACAGGGAGAGTCCATGGGGCTTTTCCCATGGGGTCTGTCAAACGGTTGCGGGATGCAGCCCCCTTTTGATGTCAAGTTCCCAGCCACAGCACCCTCTTCCTTTTCCCCACTGGCTGAGGTATTCGGAAGATACAGACTTCCGGAACTGCCTACTCTATGCCCTCCTCTAATATGCACCCCCCTGTTGGCATCGAAAAGGAAGAAAAAAACCCATTTCTAATTCTATTAAGTCTTTGTTGCCTTGCTCTAGGTTCAGGAATTTAACACGGCCTTGATTAATCAACAGTCTCTGATGATTAGTAACAGTTCTAGAGAACTAATCGTTTCTTCTTTTACTTCACTCCGCATAAGTTCCTAGCCTTGTCTACAGGCCAATTCACACGGTCTGTTTGTAAAGACTCATCCATCTCATTCCTTTTAATCCCTCCTCTTTTTATTTGATCTGTATTTGTCTTTACAAACCTTAATTACCATTGATTTAATTTTTTCTTCTTGAGTCTTCTGGGCTTTTGCTATTATTTGCAGTGACATCCTTTTCTGTCCTTTTCTAGTCATTTCTGGATCAGGTAGGCATGGCTGCTAGCAGCATCCCCTTGACCACCTGCTGAAAGAGCTGCACCCAGCATGGTGTCACGCATGGTCAAAAGATTAGAGTTGCTATAGCATAGAAGAGGAGAAATGGTATTCATTTAGCCCAGAGCTGGCCAGTTAACCATGAAAACATGTCCCATTACCATCTTTTCAACACTTGGACAGGTCCATGAGCTGAGGTTATTTCCTCTGTTATTTGACCACTTTTCCGCTGTCATCTGCTTGCAAACAACAGCTCGAGTCATTTAATTTCCCACAAACTCCTCCTTCTTCTGCTAACAGATAATCTAATACCATCCAATGTTGAAAATGCCACTTTCGTCATTGAAGTGGATTGCTCAGCAAGACGGTCAAGAGCTGTGGCTGGCTGGTTGGTAATTATTTCTGAGACAGCTTGTACCCTAATTATCTCATTCAAATGATAAATGGGTTCCCAGGCATCTGGGATTAATTCCTTAGGTTTCCAAGTGGCTGGTCCATCATGTTGCGTAACTTGTTCTGGTGGCCATTCATCTTTTCCCCGTTTTGGGGTGCTCCCTGCAGCCAAGGCTGCATCAGCTGACTGCTTTTCTCGAATTAAATCATCACAGATTTGGATTCCTAAGCGATTTCCCTGAATTTGTAGTAGCAAAAAGAACAACGGTCTAATATACCCCAGGGATATACACCATATCCCTGACCAGTTTGGAGGTAACCTGAGCTAAGCATGTTGGCCACAAATCCAATCATGTCCTTTCAAAGCCCGTGTTCCATTAGCAAAGGGGCCTTCCTACCCTTGGTCATCAATTGGTAGGTCAAAATACTGCGGGTTTCCCTGGCCTAACGGTCCTCCAACAATAGCTGCCCCACCATAAGGGTCACAGCATTTGCATTTCCAAGCTCCCACACAGGGTTCCCATCTACATTTACATCTGCAAGTTGCTTGCTTGGATTTGGAGCAGAACTCACTAAAAGGCTTTGAGTTCCAATCCGCTGTTGCCATTCCCACTGCTAATCACAAACAACATGTCTTCTACTTGTGGGATTTTTGTGGGGACAGCTTAAAAATAGGTGGTCAAAAAAACCCCTTGTCCCTCCCCATTGCTTTACAGGCTTCCAAATGTTTTTGGTAAGAACACCTTACGCAGCTACCATTAGTGAGCTGAACAGCTATTTGATTGCAGTTGTCTTGATATTTGGAACAATTGTAAGGAGGGCAATTGTGGGTCCAAACCCAATTGTTTAAAGCCAGAGGGAAAGTCAATTGACAAACGCCTTTTCCTACATAGACCCGCCCTGTCCTGTTTAGGCAATAAGTGCCTGTTGGAGAAGAATGAAGTGGCCATGGACTTCCTTCTTTGGCCCCAAATCCCATCCTATTGTGGCCCTCACATTGACCCACCATTTAGGTTCAGCTGGGCTAGCCAACCATGGCCACTCTTCAGATCCTCCTGGCCTTCCACAGAGCCAGCAATTGCTAAGGTGAAAAACTTTTGCTACTTCTTCTGCTAAGGCTGCAAATTGATTCTCCCACTCCTGGCCTAAACTTAGCTGACCATATAAAAGTAGAGTTATTCAGGAAAATGTTTTAATAGTGTGATCTAATTAGCTAGTCTAATTTTCCCGTTGTCTTCTGCACCATCTGTGGCAATTGAAGACACAGAAACTACTTAACGTGAAACAAAGGCTGCAAGTATTAGCGCCCCAGTGAGTGGAGATTCTAGAGGAGGGATACCCATAGAGACTATTTCAGCAGGTGGTCTGTGGGTAGGCACGCAGGGCTTCCTCTGATGTCGAAGCACTGGCCCACTCCTGCAGAGTGTCACAGCCTCCCGGCCTTCTCCTCCAGCTGAGATGTGCAAATCTCTGAGGCTTCAGAGACCTTGACCCGAGAGTGACGGGTCCACCTGTGTCCAGCTGTCTTCATGGCTGTTTCTGTCGTCAGTGACACTTGGAATGGGCCACGCCATTTCAGAACCACTGGCGCTTCTTTCTGCTCCTTAACTAGGACTCAATCTCCTGGTTGGATGTTACAAGCAGCAAAGTCCAAAGGTGGGGCTTGTGCCAGCTGAGCTTCCTGTTGAAGGGGTTTCACAAGAAGCAGTATCCTGGCCACAGATGGTTTTAAATATACATCACTTACCTCTACTCCCCCACTAGGTTGAGACTTACCCGGGTAATTCATAACAACGACGGAAAGGGGGAGAACGGAATCTCTCTTCTGGCTCGGGCTCTCATTCTCACCAAAGCCAATGTCCAAAGCCCTAGCCATGGCATCTTGGTTTCTATTACCAGCTTCAAAAGGTGTTTATTTCTCTATTCATTGTTTTCTACCCGAGCCGAGCTCTGGGGGTGCCAGGGCCTATGGAGGTTCCATTGTGTTCCTAAAGAAGCCAAAACCCCTTGAAGGATCTTTCCTGTCAAATGAGTTCCCCTATCTGAGTCTATTGCTTCTACAATGCTGTATCTTGGAAAGATTTGTTCCAAAAATGCCTTAATACCTGATGCTGTCGTTGCTGAAGCAGTTGGAAATGCTTCTGGCCACCTTGCTAGCTGACATACCATTACCAGAAGAGATGAAGCCTTCCCACTTGGGGCATCTCAGGAAAATCCACCTGGCATCTTTGGAAGGGACCTGCAGCCCAAGGCCTCCCTCCCCTGGCAAGTTCCTTTGTAACTTGGCTGTTTGCTTTAGCACAGATCAAGCAACCTTCAACAGCTCGTTCTGCCAGTCTAAAAAGACCCCCAGCAACATCCAGCATGAGGAAGGCTTCTGCCAATCCTCAGGAGGTGCAAGGACTCTCTTCACGGAGTGCTTTTACTATTGGTAGGGCCAAAGCTTCTGGTATCTCTTGTTTGCCATCCCTTGTAAACCAATTATTGCCCTTTTTCTCTGCCACACGGCTTTTAACTGTATCTCAAACTCCTCTGGGAGAAAAGACAGCTTCCCGGCCAGTGATGGAGTCACTGCGAGCAAAGGGGGCATCTTGGAGAGTTCTGGCAGAAGTGTTGCTTTCTGACTTTCTTCATCCACCAAAAAGGAGACAGAGGAGGCCTGTAACATTCTTCAACTACAGGGAGAGGCCATGGGGCTTTTGCCATGGAGTCTCTCAACTGATTGCGGGACGCAGCCCCCTTTTGATGCAAAGTTCCTGGCAACAGCACCCTCGGAGGTACTCGGGAATTACAGACTTCCGGAACTGCCTACTCTAGGCTCCCCTCTAATATGCACCCCCCTCTTGGTATGGAAAAGGAAGAAAACGAAACTATTCCTAATGCTATTAAGTCTTTGCTGCCTTGCTCTAGGTTCAGCAATTTAACACGGCCTTGCCTGAGCAACAGTCTCTGTCGATTAGTAACAGTTTCTAGAACTAAGACTTTCTTCTGTTACGCCCCTACCAGTAAATTCCTAGCCTTGTCTAAGGACGGATTCACACGGTCTCTTTGTAAAGACACATCTATGTTACTTCTTTCACTCCCACACCTTCTTGGCAGTGGGATGGCTCCCCCCGGCACAGCACCTGGCACAAAACCCCCCTATGCGCACACGCACACCTGCACTTACCCTGCACTCCGCTGCACACACACACACACACACACACCTCCCGCACACTAACACCCCCCTCCACATCCCTGCCATGCTACTTGCAGTGGCCCCGCCCCTGCCATCCCGGCCGGCTGGCAGCACTTACTCCTCACATGCCTTGCGTTTCCTTGCTGCCCCCTCTGTAGCCTTCCCTCAACCTGCCTTTTCTCCCCTGCCTTGCATTGACTTGCTCACCCATCCCCCACCTGACTTCCTTTCACATTCGTCTAGCTCTGGCCTCACCTTTCCTTTTCCTTCTAGGACCCTCATTGCCTTGCCTCGCCTCACCTCGCCAAGCCACCACTTGCCTTGCCCTGCCCTTGAAGCCCTCCCTTGCCTTGCATGACCTTGCTCACCCCTCCCCCACCTGGAATTCAAGACCCCTTTTCAATGACATTTCATGGCCTTGCCCTGCCCTTTCTGCTCCTCCTAGGAATCTCAAAGCTCTCAAGCATCTCCCGTGTTTCAGGATCACAGGAGAGGAAGACCAGGGGAGGACGCGTGTTGCCACACTCATCTCTATGGGCAGCCTTGGTCTGGGAGCAATCCTTGCATGTCTTGAATCTTGCAAGGGCAATTCACATTTTGCCCTTGAGCTCGGGGACCAGAATGAGAGTTCTTTTGCCTACAAAGGAAAGCAGGTAGCTCAAGTCTTTGAGGTGCAGAGGAGACATGACCCATGCGGGATCAAGGCCACACAAAGCACTTGGTCCTGGCTACTTTTGTGTACCAGCAGTCCTTGAATGTACTTCTCACCTGCCTTGCCTGGCCTTGCCTTGGCAACACAACAGTTTCCTTGCCGTGCCCTGCTAGCCCTCTGGAGCCCTCTGGAGCCTTGCATTCCTTTGCATGGCCATGCCCCGCCCTTGACCTGCCTACCGCTTTCCTCCAAGGCCTTGACTTGCCAAGCCCTTCCTGTTTCTGCCTGGCCTACCCATCAGTGGACTTCCCTTCCTACGGCCAGCCTTGCCTCTAACGTCTGGGCCTTCTCTTGCCTACCACTCCATTTGCTTTCCCCTCACTGCTCTGGCCTTGCTTACCTCTCCCTTGACTTGCCCACAATTGCCTGCACTTGCTTTGCAGCGCCTTGCCTGCATGGAAGGCGAGGGCAAGAGTGGTAGGCAGGGCAAAGCAAAGCCAGCAAGTTGTAGGTAGTGCAAGGCAAGGCAGCAGAGGCAAAGGAAGCAGAGCAAGGGTAGCTTAAGAAGAACTAGACAAGGTACTGAAGGCAAGGCAAGGCCAAGAGACTCGGAGTGCCTTTCCTTGCCAAGGCAAGGACATAGTGCCAGTGTTGCTGGAGCAGATGTTAAGGTAGCACGGGGAGGAATAGAAAGTGCTGAGAACAGCGTGTGTGCTGCTAGTTTGAGGGGTGCAGTTGAAGTTGCAGGCAGCAAGATCTTCCTCAGCCCACACTGTTTTGAGCTCTGTTTTTGCCAGATGGTTTCAAGTTGGTGGGCAGAATCTGCGAGAGGGCAAAGATTGGTTTGGGCCAAAGAGGTTTGTCTGCCTCTTGGAGTGCGGTAGAAAGAAGAGTCCGATCTTGGAAGGGGAAGATGAGGGAAATCTTTTTGTCCTGAGGTGCTGTTGATTTGAGTGCAGGGACGTTTGCAACTTGCCTCTGCCCTTGGGGTGGTTTCGAGCAGCGCCTGGTGCTTGGCCTTCTTTTGCAAGTCGTCAGCGCCATCGTGTGCTTGTTTCGAGGAGCGCTGACAGTGCCGGGGAAAAAGCCAAGCGCTTCGCTGGCGCCGCCCCAAGTCGTGTGCGAGCAGTTGCTGGAAGAGCTCCGCTGTGCATCCAGCCTCTTGGAGACACAAAAGAATGTGATCCTGCGCGTAGCGGGGAAGCAAGAGGAATCTTTTCATTGTTGGCTGTGCAGTTTCTAAGCGGCAAAAGTCAAGGCAGCTCCAGCACGGCCTCTTTCTTTCAGAACCTTTTCTGTGCCATCATGAACATGCTCAACATGCAACTCGCACCCACTGAACTGCATCAAAGGTCCTGGAGAGACGCACTTTCCTTCAAGCTCTAGCTACCATCCTACCCTCCACCTCTCGCCGATCCCAAAGCCCTTCCGAACATGCAGCAGCTGCACGCAGAGAACAAGTGCTAGAAGAAGGCGTTGGCCTTCAGAGTCCCTCTAAAGTCTGTAAACTAGGCGAAACATTGCAGTGACCAGCACTTTCCTTCGCAACTATCTACAGAGCGTCATCACATTCTCTCAGAGTGGCTAAAGTCCACCCTTGCAGCACAGCAGCGTTTCTAGCCACAGTTCGGACTGAGAGATGGGCCAGGTGAGAAAGCATTTGTTGACTATCCCTCGTCTCTGGAAGACTTGCTACTCGCAGCGCAATCACGTGCACACACCTTCAGTGTGGCCAAGTTCAAGCAGCTAGAGCTCACAGAGACGGGAGAGTCAGGAGAGAAGCCGTTCCAAAAGTACCGTGTACTTAGGGCAGCATTCAAACTGTGCACAGCACTCTACAGCACCGTAGACCGTGGCTTCTCTGACAAGACGTGCCATCCCATTGTTGGCTCTCGCAGCTCGCTTGCTAGCTGCTCTCCTGAAGAAAAGAACTAGGAGGAAAAGACAATGCTGGGCTGCACCTTCCCCTTGCCTCACGTAAAGCCACTTCAACTCCCCGCTGCACTCTCTACTTCCCCTCTCCTTGCCATCGACCGCTGTGTTTTCTGCATCTCGGAGCCCAAAGGTAAGCGCCAGTGTTCCCAGGGATGCTTGGAAGAGGGAGAAGTAGTAGCACAAGTAGCTGCCGTTGAACTTCCTCCTTCTCAATGCTAACGTGAAGTCGGCAGGCAGGCGAGCGCCAGCCACGCTCCTTTCTCAGTTTGTACGCTGCGGACACGAGCCCGGTGCTCCGGCGCCTTCGTTCGGCCTCTTTAGTAGCCATGTGGCGCTTTCATTCTGCCGGAGTCGAAGCGTCGTCTACTTGTGGCACAAAGAGCACGGTGCCGGCAGCCAAATGCTCCAGCCGACTGCTTCTGCCGACACACGCCTGGGCTATGCACTTTCCCTCTCAGCGACATACAGCAGCACATTCGCTCTAAATGTAAAGGGAAAGATTCTCGGCTACGTCTGGCACAGAGAACAGTTTTAGTTCAACGGGCTTACCCAGAGCATGCCCCCGGACGCGTGGAAACCTGTATTTGCACCACATTCCAGTGGCAGTCCTCTTTCCTTTACAGGCTGCACAGCGCCGGCAGATGGCCCGTGCGCTCTGCACCTGCCTTCTCACTTCCAAGTAGCACCGCGCACATTAGAGCCTTGCAGGGAGAGAAGACGCGGCTAGGCGTCTCGCCCAGAAGAACGTGGCAGGGCGAAAAGGTGTTCTTCTTTTGTCTTCCTCGTCGCCCAGAGTGTGCTGCTGTGTTGAAAGTCTTGGCCAGCGAAAAGCTACACCAGCAAGTGTTTCTCTCCTGATGCATTGCGCTGAGCGAGAGCTGAGGAAAATCCTTGCACAGCACACTGTGGATGCGTGCAGTACACACGCTGAAGAGCGGCAAAGCTCAAAGTCATCGCTGGGCTTCAGTTCTGTCCAGACAGCAGAAGGCGAAGAACGAAGCGGCTGGGCACCGGCTGCATGTACTCAGTGGAGCGAATTTCACATGTCCAGCCAAGAGCTGCTTCACAAGCAGATTCAGCTGAGAATGCTCTGGCTGCTTCACAAAGGAAGGTGCTGTGTTGCACTCCTGGACACTACCTGGTCAGAAGCAGGTTCTTACACCTTCAATGCTGCAGAGTCCATGCAGCTGGAGCACCCGCAGAAGGACTCGTCCAGCTAGAAGGCGTTCCTCAAGTACCCCCCTCTTCCAAGTAGCCTTGAAACTGAGCACAACACACTGCGGCTCGGCAGCTTCCTTCTCAGATAGACGTGCCGTCACACTATTCACTCTCGCAGCTCCGTTGCCCACTTGCAGCAGCTGCTAGCAAAGAAAAAGGCTCCAGAAGGAAAAGCCACTGCTGGGCTGCCCTTTCCCCTTGCCTCACGTGAAGCACCAGAAACTGTCCGCTGCACTCTCTATTTCCTTTCTTCGTCGCATCTACCACTGTTATCTCTGCATCTCGAAGAATAAGCCCCGGCACAATTCTTTCCTGGGAAAGCTGGAAGACAAATAGGTAGCAGCACAAGTAGCTGCAAGTTGAACTTTAAGTTTCGAGCTGCTAACGTGAATCCGAAAACAAGCGAGTGGCAGGCACGCTTCCTCTTGCAGCCTGGGCGATGCACACAGCAGCTCCGTGCTCTGCCTTCATTCTTACGCCCTTCGTAGCAGGTCGCGCTTTCGTTTTGCTGGAGACGACCCGTCGTCTACTTCTCGCCCAGAGAGCACGGTGCCGGCAGCCAAATGCTGCAGGCTGCTGCTTCTGCCGAAACACACCTTGGCTATGCAATTTCTCTCTAGCGCTGAAGTAGCACCACATTCTCTTTGCTTTGTAGCCAGCAGCTTTACGGAAAGCTTCTCGGCTACGTCTGGCACAGAGAACAGCTTTATTTTAACCGGCTTAGCCGGAGCTTGTCCCCAACGCGTGGGAACTTGTATTTGCGCCACATTCCAGGGGTAGTCTTCTTTCCTTTACAGGCTGCACAACGCCGGCAGATGGCAGTGCTTCTCTGCACCTGCCTTCTCACTTCCAAGTAGCACCGCGCACATAAGAGCCTTGCAGGGAGAGAAGACGCGGCTAGGCGTCTCGCCCAGAAGAACGTGGCAGGGCGAAAAGGTGTTCTTCTTTTGTCTTCCTCGTCGCCCAGAGTGTGCTGCTGTGTTGAAAGTCTTGGCCAGCGAAAAGCTACACCAGCAAGTGTTTCTCTCCTGATGCATTGCGCTGAGCGAGAGCTGAGGAAAATCCTTGCACAGCACACTGTGGATGCGTGCAGTACACACGCTGAAGAGCGGCACGGCTAAAAGTCATCGCTGGGCTTCAGTTCTGTCCAGACAGCAGAAGGCGAAGAACGAAGCAGCTGGGCACCGGCTGCATGTACATCGTGGAGCGAATTTCACATGTCCAGCCAAGAGCTGCTTCACAAGCAGATTCAGCTGAGAATGCTCTGGCTGCTTCACAAAGGAAGGCGCAGCTGTTGCACTCCTGGACACTACCTGGCCAGTAGCAGGTTCTTACACCTTCAATGCTGCAGAGTCCATGCAGCTGGAGCACCCGCAGAAGGACGCGTCCAGCTAGAAGGCGTTCCTCAAGTACCCCCCTCTTCCAAGTAGCCTTGAAACTGAGCACAACACACTGCGGCTCGGCAGCTTTCTTCTCTCACACTATTCACTCTTGCAGCTCCCTTGCCCACTTGCAGCAGCTGCTGCCAAAGAAAAAGGCTCCAGAAGGAAAAGCCACTGCTGGACTGCCCTTTCCCCTTGCCTCACGTGAAGCACCTGAAACTGTCCGCTGCACTCTCCTTTCTCCGCCGTATGGCGAAGCATAAACCTAACCGCAATTGTTTCCAGGGCAAAGCTGGAAGAGAAATAGGTAGCAGCACAAGTAGCTGCAAGTTGAACTTTAAGTTTCGAGCTGCTAACGTGAATCCGAAAACAAGCGAGTGGCAGGCACGCTTCCTCTTGCAGCCTGGGCGATGCACACAGCAGCTCCGTGCTCTGCCTTCATTCTTACGCCCTTCGTAGCAGGTCGCGCTTTCGTTTTGCTGGAGACGACCCGTCGTCTACTTCTCGCCCAGAGAGCACGGTGCCGGCAGCCAAATGCTGCAGGCTGCTGCTTCTGCCGAAACACGCCTGGGCTATGCAATTTCTCTCTAGCGCTGAAGTAGCACCACATTCTCTTTGCTTTGTAGCCAGCATCTTTACGGAAAGCTTCTCGGCTACGTCTGGCACAGAGAACAGCTTTATTTTAACCGGCTTAACCGGAGCTTGTCCCCAACGCGTGGGAACTTGTATTTGCACCACATTCCAGTGGCAGTCCTCTTTCCTTTACAGGCTGCACAGCGCCGGCAGATGGCAGTGCTTCTCTGCACCTGCCTTCTCACTTCCAAGTAGCACCGCGCACATTAGAGCCTTGCAGGGAGAGAAGACGCGGCTAGGCGTCTCGCCCAGAAGAACGTGGCAGGGCGAAAAGATATTCTTCCTTTCTCTTTCTTCTTGCCCGAATTGTGCTGCTGTGTTGAAAGTCTTGGCCAGCGAAAAGCTACTCCAGCAAGTGTTTCTCTCCTGATGCATTTCGCTGAGCGAGACCTACGCGGACAGTTTGGACCCTGTGGAGCAGCAAGAAAATGACTGTACGTCGAGCTGAGGAAAATCCGTGCACAGCGCACTGTGGCCGCGTGCAGTGTTCGCGCTGAAGAGCGGCAAAGCTCAAAGGCATCGCTGGGCTTCAGTTCTGTCCAGACCGCAGAAGGCGAAGAACGAAGCAGCTGAGCACCGGCTGCATGTACTCAGTGAAGCGAATTTCACATGTCCAGCCAAGAGCTGCTTCACAAGCAGATTCAGCTGAGAATGCTCTGGCTGCTTCACAAAGGAAGGCGCAGCTGTTGCACTCCTGGACACTACCTGGCCAGTAGCAGTTTCTTACACCTTCAATGCTACAGAGTCCATGCAGCTGGAGCACCCCCAGAAGGACGCGTCCAGCTAGAAGGCGTTCCTCAAGTACCCCCCTCTTCCAAGTAGCCTTGAAACTGAGCACAACACACTGCGGCTCGGCAGCTTTCTTCTCTCACACTATTCACTCTTGCAGCTCCCTTGCCCGCTTGCAGCAGCTGCTGCCAAAGAAAAAAGCTCCAGAAGTAAAAGCCACTGCTGGACTGCCCTTTCCCCTTGCCTCACGTCAAGCACCTGAAACTGTCCGCTGCACTCTCTATTCCCATTCTCCGTCGCATCTACCACTGTGTAATGTCTGCATCTCAAAGCATAAGCCCCGGCACAATTCTTTCCAGGGAAAGCTGGAAGAGAAATAGGTAGCAGCACATGTAGCTGCAAGTTGAACTTTCTGTTTTCAACTGCTAATTCGAATCTGAAAACAAGCGAGTGGCAGCCACGCTTCCTCTTGCAGCCTGTGCTATGCACACACCAGCTCGGTGCTTCTGCCTTCATTCTTATGCTCTTCGTACCATTTCGTTCTTTTCATTCTGCCGGAGTCGAACCGTCGTCATCTTGTCGCACAGAGGGCACGCCGGCAGAGAAACCCTCCAGAGAAACGCTCCAGGTTGCTGTCTCTTCCGAAACACCCCTGGGCTGTGCACTTTCCTTCGCTGCCCTTGGTAGCACCACATTCTCTTTGCTTTGTAGCCTGAATGTAAAGGGAAAGAGTCTCAGCTACGTCTGGCACCGAGAACAGCTCTAGTTCAACGGGCTTACCCGGCGCTTACCCCGACCCGTGGCAACTTGTATTTGCACCACATTCCAGGGGTAGTCTTTCTTTCCTTTACAGCCTGCACAGCGCCGGCAGATGGCAATGCTTCTCTGCACCTGCCTTCTCACTTCCAAGTAGCACCGCGCACATTAGAGCCTTGCAGGGAGCAAAGACGTGGATAGATGTGTGGCAGAGAAAATCGTGCAAAGACGAAAAGATGGTCTTCTTTTGTCCTCCTCGTCGCCCAGATTGTGCTGCTGTGCTGAAAGCGTGCGTTTTATTACCCCTTCTCGCAGTAAGACTATGTGCTGCGTTGCAACTGTTGGCCAGCGGAAGGCTAATGCAGCAAGTGCTTCTCTCCTGACACATTTCTCTGAGCGAGAGCTTGTGCGGACAGTTGGGCTCTGCCAAGCAGAAAGGCTGTACTTGCACGTAGCGCTGAGGAAAATCCGTGCACTGCGCACTGTGGATGCGTGCAGTACACACACTGAAGAGAGCCAAAGCTGAATGCTTCAGTTCTGTCCAGCGCCGGTAAGGGAGAAGAACGCAGCCCCAGGCCACTGGGCTGGTGTGTGCGATGTCTAGGAGCTTTGCCGCTCTTCTGCGTGTCTACTGCACGCATGCACAGTGCGCAGTGCACGGATTTTCCTCAGCTCTCGCTCAGCAAAATGCATCAGGAGGGAAGCACATGATGGATTAGCCTTTCACTGGCCAACAGTTCCAACGCAGCACCACAGTCTTCTTGCGAGAAGGGGTAATAAAACACATGTATTGTCCCGGAACAGTTCTCTGGGCGAGCCGTAGCCGAGAATCTTTCCCTTAAGATAAAGACCACAACGCAGACAGAATGTTGTGCTACCTAGCGCTAGAGAGAAATTGCATAGCCCAGGCGTGTTTCGGCAGAAGCAGCAGCCTGCAGCATTTGGCTGCCGGCACCGCGCTCTCTGCGCGAGAAGTAGACGACGGGTCGTCTCCAGCAAAACGAAAGCGCGACCTGCTACGACGAGCGTAAGAACGAAGGCAGAGCACGGAGCTGCTGTGGGCATCGCACAGGCTGCAAGAGGAAGCGTGGCTGCCACTCGCTTGTTTTCGGCTTCATCTTAGCAGTCGGAAACTTGCAGCTACTTGTGCGGCTACCTATTTCTCTTCCAGCTTTCCCAGGAGAGAACTGTGCCGGGGTTTATGCTTCGAGATGCAGACATTACAGTGGTAGATGCGACGGAGAATGGAAATAGAGAGTGCAGCGGACAGTTTCTGGTGCTTCACGTGAGGCAAGGGGAAAGGGCAGTCCAGCAGTGGCTTTTACTTCTGGAGCTTTTTTCTTTGGCAGCAGCTGCTGCAAGTGGGCAACGGAGCTGCGAGAGTGCATAATGTGACGGCACGTCTATCTGAGAAGGAAGCTGCCGAGCCGCAGTGTGTTGTGCTCAGTTTCAAGGCTACTTGGAAGAGGGGGGTACTTGAGGAACGCCTTCTAGCTGGACGCGTCCTTCTGCCTGTGCTCCAGCTGCATGGACTCTGCAGCATTGAAGGTGTAAGAACCTGCTTCTGACCAGGTAGTGTCCAGGAGTGCAACAGCTGCGCCTTCCTTTGTGAAGCAGCCAGAGCATTCTCAGCTGAATCTGCTTGTGAAGCAGCTCTTGGCTGGACATGTGAAATTCGCTCCACGATGTACATGCAGCCGGTGCCCAGCTGCTTCGTTCTTCGCCTTCTGCTGTCTGGACAGAACTGAAGCCCAGCGATGACTTCTAGCCGTGCCGCTCTTCAGCGTGTGTACTGCACGCATCCACAGTGTGCTGTGCAAGGATTTTCCTCAGCTCTCGCTCAGCGCAATGCATCAGGAGAGAAACACTTGCTGGTGTAGCTTTTCGCTGGCCAAGACTTTCAACACAGCGGCACACTCTGGCCGACGAGGAAGACAAAAGAAGAACACCTTTTCGCCCTGCCACGTTCTTCTGGGCGAGACGCCTAGCCGCGTCTTCTCTCCCTGCAAGGCTCTAATGTGCGCGGTGCTACTTGGAAGTGAGAAGGCAGGTGCAGAGAAGCGCTGCCATCTGACGGCGCTGTGCAGCCTGTAAAGGAAAGAGGACTGCCACTGGAATGTGGTGCAAATACAGGTTTCCACGCGTCCGGGGGCATGCTCTGGGTAAGCCCGTTGAACTAAAACTGTTCTCTGTGCCAGACGTAGCCGAGAATCTTTCCCTTTACATTTAGAGCGAATGTGCTGCTGTATGTCGCTGAGAGGGAAAGTGCATAGCCCAGGCGTGTGTCGGCAGAAGCAGTCGGCTGGAGCATTTGGCTGCCGGCACCGTGCTCTTTGTGCCACAAGTAGACGACGCTTCGACTCCGGCAGAATGAAAGCGCCACATGGCTACTAAAGAGGCCGAACGAAGGCGCCGGAGCACCGGGCTCGTGTCCGCAGCGTACAAACTGAGAAAGGAGCGTGGCTGGCGCTCGCCTGCCTGCCGACTTCACGTTAGCATTGAGAAGGAGGAAGTTCAACGGCAGCTACTTGTGCTACTACTTCTCCCTCTTCCAAGCATCCCTGGGAACACTGGCGCTTACCTTTGGGCTCCGAGATGCAGAAAACACAGCGGTCGATGGCAAGGAGAGGGGAAGTAGAGAGTGCAGCGGGGAGTTGAAGTGGCTTTACGTGAGGCAAGGGGAAGGTGCAGCCCAGCATTGTCTTTTCCTCCTAGTTCTTTTCTTCAGGAGAGCAGCTAGCAAGCGAGCTGCGAGAGCCAACAATGGGATGGCACGTCTTGTCAGAGAAGCCACGGTCTACGGTGCTGTAGAGTGCTGTGCACAGTTTGAATGCTGCCCTAAGTACACGGTACTTTTGGAACGGCTTCTCTCCTGACTCTCCCGTCTCTGTGAGCTCTAGCTGCTTGAACTTGGCCACACTGAAGGTGTGTGCACGTGATTGCGCTGCGAGTAGCAAGTCTTCCAGAGACGAGGGATAGTCAACAAATGCTTTCTCACCTGGCCCATCTCTCAGTCCGAATTGTGGCCGGAAACGCTGCTGTGCTGCAAGGGTGGACTTTAGCCACTCTGAGAGAATGTGATGACGCTCTGTAGATAGTTGCGAAGGAAAGTGCTGGTCACTGCAATGTTTCGCCTAGTTTACAGACTTTAGAGGGACTCTGAAGGCCAACGCCTTCTTCTAGCACTTGTTCTCTGCGTGCAGCTGCTGGATGTTTGGAAGGGCTTTGGGATCGGCGAGAGGTGGAGGGTAGGATGGTAGCTAGAGCTTGAAGGAAAGTGCGTCTCTCCAGGACCTTTGATGCAGTTCAGTGGGTGCGAGTTGCATGTTGAGCATGTTCATGATGGCACAGAAAAGGTTCTGAAAGAAAGAGGCCGTGCTGCAGCTGCCTTGACTTTTGCCGCTTAGTAACTGCACAGCCAACAATGAAAAGATTCCTCTTGCTTCCCCGCTACGCGCAGGATCACATTCTTTTGTGTCTCCAAGAGGCAGGATGCACAGCGGAGCTCTTCCACCGACTGCTCGCACACGACTTGGGGCGGCGCCAGCGAAGCGCTTGGCTTTTTCCCCGGCACTGTCAGCGCTCCTCGAAACAAGCACACGATGGCGCTGACGACTTGCAAAAGAAGGCCAAGCGCCTGGCGCTGCTCGAAAGCACCCCAAGGGCAGAGGCAAGTTGCAAACGTCCCTGCACTCAAATCAACAGCACCTCAGGACAAAAAGATTTCCCTCATCTTCCCCTTCCAAGAGCGGACTCTTCTTTATACCGCACTCCAAGAGGCAGACAAACCTCTTTGGCCCAAACCAATCTTTGCCCTCTCGCAGATTCTGCCCACCAACTTGAAACCATCTGGCAAAAACAGAGCTCAAAACAGTGCGGGCTGAGGAAGATCTTGCTGCCTGCAACTTCAACTGCACCCCCCAAACTAGCAGCACACACGCTGTTCTCAGCACTTTCCTTCTCAGCTCTAGCTACCATCCTAAGCCTTCCCTCTCCCAGAGTCAGCATCCAAAGACAACGGCACCACGGACTGCTCACACACTAAAGGCACCAGGACAAAAGGCTCACAAGCTTGGCCTTTGCATTCCCACGGACAGCTCAACAGCTCTAAGCCAGAGAGAGCTCTGCCTCTTGGGAAAAGCCTTTAAAATCCCTAAGAGCACCTGATGTGCACATCCAAACCTGCTTTCCTTGCCAAAGAGAGCAACTACAAGCCCATCTCCAAAGAAACGGCATCCCCTCCTCCAAAATACAACACATCCATCCACTGAGCCACCTCCAGTATTGAATAGATCCAACAATTGTCCCTACACGCCCAGGGGCCAGAAGAGAAATGTCTTGCTGGACTATTCCTCCCCATGCTACCTTAACATCTGCTCCAGCAACACTGGCACTATGTCCTTGCCTTGGCAAGGAAAGGCACTCCGAGTCTCTTGGCCTTGCCTTGCCTTCAGTACCTTGTCTAGTTCTTCTTAAGCTACCCTTGCTCTGCTTCCTTTGCCTCTGCTGCCTTGCCTTGCACTACCTACAACTTGCTGGCTTTGCTTTGCCCTGCCTACCACTCTTGCCCTCGCCTTCCATGCAGGCAAGGCGCTGCAAAGCAAGTGCAGGCAATTGTGGGCAAGTCAAGGGAGAGGTAAGCAAGGCCAGAGCAGTGAGGGGAAAGCAAATGGAGTGGTAGGCAAGAGAAGGCCCAGACGTTAGAGGCAAGGCTGGCCGTAGGAAGGGAAGTCCACTGATGGGAAGGCCAGGCAGAAACAAGAAGGGCTCGGCAATCCAAGGCCCTGGAGGAAAGCAGTAGGCAGGTCAAGGGCGGGGCATGGACGTGCAAAGGAATGCAAGGCTCCAGAGAGCTAGCAGGGCAAGGCAAGGAAACTGTTGTGTTGCCAAGGCAAGGCAAGGATAGGCAAGGCAGGTGAGAAGTACATTCGAGGACTGCTGGCACACAAAAGCGGCCAGGACCAACTGCTCTGTGTGGCCTTGCTTGGCGAGGCGAGGCAAGGCAATGAGGGTCCTAGAAGGAAAAGGAAAGGTGAGGCCAGACCTAGACGAATGTGAAAGGAAGTCAGGTGGGGGATGGGTGAGCAAGTCAATGCAAGGCAGGGGAGAAAAGGCAGGTTGAGGGAAGGCTACAGAGGGGGCAGCAAGGAAATGCAAGGCATGGGGAAGCACGTGAGGAGTGAGTGCTGCCAGCCGGCCGGGATGGTAGGGGCGGGGCAACTGCAAGTAGCATGGCGGGGAGGTGGAGGGGGGTGTTAGTGTGCGGGAGGTGTGTGTGTGTGTGTGCAGAGGAGTGCAGGGTAAGTGCAGGTGTGTGTGTATGTGCATAGGGGGGTTTTGTGCCAGGTGCTGTGCCGGGGGGAGCCGTCCTACTGCCAAGAAGGTGTGGGAGTGAAAGGAGTAACATAGATGTGTCTTTACAAAGAGACCGTGTGAATCTGTCCTTAGACAAGGCTAGGAATTTACTGGTAGGGGCGTAACAGAAGAAAGTCTTAGTTCTAGAAACTGTTACTAATCGACAGAGACTGTTGCTCAGGCAAGGCCGTGTTAAATTGCTGAACCTAGAGCAAGGCAGCAAAGACTTAATAGCATTAGGAATAGTTTCGTTTTCTTCCTTTTCCATACCAAGAGGGGGGTGCATATTAGAGGGGAGCCTAGAGTAGGCAGTTCTGGAAGTCTGTAATTCCCGAGTACCTCCGAGGGTGCTGTTGCCAGGAACTTTGCATCAAAAGGGGGCTGCGTCCCGCAATCAGTTGAGAGACTTCATGGCAAAAGCCCCATGGCCTCTCCCTGTAGTTGAAGAATGTTACAGGCCTCCTCTGTCTCCTTTTTGGTGGATGAAGAAAGTCAGAAAGCAACACTTCTGCCAGAACTCTCCAAGATGCCCCCTTTGCTCGCAGTGACTCCATCACTGGCCGGGAAGCTGTCTTTTCTCCCAGAGGAGTTTGAGATACAGTTAAAAGCCGTGTGGCAGAGAAAAAGGGCAATAATTGGTTTACAAGGGATGGCAAACAAGAGATACCAGAAGCTTTGGCCCTACCAATAGTAAAAGCACTCCGTGAAGAGAGTCCTTGCACCTCCTGAGGATTGGCAGAAGCCTTCCTCATGCTGGATGTTGCTGGGGGTCTTTTTAGACTGGCAGAACGAGCTGTTGAAGGTTGCTTGATCTGTGCTAAAGCAAACAGCCAAGTTACAAAGGAACTTGCCAGGGGAGGGAGGCCTTGGGCTGCAGGTCCCTTCCAAAGATGCCAGGTGGATTTTCCTGAGATGCCCCAAGTGGGAAGGCTTCATCTCTTCTGGTAATGGTATGTCAGCTAGCAAGGTGGCCAGAAGCATTTCCAACTGCTTCAGCAACGACAGCATCAGGTATTAAGGCATTTTTGGAACAAATCTTTCCAAGATACAGCATTGTAGAAGCAATAGACTCAGATAGGGGAACTCATTTGACAGGAAAGATCCTTCAAGGGGTTTTGGCTTCTTTAGGAACACAATGGAACCTCCATAGGCCCTGGCACCCCCAGAGCTCGGCTCGGGTAGAAAACAATGAATAGAGAAACACCTTTTGAAGCTGGTAATAGAAACCAAGATGCCATGGCTAGGGCTTTGGACATTGGCTTTGGTGAGAATGAGAGCCCGAGCCAGAAGAGAGATTCCGTTCTCCCCCTTTCCGTCGTTGTTATGAATTACCCGGCTAAGTCTCAACCTAGTGGGGGAGTAGAGGTAAGTGATGTATATTTAAAACCATCTGTGGCCAGGATACTGCTTCTTGTGAAACCCCTTCAACAGGAAGCTCAGCTGGCACAAGCCCCACCTTTGGACTTTGCTGCTTGTAACATCCAACCAGGAGATTGAGTCCTAGTTAAGGAGCAGAAAGAAGCGCCAGTGGTTCTGAAATGGCGTGGCCCATTCCAAGTGTCACTGACGACAGAAACAGCCATGAAGACAGCTGGACACAGGTGGACCCGTCACTCTCGGGTCAAGGTCTCTGAAGCCTCAGAGATTTGCACATCTCAGCTGGAGGAGAAGGCCGGGAGGCTGTGACAGACACTCTGCAGGAGTGGGCCGGAGCAGTAGCCAGTGCTTCGACATCAGAGGAAGCCCTGCGTGCCTACCCACAGACCACCTGCTGAAATAGTCTCTATGGGCATCCCTCCTCTAGAATCTCCACTCACTGGGGCGCTAATACTTGCTGGATTCTTTTATGTTAAGTGGTTTCTGTGTCTTCAATTGCCACAGGTGCTGCAGAAGACAACGGGAAAATTAGACTAGCTAATTAGATCACACTATTAAAACATTTTCCTGAATAACTCTACTTTTATATGGTCAGCTAAGTTTAGGCCAGGAGTGGGAGAATCAATTTGCAGCCTTAGCAGAAGAAGTAGCAAAAGTTTTTCACCTTAGCAATTGCTGGCTCTGTGGAGGGCCCGGAGGATCTGAAGAGTGCCTATGGTTGGCTAGCCCAGCTGAACCTAAGTGGTGGCTCAACACCTGACATGAGGTCCATACTAGGACGGGATTTGGGGCCAAAGAAGGAAGTCCATGGCTATAGGAGAAGGTTTCACGAAGGATGTCTGGACTTCAGGTGGCTCTCTTGAAAGCTGTTTATTGCATAGGCGAAGTTACAGCATTTCAGGGAGTGGCTATCCAGAGCCAGCCCTATAGCTGCCAGCTCCAGCTGTAGGCATACCTGAAGCCGCTTGCTGTTCAAGTTACAGAGCATTCTATACTTTTCTTTGCAGAGTATCTTAGCACGTAACAACCAATAAGCACCATACACAATACCTTGACATTGGCCTATAGCCTATCATAGCTACTACCATCACCATATTATAGTCATTATTATCCAATCACAAGAGTAAGTTACAATTTAAGCTTCCAGTGGAAAATTCTTAGACCTTTCTTCTTCTTGCTACATCAACATTTCTTGTTTGCCTGCCATATCTTTCTTTTTGCTAAAGACACCTTTTCTATTCACTTATGCTCTTCTTGAGACTTACTTACTTGGTGAAAAACATGTCTTTGTTTGTAATCACATACCTTTGTCCTGCTCCTAAAAATCTCCTTCCAACTCATCTCCAACCTTTGCCTTCTCAGTTACTCAGCGATCACTGTTTCAGCAAAACACCTTTTCTTCTATATCAAAACTTGCTTTCATTTCTACCTCATCCCCAGCTTCTACATTCTCACACCTTGCTGCCAAGCCTACATACCTGTGAAACTTTCTTACCAAACTTTCATCCTCCCCAACACATGGCCACTTCATTCTTCTCCAACAGGCACTTATTGCCTAAACAGGACAGGGCGGGTCTATGTAGGAAAAGGCATTTGTCAATTGACTTTCCCTCTGGCTTTAAACAATTGGGTTTGGACCCACAATTGCCCTCCTTACAATTGTTCCAAATATCAAGACAATTGCAATCAAATAGCTGTTCAGCTCACTAATGGTAGCTGCGTAAGGTGTTCTTACCACACTTACCAAAACATTTGGAAGCCTGTAAAGCAATGGGGAGGGACAAGGGGTTTTTTTGACCACCTATTTTTAAGCTGTCCCCACAAAAATCCCACAAGTAGAAGACATGTTGTTTGTGATTAGCAGTGGGAATGGCAACAGCGGATTGGAACTCAAAGCCTTTTAGTGAGTTCTGCTCCAAATCCAAGCAAGCAACTTGCAGATGTAAATGTAGATGGGAACCCTGTGTGGGAGCTTGGAAATGCAAATGCTGTGACCCTTATGGTGGGGCAGCTATTGTTGGAGGACCGTTAGGCCCGGGAAACCCACAGTATTTTGACCCACCAATTGATGACCAAGGGTAGGAAGGCCCCTTTGCTAATGGAACACGGGCTTTGAAAGGACATGATTGGATTTGTGGCCAACATGCTTAGCTCAGGTTACCTCCAAACTGGTCAGGGATATGGTATATCCCTGGGGTATATTAGACCGTTGTTCTTTTTGCTACTACAAATTCAGGGAAATCGCTTAGGAATCCAAATCTGTGATGATTTAATTCGAGAAAAGCAGTCAGCTGATGCAGCCTTGGCTGCAGGGAGCACCCCAAAACGGGGAAAAGATGAATGGCCACCAGAACAAGTTACGCAACATGATGGACCAGCCACTTGGAAACCTAAGGAATTAATCCCAGATGCCTGGGAACCCATTTATCATTTGAATGAGATAATTAGGGTACAAGCTGTCTCAGAAATAATTACCAACCAGCCAGCCACAGCTCTTGACCGTCTTGCTGAGCAATCCACTTCAATGGGGAAAGCGGTATTTCAACATTGGATGGTATTAGATTATCTGTTAGCAGAAGAAGGAGGAGTTTGTGGGAAATTAAATGACTCGAGCTGTTGTTTGCAAGCAGATGACAGCGGAAAATGGTCAAACAAATAACAGAGGAAATAACCTCAGCTCATGGACCTGTCCAAGTGTTGAAAGGATGGTAATGGGACATGTTTTCCTGGCTAACTGGCCAGCTATGGGCTAAATTGTTACAGCAGGGATTACGGTAACACGCCTATATCAAACCAGGAATCCCGTGGAAAAGAAGTAGATATGGACAGATTGGTGGTAGATGTTTCAGAGGTCTTTATTTCTCCAGCCGCATGGCCGGGGCTCTGCTCAGGAACTCCCCCAGCCACGGGACCCGAGGGTCCTTGGCCACACCGGGGAACACAAACCAACCAAGGGGGAATGAAGCTGACCAGGGGCAGGGAAACCCCGTGTCTCCCCCCCAGGGCCCATCGCCCAGGGCTCCATGGCAGGGGGGGAGACCCCAACACTAAATGAATGCCATTTCTCCTCTTCTATGCTATAGCAACTCGAATCTTTTGACCATACGTGACACCATGCTGGGTGCAGCTCTTTCAGCAGGTAGCAGCCATGCCTACCTGATCCAGAAATGACTACAAAAGGACAGAAGAGGATGTCACTGCAAATAATAGCAAAAGCCCAGAAGACTCAAGAAGAAAAAATTAAATCAATGGTAATTAAGGTTTGTAAAGACAAATACAGATTAAATAAAAAAAGGAGGGATTAAAAGGAATGAGATGGATGAGTCTTTACAAACAGACCGTGTGAATCGGCCTGTAGACAAGGCTAGGAACTTATGCAGAGTGAAGTAACAGAAGAAACGATTAGTTCTCTAGAACTGTTACTAATCATCAGAGACTGTTGATTAATCAAGGCCGTGTTAAATTCCTGAACCTAGAGCAAGGCAACAAAGACGTAATAGAATTAGGAATGGTTTCTTCTTCTTTCTTTTCGATGCCAAAAGGGGGGTGCATATTAGAGGAGGGCATAGAGTAGGCAGTTCCGGAAGTCTGTATTCCCCTAATACCTCAGCCAGTGGAGAAAAGGAAGAGGGCGTTGTGGCCGGGAACTTGACATCAAAAAGGGGCTGCATCCCGCAACCGTTTGACAGACCCCATGGGAAAAGCCCCAGGGACTCTCCCTGTAGTCGAAGAATGTTGCAGGACTCCTCTGTCTCCTTTTCGGACATAAACCTCAGGCATGGTGGATTAATTTTCCCTAACGGCAGCGACCTGCTGCGTGGTCTCCGTGCTCCTCCCCAGCCCCCCGGGAGGTGCAAAATAGTTGCCGGCGGCTCTCACCGCGCGTTACAGACGGCTGCGCGGCGCCGGGGCTGCTCGCAGTGCTCCCCTGCCCCGCCAGGGCGGCCTGAGGTCTGCGGAGCCACCTCGCCACCGGCGCGGCCAGGGCCGGGGCCCTTCTCGACAGCAGCCGAGGGGCTGCGGAGCGGGCGGCTGCGGGACGATCAGCTCTTTTATGCCGCGCCGTGCTGCCGCCTCCATCTAGCTCCCCATCGCGCCGCCGGCCGACCCCGCCTGGCGCGTTCACGCTCGGCCGCGCTCGCCGCCCGCCCAGCCTCGCCGGAAGCTCTCCCGCGCGGGCCGTGCCCCGGCTCCGCCTGCGGCTCGGCAGGGCCCGGCCGCACGCGTGCTGCGTGGCTCGGAGCACCCGCGTTGCGCCGCAGGCGACGAGGAAGGCGGGGCGGGCCGGCGCCATCGTGGTAGCGCGAGGAGAGGAGCGCCCGGGCGGGGCGGCGAGTGGCGCGGCGGTGAGCGCTTCTGCTTGCTGTCGCTCGGCTGCCGCCCACGGCAGGTGCCGTGTGACCCCGCGGAGCGGCGGGGCCGGCCGGGCGGTGCGCGGCGAGGCTTTCGGCCAGCGGCGGCCGCAGCGACAGTCTGCTGGCACTGCCCGTGCCGGTGGAGAGAGCGGGGATCCGAGGCCGGCCTTCCTAGGGTAACGAGGGGCGACCGCCTTTGCCGCGCTGCCCTCCGTGCAGCACGTGGCCGATTCCGGCGAAGCCGGGGTCTCCGCAGCGGCGCGGGCGGGAGGGAGTGGGGAGCGCGCTCGGTGCTCTGCCGGCCGCTCCCGCCCAGCGCTGCGCTCCGCCGAGGCGTTTTCCTGCCTATCCTGGGAAGGACATAAGGGACCCCGGAGTCGGAGCTTAGCTGTCAGGGGGAACAACTTCCCTCCATTGGCGACCTCCTTTTCCCTCTGATTCAGCTACCTTGTGGTAGGTGCGATGGTGCTGAAGAAGGGTGGCGGCTTGGCACAGTTGCTGGCATAGGTGGTGCGAGAGCTCCACGCAAGCAGCTTTGAGTGGCATGTGCGAGGGTAGGAAGGTACGGCACCCACAGCTGAAGGTAAAAAAAGTCAGGGCATGTCATCAGCCGCAATCGTGCTAAGTTGTTCATCTTTGCAAACTGCTTGCCGAGTTGTTCCTTTTCTTAGGTAATGGGGGTTTGTATCAACCAGAACTGCATATGGTCAGTATTTGCAGAGAAGGTTACGTGGACTGTTGTTGAAGTGAGTGTAGCAGTTTCTATGGCATTCTGCAAAAAAAGTGACAGGTCTCTCTGTGTTCCCCAATTCTTAACAAAAATGAAGTTAACAAAGCCCTGAAAAGAGGTTTTACAAAACTTCAGGGATTTTTTCCTACGAGTACTGTGGAGACAGCCATAGTCACCTTGTCTTTCCAAAAGTGAAGGTTACATCTTTTTGTCCAAGAGCATCAAGTGCTTTTGATCAGCGTTTGTGTGCATGCATTAGCCTTGTTCTTGTTCTTCCTTGGAGAACTTTTACAATCCTCAGATGATCTGTGTAGGCTGCAGACTGCAGTGGTGAACTTGAAGGCTTCCAGCAGAAGGGAGATGCTGTCCACGTTTTGGATTTTCCTTAGTCTGAACTGATGATCTGTCATTTGCATGTTTGTTTAGCTGTGCTTAGAATAATTGATAAGTTGGTGTATAGAATAAAGACAATTACCAATTTCCTCCCTTTGTGGGAGCCCATCCAAAAGTCACGCAAGAAGAAACTTCGAGGTCACTAAAGTAATTAGAATTGTTAAAACTCAGAAAGGCATAAAGGTCAGAGTGAGGAAGATGAGTTACTTCATCTTCCTTAGGACCACTGACCCAATTCAAGACCACCGACTCCATTCAGATCACACGCTACGCATGCTTAATGACATGTAAGCTCATTTCCATACAAAGCGGAGAATGGGAGGTGCCAACACTATGAATACGCATTTTGTATTTTGGATATTCATAATACGTGGAAATAAAAGGTATCATGTTTGCTTGTATCAGGGCCTGCGACTTAGGGAGCTATCCCACGCAAAAATAAAACATACACTTTCTAACTCTAAACTGTTAAGAGTTTTTGTCCATCTCAGTTGGATATCGATATTAGATCGATATTCATATTTTGGTAAATCATAGTTAGCATAGGAGAAAGGCATGCTTGGTATGTACCTGGGATAGTTAGGGCTAGCTTTTAGTTCTGCAATGTTATTACGAAACATAGATACGGTCTTGGCCAGTTGCCCCTCGTTTCGAAACAGGGCTATAAAGGGACTTTCTGAAATAACTGAGATAAGATCTCCCCACGGAAAGAAGACAAATCTATTGGCAGCAGAGCACGAGGACTTCGTCTCATCCGTTGGTAGCCATTGCCCCCCCTTTCTTCCTCTCTACTCTTTTACTTTGTTTTTCTTTCTCTCTCTCTCTCTCTTTCTCTCCTCTATCACATTACCATGTTGTGAGTACTTAACAAAGGTGAATAGGTGATTAAAACTGAAATCCCTTGTGTCCTTTTGCACTCGGAGATCTGTAAACAAACCATCACGACCCTCACTTCTATTAGCAGATCGTGACATTAAACTGGCATCACGGACAGGATTTCTGACAGACAGAAGGGGTTGCAAGGTTGTGTGTAGTCTGTAATAGGGGAAGGACGTTTCACTCCAGCCGCACCTAGCCCGACACCCCGCAAAGGCTGAGCGGTGTCTAGAAAGCAAGGGGGACGACTCGAATTTCCCACAAACTGCACACGCCTAGGTGAAAAGCACCCCATACTCAACTGAGGGCTCTGTCTTCAGATTTTTCACCAAAAGATCTCTTAGTGTAAAAGGGGGAACTGTTTTGGTGGGCGTGTGTGAATTTGGACTGCTTGGTGTAGCGAAGAGACAACCGTAAGTAACTTAAGGAGTACCTCCCAGGCAGATTTTGGTCTCTTCACCCACCCAGGGAAGCGAAGGGCGACACGGCGAAGCTGTTTGTGTGGCAATGTGTAATTAGGTTTTACCTCCCTGTAGTGGTTTTGATCCCTTTATAAAATGACTGAAAACCCTAGTGCAAATCATAAAGCTGCATTTTATGCTCTGCTAGCAAAACATAATGCCCGGCCCTCTCCGGGAGGGGAAGAATGGGCTCAAAATAACTGGTTTAATTTGGAGTGTGACTGATAGAAGATGTTCATTCCAACATGAGACAAAGTTTAAATTTGGCCAAAATAAAACCATAATCTGCTCCTAAATCTGTTTCAGGAGCATGCCTTACAGCAGCTATAGATCACTGCTTTAAGCGATGTAGTGAAGAGAAAGCAATCACAGATTCCCTTCAAAACCTAGTGGAAATTTTACAGGAACAATCAGATGAAGAAAGGAATGAAAATCATTTGCTGCGGGCTGCTTTGAGGGAGGAATATTTTAAGAATTCAAAGAATGCTGACTCACCAAAAGAGAAAGAGGAAAAGAAAACTCCTCACATTAACCAAATATACCCCCAGGAAGAACTAGTGCTAGTGAAAAATTGTGGGGAAAACTGCTGCCCTCCTATGGGACCTCTAATTAAAACAGAATATAATTATATCAATGATGAAGATTTTGAACCGCATATCACCACTAAACAAATACCATACACTGCTCCTGAGTTGGCGAAGTTAAAAAAGGAGTACGGGCGGCTTCCCCACGAAGCTGAGACGGAATATGTCTTCCAAGTGTCTCTCACCGGAGGAGACCAAATTCAATTCACTGAACAGGAGGCCAGTGGATACTGGGGACATGGAGTTCTCTTAACAACAGGAGACAAACGTAACACATGGTCGCTGACTCGGCGCGCAGCTTTCTGGGCCGGGGGACTCAATCCTTTAGAAAGGGGAGACCCTTTTGCTACAGTTGGTACCCCTGATCAACTTCTAGAAAGCGTCCACAAAGCCGCCTGTCTGCAAATGATCCATGAAAGGAAATTAACTCCTGGATATGAATCCCCCACGCAATTACCTGTGAAACCTGAACTGATGACCCCTTTAATTCGAGGCCTTCCAGAATCACTCCAATCTACAGCAGCTGTCCTTCAAAAAACCATAGCTGCTGCAGGTCCTGTAGAGAGGTTGGACAGATTCCTTGGAAACCCGAGCGACCAAACTGCATCTACCGATCCTGGGTTTACTCCATATTCAACCCCCTCTCAGCCGCCAGGTTCACAATCAAATTCACCTGCCGGTGATTGCAAAGTTTGGACATGGAGTGAGGTTGAAGAAGATCTGATTAATTACAGTAGGAAATATGGACCGATAAAAATCCCAGAGGAAAAATCAGAAAAAACAAAAGGTGTCAGGCACATTAGGGCTCCTCATAGTGAAAAACCAAAGAATGTAACCAGAGATCCCTAACCGTCAGCATTGGTGCTTATTAGGTATCAAAAAGGGGGTCCCCAGAAATGCGATGGATGGCTTAGCCCTTGATCAGTTGAGTAAGGTAGTGTCTAACTGGCACTGCCAAAAGCCCCTTCTACCGAATCCGTCACTTCAACCCAGTGCACCCCTCCTCCCTCAGAATCTGGGCAGTGAGTCAAAGCCACTTCTCCCTCAAAGTCCGGCCAATGAGCCAGAACAGATTCTTCCTCAAAACCAGGGAAACTAGACCCTCTGTTTCTTGTCAGTGGGCAAAGAAACGGAGCATAGGTCTACCTGAGAATGCTCACTAAAAATAAAACGGGAGATATAACGATCACAGCTATTACAAGTCCTAAACGGGCACCTGTAACTTTTCTGATTGACACTGGGGCACAAATTTCTGCGCTGACAAAGAAAGATGCCCAGAGGTGTGGAATTGTTCCAACAAAGAACCGATATTGTGTTTTAAGTGCCTTGGGCACAACAACAGAATCTATGAATGGGGCCTTAGTCAAGCTCCCTTTGCCTGGAGAGGAAAACCAACTCTCCATCCATGGGGTGATTGGAGATATTCCAACCAATTTATTAGGGCTGAATGCCCTTGCTAGGAGGCAGTGGGAGGACTCAGAGGGTCTTCTGTGGTCTTTTGGCACACCACATTTTAACATCAGACTGCTCCAAGCTGCAGCCTCCCTACCATTCAGCAAAGTAACTAATGTGAAACAATACCTCCTTCCCCTGGGTGCCAAAGAGGCTATCAAGCCAGTGATACAGGAGCTACGACAACAAGGAGTAATACTTCATACCCATTCTCCTTTCAATTCTCCGGTGTGGCCAGTGCAAAATCCTAATGGGAAGTGGAGGCTGACAATAGATTTTCGTAGGCTAAATGCTAACACAGACCCTCTTACAGCAGCAGTCCCAAATCTAGCAGAATTCATAACATTGATTCAAGAAAAGGCTCATTCAATCATGCCACCTGTAGATGTCAAAGACATGTTTTTTACGACACCTTTACAGCCAGAAGATATGGACCGTTTTGCTTTCGCATGGCAAGGACAGCAACGCACTTTCACTAGGCTTCGCCAAGGGTACAAACATTCTCCTACCCTGGCTCATCACGCTTTAGCCCAAGAGTTCGACAAAGTACCCAAAGCGGACAATCTAGCTGTTCATCAACACACTGATGAGACCCTTGTGGGAGGAGATGAAATAGAAGAAGTGAGAGATACCCAACAGAAAATAACCTCCCACTTAGAAAGCCTTGATTTGCAAATTCCCTCAGAAAAAACCCAAACCCCTTCACATGAAGTGAAATTGTTGGGAATTTGGTGGAAAGGAGGTATGACACGTATCCCACCTGATAGCCTAACCTCTTCAGATCAGATTAAAATGCCTGAATCCAAAAAAGATCTCCAACATGCTTTAGGATTATTAGTGCTCCGGAGAAAACACATCCCAGATTTTCCATAATTGCCAGACCTCTTTACAACTTGTTAAGAAAAGGGACAAAATGGGAATGGAGTGCTTCCCAAGAAGAAGCACGGCAATTGTTGGTTTTTGAAGCAACAGCCTCACCAAGCCCTGGGCCCTATTCATCCCACAGATGCTTTTCAGGTCTCCTCAGGGTTGTCAGTACACATACGGCAGCGGGGTCCTGAGGGTCCGACGAAGCCTCTTGGTTTTTACTCCCGTGGCTTTAAAGATGCTGAAAAAAGGTACACTACCTGGGAGAAAGGATTGTTTGTGGTTAGCTTAGCTCTCCTAGAAGCGGAGAAGATTGCACAACAACAACCAATTGTTTTGAGAGGCCCTTTCAAAGTTATTAAGGCTGTCTCTACTGGCACCACCCCCACCTGACGGGGTGGCCCAGAGGACCTCAGTAAGGAAGTGGTATGCTCAGATTGAACATGATTGTAGCGTCTTCTCAAGAACTGAAGGAGCTGTAAAAAATCTGGCAATCCAAGAAACTGAAAACTTGGGTAGCAGCCAGGACAAACCTGCCTCAGTCATTAGAGTAGCCCCTCCTTTTTCCCCCAAACGGTCAGCAAATTCTTGGCTTACGGATGCTTCTGCCAAGCGAGAAGGAAAGGTGTGGAAACATAAGGCTGTAGCCCTCCACACTTCCTCAGGTGAAGGAATTATCACAGAGGGGGAAGGCAGTGCCCAAGTTGGCAAGCTGATAGCTCTTTGGAGTGTTTTCCAACGTGAGGCACAGAATACTTCTCCTGTCTGTATCTACACCGATTATTCCTATGCTGTGTTTAAGGGATGGACTGAGTGGCTTCCTTTTTGGCAGCAAAAGGATTGTGAAGTTAACAGAATCCCAGTATGGCAAAAGGAAAAGTAGCAAGAAATTCTGAGTATTGCAAGTCCAGGGAATTTGGCCGTGGAGTGGGTAGCCTCTCACCAGACAGATGGAAATCCAGCAGGAGAGTGGAACACTAGAGCTGACGAATTAGCAAGACTAAGTCCTGTGAAAAAAGATCAAATTACAGAGGACTGGGAGCACTTCTTAGAATGGTTGCATGTAAAAAGACAACGCACAGGTGCAAAAGATTTGTACAAAGAAGCCCTTGCTCGCGGTTGGTCTGTTACCAGAGAAATGTGTAAAACATGCATGTCAGCCTGTGAACAACGTCGCAGACGGCTAGAAAGACACCCTTTGGAAGATGACCCTCTGCATTTAAGAAAGGGTAAAGGCTTACGGGAAGCGTGGCAGGTAGATTATATCGGCCCCTTTAAAAAGTCAGGAGGTAAACACTTTGGGCTGGTAGGAGTAGAGATGATATCTGGGTTAGTCCAGGCCAATGCTTTTAAAAGAGCTACAGGAGATCATACTGTTAAAGCATTGCAGGCATGGTTTGGAACTTTCCCAAAACCACAAGAAATTCAATCTGATCACGGGTCTCACTTTACTGCCAAAGTTGTACAGGACTGGGCAAAAGGTGAAGGGATTAAACGGACTTTTCACACTCCTTACTACCCTCAAGCTAACGGCATCGTAGAAAGGACCAATGGTCTCTTGAAAGGACTTTTGAAACCACAGGAGGGAAATTGGGATGTTTGGCTATGGGAAGCTGTGAAAGGTGTGAATGATAGATGGGGGGTAAACGGGTGTCCCAAAATCACTGTCTTTTTCCCAACAGCTCCAAGCATAATTCTCTCACTGCAGGGACCAAATGATCCTAAGAATCCTGCACACTACCCTGGACAACCTGTTTCGGTAGATCTCCCTACCGTAGGAGAAGTACCACTAGTGCTAAAACGCCCTCTGAATAAATATGCATGGCTAGCCTCTGATGCCCTAGGGAGAGAGCATCGGATACATACACGCTGCATAATTCCATCATTCTAATTTTCTGCCTTTTGGTGGCAGACTCTGTTGTGTTCACTTTTCACAGAAGAACTCCGAGGGACATGAAGAAGAGCACATAAACCATGATAAGACTAGTGATACTTTTCTGCATCCTACCACAACACCAGGGCCAAAAACCAGCTGAGTGGCCATGGTCTGAAGCTACCATTAGGTACACTAGTGCTCTAGGATCCTATCCCAGAGATGGTTGCCCGAACCTAGCCACTGTAGCACTGCACGACTCTGAGGTATACCGTCCAAGTGAATGGGGATGGGACTTGAAGGATTGGACTAGAATCCTAAAAGGAACAAGAGGTGAACAAATTAAGGTAGGATGCAGAAAAGTAGAAGGATCTCTTTACCAGAAAGCTTCCACCATTGCAATCGCTGGAAATGTTCTAAAACCAGATGGGAAAAGTGATTTGCACCCCAACATTACGGCCAAACTCTGCCCTACAACGGAGTGGGTGTGTGACAAACAAACCCCCTTCATCCTGTGTGGTTGTCAGAAGAATGTCGGTAACTACACCTTAGGCCCCAGTACCAACAATGTGGAAATCACAAAGCTTCGCAGAAACAAACTAACTGACTGCTGGTATAACTTTCCTCTAACCAAACCAACCTATGCAACATGCAATTGGCAAAATAACCCGGCAGATCAGCCAAGTCTGACAGGTTTAACTTATAAATTCAAAATAAACGCCGCAGCAAAGCCCATACTGAGTGCAGTAATCACATACCACGGTATAAGTACCCCCCTTGTGTTAGATGACAAGAATAAAGTTTTTCCACCCTTTATGGTAACCCGAGGTGACGATGTTACAATACGATGTGGATTAATTGCTGAATGTTTTACCGAACCTGTACACAGTTATAGCATTGGACCTCATGGCCGTGTTTTGTTTGGTGAAATTCAAAATCAAGATTGTTGGCTAAACCTTAATTGCTGTACAATTTCCCCATAAAGTCACGTGTGGTAAAAACAATACAAAATACTGGGGGGAACTCAAAGTCGATGTTGCAATACCTACCACCCAACCACCGGTCATGCTAAGCCCGAGAATTTTTGAAATTGGACCACGTATAACCACAAAAACAGGCCAACAACAACTATTGCTCAATCCGGCATGCTCCCTTAAACAAGTCAAGTTGCTGATGCAAAACAATGTCTCAGAAATTCAGCCAGCTTGTTCACCTTTTCTGCAGACTTCCTTCAAGGGGCAGACAACCGGGTTGCAAAAGCGGAACCCTTCTAAGAAACGGACGCAAAGAGACATAACCGGCGTTGTGGGAACAGGATTGGGAATCTTAAATAGTATTGATTCAGAAGTGCTAATGAATAAATTGGCTGCCACAACTACAGATTTGACTAAAATACAACAACCCATCAGCGGTTGTTATCAAACATATTACCAAATTGAGAAAAGGTAAATGTGAATGACCACAAATTGATAATTGGCATGCTCCGTGCTACGCAAAACAACATCTCTTTGGCTCTCAGCTGCGTCCAGGCTCAATTGTGGATGCAGTCCGTTGCTGCCTCAATTGTAAGAGAAGGCAAAGAAGGCACTTTTCCTACTGAAATTCGGAAAATAATCTGGGACGGTGCCACTGATTTTGAAAGAGAATTCCAATCCTGGTGGAATTTAGTGAATTTTACCTACAATCCCATCACAAACACAGCCACAGCCTTTGTACTAACCATACGTAATGCTTCAGTGCATTGGATAGTCCCTATCATTGCATTAGGGCTGAACCATGATGCAGCTATTCTCTACCCTTTCCAGCACAGAGAATGGGCCCGTCAAACTGGGAAGAAGTGGCAAACTGTTAATTTGGAAACTTGTATTGTCCGAGAACAACAAGGGTTTATCTGTGAAAGCAGTGCAATTAGACCTCAAGACATTTGTTTGGACACAGAACAAAATAGCTGTCCTTTTGAAATTCATCCTAACAAGATTCCTGAAACACTGCTTGTGTATATAGGCAATGGATGTGCATACTTAAGAACTGCATGTGATAAGGTATTTCTAGAAAATTTAGTTGTAGATACTAAAACTCATTCAAATTCTTGTGTTTGTAACTTGACTAAAAGCACAGGATGTGATTTCTCTTATTTAGCCCCACTTACTTCTTATTGTATTTTACAGTCCAATTACACAGTGATCCACCAATTATTGCCTACCCCCACTGGGATGAACCTTACTTAGGTAAAGCACTTGTTGCTTCACCAGGATTTCATTGGAATTTTGGAAAAGATCAAGAAAAACAGACAGAAAACCTTGGTAACTGCTCATCACAATGGGAAAGAAACACATTGTTTTCTAGACAGAGGAAAGAAAGATGCTGGACACAGCTGGTGGGATACTCCTTTTGGGTGCTCACCTACTGCTACAGGTGTCCTGAACAAATTGTGTCATCCCATCCTTGTTCTCTTGATTTTAGTTTTGATTGGGTTTGTTTTATCAGCAATCTTACACATCATGAATTGCAGAATGATGAAACGGTTGACATCTGTAATAGATGTGCACAATTTGGACACTATCCCATCCACTGTGGACACCCCTAAGGTTATTGACACAAGATGAACTACATGAGTATTAAAATAAGATAAGACATGATTAAAAATTACAGGTGTATTTTGATTAAAAATTACTTATTCCTTCTTTTTCCTTTTCTTTCTCTTTTCTTATTTTCTCTACCCTTTTCTGGGATATGCTACCAACATTAACGAGTCCTGAAGACTTCGCAACAACACTACGAAATCGTGCTGATGGAGCTCTCCTGATGACAATCGTGAGTCATGGGGTGGTGTAAGAGACGGTCTGAAGATCCCTCATCTGCCTCACGATCATCGCCGAGGACAGAGGCTAAACACAGGAGTTCCGACCTGCCTAAGGTGGGATGTCTGCCAACTGTTGCCTGCAGGTGTGCCCGCTGGGAACTGGTACGCATTCCTGAGGAAATTTGTGCAGGTCACAGTGGACTGCGCCGTTCTTGCTGCCCAGGCGGGAAGGACTGCGCTGAAGCGGAAAGGAATGACCTGTCCTCTACACCTGTCCTGTACCTGTTTCCCAAAGCAACGAGCCTCATAACAACGGCTGTAGATTTGCCCCACCTCTTGGGGAAAAGGGCGAGATGTGGGGATACAGCTAGAAAGCAGAAGCCAGAGCACTGCTAAACTCATGCCAGAAGTAGACGCGCTAACGCTGCTAGGCCGCAAACCATAGCAGGCAGTATAGTTAGCATAGGAGAAAGGCATGCTTGGTATGTACCTGGGATAGTTAGGGCTAGCTTTTAGTTCTGCAATGTTATTACGAAACACAGATATGGTCTTGGCCAGTTGGCCCTCGTTTCAAAAAAGGCCTATAAAGGGACTTTCTGAAATAACTGAGATGAGATCTCCCCACGGAAAGAAGACAAATCTATTGGCAGCAGAGCACGAGGACTTCGTCTCATCCGTTGGTAGCCATTGCCCCCCCTGTCTTCCTCTCTACTCTTTTACTTTGTTTTTCTTTATCTCTCTCTCTCTTTCTCTCCTCTATCGCATTACCGTGTTGTGGGTACTTAACAAAGGTGCACTGTTTTGATTAAAACTGAAATCCCTTGTGTCCTTTTGCACTCGGAGATCTGTAAACAAACCATCACGACCCTTACTTGTATTAACGGATCGTGACACATGTCCAAAAGAAAAAATCACTGGAACAAAAAGAGCAAACTGATCCAAGGTGAACTGATCCACGGTGAAAAACAGAAGCCTACGAAAATCTGGGGGGGAAAAAAAAAGGCAACTGACGTGCCCGATTCACAGATGCAACTCCTGCAAAACTTTTGAAGGCAGTCTCACTCCCTCTGCTGAACAATCAACTGGAGGAAATCCCACTCCAAATCTGTGGGAAACAACAAAAGTGGTGCAACAAGCACTTCATAGAATAAAAACTAAAACTCCACCTGAATAAATTAATGCAATTAACATTGCATTAATTTCACCTGGCTTTTTTTTTTTTTTTTTTTTTTTTGAGGAAATCTGATTCTTTTCTCTTTTCTAAGAATGTCAAACATCCCTGCATTGACGATAAAGAAAGCAGTTTGAGGGCAGAGAAAGTGCAAGCAGCAGAATCACATCTAAATGTGATAACCATTTACTCACGTGGACGCTGTCCCTTTGTGTTAGCCCCAAGGAGTTGTACTTCTTTTTAATAATCGGTCTAGTGGGCCAAATTTTCACTTTTTAAGAACCTACCAACACATGGGATGGAGCTGCATGAAAACCAATGAAATGTAAAGTGTCACCATAATTGCTTGCATTGTCAGTTTGTTAACGTTTGTCATTTAAGAATTTCTACATATTTGAAATCATACAAATATGTTCTAACCTTCCCAGTTCTGCCTCAGAAGACTTCAAAATTATTATCATTCAGCTAATTTTTTTAATTTACTATTTAGTGAATTAAAGAATCTTGACAAAACACAAGCAAATGCTAGAGAAGAAATGATTAAATCCCCCTTCCAGGGGACCCCAGGCGCTGACGGCTGCCACCGGCGTGCGCCAGGTCGGGACCGGCAGGCAGGGCTGCACCCCGCGTCTGCCACAACACCTGCAGCTTCTGCAGCCTGAAACACAGCTGGCTCAGGGGTTTCAATCAAGAGCCAAAAGATCTTGCTGGTCAATTTGGGGCAGAGAAAGGTCATCACTTCTAGCATGGCATAAGCCTGCCACTACATTTCTGTCAAGGACAATCACCTTGTTGCAGTGAAACTCCTGGGTAAAATACTGAAGCGCTTTCAGATTCATATTATCCGACATTTCGGTGACCTTCTTTTATACCTGCATTGCTTCATACTGCTGGTTGTGGGCACAAGTTCTTTGTACACTATCCTGGAAATTAAAAAGATCAGAAACAACACCCACCCCTCCCCCACCACCACCCCTTCCCCAGCCACAACCCTAACAAAACCAACCTCCAGAATGTTCAGGAGTTCAAATGAGAACAAGCATAGATGGGGCATAAAAAGATGGATCCTCCTTAGACATTTGTGCATGCAGTGCCCTGCAATCCACTAAGTTCTACTTCTCGTACACCAAATACCTGTCTTCGGAACTCCTTGTTCTCCATTCAAACCCTTCTGGGAGGGTAATCGAGGAGATACTCTTACATATTTTTAGCACATCTTGCACTAGGCAATTAAATCCAGTGCGCAGCATTACCTGACGAACTGAGGCAGTGACAAGGTCAATTAAGACCTGTTCATATCTTCATTTGGAGCTCTTCCAACTGCTTGAAAAGTGAAGCCTTGGACATTGAAGGTTCCGACTAAGGAAAATCCAAAACGTGGACAGCATCTCCCTTCTGCTGGAAGCCTTCAAGTTCACCACTGCAGTCTGCAGCCTACACAGATCATCTGAGGATTGTAAAAGTTCTCCAAGGAAGAACAAGAACAAGGCTAATGCATGCACACAAACGCTGATCAAAAGCACTTGATGCTCTTGGACAAAAAGATGTAACCTTCACTTTTGGAAAGACAAGGTGACTATGGCTGTCTCCACAGTACTCGTAGGAAAAAATCCCTGAAGTTTTGTAAAACCTCTTTTCAGGGCTTTGTTAACTTCATTTTTGTTAAGAATTGGGGAACACAGAGAGACCTGTCACTTTTTTTGCAGAATGCCATAGAAACTGCTACACTCACTTCAACAACAGTCCACGTAACCTTCTCTGCAAATACTGACCATATGCAGTTCTGGTTGATACAAACCCCCATTACCTAAGAAAAGGAACAACTCGGCAAGCAGTTTGCAAAGATGAACAACTTAGCACGATTGCGGCTGATGACATGCCCTGACTTTTTTTACCTTCAGCTGTGGGTGCCGTACCTTCCTACCCTCGCACATGCCACTCCAAGCTGCTTGCGTGGAGCTCTCGCACCACCTATGCCAGCAACTGTGCCAAGCCGCCACCCTTCTTCAGCACCATCGCACCTACCACAAGGTAGCTGAATCAGAGGGAAAAGGAGGTCGCCAATGGAGGGAAGTTGTTCCCCCTGACAGCTAAGCTCCGACTCCGGGGTCCCTTATGTCCTTCCCAGGATAGGCAGGAAAACGCCTCGGCGGAGCGCAGCGCTGGGCGGGAGCGGCCGGCAGAGCACCGAGCGCGCTCCCCACTCCCTCCCGCCCGCGCCGCTGCGGAGACCCCGGCTTCGCCGGAATCGGCCACGTGCTGCACGGAGGGCAGCGCGGCAAAGGCGGTCGCCCCTCGTTACCCTAGGAAGGCCGGCCTCGGATCCCCGCTCTCTCCAGCGGCACGGGCAGTGCCAGCAGACTGTCGCTGCGGCCGCCGCTGGCCGAAAGCCTCGCCGCGCACCGCCCGGCCGGCCCCGCCGCTCCGCGGGGTCACACGGCACCTGCCGTGGGCGGCAGCCGAGCGACAGCAAGCAGAAGCGCTCACCGCCGCGCCACTCGCCGCCCCGCCCGGGCGCTCCTCTCCTCGCGCTACCACCATGGCGCCGGCCCGCCCCGCCTTCCCCGTCGCCTGCGGCGCAACGCGGGTGCTCCGAGCCACGCAGCACGCGTGCGGCCGGGCCCTGCCGAGCCGCAGGCGGAGCCGGGGCACGGCCCGGGCGGGAGAGCTTCCGGCGAGGCTGGGCGGGCGGCGAGCGCGGCCGAGCGTGAACGCGCCAGGCGGGGTCGGCCGGCGGCGCGATGGGGAGCTAGATGGAGGCGGCAGCACGGCGCGGCATAAAAGAGCTGATCGTCCCGCAGCCGCCCGCTCCGCAGCCCCTCGGCTGCTGTCGAGAAGGGCCCCGGCCCTGGCCGCGCCGGTGGCGAGGTGGCTCCGCAGACCTCAGGCCGCCCTGGCGGGGCAGGGGAGCACTGCGAGCAGCCCCGGCGCCGCGCAGCCGTCTGTAACGCGCGGTGAGAGCCGCCGGGAACTATTTGACACCTCCCGGGGGGCTGGGGAAGAGCACGGAGACCACGCAGCAGGTCGCTGCCGTTAGGGAAAATTAATCCACCATGCCTGAGGTTGATGTCCGAAAAGGAGACAGAGGAGTCCTGCAACATTCTTCGACTACAGGGAGAGTCCATGGGGCTTTTCCCATGGGGTCTGTCAAACGGTTGCGGGATGCAGCCCCCTTTTGATGTCAAGTTCCCAGCCACAGCACCCTCTTCCTTTTCCCCACTGGCTGAGGTATTCGGGAGATACAGACTTCCGGAACTGCCTACTCTATGCCCTCCTCTAATATGCACCCCCCTTTTGGCATCGAAAAGGAAGAAAAAAAAACATTTCTAATTCTATTAAGTCTTTGTTGCCTTGCTCTAGGTTCAGGAATTTAACACGGCCTTGATTAATCAACAGTCTCTGATGATTAGTAACAGTTCTAGAGAACTAATCGTTTCTTCTTTTACTTCACTCCGCATAAGTTCCTAGCCTTGTCTACAGGCCAATTCACACGGTCTGTTTGTAAAGACTCATCCATCTCATTCCTTTTAATCCCTCCTCTTTTTATTTGATCTGTATTTGTCTTTACAAACCTTAATTACCATTGATTTAATTTTTTCTTTTTGAGTCTTCTGGGCTTTTGCTATTATTTGCAGTGACATCCTTTTCTGTCCTTTTGTAGTCATTTCTGGATCAGGTAGGCATGGCTGCTAGCAGCATCCCCTTGACCACCTGCTGAAAGAGCTGCACCCAGCATGGTGTCACGCATGGTCAAAAGATTAGAGTTGCTATAGCATAGAAGAGGAGAAATGGTATTCATTTAGCCCAGAGCTGGCCAGTTAACCATGAAAACATGTCCCATTACCATCTTTTCAACACTTGGACAGGTCCATGAGCTGAGGTTATTTCCTCTGTTATTTGACCACTTTTCCGCTGTCATCTGCTTGCAAACAACAGCTCGAGTCATTTAATTTCCCACAAACTCCTCCTTCTTCTGCTAACAGATAATCTAATACCATCCAATGTTGAAAATGCCACTTTCGTCATTGAAGTGGATTGCTCAGCAAGACGGTCAAGAGCTGTGGCTGGCTGGTTGGTAATTATTTCTGAGACAGCTTGTACCCTAATTATCTCATTCAAATGATAAATGGGTTCCCAGGCATCTGGGATTAATTCCTTAGGTTTCCAAGTGGCTGGTCCATCATGTTGCGTAACTTGTTCTGGTGGCCATTTATCTTTTCCCCGTTTTGGGGTGCTCCCTGCAGCCAAGGCTGCATCAGCTGACTGCTTTTCTCGAATTAAATCATCACAGATTTGGATTCCTAAGCGATTTCCCTGAATTTGTAGTAGCAAAAAGAACAACGGTCTAATATACCCCAGGGATATACCATATCCCTGACCAGTTTGGAGGTAACCTGAGCTAAGCATGTTGGCCACAAATCCAATCATGTCCTTTCAAAGCCCGTGTTCCATTAGCAAAGGGGCCTTCCTACCCTTGGTCATCAATTGGTAGGTCAAAATACTGCGGGTTTCCCGGGCCTAACGGTCCTCCAACAATAGCTGCCCCACCATAAGGGTCACAGCATTTGCATTTCCAAGCTCCCACACAGGGTTCCCATCTACATTTACATCTGCAAGTTGCTTGCTTGGATTTGGAGCAGAACTCACTAAAAGGCTTTGAGTTCCAATCCGCTGTTGCCATTCCCACTGCTAATCACAAACAACATGTCTTCTACTTGTGGGATTTTTGTGGGGACAGCTTAAAAATAGGTGGTCAAAAAAACCCCTTGTCCCTCCCCATTGCTTTACAGGCTTCCAAATGTTTTTGGTAAGAACACCTTACGCAGCTACCATTAGTGAGCTGAACAGCTATTTGATTGCAGTTGTCTTGATATTTGGAACAATTGTAAGGAGGGCAATTGTGGGTCCAAACCCAATTGTTTAAAGCCAGAGGGAAAGTCAATTGACAAACGCCTTTTCCTACATAGACCCGCCCTGTCCTGTTTAGGCAATAAGTGCCTGTTGGAGAAGAATGAAGTGGCCATGGACTTCCTTCTTTGGCCCCAAATCCCATCCTATTGTGGCCCTCACATTGACCCACCATTTAGGTTCAGCTGGGCTAGCCAACCATGGCCGCTCTTCAGATCCTCCTGGCCTTCCACAGAGCCAGCAATTGCTAAGGTGAAAAACTTTTGCTACTTCTTCTGCTAAGGCTGCAAATTGATTCTCCCACTCCTGGCCTAAACTTAGCTGACCATATAAAAGTAGAGTTATTCAGGAAAATGTTTTAATAGTGTGATCTAATTAGCTAGTCTAATTTTCCCGTTGTCTTCTGCACCATCTGTGGCAATTGAAGACACAGAAACTACTTAACGTGAAACAAAGGCTGCAAGTATTAGCGCCCCAGTGAGTGGAGATTCTAGAGGAGGGATACCCATAGAGATTATTTCAGCAGGTGGTCTGTGGGTAGGCACGCAGGGCTTCCTCTGATGTCGAAGCACTGGCCCACTCCTGCAGAGTGTCACAGCCTCCCGGCCTTCTCCTCCAGCTGAGATGTGCAAATCTCTGAGGCTTCAGAGACCTTGACCCGAGAGTGACGGGTCCACCTGTGTCCAGCTGTCTTCATGGCTGTTTCTGTCGTCAGTGACACTTGGAATGGGCCACGCCATTTCAGAACCACTGGCGCTTCTTTCTACTCCTTAACTAGGACTCAATCTCCTGGTTGGATGTTACAAGCAGCAAAGTCCAAAGGTGGGGCTTGTGCCAGCTGAGCTTCCTGTTGAAGGGGTTTCACAAGAAGCAGTATCCTGGCCACAGATGGTTTTAAATATACATCACTTACCTCTACTCCCCCACTAGGTTGAGACTTAGCCAGGTAATTCATAACAACGACGGAAAGGGGGAGAACGGAATCTCTCTTCTGGCTCGGGCTCTCATTCTCGCCAAAGCCAATGTCCAAAGCCCTAGCCATGGCATCTTGGTTTCTATTACCAGCTTCAAAAGGTGTTTATTTCTCTATTCATTGTTTTCTACCCGAGCCGAGCTCTGGGGGTGCCAGGGCCTATGGAGGTTCCATTGTGTTCCTAAAGAAGCCAAAACCCCTTGAAGGATCTTTCCTGTCAAATGAGTTCCCCTATCTGAGTCTATTGCTTCTACAATGCTGTATCTTGGAAAGATTTGTTCCAAAAATGCCTTAATACCTGATGCTGTCGTTGCTGAAGCAGTTGGAAATGCTTCTGGCCACCTTGCTAGCTGACATACCATTACCAGAAGAGATGAAGCCTTCCCACTTGGGGCATCTCAGGAAAATCCACCTGGCATCTTTGGAAGGGACCTGCAGCCCAAGGCCTCCCTCCCCTGGCAAGTTCCTTTGTAACTTGGCTGTTTGCTTTAGCACAGATCAAGCAACCTTCAACAGCTCGTTCTGCCAGTCTAAAAAGACCCCCAGCAACATCCAGCATGAGGAAGGCTTCTGCCAATCCTCAGGAGGTGCAAGGACTCTCTTCACGGAGTGCTTTTACTATTGGTAGGGCCAAAGCTTCTGGTATCTCTTGTTTGCCATCCCTTGTAAACCAATTATTGCCCTTTTTCTCTGCCACACGGCTTTTAACTGTATCTCAAACTCCTCTGGGAGAAAAGACAGCTTCCCGGCCAGTGATGGAGTCACTGCGAGCAAAGGGGGCATCTTGGAGAGTTCTGGCAGAAGTGTTGCTTTCTGACTTTCTTCATCCACCAAAAAGGAGACAGAGGAGGCCTGTAACATTCTTCAACTACAGGGAGAGGCCATGGGGCTTTTGCCATGGAGTCTCTCAACTGATTGCGGGACGCAGCCCCCTTTTGATGCAAAGTTCCTGGCAACAGCACCCTCGGAGGTACTCGGGAATTACAGACTTCCGGAACTGCCTACTCTAGGCTCCCCTCTAATATGCACCCCCCTCTTGGTATGGAAAAGGAAGAAAACGAAACTATTCCTAATGCTATTAAGTCTTTGCTGCCTTGCTCTAGGTTCAGCAATTTAACACGGCCTTGGCTGAGCAACAGTCTCTGTCGATTAGTAACAGTTTCTAGAACTAAGACTTTCTTCTGTTACGCCCCTACCAGTAAATTCCTAGCCTTGTCTAAGGACGGATTCACACGGTCTCTTTGTAAAGACACATCTATGTTACTTCTTTCACTCCCACACCTTCTTGGCAGTGGGATGGCTCCCCCCGGCACAGCACCTGGCACAAAACCCCCCTATGCGCACACGCACACCTGCACTTACCCTGCACTCCGCTGCACACACACACACACACACACACCTCCCGCACACTAACACCCCCCTCCACATCCCTGCCATGCTACTTGCAGTGGCCCCGCCCCTGCCATCCCGGCCGGCTGGCAGCACTTACTCCTCACATGCCTTGCGTTTCCTTGCTGCCCCCTCTGTAGCCTTCCCTCAACCTGCCTTTTCTCCCCTGCCTTGCATTGACTTGCTCACCCATCCCCCACCTGACTTCCTTTCACATTCGTCTAGGTCTGGCCTCACCTTTCCTTTTCCTTCTAGGACCCTCATTGCCTTGCCTCGCCTCGCCTCGCCAAGCCACCACTTGCCTTGCCCTGCCCTTGAAGCCCTCCCTTGCCTTGCATGACCTTGCTCACCCCTCCCCCACCTGGAATTCAAGACCCCTTTTCAATGACATTTCCTGGCCTTGCCCTGCCCTTTCTGCTCCTCCTAGGAATCTCAAAGCTCTCAAGCATCTCCCGTGTTTCAGGATCACAGGAGAGGAAGACCAGGGGAGGACGCGTGTTGCCACACTCATCTCTATGGGCAGCCTTGGTCTGGGAGCAATCCTTGCATGTCTTGAATCTTGCAAGGGCAATTCACATTTTGCCCTTGAGCTCGGGGACCAGAATGAGAGTTCTTTTGCCTACAAAGGAAAGCAGGTAGCTCAAGTCTTTGAGGTGCAGAGGAGACATGACCCACGCGGGATCAAGGCCACACAAAGCACTTGGTCCTGGCTACTTTTGTGTACCAGCAGTCCTTGAATGTACTTCTCACCTGCCTTGCCTGGCCTTGCCTTGGCAACACAACAGTTTCCTTGCCGTGCCCTGCTAGCCCTCTGGAGCCCTCTGGAGCCTTGCATTCCTTTGCATGGCCATGCCCCGCCCTTGACCTGCCTACCGCTTTCCTCCAAGGCCTTGACTTGCCAAGCCCTTCCTGTTTCTGCCTGGCCTTCCCATCAGTGGACTTCCCTTCCTACGGCCAGCCTTGCCTCTAACGTCTGGGCCTTCTCTTGCCTACCACTCCATTTGCTTTCCCCTCACTGCTCTGGCCTTGCTTACCTCTCCCTTGACTTGCCCACAATTGCCTGCACTTGCTTTGCAGCGCCTTGCCTGCATGGAAGGCGAGGGCAAGAGTGGTAGGCAGGGCAAAGCAAAGCCAGCAAGTTGTAGGTAGTGCAAGGCAAGGCAGCAGAGGCAAAGGAAGCAGAGCAAGGGTAGCTTAAGAAGAACTAGACAAGGTACTGAAGGCAAGGCAAGGCCAAGAGACTCGGAGTGCCTTTCCTTGCCAAGGCAAGGACATAGTGCCAGTGTTGCTGGAGCAGATGTTAAGGTAGCACGGGGAGGAATAGAAAGTGCTGAGAACAGCGTGTGTGCTGCTAGTTTGAGGGGTGCAGTTGAAGTTGCAGGCAGCAAGATCTTCCTCAGCCCACACTGTTTTGAGCTCTGTTTTTGCCAGATGGTTTCAAGTTGGTGGGCAGAATCTGCGAGAGGGCAAAGATTGGTTTGGGCCAAAGAGGTTTGTCTGCCTCTTGGAGTGCGGTATAAAGAAGAGTCCGATCTTGGAAGGGGAAGATGAGGGAAATCTTTTTGTCCTGAGGTGCTGTTGATTTGAGTGCAGGGACGTTTGCAACTTGCCTCTGCCCTTGGGGTGGTTTCGAGCAGCGCCTGGTGCTTGGCCTTCTTTTGCAAGTCGTCAGCGCCATCGTGTGCTTGTTTCGAGGAGCGCTGACAGTGCCGGGGAAAAAGCCAAGCGCTTCGCTGGCGCCGCCCCAGTCGTGTGCGAGCAGTTGCTGGAAGAGCTCCGCTGTGCATCCAGCCTCTTGGAGACACAAAAGAATGTGATCCTGCGCGTAGCGGGGAAGCAAGAGGAATCTTTTCATTGTTGGCTGTGCAGTTACTAAGCGGCAAAAGTCAAGGCAGCTCCAGCACGGCCTCTTTCTTTCAGAACCTTTTCTGTGCCATCATGAACATGCTCAACATGCAACTCGCACCCACTGAACTGCATCAAAGGTCCTGGAGAGACGCACTTTCCTTCAAGCTCTAGCTACCATCCTACCCTCCACCACTCGCCGATCCCAAAGCCCTTCCGAACATGCAGCAGCTGCACGCAGAGAACAAGTGCTAGAAGAAGGCGTTGGCCTTCAGAGTCCCTCTAAAGTCTGTAAACTAAGCGAAACATTGCAGTGACCAGCACTTTCCTTCGCAACTATCTACAGAGCGTCATCACATTCTCTCAGAGTGGCTAAAGTCCACCCTTGCAGCACAGCAGCGTTTCTAGCCACAGTTGGGACTGAGAGATGGGCCAGGTGAGAAAGCATTTGTTGACTATCCCTCGTCTCTGGAAGACTTGCTACTCGCAGCGCAATCACGTGCACACACCTTCAGTGTGGCCAAGTTCAAGCAGCTAGAGCTCACAGAGACGGGAGAGTCAGGAGAGAAGCCGTTCCAAAAGTACCGTGTACTTAGGGCAGCATTCAAACTGTGCACAGCACTCTACAGCACCGTAGACCGTGGCTTCTCTGACAAGACGTGCCATCCCATTGTTGGCTCTCGCAGCTCGCTTGCTAGCTGCTCTCCTGAAGAAAAGAACTAGGAGGAAAAGACAATGCTGGGCTGCACCTTCCCCTTGCCTCACGTAAAGCCACTTCAACTCCCCGCTGCACTCTCTACTTCCCCTCTCCTTGGCATCGACCGCTGTGTTTTCTGCATCTCGGAGCCCAAAGGTAAGCGCCAGTGTTCCCAGGGATGCTTGGAAGAGGGAGAAGTAGTAGCACAAGTAGCTGCCGTTGAACTTCCTCCTTCTCAATGCTAACGTGAAGTCGGCAGGCAGGCGAGCGCCAGCCACGCTCCTTTCTCAGTTTGGACGCTGCGGACACGAGCCCGGTGCTCCGGCGCCTTCGTTCGGCCTCTTTAGTAGCCATGTGGCGCTTTCATTCTGCCGGAGTCGAAGCGTCGTCTACTTGTGGCACAAAGAGCACGGTGCCGGCAGCCAAATGCTCCAGCCGACTGCTTCTGCCGACACACGCCTGGGCTATGCACTTTCCCTCTCAGCGACATACAGCAGCACATTCGCTCTAAATGTAAAGGGAAAGATTCTCGGCTACGTCTGGCACAGAGAACAGTTTTAGTTCAACGGGCTTACCCAGAGCATGCCCCCGGACGCGTGGAAACCTGTATTTGCACCACATTCCAGTGGCAGTCCTCTTTCCTTTACAGGCTGCACAGCGCCGGCAGATGGCCCGTGCGCTCTGCACCTGCCTTCTCACTTCCAAGTAGCACCGCGCACATTAGAGCCTTGCAGGGAGAGAAGACGCGGCTAGGCGTCTCGCCCAGAAGAACGTGGCAGGGCGAAAAGGTGTTCTTCTTTTGTCTTCCTCGTCGCCCAGAGTGTGCTGCTGTGTTGAAAGTCTTGGCCAGCGAAAAGCTACACCAGCAAGTGTTTCTCTCCTGATGCATTGCGCTGAGCGAGAGCTGAGGAAAATCCTTGCACAGCACCCTGTGGATGCGTGCAGTACACACGCTGAAGAGCGGCAAAGCTCAAAGTCATCGCTGGGCTTCAGTTCTGTCCAGACAGCAGAAGGCGAAGAACGAAGCGGCTGGGCACCGGCTGCATGTACATCGTGGAGCGAATTTCACATGTCCAGCCAAGAGCTGCTTCACAAGCAGATTCAGCTGAGAATGCTCTGGCTGCTTCACAAAGGAAGGTGCTGTGTTGCACTCCTGGACACTACCTGGTCAGAAGCAGGTTCTTACACCTTCAATGCTGCAGAGTCCATGCAGCTGGAGCACCCGCAGAAGGACTCGTCCAGCTAGAAGGCGTTCCTCAAGTACCCCCCTCTTCCAAGTAGCCTTGAAACTGAGCACAACACACTGCGGCTCGGCAGCTTCCTTCTCAGATAGACGTGCCGTCACACTATTCACTCTCGCAGCTCCGTTGCCCACTTGCAGCAGCTGCTAGCAAAGAAAAAGGCTCCAGAAGGAAAAGCCACTGCTGGGCTGCCCTTTCCCCTTGCCTCACGTGAAGCACCTGAAACTGTCCGCTGCACTCTCTATTTCCTTTCTTCGTCGCATCTACCACTGTTATCTCTGCATCTCGAAGAATAAGCCCCGGCACAATTCTTTCCTGGGAAAGCTGGAAGACAAATAGGTAGCAGCACAAGTAGCTGCAAGTTGAACTTTAAGTTTCGAGCTGCTAACGTGAATCCGAAAACAAGCGAGTGGCAGCCACGCTTCCTCTTGCAGCCTGGGCGATGCACACACCAGCTCCGTGCTCTGCCTTCATTCTTACGCCCTTCGTAGCAGGTCGCGCTTTCCTTTTGCTGGAGACGACCCGTCGTCTACTTCTCGCCCAGAGAGCACGGTGCCGGCAGCCAAATGCTGCAGGCTGCTGCTTCTGCCGAAACACACCTTGGCTATGCAATTTCTCTCTAGCGCTGAAGTAGCACCACATTCTCTTTGCTTTGTAGCCAGCAGCTTTACGGAAAGCTTCTCGGCTACGTCTGGCACAGAGAACAGCTTTATTTTAACCGGCTTAGCCGGAGCTTGTCCCCAACGCGTGGGAACTTGTATTTGCGCCACATTCCAGGGGTAGTCTTCTTTCCTTTACAGGCTGCACAACGCCGGCAGATGGCAGTGCTTCTCTGCACCTGCCTTCTCACTTCCAAGTAGCACCGCGCACATAAGAGCCTTGCAGGGAGAGAAGACGCGGCTAGGCGTCTCGCCCAGAAGAACGTGGCAGGGCGAAAAGGTGTTCTTCTTTTGTCTTCCTCGTCGCCCAGAGTGTGCTGCTGTGTTGAAAGTCTTGGCCAGCGAAAAGCTACACCAGCAAGTGTTTCTCTCCTGATGCATTGCGCTGAGCGAGAGCTGAGGAAAATCCTTGCACAGCACACTGTGGATGCGTGCAGTACACACGCTGAAGAGCGGCACGGCTAAAAGTCATCGCTGGGCTTCAGTTCTGTCCAGACAGCAGAAGGCGAAGAACGAAGCAGCTGGGCACCGGCTGCATGTACATCGTGGAGCGAATTTCACATGTCCAGCCAAGAGCTGCTTCACAAGCAGATTCAGCTGAGAATGCTCTGGCTGCTTCACAAAGGAAGGCGCAGCTGTTGCACTCCTGGACACTACCTGGCCAGTAGCAGGTTCTTACACCTTCAATGCTGCAGAGTCCATGCAGCTGGAGCACCCGCAGAAGGACGCGTCCAGCTAGAAGGCGTTCCTCAAGTACCCCCCTCTTCCAAGTAGCCTTGAAACTGAGCACAACACACTGCGGCTCGGCAGCTTTCTTCTCTCACACTATTCACTCTTGCAGCTCCCTTGCCCACTTGCAGCAGCTGCTGCCAAAGAAAAAGGCTCCAGAAGGAAAAGCCACTGCTGGACTGCCCTTTCCCCTTGCCTCACGTGAAGCACCTGAAACTGTCCGCTGCACTCTCCTTTCTCCGCCGTATGGCGAAGCATAAACCTAACCGCAATTGTTTCCAGGGCAAAGCTGGAAGAGAAATAGGTAGCAGCACAAGTAGCTGCAAGTTGAACTTTAAGTTTCGAGCTGCTAACGTGAATCCGAAAACAAGCGAGTGGCAGGCACGCTTCCTCTTGCAGCCTGGGCGATGCACACAGCAGCTCCGTGCTCTGCCTTCATTCTTACGCCCTTCGTAGCAGGTCGCGCTTTCGTTTTGCTGGAGACGACCCGTCGTCTACTTCTCGCCCAGAGAGCACGGTGCCGGCAGCCAAATGCTGCAGGCTGCTGCTTCTGCCGAAACACGCCTGGGCTATGCAATTTCTCTCTAGCGCTGAAGTAGCACCACATTCTCTTTGCTTTGTAGCCAGCATCTTTACGGAAAGCTTCTCGGCTACGTCTGGCACAGAGAACAGCTTTATTTTAACCGGCTTAACCGGAGCTTGTCCCCAACGCGTGGGAACTTGTATTTGCACCACATTCCAGTGGCAGTCCTCTTTCCTTTACAGGCTGCACAGCGCCGTCAGATGGCAGTGCTTCTCTGCACCTGCCTTCTCACTTCCAAGTAGCACCGCGCACATTAGAGCCTTGCAGGGAGAGAAGACGCGGCTAGGCGTCTCGCCCAGAAGAACGTGGCAGGGCGAAAAGATATTCTTCCTTTCTCTTTCTTCTTGCCCGAATTGTGCTGCTGTGTTGAAAGTCTTGGCCAGCGAAAAGCTACACCAGCAAGTGTTTCTCTCCTGATGCATTTCGCTGAGCGAGAGCTACGCGGACAGTTTGGACCCTGTGGAGCAGCAAGAAAATGACTGTACGTCGAGCTGAGGAAAATCCGTGCACAGCGCACTGTGGCCGCGTGCAGTGTTCGCGCTGAAGAGCGGCAAAGCTCAAAGGCATCGCTGGGCTTCAGTTCTGTCCAGACCGCAGAAGGCGAAGAACGAAGCAGCTGAGCACCGGCTGCATGTACATCGTGGAGCGAATTTCACATGTCCAGCCAAGAGCTGCTTCACAAGCAGATTCAGCTGAGAATGCTCTGGCTGCTTCACAAAGGAAGGCGCAGCTGTTGCACTCCTGGACACTACCTGGCCAGTAGCAGTTTCTTACACCTTCAATGCTACAGAGTCCATGCAGCTGGAGCACCCCCAGAAGGACGCGTCCAGCTAGAAGGCGTTCCTCAAGTACCCCCCTCTTCCAAGTAGCCTTGAAACTGAGCACAACACACTGCGGCTCGGCAGCTTTCTTCTCTCACACTATTCACTCTTGCAGCTCCCTTGCCCACTTGCAGCAGCTGCTCCCAAAGAAAAAGGCTCCAGAAGTAAAAGCCACTGCTGGACTGCCCTTTCCCCTTGCCTCACGTCAAGCACCTGAAACTGTCCGCTGCACTCTCTATTCCCATTCTCCGTCGCATCTACCACTGTGTAATGTCTGCATCTCAAAGCATAAGCCCCGGCACAATTCTTTCCAGGGAAAGCTGGAAGAGAAATAGGTAGCAGCACATGTAGCTGCAAGTTGAACTTTCTGTTTTCAACTGCTAATTCGAATCTGAAAACAAGCGAGTGGCAGCCACGCTTCCTCTTGCAGCCTGTGCTATGCACACACCAGCTCGGTGCTTCTGCCTTCATTCTTATGCTCTTCGTACCATTTCGTTCTTTTCATTCTGCCGGAGTCGAACCGTCGTCATCTTGTCGCACAGAGGGCACGCCGGCAGAGAAACCCTCCAGAGAAACGCTCCAGGTTGCTGTCTCTTCCGAAACACCCCTGGGCTGTGCACTTTCCTTCGCTGCCCTTGGTAGCACCACATTCTCTTTGCTTTGTAGCCTGAATGTAAAGGGAAAGAGTCTCAGCTACGTCTGGCACCGAGAACAGCTCTAGTTCAACGGGCTTACCCGGCGCTTACCCCGACCCGTGGCAACTTGTATTTGCACCACATTCCAGGGGTAGTCTTTCTTTCCTTTACAGCCTGCACAGCGCCGGCAGATGGCAATGCTTCTCTGCACCTGCCTTCTCACTTCCAAGTAGCACCGCGCACATTAGAGCCTTGCAGGGAGCAAAGACGTGGATAGATGTGTGGCAGAGAAAATCGTGCAAAGACGAAAAGATGGTCTTCTTTTGTCCTCCTCGTCGCCCAGATTGTGCTGCTGTGCTGAAAGCGTGCGTTTTATTACCCCTTCTCGCAGTAAGACTATGTGCTGCGTTGCAACTGTTGGCCAGCGGAAGGCTAATGCAGCAAGTGCTTCTCTCCTGACACATTTCTCTGAGCGAGAGCTTGTGCGGACAGTTGGGCTCTGCCAAGCAGAAAGGCTGTACTTGCACGTAGCGCTGAGGAAAATCCGTGCACTGCGCACTGTGGATGCGTGCAGTACACACACTGAAGAGAGCCAAAGCTGAATGCTTCAGTTCTGTCCAGCGCCGGTAAGGGAGAAGAACGCAGCCCCAGGCCACTGGGCTGGTGTGTGCGATGTCTAGGAGCTTTGCCGCTCTTCTGCGTGTCTACTGCACGCATGCACAGTGCGCAGTGCACGGATTTTCCTCAGCTCTCGCTCAGCAAAATGCATCAGGAGGGAAGCACATGATGGATTAGCCTTTCACTGGCCAACAGTTCCAACGCAGCACCACAGTCTTCTTGCGAGAAGGGGTAATAAAACACATGTATTGTCCCGGAACAGTTCTCTGGGCGAGCCGTAGCCGAGAATCTTTCCCTTAAGATAAAGACCACAACGCAGACAGAATGTTGTGCTACCTAGCGCTAGAGAGAAATTACATAGCCCAGGCGTGTTTCGGCAGAAGCAGCAGCCTGCAGCATTTGGCTGCCGGCACCGCGCTCTCTGCGCGAGAAGTAGACGACGGGTCGTCTCCAGCAAAACGAAAGCGCGACCTGCTACGACGAGCGTAAGAACGAAGGCAGAGCACGGAGCTGGTGTGTGCATCGCCCAGGCTGCAAGAGGAAGCGTGGCTGCCACTCGCTTGTTTTCGGCTTCATCTTAGCAGTCGGAAACTTGCAGCTACTTGTGCGGCTACCTATTTCTCTTCCAGCTTTCCCAGGAGAGAACTGTGCCGGGGTTTATGCTTCGAGATGCAGACATTACAGTGGTAGATGCGACGGAGAATGGAAATAGAGAGTGCAGCGGACAGTTTCTGGTGCTTCACGTGAGGCAAGGGGAAAGGGCAGTCCAGCAGTGGCTTTTACTTCTGGAGCTTTTTTCTTTGGCAGCAGCTGCTGCAAGTGGGCAACGGAGCTGCGAGAGTGCATAATGTGACGGCACGTCTATCTGAGAAGGAAGCTGCCGAGCCGCAGTGTGTTGTGCTCAGTTTCAAGGCTACTTGGAAGAGGGGGGTACTTGAGGAACGCCTTCTAGCTGGACGCGTCCTTCTGCGGGTGCTCCAGCTGCATGGACTCTGCAGCATTGAAGGTGTAAGAACCTGCTTCTGACCAGGTAGTGTCCAGGAGTGCAACAGCTGCGCCTTCCTTTGTGAAGCAGCCAGAGCATTCTCAGCTGAATCTGCTTGTGAAGCAGCTCTTGGCTGGACATGTGAAATTCGCTCCACTGAGTACATGCAGCCGGTGCCCAGCTGCTTCGTTCTTCGCCTTCTGCTGTCTGGACAGAACTGAAGCCCAGCGATGACTTCTAGCCGTGCCGCTCTTCAGCGTGTGTACTGCACGCATCCACAGTGTGCTGTGCAAGGATTTTCCTCAGCTCTCGCTCAGCGCAATGCATCAGGAGAGAAACACTTGCTGGTGTAGCTTTTCGCTGGCCAAGACTTTCAACACAGCGGCACACTCTGGCCGACGAGGAAGACAAAAGAAGAACACCTTTTCGCCCTGCCACGTTCTTCTGGGCGAGACGCCTAGCCGCGTCTTCTCTCCCTGCAAGGCTCTAATGTGCGCGGTGCTACTTGGAAGTGAGAAGGCAGGTGCAGAGAAGCGCTGCCATCTGCCGGCGCTGTGCAGCCTGTAAAGGAAAGAGGACTGCCACTGGAATGTGGTGCAAATACAGGTTTCCACGCGTCCGGGGGCATGCTCTGGGTAAGCCCGTTGAACTAAAACTGTTCTCTGTGCCAGACGTAGCCGAGAATCTTTCCCTTTACATTTCGAGCGAATGTGCTGCTGTATGTCGCTGAGAGGGAAAGTGCATAGCCCAGGCGTGTGTCGGCAGAAGCAGTCGGCTGGAGCATTTGGCTGCCGGCACCGTGCTCTTTGTGCCACAAGTAGACGACGCTTCGACTCCGGCAGAATGAAAGCGCCACATGGCTACTAAAGAGGCCGAACGAAGGCGCCGGAGCACCGGGCTCGTGTCCGCAGCGTACAAACTGAGAAAGGAGCGTGGCTGGCGCTCGCCTGCCTGCCGACTTCACGTTAGCATTGAGAAGGAGGAAGTTCAACGGCAGCTACTTGTGCTACTACTTCTCCCTCTTCCAAGCATCCCTGGGAACACTGGCGCTTACCTTTGGGCTCCGAGATGCAGAAAACACAGCGGTCGATGCCAAGGAGAGGGGAAGTAGAGAGTGCAGCGGGGAGTTGAAGTGGCTTTACGGGAGGCAAGGGGAAGGTGCAGCCCAGCATTGGCTTTTCCTCCTAGTTCTTTTCTTCAGGAGAGCAGCTAGCAAGCGAGCTGCGAGAGCCAACAATGGGATGGCACGTCTTGTCAGAGAAGCCACGGTCTACGGTGCTGTAGAGTGCTGTGCACAGTTTGAATGCTGCCCTAAGTACACGGTACTTTTGGAACGGCTTCTCTCCTGACTCTCCCGTCTCTGTGAGCTCTAGCTGCTTGAACTTGGCCACACTGAAGGTGTGTGCACGTGATTGCGCTGCGAGTAGCAAGTCTTCCAGAGACGAGGGATAGTCAACAAATGCTTTCTCACCTGGCCCATCTCTCAGTCCGAACTGTGGCCGGAAACGCTGCTGTGCTGCAAGGGTGGACTTTAGCCACTCTGAGAGAATGTGATGACGCTCTGAAGATAGTTGCGAAGGAAAGTGCTGGTCACTGCAATGTTTCGCCTAGTTTACAGACTTTAGAGGGACTCTGAAGGCCAACGCCTTCTTCTAGCACTTGTTCTCTGCGTGCAGCTGCTGGATGTTTGGAAGGGCTTTGGGATCGGCGAGAGGTGGAGGGTAGGATGGTAGCTAGAGCTTGAAGGAAAGTGCGTCTCTCCAGGACCTTTGATGCAGTTCAGTGGGTGCGAGTTGCATGTTGAGCATGTTCATGATGGCACAGAAAAGGTTCTGAAAGAAAGAGGCCGTGCTGGAGCTGCCTTGACTTTTGCCGCTTAGTAACTGCACAGCCAACAATGAAAAGATTCCTCTTGCTTCCCCGCTACGCGCAGGATCACATTCTTTTGTGTCTCCAAGAGGCAGGATGCACAGCGGAACTCTTCCACCGACTGCTCGCACACGACTTGGGGCGGCGCCAGCGAAGCGCTTGGCTTTTTCCCCGGCACTGTCAGCGCTCCTCGAAACAAGCACACGATGGCGCTGACGACTTGCAAAAGAAGGCCAAGCGCCTGGCGCTGCTCGAAAGCACCCCAAGGGCAGAGGCAAGTTGCAAACGTCCCTGCACTCAAATCAACAGCACCTCAGGACAAAAAGATTTCCCTCATCTTCCCCTTCCAAGAGCGGACTCTTCTTTATACCGCACTCCAAGAGGCAGACAAACCTCTTTGGCCCAAACCAATCTTTGCCCTCTCGCAGATTCTGCCCACCAACTTGAAACCATCTGGCAAAAACAGAGCTCAAAACAGTGCGGGCTGAGGAAGATCTTGCTGCCTGCAACTTCAACTGCACCCCCCAAACTAGCAGCACACACGCTGTTCTCAGCACTTTCCTTCTCAGCTCTAGCTACCATCCTAAGCCTTCCCTCTCCCAGAGTCAGCATCCAAAGACAACGGCACCACGGACTGCTCACACACTAAAGGCACCAGGACAAAAGGCTCACAAGCTTGGCCTTTGCATTCCCACGGACAGCTCAACAGCTCTAAGCCAGAGAGAGCTCTGCCTCTTGGGAAAAGCCTTTAAAATCCCTAAGAGCACCTGATGTGCACATCCAAACCTGCTTTCCTTGCCAAAGAGAGCAACTACAAGCCCATCTCCAAAGAAACGGCATCCCCTCCTCCAAAATACAACACATCCATCCACTGAGCCACCTCCAGTATTGAATAGATCCAACAATTGTCCCTACACGCCCAGGGGCCAGAAGAGAAATGTCTTGCTGGACTATTCCTCCCCATGCTACCTTAACATCTGCTCCAGCAACACTGGCACTATGTCCTTGCCTTGGCAAGGAAAGGCACTCCGAGTCTCTTGGCCTTGCCTTGCCTTCAGTACCTTGTCTAGTTCTTCTTAAGCTACCCTTGCTCTGCTTCCTTTGCCTCTGCTGCCTTGCCTTGCACTACCTACAACTTGCTGGCTTTGCTTTGCCCTGCCTACCACTCTTGCCCTCGCCTTCCATGCAGGCAAGGCGCTGCAAAGCAAGTGCAGGCAATTGTGGGCAAGTCAAGGGAGAGGTAAGCAAGGCCAGAGCAGTGAGGGGAAAGCAAATGGAGTGGTAGGCAAGAGAAGGCCCAGACGTTAGAGGCAAGGCTGGCCGTAGGAAGGGAAGTCCACTGATGGGAAGGCCAGGCAGAAACAAGAAGGGCTCGGCAATCCAAGGCCCTGGAGGAAAGCAGTAGGCAGGTCAAGGGCGGGGCATGGACGTGCAAAGGAATGCAAGGCTCCAGAGAGCTAGCATGGCAAGGCAAGGAAACTGTTGTGTTGCCAAGGCAAGGCAAGGATAGGCAAGGCAGGTGAGAAGTACATTCGAGGACTGCTGGCACACAAAAGCGGCCAGGACCAACTGCTCTGTGTGGCCTTGCTTGGCGAGGCGAGGCAAGGCAATGAGGGTCCTAGAAGGAAAAGGAAAGGTGAGGCCAGACCTAGACGAATGTGAAAGGAAGTCAGGTGGGGGATGGGTGAGCAAGTCAATGCAAGGCAGGGGAGAAAAGGCAGGTTGAGGGAAGGCTACAGAGGGGGCAGCAAGGAAATGCAAGGCATGGGGAAGCACGTGAGGAGTGAGTGCTGCCAGCCGGCCGGGATGGTAGGGGCGGGGCAACTGCAAGTAGCATGGCGGGGAGGTGGAGGGGGGTGTTAGTGTGCGGGAGGTGTGTGTGTGTGTGTGCAGAGGAGTGCAGGGTAAGTGCAGGTGTGTGTGTATGTGCATAGGGGGGTTTTGTGCCAGGTGCTGTGCCGGGGGGAGCCGTCCTACTGCCAAGAAGGTGTGGGAGTGAAAGGAGTAACATAGATGTGTCTTTACAAAGAGACCGTGTGAATCTGTCCTTAGACAAGGCTAGGAATTTACTGGTAGGGGCGTAACAGAAGAAAGTCTTAGTTCTAGAAACTGTTACTAATCGACAGAGACTGTTGCTCAGGCAAGGCCGTGTTAAATTGCTGAACCTAGAGCAAGGCAGCAAAGACTTAATAGCATTAGGAATAGTTTCGTTTTCTTCCTTTTCCATACCAAGAGGGGGGTGCATATTAGAGGGGAGCCTAGAGTAGGCAGTTCCGGAAGTCTGTAATTCCCGAGTACCTCCGAGGGTGCTGTTGCCAGGAACTTTGCATCAAAAGGGGGCTGCGTCCCGCAATCAGTTGAGAGACTTCATGGCAAAAGCCCCATGGCCTCTCCCTGTAGTTGAAGAATGTTACAGGCCTCCTCTGTCTCCTTTTTGGTGGATGAAGAAAGTCAGAAAGCAACACTTCTGCCAGAACTCTCCAAGATGCCCCCTTTGCTCGCAGTGACTCCATCACTGGCCGGGAAGCTGTCTTTTCTCCCAGAGGAGTTTGAGATACAGTTAAAAGCCGTGTGGCAGAGAAAAAGGGCAATAATTGGTTTACAAGGGATGGCAAACAAGAGATACCAGAAGCTTTGGCCCTACCAATAGTAAAAGCACTCCGTGAAGAGAGTCCTTGCACCTCCTGAGGATTGGCAGAAGCCTTCCTCATGCTGGATGTTGCTGGGGGTCTTTTTAGACTGGCAGAACGAGCTGTTGAAGGTTGCTTGATCTGTGCTAAAGCAAACAGCCAAGTTACAAAGGAACTTGCCAGGGGAGGGAGGCCTTGGGCTGCAGGTCCCTTCCAAAGATGCCAGGTGGATTTTCCTGAGATGCCCCAAGTGGGAAGGCTTCATCTCTTCTGGTAATGGTATGTCAGCTAGCAAGGTGGCCAGAAGCATTTCCAACTGCTTCAGCAACGACAGCATCAGGTATTAAGGCATTTTTGGAACAAATCTTTCCAAGATACAGCATTGTAGAAGCAATAGACTCAGATAGGGGAACTCATTTGACAGGAAAGATCCTTCAAGGGGTTTTGGCTTCTTTAGGAACACAATGGAACCTCCATAGGCCCTGGCACCCCCAGAGCTCGGCTCGGGTAGAAAACAATGAATAGAGAAATAAACACCTTTTGAAGCTGGTAATAGAAACCAAGATGCCATGGCTAGGGCTTTGGACATTGGCTTTGGTGAGAATGAGAGCCCGAGCCAGAAGAGAGATTCCGTTCTCCCCCTTTCCGTCGTTGTTATGAATTACCCGGCTAAGTCTCAACCTAGTGGGGGAGTAGAGGTAAGTGATGTATATTTAAAACCATCTGTGGCCAGGATACTGCTTCTTGTGAAACCCCTTCAACAGGAAGCTCAGCTGGCACAAGCCCCACCTTTGGACTTTGCTGCTTGTAACATCCAACCAGGAGATTGAGTCCTAGTTAAGGAGCAGAAAGAAGCGCCAGTGGTTCTGAAATGGCGTGGCCCATTCCAAGTGTCACTGACGACAGAAACAGCCATGAAGACAGCTGGACACAGGTGGACCCGTCACTCTCGGGTCAAGGTCTCTGAAGCCTCAGAGATTTGCACATCTCAGCTGGAGGAGAAGGCCGGGAGGCTGTGACAGACACTCTGCAGGAGTGGGCCGGAGCAGTAGCCAGTGCTTCGACATCAGAGGAAGCCCTGCGTGCCTACCCACAGACCACCTGCTGAAATAGTCTCTATGGGCATCCCTCCTCTAGAATCTCCACTCACTGGGGCGCTAATACTTGCTGGATTCTTTTATGTTAAGTGGTTTCTGTGTCTTCAATTGCCACAGGTGCTGCAGAAGACAACGGGAAAATTAGACTAGCTAATTAGATCACACTATTAAAACATTTTCCTGAATAACTCTACTTTTATATGGTCAGCTAAGTTTAGGCCAGGAGTGGGAGAATCAATTTGCAGCCTTAGCAGAAGAAGTAGCAAAAGTTTTTCACCTTAGCAATTGCTGGCTCTGTGGAGGGCCCGGAGGATCTGAAGAGTGCCTATGGTTGGCTAGCCCAGCTGAACCTAAGTGGTGGCTCAACACCTGACATGAGGTCCATACTAGGACGGGATTTGGGGCCAAAGAAGGAAGTCCATGGCTATAGGAGAAGGTTTCACGAAGGATGTCTGGACTTCAGGTGGCTCTCTTGAAAGCTGTTTATTGCATAGGCGAAGTTACAGCATTTCAGGGAGTGGCTATCCAGAGCCAGCCCTATAGCTGCCAGCTCCAGCTGTAGGCATACCTGAAGCCGCTTGCTGTTCAAGTTACAGAGCATTCTATACTTTTCTTTGCAGAGTATCTTAGCACGTAACAACCAATAAGCACCATACACAATACCTTGACATTGGCCTATAGCCTATCATAGCTACTACCATCACCATATTATAGTCATTATTATCCAATCACAAGAGTAAGTTACAATTTAAGCTTCCAGTGGAAAATTCTTAGACCTTTCTTCTTCTTGCTACATCAACATTTCTTGTTTGCCTGCCATATCTTTCTTTTTGCTAAAGACACCTTTTCTATTCACTTATGCTCTTCTTGAGACTTACTTACTTGGTGAAAAACATGTCTTTGTTTGTAATCACATACCTTTGTCCTGCTCCTAAAAATCTCCTTCCAACTCATCTCCAACCTTTGCCTTCTCAGTTACTCAGCGATCACTGTTTCAGCAAAACACCTTTTCTTCTATATCAAAACTTGCTTTCATTTCTACCTCATCCCCAGCTTCTACATTCTCACACCTTGCTGCCAAGCCTACATACCTGTGAAACTTTCTTACCAAACTTTCATCCTCCCCAACACATGGCCACTTCATTCTTCTCCAACAGGCACTTATTGCCTAAACAGGACAGGGCGGGTCTATGTAGGAAAAGGCATTTGTCAATTGACTTTCCCTCTGGCTTTAAACAATTGGGTTTGGACCCACAATTGCCCTCCTTACAATTGTTCCAAATATCAAGACAATTGCAATCAAATAGCTGTTCAGCTCACTAATGGTAGCTGCGTAAGGTGTTCTTACCACACTTACCAAAACATTTGGAAGCCTGTAAAGCAATGCGGAGGGACAAGGGGTTTTTTTGACCACCTATTTTTAAGCTGTCCCCACAAAAATCCCACAAGTAGAAGACATGTTGTTTGTGATTAGCAGTGGGAATGGCAACAGCGGATTGGAACTCAAAGCCTTTTAGTGAGTTCTGCTCCAAATCCAAGCAAGCAACTTGCAGATGTAAATGTAGATGGGAACCCTGTGTGGGAGCTTGGAAATGCAAATGCTGTGACCCTTATGGTGGGGCAGCTATTGTTGGAGGACCGTTAGGCCCGGGAAACCCACAGTATTTTGACCCACCAATTGATGACCAAGGGTAGGAAGGCCCCTTTGCTAATGGAACACGGGCTTTGAAAGGACATGATTGGATTTGTGGCCAACATGCTTAGCTCAGGTTACCTCCAAACTGGTCAGGGATATGGTATATCCCTGGGGTATATTAGACCGTTGTTCTTTTTGCTACTACAAATTCAGGGAAATCGCTTAGGAATCCAAATCTGTGATGATTTAATTCGAGAAAAGCAGTCAGCTGATGCAGCCTTGGCTGCAGGGAGCACCCCAAAACGGGGAAAAGATGAATGGCCACCAGAACAAGTTACGCAACATGATGGACCAGCCACTTGGAAACCTAAGGAATTCATCCCAGATGCCTGGGAACCCATTTATCATTTGAATGAGATAATTAGGGTACAAGCTGTCTCAGAAATAATTACCAACCAGCCAGCCACAGCTCTTGACCGTCTTGCTGAGCAATCCACTTCAATGGGGAAAGCGGTATTTCAACATTGGATGGTATTAGATTATCTGTTAGCAGAAGAAGGAGGAGTTTGTGGGAAATTAAATGACTCGAGCTGTTGTTTGCAAGCAGATGACAGCGGAAAATGGTCAAACAAATAACAGAGGAAATAACCTCAGCTCATGGACCTGTCCAAGTGTTGAAAGGATGGTAATGGGACATGTTTTCCTGGCTAACTGGCCAGCTATGGGCTAAATTGTTACAGCAGGGATTACGGTAACACGCCTATATCAAACCAGGAATCCCGTGGAAAAGAAGTAGATATGGACAGATTGGTGGTAGATGGTTCAGAGGTCTTTATTTCTCCAGCCGCATGGCCGGGGCTCTGCTCAGGAACTCCCCCAGCCACGGGACCCGAGGGTCCTTGGCCACACCGGGGAACACAAACCAACCAAGGGGGAATGAAGCTGACCAGGGGCAGGGAAACCCCGTGTCTCCCCCCCAGGGCCCATCGCCCAGGGCTCCATGGCAGGGGGGGAGACCCCAACACTAAATGAATGCCATTTCTCCTCTTCTATGCTATAGCAACTCGAATCTTTTGACCATACGTGACACCATGCTGGGTGCAGCTCTTTCAGCAGGTAGCAGCCATGCCTACCTGATCCAGAAATGACTACAAAAGGACAGAAGAGGATGTCACTGCAAATAATAGCAAAAGCCCAGAAGACTCAAGAAGAAAAAATTAAATCAATGGTAATTAAGGTTTGTAAAGACAAATACAGATTAAATAAAAAAAGGAGGGATTAAAAGGAATGAGATGGATGAGTCTTTACAAACAGACCGTGTGAATCGGCCTGTAGACAAGGCTAGGAACTTATGCAGAGTGAAGTAACAGAAGAAACGATTAGTTCTCTAGAACTGTTACTAATCATCAGAGACTGTTGATTAATCAAGGCCGTGTTAAATTCCTGAACCTAGAGCAAGGCAACAAAGACGTAATAGAATTAGGAATGGTTTCTTCTTCTTTCTTTTCGATGCCAAAAGGGGGGTGCATATTAGAGGAGGGCATAGAGTAGGCAGTTCCGGAAGTCTGTATTCCCCTAATACCTCAGCCAGTGGAGAAAAGGAAGAGGGCGTTGTGGCCGGGAACTTGGCATCAAAAAGGGGCTGCATCCCGCAACCGTTTGACAGACCCCATGGGAAAAGCCCCAGGGACTCTCCCTGTAGTCGAAGAATGTTGCAGGACTCCTCTGTCTCCTTTTCGGACATAAACCTCAGGCATGGTGGATTAATTTTCCCTAACGGCAGCGACCTGCTGCGTGGTCTCCGTGCTCCTCCCCAGCCCCCCGGGAGGTGCAAAATAGTTGCCGGCGGCTCTCACCGCGCGTTACAGACGGCTGCGCGGCGCCGGGGCTGCTCGCAGTGCTCCCCTGCCCCGCCAGGGCGGCCTGAGGTCTGCGGAGCCACCTCGCCACCGGCGCGGCCAGGGCCGGGGCCCTTCTCGACAGCAGCCGAGGGGCTGCGGAGCGGGCGGCTGCGGGACGATCAGCTCTTTTATGCCGCGCGGTGCTGCCGCCTCCATCTAGCTCCCCATCGCGCCGCCGGCCGACCCCGCCTGGCGCGTTCACGCTCGGCCGCGCTCGCCGCCCGCCCAGCCTCGCCGGAAGCTCTCCCGCGCGGGCCGTGCCCCGGCTCCGCCTGCGGCTCGGCAGGGCCCGGCCGCACGCGTGCTGCGTGGCTCGGAGCACCCGCGTTGCGCCGCAGGCGACGGGGAAGGCGGGGCGGGCCGGCGCCATGGTGGTAGCGCGAGGAGAGGAGCGCCCGGGCGGGGCGGCGAGTGGCGCGGCAGTGAGCGCTTCTGCTTGCTGTCGCTCGGCTGCCGCCCACGGCAGGTGCCGTGTGACCCCGCGGAGCGGCGGGGCCGGCCGGGCGGTGCGCGGCGAGGCTTTCGGCCAGCGGCGGCCGCAGCGACAGTCTGCTGGCACTGCCCGTGCCGGTGGAGAGAGCGGGGATCCGAGGCCGGCCTTCCTAGGGTAACGAGGGGCGACCGCCTTTGCCGCGCTGCCCTCCGTGCAGCACGTGGCCGATTCCGGCGAAGCCGGGGTCTCCGCAGCGGCGCGGGCGGGAGGGAGTGGGGAGCGCGCTCGGTGCTCTGCCGGCCGCTCCCGCCCAGCGCTGCGCTCCGCCGAGGCGTTTTCCTGCCTATCCTGGGAAGGACATAAGGGACCCCGGAGTCGGAGCTTAGCTGTCAGGGGGAACAACTTCCCTCCATTGGCGACCTCCTTTTCCCTCTGATTCAGCTACCTTGTGGTAGGTGCGATGGTGCTGAAGAAGGGTGGCGGCTTGGCACAGTTGCTGGCATAGGTGGTGCGAGAGCTCCACGCAAGCAGCTTTGAGTGGCATGTGCGAGGGTAGGAAGGTACGGCACCCACAGCTGAAGGTAAAAAAAGTCAGGGCATGTCATCAGCCGCAATCGTGCTAAGTTGTTCATCTTTGCAAACTGCTTGCCGAGTTGTTCCTTTTCTTAGGTAATGGGGGTTTGTATCAACCAGAACTGCATATGGTCAGTATTTGCAGAGAAAGTTACGTGGACTGTTGTTGAAGTGAGTGTAGCAGTTTCTATGGCATTCTGCAAAAAAGTGACAGGTCTCTCTGTGTTCCCCAATTCTTAACAAAAATGGAGTTCACAAAGCCCTGAAAAGAGGTTTTACAAAACTTCAGGGATTTTTTCCTACGAGTACTGTGGAGACAGCCATAGTCACCTTGTCTTTCCAAAAGTGAAGGTTACATCTTTTTGTCCAAGAGCATCAAGTGCTTTTGATCAGCGTTTGTGTGCATGCATTAGCCTTGTTCTTGTTCTTCCTTGGAGAACTTTTACAATCCTCAGATGATCTGTGTAGGCTGCAGACTGCAGTGGTGAACTTGAAGGCTTCCAGCAGAAGGGAGATGCTGTCCACGTTTTGGATTTTCCTTAGTCGGAACTGATGATCTGTCATTTGCATGTTTGTTTAGCTGTGCTTAGAATAATTGATAAGTTGGTGTATAGAATAAAGACAATTACCAATTTCCTCCCTTTGTGGGAGCCCATCCAAAAGTCACGCAAGAAGAAACTTCGAGGTCACTAAAGTAATTAGAATTGTTAAAACTCAGAAAGGCATAAAGGTCAGAGTGAGGAAGATGAGTTACTTCATCTTCCTTAGGACCACTGACCCAATTCAAGACCACCGACTCCATTCAGATCACACGCTACGCATGCTTAATGACATGTAAGCTCATTTCCATACAAAGCGGAGAATGGGAGGTGCCAACACTATGAATACGCATTTTGTATTTTGGATATTCATAATACGTGGAAATAAAAGGTATCATGTTTGCTTGTATCAGGGCCTGCGACTTAGGGAGCTATCCCACGCAAAAATAAAACATACACTTTCTAACTCTAAACTGTTAAGAGTTTTTGTCCATCTCAGTTGGATATCGATATTAGATCGATATTCATATTTTGGTAAATCATAGTTAGCATAGGAGAAAGGCATGCTTGGTATGTACCTGGGATAGTTAGGGCTAGCTTTTAGTTCTGCAATGTTATTACGAAACATAGATACGGTCTTGGCCAGTTGCCCCTCGTTTCGAAACAGGGCTATAAAGGGACTTTCTGAAATAACTGAGATAAGATCTCCCCACGGAAAGAAGACAAATCTATTGGCAGCAGAGCACGAGGACTTCGTCTCATCCGTTGGTAGCCATTGCCCCCCCTTTCTTCCTCTCTACTCTTTTACTTTGTTTTTCTTTCTCTCTCTCTCTCTCTTTCTCTCCTCTATCACATTACCATGTTGTGGGTACTTAACAAAGGTGAATAGGTGATTAAAACTGAAATCCCTTGTGTCCTTTTGCACTCGGAGATCTGTAAACAAACCATCACGACCCTCACTTCTATTAGCAGATCGTGACATTAAACTGGCATCACGGACAGGATTTCTGACAGACAGAAGGGGTTGCAAGGTTGTGTGTAGTCTGTAATAGGGGAAGGACGTTTCACTCCAGCCGCACCTAGCCCGACACCCCGCAAAGGCTGAGCGGTGTCTAGAAAGCAAGGGGGACGACTCGAATTTCCCACAAACTGCACACGCCTAGGTGAAAAGCACCCCATACTCAACTGAGGGCTCTGTCTTCAGATTTTTCACCAAAAGATCTCTTAGTGTAAAAGGGGGAACTGTTTTGGTGGGCGTGTGTGAATTTGGACTGCTTGGTGTAGCGAAGAGACAACCGTAAGTAACTTAAGGAGTACCTCCCAGGCAGATTTTGGTCTCTTCACCCACCCAGGGAAGCGAAGGGCGACACGGCGAAGCTGTTTGTGTGGCAATGTGTAATTAGGTTTTACCTCCCTGTAGTGGTTTTGATCCCTTCATAAAATGACTGAAAACCCTAGTGCAAATCATAAAGCTGCATTTTATGCTCTGCTAGCAAAACATAATGCCCGGCCCTCTCCGGGAGGGGAAGAATGGGCTCAAAATAACTGGTTTAATTTGGAGTGTGACTGATAGAAGATGTTCATTCCAACATGAGACAAAGTTTAAATTTGGCCAAAATAAAACCATAATCTGCTCCTAAATCTGTTTCAGGAGCATGCCTTACAGCAGCTATAGATCACTGCTTTAAGCGATGTAGTGAAGAGAAAGCAATCACAGATTCCCTTCAAAACCTAGTGGAAATTTTACAGGAACAATCAGATGAAGAAAGGAATGAAAATCATTTGCTGCGGGCTGCTTTGAGGGAGGAATATTTTAAGAATTCAAAGAATGCTGACTCACCAAAAGAGAAAGAGGAAAAGAAAACTCCTCACATTAACCAAATATACCCCCAGGAAGAACTAGTGCTAGTGAAAAATTGTGGGGAAAACTGCTGCCCTCCTATGGGACCTCTAATTAAAACAGAATATAATTATATCAATGATGAAGATTTTGAACCGCATATCACCACTAAACAAATACCATACACTGCTCCTGAGTTGGCGAAGTTAAAAAAGGAGTACGGGCGGCTTCCCCACGAAGCTGAGACGGAATATGCCTTCCAAGTGTCTCTCACCGGAGGAGACCAAATTCAATTCACTGAACAGGAGGCCAGTGGATACTGGGGACATGGAGTTCTCTTAACAACAGGAGACAAACGTAACACATGGTCGCTGACTCAGCGCGCAGCTTTCTGGGCCGGGGGACTCAATCCTTTAGAAAGGGGAGACCCTTTCGCTACAGTTGGTACCCCTGATCAACTTCTAGAAAGCGTCCACAAAGCCGCCTGTCTGCAAATGATCCATGAAAGGAAATTAACTCCTGGATATGAATCCCCCACGCAATTACCTGTGAAACCTGAACTGATGACCCCTTTAATTCGAGGCCTTCCAGAATCACTCCAATCTACAGCAGCTGTCCTTCAAAAAACCATAGCTGCTGCAGGTCCTGTAGAGAGGTTGGACAGATTCCTTGGAAACCCGAGCGACCAAACTGCATCTACCGATCCTGGGTTTACTCCATATTCAACCCCCTCTCAGCCGCCAGGTTCACAATCAAATTCACCTGCCGGTGATTGCAAAGTTTGGACATGGAGTGAGGTTGAAGAAGATCTGATTAATTACAGTAGGAAATATGGACCGATAAAAATCCCAGAGGAAAAATCAGAAAAAACAAAAGGTGTCAGGCACATTAGGGCTCCTCATAGTGAAAAACCAAAGAATGTAACCAGAGATCCCTAACCGTCAGCATTGGTGCTTATTAGGTATCAAAAAGGGGGTCCCCAGAAATGCGATGGATGGCTTAGCCCTTGATCAGTTGAGTAAGGTAGTGTCTAACTGGCACTGCCAAAAGCCCCTTCTACCGAATCCGTCACTTCAACCCAGTGCACCCCTCCTCCCTCAGAATCTGGGCAGTGAGTCAAAGCCACTTCTCCCTCAAAGTCCGGCCAATGAGCCAGAACAGATTCTTCCTCAAAACCAGGGAAACTAGACCCTCTGTTTCTTGTCAGTGGGCAAAGAAACGGAGCATAGGTCTACCTGAGAATGCTCACTAAAAATAAAACGGGAGATATAATGATCACAGCTATTACAAGTCCTAAACGGGCACCTGTAACTTTTCTGATTGACACTGGGGCACAAATTTCTGCGCTGACAAAGAAAGATGCCCAGAGGTGTGGAATTGTTCCAACAAAGAACCGATATTGTGTTTTAAGTGCCTTGGGCACAACAACAGAATCTATGAATGGGGCCTTAGTCAAGCTCCCTTTGCCTGGAGAGGAAAACCAACTCTCCATCCATGGGGTGATTGGAGATATTCCAACCAATTTATTAGGGCTGAATGCCCTTGCTAGGAGGCAGTGGGAGGACTCAGAGGGTCTTCTGTGGTCTTTTGGCACACCACATTTTAACATCAGACTGCTCCAAGCTGCAGCCTCCCTACCATTCAGCAAAGTAACTAATGTGAAACAATACCTCCTTCCCCTGGGTGCCAAAGAGGGTATCAAGCCAGTGATACAGGAGCTACCACAACAAGGAGTAATACTTAATACCCATTCTCCTTTCAATTCTCCGGTGTGGCCAGTGCAAAATCCTAATGGGAAGTGGAGGCTGACAATAGATTTTCGTAGGCTAAATGCTAACACAGACCCTCTTACAGCAGCAGTCCCAAATCTAGCAGAATTCATAACATTGATTCAAGAAAAGGCTCATTCAATCATGCCACCTGTAGATGTCAAAGACATGTTTTTTACGACACCTTTACAGCCAGAAGATATGGACCGTTTTGCTTTCGCATGGCAAGGACAGCAACGCACTTTCACTAGGCTTCGCCAAGGGTACAAACATTCTCCTACCCTGGCTCATCACGCTTTAGCCCAAGAGTTCGACAAAGTACCCAAAGCGGACAATCTAGCTGTTCATCAACACACTGATGAGACCCTTGTGGGAGGAGATGAAATAGAAGAAGTGAGAGATACCCAACAGAAAATAACCTCCCACTTAGAAAGCCTTGATTTGCAAATTCCCTCAGAAAAAACCCAAACCCCTTCACATGAAGTGAAATTGTTGGGAATTTGGTGGAAAGGAGGTATGACACGTATCCCACCTGATACCCTAACCTCTTCAGATCAGATTAAAATGCCTGAATCCAAAAAAGATCTCCAACATGCTTTAGGATGTGTATTAGTGCTCCGGAGAAAACACATCCCAGATTTTCCATAATTGCCAGACCTCTTTACAACTTGTTAAGAAAAGGGACAAAATGGGAATGGAGTGCTTCCCAAGAAGAAGCACGGCAATTGTTGGTTTTTGAAGCAACAGCCTCACCAAGCCCTGGGCCCTATTCATCCCACAGATGCTTTTCAGGTCTCCTCAGGGTTGTCAGTACACATACGGCAGCGGGGTCCTGAGGGTCCGACGAAGCCTCTTGGTTTTTACTCCCGTGGCTTTAAAGATGCTGAAAAAAGGTACACTACCTGGGAGAAAGGATTGTTTGTGGTTAGCTTAGCTCTCCTAGAAGCGGAGAAGATTGCACAACAACAACCAATTGTTTTGAGAGGCCCTTTCAAAGTTATTAAGGCTGTCTCTACTGGCACCACCCCCACGTGACGGGGTGGCCCAGAGGACCTCAGTAAGGAAGTGGTATGCTCAGATTGAACATGATTGTAGCGGCTTCTCAAGAACTGAAGGAGCTGTAAAAAATCTGGCAATCCAAGAAACTGAAAACTTGGGTAGCAGCCAGGACAAACCTGCCTCAGTCATTAGAGTAGCCCCTCCTTTTTCCCCCAAACGGTCAGCAAATTCTTGGCTTACGGATGCTTCTGCCAAGCGAGAAGGAAAGGTGTGGAAACATAAGGCTGTAGCCCTCCACACTTCCTCAGGTGAAGGAATTATCACAGAGGGGGAAGGCAGTGCCCAAGTTGGCAAGCTGATAGCTCTTTGGAGTGTTTTCCAACGTGAGGCACAGAATACTTCTCCTGTCTGTATCTACACCGATTATTCCTATGCTGTGTTTAAGGGATGGACTGAGTGGCTTCCTTTTTGGCAGCAAAAGGATTGTGAAGTTAACAGAATCCCAGTATGGCAAAAGGAAAAGTAGCAAGAAATTCTGAGTATTGCAAGTCCAGGGAATTTGGCCGTGGAGTGGGTAGCCTCTCACCAGACAGATGGAAATCCAGCAGGAGAGTGGAACACTAGAGCTGACGAATTAGCAAGACTAAGTCCTGTGAAAAAAGATCAAATTACAGAGGACTGGGAGCACTTCTTAGAATGGTTGCATGTAAAAAGACAACGCACAGGTGCAAAAGATTTGTACAAAGAAGCCCTTGCTCGCGGTTGGTCTGTTACCAGAGAAATGTGTAAAACATGCATGTCAGCCTGTGAACAACGTCGCAGACGGCTAGAAAGACACCCTTTGGAAGATGACCCTCTGCATTTAAGAAAGGGTAAAGGCTTACGGGAAGCGTGGCAGGTAGATTATATCGGCCCCTTTAAAAAGTCAGGAGGTAAACACTTTGGGCTGGTAGGAGTAGAGATGATATCTGGGTTAGTCCAGGCCAATGCTTTTAAAAGAGCTACAGGAGATCATACTGTTAAAGCATTGCAGGCATGGTTTGGAACTTTCCCAAAACCACAAGAAATTCAATCTGATCACGGGTCTCACTTTACTGCCAAAGTTGTACAGGACTGGGCAAAAGGTGAAGGGATTAAACGGACTTTTCACACTCCTTACTACCCTCAAGCTAACGGCATCGTAGAAAGGACCAATGGTCTCTTGAAAGGACTTTTGAAACCACAGGAGGGAAATTGGGATGTTTGGCTATGGGAAGCTGTGAAAGGTGTGAATGATAGATGGGGGGTAAACGGGTGTCCCAAAATCACTGTCTTTTTCCCAACAGCTCCAAGCATAATTCTCTCACTGCAGGGACCAAATGATCCTAAGAATCCTGCACACTACCCTGGACAACCTGTTTCGGTAGATCTCCCTACCGTAGGAGAAGTACCACTAGTGCTAAAACGCCCTCTGAATAAATATGCATGGCTAGCCTCTGATGCCCTAGGGAGAGAGCATCGGATACATACACGCTGCATAATTCCATCATTCTAATTTTCTGCCTTTTGGTGGCAGACTCTGTTGTGTTCACTTTTCACAGAAGAACTCCGAGGGACATGAAGAAGAGCACATAAACCATGATAAGACTAGTGATACTTTTCTGCATCCTACCACAACACCAGGGCCAAAAACCAGCTGAGTGGCCATGGTCTGAAGCTACCATTAGGTACACTAGTGCTCTAGGATCCTATCCCAGAGATGGTTGCCCGAACCTAGCCACTGTAGCACTGCACGACTCTGAGGTATACCGTCCAAGTGAATGGGGATGGGACTTGAAGGATTGGACTAGAATCCTAAAAGGAACAAGAGGTGAACAAATTAAGGTAGGATGCAGAAAAGTAGAAGGATCTCTTTACCAGAAAGCTTCCACCATTGCAATCGCTGGAAATGTTCTAAAACCAGATGGGAAAAGTGATTTGCACCCCAACATTACGGCCAAACTCTGCCCTACAACGGAGTGGGTGTGTGACAAACAAACCCCCTTCATCCTGTGTGGTTGTCAGAAGAATGTCGGTAACTACACCTTAGGCCCCAGTACCAACAATGTGGAAATCACAAAGCTTCGCAGAAACAAACTAACTGACTGCTGGTATAACTTTCCTCTAACCAAACCAACCTATGCAACATGCAATTGGCAAAATAACCCGGCAGATCAGCCAAGTCTGACAGGTTTAACTTATAAATTCAAAATAAACGCCGCAGCAAAGCCCATACTGAGTGCAGTAATCACATACCACGGTATAAGTACCCCCCTTGTGTTAGATGACAAGAATAAAGTTTTTCCACCCTTTATGGTAACCCGAGGTGACGATGTTACAATACGATGTGGATTAATTGCTGAATGTTTTACCGAACCTGTACACAGTTATAGCATTGGACCTCATGGCCGTGTTTTGTTTGGTGAAATTCAAAATCAAGATTGTTGGCTAAACCTTAATTGCTGTACAATTTCCCCATAAAGTCACGTGTGGTAAAAACAATACAAAATACTGGGGGGAACTCAAAGTCGATGTTGCAATACCTACCACCCAACCACCGGTCATGCTAAGCCCGAGAATTTTTGAAATTGGACCACGTATAACCACAAAAACAGGCCAACAACAACTATTGCTCAATCCGGCATGGTCCCTTAAACAAGTCAAGTTGCTGATGCAAAACAATGTCTCAGAAATTCAGCCAGCTTGTTCACCTTTTCTGCAGACTTCCTTCAAGGGGCAGACAACCGGGTTGCAAAAGCGGAACCCTTCTAAGAAACGGACGCAAAGAGACATAACCGGCGTTGTGGGAACAGGATTGGGAATCTTAAATAGTATTGATTCAGAAGTGCTAATGAATAAATTGGCTGCCACAACTACAGATTTGACTAAAATACAACAACCCACCAGCGGTTGTTATCAAACATATTACCAAATTGAGAAAAGGTAAATGTGAATGACCACAAATTGATAATTGGCATGCTCCGTGCTACGCAAAACAACATCTCTTTGGCTCTCAGCTGCGTCCAGGCTCAATTGTGGATGCAGTCCGTTGCTGCCTCAATTGTAAGAGAAGGCAAAGAAGGCACTTTTCCTACTGAAATTCGGAAAATAATCTGGGACGGTGCCACTGATTTTGAAAGAGAATTCCAATCCTGGTGGAATTTAGTGAATTTTACCTACAATCCCATCACAAACACAGCCACAGCCTTTGTACTAACCATACGTAATGCTTCAGTGCATTGGATAGTCCCTATCATTGCATTAGGGCTGAACCATGATGCAGCTATTCTCTACCCTTTCCAGCACAGAGAATGGGCCCGTCAAACTGGGAAGAAGTGGCAAACTGTTAATTTGGAAACTTGTATTGTCCGAGAACAACAAGGGTTTATCTGTGAAAGCAGTGCAATTAGACCTCAAGACATTTGTTTGGACACAGAACAAAATAGCTGTCCTTTTGAAATTCATCCTAACAAGATTCCTGAAACACTGCTTGTGTATATAGGCAATGGATGTGCATACTTAAGAACTGCATGTGATAAGGTATTTCTAGAAAATTTAGTTGTAGATACTAAAACTCATTCAAATTCTTGTGTTTGTAACTTGACTAAAAGCACAGGATGTGATTTCTCTTATTTAGCCCCACTTACTTCTTATTGTATTTTACAGTCCAATTACACAGTGATCCACCAATTATTGCCTACCCCCACTGGGATGAACCTTACTTAGGTAAAGCACTTGTTGCTTCACCAGGATTTCATTGGAATTTTGGAAAAGATCAAGAAAAACAGACAGAAAACCTTGGTAACTGTTCATCACAATGGGAAAGAAACACATTGTTTTCTAGACAGAGGAAAGAAAGATGCTGGACACAGCTGGTGGGATACTCCTTTTGGGTGCTCACCTACTGCTACAGGTGTCCTGAACAAATTGTGTCATCCCATCCTTGTTCTCTTGATTTTAGTTTTGATTGGGTTTGTTTTATCAGCAATCTTACACATCATGAATTGCAGAATGATGAAACGGTTGACATCTGTAATAGATGTGCACAATTTGGACACTATCCCATCCACTGTGGACACCCCTAAGGTTATTGACACAAGATGAACTACATGAGTATTAAAATAAGATAAGACATGATTAAAAATTACAGGTGTATTTTGATTAAAAATTACTTATTCCTTCTTTTTCCTTTTCTTTCTCTTTTCTTATTTTCTCTACCCTTTTCTGGGATATGCTACCAACATTAACGAGTCCTGAAGACTTCGCAACAACACTACGAAATCGTGCTGATGGAGCTCTCCTGATGACAATCGTGAGTCATGGGGTGGTGTAAGAGACGGTCTGAAGATCCCTCATCTGCCTCACGATCATCGCCGAGGACAGAGGCTAAACACAGGAGTTCCGACCTGCCTAAGGTGGGATGTCTGCCAACTGTTGCCTGCAGGTGTGCCCGCTGGGAACTGGTACGCATTCCTGAGGAAATTTGTGCAGGTCACAGTGGACTGCGCCGTTCTTGCTGCCCAGGCGGGAAGGACTGCGCTGAAGCGGAAAGGAATGACCTGTCCTCTACACCTGTCCTGTACCTGTTTCCCAAAGCAACGAGCCTCATAACAACGGCTGTAGATTTGCCCCACCTCTTGGGGAAAAGGGCGAGATGTGGGGATACAGCTAGAAAGCAGAAGCCAGAGCACTGCTAAACTCATGCCAGAAGTAGACGCGCTAACGCTGCTAGGCCGCAAACCATAGCAGGCAGTATAGTTAGCATAGGAGAAAGGCATGCTTGGTATGTACCTGGGATAGTTAGGGCTAGCTTTTAGTTCTGCAATGTTATTACAAAACACAGATATGGTCTTGGCCAGTTGGCCCTCGTTTCAAAAAAGGCCTATAAAGGGACTTTCTGAAATAACTGAGATGAGATCTCCCCACGGAAAGAAGACAAATCTATTGGCAGCAGAGCACGAGGACTTCGTCTCATCCGTTGGTAGCCATTGCCCCCCCTTTCTTCCTCTCTACTCTTTTACTTTGTTTTTCTTTATCTCTCTCTCTCTTTCTCTCCTCTATCGCATTACCGTGTTGTGGGTACTTAACAAAGGTGCACTGTTTTGATTAAAACTGAAATCCCTTGTGTCCTTTTGCACTCGGAGATCTGTAAACAAACCATCACGACCCTTACTTGTATTAACGGATCGTGACACATGTCCAAAAGAAAAAATCACTGGAACAAAAAGAGCAAACTGATCCAAGGTGAACTGATCCACGGTGAAAAACAGAAGCCTACGAAAATCTGGGGGGGAAAAAAAAAGGCAACTGACGTGCCCGATTCACAGATGCAACTCCTGCAAAACTTTTGAAGGCAGTCTCACTCCCTCTGCTGAACAATCAACTGGAGGAAATCCCACTCCAAATCTGTGGGAAACAACAAAAGTGGTGCAACAAGCACTTCATAGAATAAAAACTAAAACTCCACCTGAATAAATTAATGCAATTAACATTGCATTAATTTCACCTGGCTTTTTTTTTTTTTTTTTTTTTTTTTGAGGAAATCTGATTCTTTTCTCTTTTCTAAGAATGTCAAACATCCCTGCATTGACGATAAAGAAAGCAGTTTGAGGGCAGAGAAAGTGCAAGCAGCAGAATCACATCTAAATGTGATAACCATTTACTCACGTGGACGCTGTCCCTTTGTGTTAGCCCCAAGGAGTTGTACTTCTTTTTAATAATCGGTCTAGTGGGCCAAATTTTCACTTTTTAAGAACCTACCAACACATGGGATGGAGCTGCATGAAAACCAATGAAATGTAAAGTGTCACCATAATTGCTTGCATTGTCAGTTTGTTAACGTTTGTCATTTAAGAATTTCTACATATTTGAAATCATACAAATATGTTCTAACCTTCCCAGTTCTGCCTCAGAAGACTTCAAAATTATTATCATTCAGCTAATTTTTTTAATTTACTATTTAGTGAATTAAAGAATCTTGACAAAACACAAGCAAATGCTAGAGAAGAAATGATTAAATCCCCCTTCCAGGGGACCCCAGGCGCTGACGGCTGCCACCGGCGTGCGCCAGGTCGGGACCGGCAGGCAGGGCTGCACCCCGCGTCTGCCACAACACCTGCAGCTTCTGCAGCCTGAAACACAGCTGGCTCAGGGGTTTCAATCAAGAGCCAAAAGATCTTGCTGGTCAATTTGGGGCAGAGAAAGGTCATCACTTCTAGCATGGCATAAGCCTGCCACTACATTTCTGTCAAGGACAATCACCTTGTTGCAGTGAAACTCCTGGGTAAAATACTGAAGCGCTTTCAGATTCATATTATCCGACATTTCGGTGACCTTCTTTTATACCTGCATTGCTTCATACTGCTGGTTGTGGGCACAAGTTCTTTGTACACTATCCTGGAAATTAAAAAGATCAGAAACAACACCCACCCCTCCCCCACCACCACCCCTTCCCCAGCCACAACCCTAACAAAACCAACCTCCAGAATGTTCAGGAGTTCAAATGAGAACAAGCATAGATGGGGCATAAAAAGATGGATCCTCCTTAGACATTTGTGCATGCAGTGCCCTGCAATCCACTAAGTTCTACTTCTCGTACACCAAATACCTGTCTTCGGAACTCCTTGTTCTCCATTCAAACCCTTCTGGGAGGGTAATCGAGGAGATACTCTTACATATTTTTAGCACATCTTGCACTAGGCAATTAAATCCAGTGCGCAGCATTACCTGACGAACTGAGGCAGTGACAAGGTCAATTAAGACCTGTTCATATCTTCATTTGGAGCTCTTCCAACTGCTTGAAAAGTGAAGCCTTGGACATTGAAGGTTCCGACTAAGGAAAATCCAAAACGTGGACAGCATCTCCCTTCTGCTGGAAGCCTTCAAGTTCACCACTGCAGTCTGCAGCCTACACAGATCATCTGAGGATTGTAAAAGTTCTCCAAGGAAGAACAAGAACAAGGCTAATGCATGCACACAAACGCTGATCAAAAGCACTTGATGCTCTTGGACAAAAAGATGTAACCTTCACTTTTGGAAAGACAAGGTGACTATGGCTGTCTCCACAGTACTCGTAGGAAAAAATCCCTGAAGTTTTGTAAAACCTCTTTTCAGGGCTTTGTTAACTTCATTTTTGTTAAGAATTGGGGAACACAGAGAGACCTGTCACTTTTTTTGCAGAATGCCATAGAAACTGCTACACTCACTTCAACAACAGTCCACGTAACCTTCTCTGCAAATACTGACCATATGCAGTTCTGGTTGATACAAACCCCCATTACCTAAGAAAAGGAACAACTCGGCAAGCACTTTGCAAAGATGAACAACTTAGCACGATTGCGGCTGATGACATGCCCTGACTTTTTTTACCTTCAGCTGTGGGTGCCGTACCTTCCTACCCTCGCACATGCCACTCAAAGCTGCTTGCGTGGAGCTCTCGCACCACCTATGCCAGCAACTGTGCCAAGCCGCCACCCTTCTTCAGCACCATCGCACCTACCACAAGGTAGCTGAATCAGAGGGAAAAGGAGGTCGCCAATGGAGGGAAGTTGTTCCCCCTGACAGCTAAGCTCCGACTCCGGGGTCCCTTATGTCCTTCCCAGGATAGGCAGGAAAACGCCTCGGCGGAGCGCAGCGCTGGGCGGGAGCGGCCGGCAGAGCACCGAGCGCGCTCCCCACTCCCTCCCGCCCGCGCCGCTGCGGAGACCCCGGCTTCGCCGGAATCGGCCACGTGCTGCACGGAGGGCAGCGCGGCAAAGGCGGTCGCCCCTCGTTACCCTAGGAAGGCCGGCCTCGGATCCCCGCTCTCTCCACCGGCACGGGCAGTGCCAGCAGACTGTCGCTGCGGCCGCCGCTGGCCGAAAGCCTCGCCGCGCACCGCCCGGCCGGCCCCGCCGCTCCGCGGGGTCACACGGCACCTGCCGTGGGCGGCAGCCGAGCGACAGCAAGCAGAAGCGCTCACCGCCGCGCCACTCGCCGCCCCGCCCGGGCGCTCCTCTCCTCGCGCTACCACCATGGCGCCGGCCCGCCCCGCCTTCCCCGTCGCCTGCGGCGCAACGCGGGTGCTCCGAGCCACGCAGCACGCGTGCGGCCGGGCCCTGCCGAGCCGCAGGCGGAGCCGGGGCACGGCCCGGGCGGGAGAGCTTCCGGCGAGGCTGGGCGGGCGGCGAGCGCGGCCGAGCGTGAACGCGCCAGGCGGGGTCGGCCGGCGGCGCGATGGGGAGCTAGATGGAGGCGGCAGCACGGCGCGGCATAAAAGAGCTGATCGTCCCGCAGCCGCCCGCTCCGCAGCCCCTCGGCTGCTGTCGAGAAGGGCCCCGGCCCTGGCCGCGCCGGTGGCGAGGTGGCTCCGCAGACCTCAGGCCGCCCTGGCGGGGCAGGGGAGCACTGCGAGCAGCCCCGGCGCCGCGCAGCCGTCTGTAACGCGCGGTGAGAGCCGCCGGGAACTATTTGACACCTCCCGGGGGGCTGGGGAAGAGCACGGAGACCACGCAGCAGGTCGCTGCCGTTAGGGAAAATTAATCCACCATGCCTGAGGTTGATGTCCGAAAAGGAGACAGAGGAGTCCTGCAACATTCTTCGACTACAGGGAGAGTCCATGGGGCTTTTCCCATGGGGTCTGTCAAACGGTTGCGGGATGCAGCCCCCTTTTGATGTCAAGTTCCCAGCCACAGCACCCTCTTCCTTTTCCCCACTGGCTGAGGTATTCGGGAGATACAGACTTCCGGAACTGCCTACTCTATGCCCTCCTCTAATATGCACCCCCCTTTTGGCATCGAAAAGGAAGAAAAAAAAACATTTCTAATTCTATTAAGTCTTTGTTGCCTTGCTCTAGGTTCAGGAATTTAACACGGCCTTGATTAATCAACAGTCTCTGATGATTAGTAACAGTTCTAGAGAACTAATCGTTTCTTCTTTTACTTCACTCCGCATAAGTTCCTAGCCTTGTCTACAGGCCAATTCACACGGTCTGTTTGTAAAGACTCATCCATCTCATTCCTTTTAATCCCTCCTCTTTTTATTTGATCTGTATTTGTCTTTACAAACCTTAATTACCATTGATTTAATTTTTTCTTCTTGAGTCTTCTGGGCTTTTGCTATTATTTGCAGTGACATCCTTTTCTGTCCTTTTCTAGTCATTTCTGGATCAGGTAGGCATGGCTGCTAGCAGCATCCCCTTGACCACCTGCTGAAAGAGCTGCACCCAGCATGGTGTCACGCATGGTCAAAAGATTAGAGTTGCTATAGCATAGAAGAGGAGAAATGGTATTCATTTAGCCCAGAGCTGGCCAGTTAACCATGAAAACATGTCCCATTACCATCTTTTCAACACTTGGACAGGTCCATGAGCTGAGGTTATTTCCTCTGTTATTTGACCACTTTTCCGCTGTCATCTGCTTGCAAACAACAGCTCGAGTCATTTAATTTCCCACAAACTCCTCCTTCTTCTGCTAACAGATAATCTAATACCATCCAATGTTGAAAATGCCACTTTCGTCATTGAAGTGGATTGCTCAGCAAGACGGTCAAGAGCTGTGGCTGGCTGGTTGGTAATTATTTCTGAGACAGCTTGTACCCTAATTATCTCATTCAAATGATAAATGGGTTCCCAGGCATCTGGGATGAATTCCTTAGGTTTCCAAGTGGCTGGTCCATCATGTTGCGTAACTTGTTCTGGTGGCCATTCATCTTTTCCCCGTTTTGGGGTGCTCCCTGCAGCCAAGGCTGCATCAGCTGACTGCTTTTCTCGAATTAAATCATCACAGATTTGGATTCCTAAGCGATTTCCCTGAATTTGTAGTAGCAAAAAGAACAACGGTCTAATATACCCCAGGGATATACCATATCCCTGACCAGTTTGGAGGTAACCTGAGCTAAGCATGTTGGCCACAAATCCAATCATGTCCTTTCAAAGCCCGTGTTCCATTAGCAAAGGGGCCTTCCTACCCTTGGTCATCAATTGGTAGGTCAAAATACTGCGGGTTTCCCGGGCCTAACGGTCCTCCAACAATAGCTGCCCCACCATAAGGGTCACAGCATTTGCATTTCCAAGCTTCCACACAGGGTTCCCATCTACATTTACATCTGCAAGTTGCTTGCTTGGATTTGGAGCAGAACTCACTAAAAGGCTTTGAGTTCCAATCCGCTGTTGCCATTCCCACTGCTAATCACAAACAACATGTCTTCTACTTGTGGGATTTTTGTGGGGACAGCTTAAAAATAGGTGGTCAAAAAAACCCCTTGTCCCTCCCCATTGCTTTACAGGCTTCCAAATGTTTTTGGTAAGAACACCTTACGCAGCTACCATTAGTGAGCTGAACAGCTATTTGATTGCAGTTGTCTTGATATTTGGAACAATTGTAAGGAGGGCAATTGTGGGTCCAAACCCAATTGTTTAAAGCCAGAGGGAAAGTCAATTGACAAACGCCTTTTCCTACATAGACCCGCCCTGTCCTGTTTAGGCAATAAGTGCCTGTTGGAGAAGAATGAAGTGGCCATGGACTTCCTTCTTTGGCCCCAAATCCCATCCTATTGTGGCCCTCACATTGACCCACCATTTAGGTTCAGCTGGGCTAGCCAACCATGGCCGCTCTTCAGATCCTCCTGGCCTTCCACAGAGCCAGCAATTGCTAAGGTGAAAAACTTTTGCTACTTCTTCTGCTAAGGCTGCAAATTGATTCTCCCACTCCTGGCCTAAACTTAGCTGACCATATAAAAGTAGAGTTATTCAGGAAAATGTTTTAATAGTGTGATCTAATTAGCTAGTCTAATTTTCCCGTTGTCTTCTGCACCATCTGTGGCAATTGAAGACACAGAAACTACTTAACGTGAAACAAAGGCTGCAAGTATTAGCGCCCCAGTGAGTGGAGATTCTAGAGGAGGGATACCCATAGAGATTATTTCAGCAGGTGGTCTGTGGGTAGGCACGCAGGGCTTCCTCTGATGTCGAAGCACTGGCCCACTCCTGCAGAGTGTCACAGCCTCCCGGCCTTCTCCTCCAGCTGAGATGTGCAAATCTCTGAGGCTTCAGAGACCTTGACCCGAGAGTGACGGGTCCACCTGTGTCCAGCTGTCTTCATGGCTGTTTCTGTCGTCAGTGACACTTGGAATGGGCCACGCCATTTCAGAACCACTGGCGCTTCTTTCTACTCCTTAACTAGGACTCAATCTCCTGGTTGGATGTTACAAGCAGCAAAGTCCAAAGGTGGGGCTTGTGCCAGCTGAGCTTCCTGTTGAAGGGGTTTCACAAGAAGCAGTATCCTGGCCACAGATGGTTTTAAATATACATCACTTACCTCTACTCCCCCACTAGGTTGAGACTTAGCCAGGTAATTCATAACAACGACGGAAAGGGGGAGAACGGAATCTCTCTTCTGGCTCGGGCTCTCATTCTCGCCAAAGCCAATGTCCAAAGCCCTAGCCATGGCATCTTGGTTTCTATTACCAGCTTCAAAAGGTGTTTATTTCTCTATTCATTGTTTTCTACCCGAGCCGAGCTCTGGGGGTGCCAGGGCCTATGGAGGTTCCATTGTGTTCCTAAAGAAGCCAAAACCCCTTGAAGGATCTTTCCTGTCAAATGAGTTCCCCTATCTGAGTCTATTGCTTCTACAATGCTGTATCTTGGAAAGATTTGTTCCAAAAATGCCTTAATACCTGATGCTGTCGTTGCTGAAGCAGTTGGAAATGCTTCTGGCCACCTTGCTAGCTGACATACCATTACCAGAAGAGATGAAGCCTTCCCACTTGGGGCATCTCAGGAAAATCCACCTGGCATCTTTGGAAGGGACCTGCAGCCCAAGGCCTCCCTCCCCTGGCAAGTTACTTTGTAACTTGGCTGTTTGCTTTAGCACAGATCAAGCAACCTTCAACAGCTCGTTCTGCCAGTCTAAAAAGACCCCCAGCAACATCCAGCATGAGGAAGGCTTCTGCCAATCCTCAGGAGGTGCAAGGACTCTCTTCACGGAGTGCTTTTACTATTGGTAGGGCCAAAGCTTCTGGTATCTCTTGTTTGCCATCCCTTGTAAACCAATTATTGCCCTTTTTCTCTGCCACACGGCTTTTAACTGTATCTCAAACTCCTCTGGGAGAAAAGACAGCTTCCCGGCCAGTGATGGAGTCACTGCGAGCAAAGGGGGCATCTTGGAGAGTTCTGGCAGAAGTGTTGCTTTCTGACTTTCTTCATCCACCAAAAAGGAGACAGAGGAGGCCTGTAACATTCTTCAACTACAGGGAGAGGCCATGGGGCTTTTGCCATGGAGTCTCTCAACTGATTGCGGGACGCAGCCCCCTTTTGATGCAAAGTTCCTGGCAACAGCACCCTCGGAGGTACTCGGGAATTACAGACTTCCGGAACTGCCTACTCTAGGCTCCCCTCTAATATGCACCCCCCTCTTGGTATGGAAAAGGAAGAAAACGAAACTATTCCTAATGCTATTAAGTCTTTGCTGCCTTGCTCTAGGTTCAGCAATTTAACACGGCCTTGCCTGAGCAACAGTCTCTGTCGATTAGTAACAGTTTCTAGAACTAAGACTTTCTTCTGTTACGCCCCTACCAGTAAATTCCTAGCCTTGTCTAAGGACGGATTCACACGGTCTCTTTGTAAAGACACATCTATGTTACTTCTTTCACTCCCACACCTTCTTGGCAGTGGGATGGCTCCCCCCGGCACAGCACCTGGCACAAAACCCCCCTATGCGCACACGCACACCTGCACTTACCCTGCACTCCGCTGCACACACACACACACACACACACCTCCCGCACACTAACACCCCCCTCCACATCCCTGCCATGCTACTTGCAGTGGCCCCGCCCCTGCCATCCCGGCCGGCTGGCAGCACTTACTCCTCACATGCCTTGCGTTTCCTTGCTGCCCCCTCTGTAGCCTTCCCTCAACCTGCCTTTTCTCCCCTGCCTTGCATTGACTTGCTCACCCATCCCCCACCTGACTTCCTTTCACATTCGTCTAGCTCTGGCCTCACCTTTCCTTTTCCTTCTAGGACCCTCATTGCCTTGCCTCGCCTCGCCTCGCCAAGCCACCACTTGCCTTGCCCTGCCCTTGAAGCCCTCCCTTGCCTTGCATGACCTTGCTCACCCCTCCCCCACCTGGAATTCAAGACCCCTTTTCAATGACATTTCCTGGCCTTGCCCTGCCCTTTCTGCTCCTCCTAGGAATCTCAAAGCTCTCAAGCATCTCCCGTGTTTCAGGATCACAGGAGAGGAAGACCAGGGGAGGACGCGTGTTGCCACACTCATCTCTATGGGCAGCCTTGGTCTGGGAGCAATCCTTGCATGTCTTGAATCTTGCAAGGGCAATTCACATTTTGCCCTTGAGCTCGGGGACCAGAATGAGAGTTCTTTTGCCTACAAAGGAAAGCAGGTAGCTCAAGTCTTTGAGGTGCAGAGGAGACATGACCCACGCGGGATCAAGGCCACACAAAGCACTTGGTCCTGGCTACTTTTGTGTACCAGCAGTCCTTGAATGTACTTCTCACCTGCCTTGCCTGGCCTTGCCTTGGCAACACAACAGTTTCCTTGTCTTGCCCTGCTAGCCCTCTGGAGCCCTCTGGAGCCTTGCATTCCTTTGCATGGCCATGCCCCGCCCTTGACCTGCCTACCGCTTTCCTCCAAGGCCTTGACTTGCCAAGCCCTTCCTGTTTCTGCCTGGCCTTCCCATCAGTGGACTTCCCTTCCTACGGCCAGCCTTGCCTCTAACGTCTGGGCCTTCTCTTGCCTACCACTCCATTTGCTTTCCCCTCACTGCTCTGGCCTTGCTTACCTCTCCCTTGACTTGCCCACAATTGCCTGCACTTGCTTTGCAGCGCCTTGCCTGCATGGAAGGCGAGGGCAAGAGTGGTAGGCAGGGCAAAGCAAAGCCAGCAAGTTGTAGGTAGTGCAAGGCAAGGCAGCAGAGGCAAAGGAAGCAGAGCAAGGGTAGCTTAAGAAGAACTAGACAAGGTACTGAAGGCAAGGCAAGGCCAAGAGACTCGGAGTGCCTTTCCTTGCCAAGGCAAGGACATAGTGCCAGTGTTGCTGGAGCAGATGTTAAGGTAGCATGGGGAGGAATAGTCCAGCAAGACATTTCTCTTCTGGCCCCTGGGTGTGTAGGGACAATTGTTGGATCTATTCAATACTGGAGGTGGCTCAGTGGATGGATGTGTTGTATTTTGGAGGAGGGGATGCCGTTTCTTTGGAGATGGGCTTGTAGTTGCTCTCTTTGGCAAGGAAAGCAGGTTTGGATGTGCACATCAGGTGCTCTTAGGGATTTTAAAGGCTTTTCCCAAGAGGCAGAGCTCTCTCTGGCTTAGAGCTGTTGAGCTGTCCGTGGGAATGCAAAGGCCAAGCTTGTGAGCCTTTTGTCCTGGTGCCTTTAGTGTGTGAGCAGTCCATGGTGCCGTTGTCTTTGGATGCTGACTCTGGGAGAGGGAAGGCTTAGGATGGTAGCTAGAGCTGAGAACGAAAGTGCTGAGAACAGCGTGTGTGCTGCTAGTTTGGGGGGTGCAGTTGAAGTTGCAGGCAGCAAGATCTTCCTCAGCCCGCACTGTTTTGAGCTCTGTTTTTGCCAGATGGTTTCAAGTTGGTGGGCAGAATCTGCGAGAGGGCAAAGATTGGTTTGGGCCAAAGAGGTTTGTCTGCCTCTTGGAGTGCGGTATAAAGAAGAGTCCGCTCTTGGAAGGGGAAGATGAGGGAAATCTTTTTGTCCTGAGGTGCTGTTGATTTGAGTGCAGGGACGTTTGCAACTTGCCTCTGCCCTTGGGGTGGTTTCGAGCAGCGCCAGTTGCTTGGCCTTCTTTTGCAAGTCGTCAGCGCCATCGTGTGCTTGTTTCGAGGAGCGCTGACAGTGCCGGGGAAAAAGCCAAGCGCTTCGCTGGCGCCGCCCCAGTCGTGTGCGAGCAGTTGGTGGAAGAGCTCCGCTGTGCATCCTGCCTCTTGGAGACACAAAAGAATGTGATCCTGCGCGTAGCGGGGAAGCAAGAGGAATCTTTTCATTGTTGGCTGTGCAGTTACTAAGCGGCAAAAGTCAAGGCAGCTGCAGCACGGCCTCTTTCTTTCAGAACCTTTTCTGTGCCATCATGAACATGCTCAACATGCAACTCGCACCCACTGAACTGCATCAAAGGTCCTGGAGAGACGCACTTTCCTTCAAGCTCTAGCTACCATCCTACCCTCCACCTCTCGCCGATCCCAAAGCCCTTCCAAACATCCAGCAGCTGCACGCAGAGAACAAGTGCTAGAAGAAGGCGTTGGCCTTCAGAGTCCCTCTAAAGTCTGTAAACTAGGCGAAACATTGCAGTGACCAGCACCTTCCTTCGCAACTATCTACAGAGCGTCATCACATTCTCTCAGAGTGGCTAAAGTCCACCCTTGCAGCACAGCAGCGTTTCCGGCCACAGTTCGGACTGAGAGATGGGCCAGGTGAGAAAGCATTTGTTGACTATCCCTCGTCTCTGGAAGACTTGCTACTCGCAGCGCAATCACGTGCACACACCTTCAGTGTGGCCAAGTTCAAGCAGCTAGAGCTCACAGAGACGGGAGAGTCAGGAGAGAAGCCGTTCCAAAAGTACCGTGTACTTAGGGCAGCATTCAAACTGTGCACAGCACTCTACAGCACTGTAGACCGTGGCTTCTCTGACAAGACGTGCCATCCCATTGTTGGCTCTCGCAGCTCGCTTGCTAGCTGCTCTCCTGAAGAAAAGAACTAGGAGGAAAAGCCAATGCTGGGCTGCACCTTCCCCTTGCCTCCCGTAAAGCCACTTCAACTCCCCGCTGCACTCTCTACTTCCCCTCTCCTTGGCATCGACCGCTGTGTTTTCTGCATCTCGGAGCCCAAAGGTAAGCGCCAGTGTTCCCAGGGATGCTTGGAAGAGGGAGAAGTAGTAGCACAAGTAGCTGCCGTTGAACTTCCTCCTTCTCAATGCTAACGTGAAGTCGGCAGGCAGGCGAGCGCCAGCCACGCTCCTTTCTCAGTTTGTACGCTGCGGACACGAGCCCGGTGCTCGGCGCCTTCGTTCGGCCTCTTTAGTAGCCATGTGGCGCTTTCATTCTGCCGGAGTCGAAGCGTCGTCTACTTGTGGCACAGAGAGCACGGTGCCGGCAGCCAAATGCTCCAGCCGACTGCTTCTGCCGACACACGCCTGGGCTATGCACTTTGCCTCTCAGCGACATACAGCTCTAAATGTAAAGGGAAAGATTCTCGGCTACGTCTGGCACAGAGAACAGTTTTAGTTCAACGGGCTTACCCAGAGCATGCCCCCGACGTGTGGGAACTCGTATTTGCACCACATTCCAGGGGTAGTCTTCTTTCCTTTACAGGCTGCACAGCGCCGGCAGATGGCCGTGCGCTCTGCACCTGCCTTCTCACTTCCAAGTAGCACCGCGCACATTAGAGCCTTGCAGCGAGAGAAGACGCGGCTAGGCGTCTCGCCCAGAAGAACGTGGCAGGGCGAAAAGGTGTTCTTCTTTTGTCTTCCTCGTCGCCCAGAGTGTGCCGCTGTGTTGAAAGTCTTGGCCAGCGAAAAGCTACTCCAGCAAGTGTTTCTCTCCTGATGCATTGCGCTGAGCGAGAGCTGAGGAAAATCCTTGCACAGCACACTGTGGATGCGTGCAGTACACACGCTGAAGAGCGGCACGGCTAGAAGTCATCGCTGGGCTTCAGTTCTGTCCAGACAGCAGAAGGCGAAGAACGAAGCAGCTGGGCACCGGCTGCATGTACATAGTGGAGCGAATTTCACATGTCCAGCCAAGAGCTGCTTCACAAGCAGATTCAGCTGAGAATGCTCTGGCTGCTTCACAAAGGAAGGCGCAGCTGTTGCACTCCTGGACACTACCTGGTCAGAAGCAGGTTCTTACACCTTCAATGCTGCAGAGTCCATGCAGCTGGAGCACAGGCAGAAGGACGCGTCCAGCTAGAAGGCGTTCCTCAAGTACCCCCCTCTTCCAAGTAGCCTTGAAACTGAGCACAACACACTGCGGCTCGGCAGCTTCCTTCTCAGATAGACGTGCCGTCACATTATGCACTCTCGCAGCTCCGTTGCCCACTTGCAGCAGCTGCTCCCAAAGAAAAAGGCTCCAGAAGTAAAAGCCACTGCTGGACTGCCCTTTCCCCTTGCCTCACGTCAAGCACCTGAAACTGTCCGCTGCACTCTCTATTTCCATTCTCCGTCGCATCTACCACTGTAATGTCTGCATCTCGAAGCATAAACCCCGGCACAGTTCTCTCCTGGGAAAGCTGGAAGAGAAATAGGTAGCCGCACAAGTAGCTGCAAGTTTCCGACTGCTAAGATGAAGCCGAAAACAAGCGAGTGACAGCCACGCTTCCTCTTGCAGCCTGGGCGATGCCCACAGCAGCTCCGTGCTCTGCCTTCATTCTTACGCTCGTCGTAGCAGGTCGCGCTTTCGTTTTGCTGGAGACGACCCGTCGTCTACTTCTCGCGCAGAGAGCGCGGTGCCGGCAGCGAAATGCTGCAGGCTGCTGCTTCTGCCGAAACACGCGTGGGCTATGCAATTTCTCTCTAGCGCTAGGTAGCACAACATTCTGTCTGCGTTGTGGTCTTTATCTTAAGGGAAAGATTCTCGGCTACGGCTCGCCCAGAGAACTTTTCCGGGACAATACATGTGTTTTATTACCCCTTCTCGCAAGAAGACTGTGGTGCTGCGTGGGAACTGTTGGCCAGTGAAAGGCTAATCCATCATGTGCTTCCCTCCTGATGCATTTTGCTGAGCGAGAGCTGAGGAAAATCCGTGCACTGCGCACTGTGCATGCGTGCAGTATACACGCAGAAGAGCGGCAAAGCTCCTAGACATCGCACACACCAGCCCAGTGGCCTGGGGCTGCGTTCTTCTCCCTTACCGGCGCTGGACAGAACTGAAGCATTCAGCTTTGGCTCTCTTCAGTGTGTGTACTGCACGCATCCACAGTGCGCAGTGCACGGATTTTCCTCAGCGCTACGTGCAAGTACAGCCTTTCTGCTTCGCAGAGCCCAACTGTCCGCACAAGCTCTCGCTCAGAGAAATGTGTCAAGAGAGAAGCACTTGCTGCATTAGCCTTCCGCTTGCCAACAGTTGCAACGCAGCACATAGTCTTACTGCGAGAAGGGGTAATAAAACGCACGCTTTCAGCACAGCAGCACAATCTGGGCGACGAGGAGGACAAAAGAAGACCATCTTTTCGTCTTTGCACGATTTTCTCTGCCACACATCTATCCACGTCTTTGCTCCCTGCAAGGCTCTAATGTGCGCGGTGCTACTTGGAAGTGAGAAGGCAGGTGCAGAGAAGCATTGCCATCTGCCGGCGCTGTGCAGGCTGTAAAGGAAAGAAAGACTACCCCTGGAATGTGGTGCAAATACAAGTTGCCACGGGTCGGGGTAAGCGCCGGGTAAGCCCGTTGAACTAGAGCTGTTCTCGGTGCCAGACGTAGCTGAGACTCTTTCCCTTTACATTCAGGCTACAAAGCAAAGAGAATGTGGTGCTACCAAGGGCAGCGATGGAAAGTGCACAGCCCAGGGGTGTTTCGGAAGAGACAGCAACCTGGAGCGTTTCTCTGGAGGGTTTCTCTGCCGGCGTGCCCTCTGTGCGACAAGATGACGACGGTTCGACTCCGGCAGAATGAAAAGAACGAAATGGTACGAAGAGCATAAGAATGAAGGCAGAAGCACCGAGCTGGTGTGTGCATAGCACAGGCTGCAAGAGGAAGCGTGGCTGCCACTCGCTTGTTTTCAGATTCGAATTAGCAGTTGAAAACAGAAAGTTCAACTTGCAGCTACATGTGCTGCTACCTATTTCTCTTCCAGCTTTCCCTGGAAAGAATTGTGCCGGGGCTTATTCTTCGAGATGCAGACATTACAGTGGTAGATGCGACGGAGAATGGGAATAGAGAGTGCAGCGGACAGTTTCAGGTGCTTGACGTGAGGCAAGGGGAAAGGGCAGTCCAGCAGTGGCTTTTACTTCTGGAGCCTTTTTCTTTGGGAGCAGCTGCTGCAAGTGGGCAAGGGAGCTGCAAGAGTGAATAGTGTGAGAGAAGAAAGCTGCCGAGCCGCAGTGTGTTGTGCTCAGTTTCAAGGCTACTTGGAAGAGGGGGGTACTTGAGGAACGCCTTCTAGCTGGACGCGTCCTTCTGCCTGTGCTCCAGCTGCATGGACTCTGTAGCATTGAAGGTGTAAGAACCTGCTACTGGCCAGGTAGTGTCCAGGAGTGCAACAGCTGCGCCTTCCTTTGTGAAGCAGCCAGAGCATTCTCAGCTGAATCTGCTTGTGAAGCAGCTCTTGGCTGGACATGTGAAATTCGCTCCACGATGTACATGCAGCCGGTGCTCAGCTGCTTCGTTCTTCGCCTTCTGCTGTCTGGACAGAACTGAAGCCCAGCGATGCCTTTGAGCTTTGCCGCTCTTCAGCGCGAACACTGCACGCGGCCACAGTGTGCTGTGCACGGATTTTCCTCAGCTCGACGTACAGTCATTTTCTTGCTGTTCCACAGGGTCCAAACTGTCCGCGTAGGTCTCGCTCAGCGAAATGCATCAGGAGAGAAACACTTGCTGGAGTAGCTTTTCGCTGGCCAAGACTTTCAACACAGCAGCACAATTCGGGCAAGAAGAAAGAGAAAGGAAGAATATCTTTTCGCCCTGCCACGTTCTTCTGGGCGAGACGCCTAGCCGCGTCTTCTCTCCCTGCAAGGCTCTAATGTGCGCGGTGCTACTTGGAAGTGAGAAGGCAGGTGCAGAGAAGCGCTGCCATCTGCCGGCGCTGTGCAGCCTGTAAAGGAAAGAGGACTGCCACTGGAATGTGGTGCAAATACAAGTTCCCACGCGTTGGGGACAAGCTCCGGCTAAGCCGGTTAAAATAAAGCTGTTCCCTGTGCCAGACGTAGCCGAGAAGCTTTCCGTAAAGATGCTGGCTACAAAGCAAAGAGAATGTGGTGCTACTTCAGCGCTAGAGAGAAATTGCATAGCCCAGGCGTGTTTCGGCAGAAGCAGCAGCCTGCAGCATTTGGCTGCCGGCACCGTGCTCTCTGGGCGAGAAGTAGACGACGGGTCGTCTCCAGCAAAACGAAAGCGCGACCTGCTACGAAGGGCGTAAGAATGAAGGCAGAGCACGGAGCTGCTGTGTGCATCGCCCAGGCTGCAAGAGGAAGCGTGGCTGCCACTCGCTTGTTTTCGGATTCACGTTAGCAGCTCGAAACTTAAAGTTCAACTTGCAGCTACTTGTGCTGCTACCTATTTCTCTTCCAGCTTTGCCCTGGAAACAATTGCGGTTAGGTTTATGCTTCGCCATACGGCAGAGAAAGGAGAGTGCAGCGGACAGTTTCAGGTGCTTGACGTGAGGCAAGGGGAAAGGGCAGTCCAGCAGTGGCTTTTACTTCTGGAGCCTTTTTCTTTGGCAGCAGCTGCTGCAAGTGGGCAAGGGAGCTGCAAGAGTGAATAGTGTGAGAGAAGAAAGCTGCCGAGCCGCAGTGTGTTGTGCTCAGTTTCAAGGCTACTTGGAAGAGGGGGGTACTTGAGGAACGCCTTCTAGCTGGACGCGTCCTTCTGCGGGTGCTCCAGCTGCATGGACTCTGCAGCATTGAAGGTGTAAGAACCTGCTTCTGACCAGGTAGTGTCCAGGAGTGCAACAGCTGCGCCTTCCTTTGTGAAGCAGCCAGAGCATTCTCAGCTGAATCTGCTTGTGAAGCAGCTCTTGGCTGGACATGTGAAATTCGCTCCACGATGTACATGCAGCCGGTGCCCAGCTGCTTCGTTCTTCGCCTTCTGCTGTCTGGACAGAACTGAAGCCCAGCGATGACTTCTAGCCGTGCCGCTCTTCAGCGTGTGTACTGCACGCATCCACAGTGTGCTGTGCAAGGATTTTCCTCAGCTCTCGCTCAGCGCAATGCATCAGGAGAGAAACACTTGCTGGAGTAGCTTTTCGCTGGCCAAGACTTTCAACACAGCGGCACACTCTGGGCGACGAGGAAGACAAAAGAAGAACACCTTTTCGCCCTGCCACGTTCTTCTGGGCGAGACGCCTAGCCGCGTCTTCTCTCGCTGCAAGGCTCTAATGTGCGCGGTGCTACTTGGAAGTGAGAAGGCAGGTGCAGAGAAGCACTGCCATCTGCCGGCGTTGTGCAGCCTGTAAAGGAAAGAAGACTACCCCTGGAATGTGGCGCAAATACAAGTTCCCACGCGTTGGGGACAAGCTCCGGCTAAGCCGGTTAAAATAAAGCTGTTCCCTGTGCCAGACGTAGCCGAGAAGCTTTCCGTAAAGCTGCTGGCTACAAAGCAAAGAGAATGTGGTGCTACTTCAGCGCTAGAGAGAAATTGCATAGCCAAGGTGTGTTTCGGCAGAAGCAGCAGCCTGCAGCATTTGGCTGCCGGCACCGTGCTCTCTGGGCGAGAAGTAGACGACGGGTCGTCTCCAGCAAAACGAAAGCGCGACCTGCTACGAAGGGCGTAAGAATGAAGGCAGAGCACGGAGCTGCTGTGTGCATCGCCCAGGCTGCAAGAGGAAGCGTGGCTGCCACTCGCTTGTTTTCGGATTCACGTTAGCAGCTCGAAACTTAAAGTTCAACTTGCAGCTACTTGTGCTGCTACCTATTTGTCTTCCAGCTTTCCCAGGAAAGAATTGTGCCGGGGCTTATTCTTCGAGATGCAGAGATAACAGTGGTAGATGCGACGAAGAAAGGAAATAGAGAGTGCAGCGGACAGTTTCAGGTGCTTCACGTGAGGCAAGGGGAAAGGGCAGCCCAGCAGTGGCTTTTCCTTCTGGAGCTTTTTTCTTTGGGAGCAGCTGCTGCAAGCGGGCAACGGAGCTGTGAGAGTGAATAGTGTGACGGCACGTCTATCTGAGAAGGAAGCTGCCGAGCCGCAGTGTGTTGTGCTCAGTTTCAAGGCTACTTGGAAGAGGGGGGTACTTGAGGAACGCCTTCTAGCTGGACGCGTCCTTCTGCCTGTGCTCCAGCTGCATGGACTCTGCAGCATTGAAGGTGTAAGAACCTGCTTCTGACCAGGTAGTGTCCAGGAGTGCAACACAGCACCTTCCTTTGTGAAGCAGCCAGAGCATTCTCAGCTGAATCTGCTTGTGAAGCAGCTCTTGGCTGGACATGTGAAATTCGCTCCACGATGTACATGCAGCCGGTGCCCAGCTGCTTCGTTCTTCGCCTTCTGCTGTCTGGACAGAACTGAAGCCCAGCGATGACTTCTAGCCGTGCCGCTCTTCAGCGTGTGTACTGCACGCATCCACAGTGTGCTGTGCAAGGATTTTCCTCAGCTCTCGCTCAGCGCAATGCATCAGGAGAGAAACACTTGCTGGTGTAGCTTTTCGCTGGCCAAGACTTTCAACACAGCGGCACACTCTGGGCGACGAGGAAGACAAAAGAAGAACACCTTTTCGCCCTGCCACGTTCTTCTGGGCGAGACGCCTAGCCGCGTCTTCTCTCGCTGCAAGGCTCTAATGTGCGCGGTGCTACTTGGAAGTGAGAAGGCAGGTGCAGAGCGCACGGGCCATCTGCCGGCGCTGTGCAGCCTGTAAAGGAAAGAGGACTGCCACTGGAATGTGGTGCAAATACAGGTTTCCACGCGTCCGGGGGCATGCTCTGGGTAAGCCCGTTGAACTAAAACTGTTCTCTGTGCCAGACGTAGCCGAGAATCTTTCCCTTTACATTTAGAGCGAATGTGCTGCTGTATGTCGCCGAGAGGGAAAGTGCATAGCCCAGGCGTGTGTCGGCAGAAGCAGTCGGCTGGAGCATTTGGCTGCCGGCACCGTGCTCTCTGTGCCACAAGTAGACGACGCTTCGACTCCGGCAGAATGAAAGCGCCACATGGCTACTAAAGAGGCCGAACGAAGGCGCCGGAGCACCGGGCTCGTGTCCGCAGCGTCCAAACTGAGAAAGGAGCGTGGCTGGCGCTCGCCTGCCTGCCGACTTCACGTTAGCATTGAGAAGGAGGAAGTTCAACGGCAGCTACTTGTGCTACTACTTCTCCCTCTTCCAAGCATCCCTGGGAACACTGGCGCTTACCTTTGGGCTCCGAGATGCAGAAAACACAGCGGTCGATGGCAAGGAGAGGGGAAGTAGAGAGTGCAGCGGGGAGTTGAAGTGGCTTTACGGGAGGCAAGGGGAAGGTGCAGCCCAGCATTGGCTTTTCCTCCTAGTTCTTTTCTTCAGGAGAGCAGCTAGCAAGCGAGCTGCGAGAGCCAACAATGGGATGGCACGTCTTGTCAGAGAAGCCACGGTCTACAGTGCTGTAGAGTGCTGTGCACAGTTTGAATGCTGCCCTAAGTACACGGTACTTTTGGAACGGCTTCTCTCCTGCCTCTCCCGTCTCTGTGAGCTCTAGCTGCTTGAACTTGGCCACACTGAAGGTGTGTGCACGTGATTGCGCTGCGAGTAGCAAGTCTTCCAGAGACGAGGGATAGTCAACAAATGCTTTCTCACCTGGCCCATCTCTCAGTCCGAACTGTGGCTAGAAACGCTGCTGTGCTGCAAGGGTGGACTTTAGCCACTCTGAGAGAATGTGATGACGCTCTGTAGATAGTTGCGAAGGAAAGTGCTGGTCACTGCAATGTTTCGCTTAGTTTACAGACTTTAGAGGGACTCTGAAGGCCAACGCCTTCTTCTAGCACTTGTTCTCTGCGTGCAGCTGCTGCATGTTCGGAAGGGCTTTGGGATCGGCGAGAGGTGGAGGGTAGGATGGTAGCTAGAGCTTGAAGGAAAGTGCGTCTCTCCAGGACCTTTGATGCAGTTCAGTGGGTGCGAGTTGCATGTTGAGCATGTTCATGATGGCACAGAAAAGGTTCTGAAAGAAAGAGGCCGTGCTGCAGCTGCCTTGACTTTTGCCGCTTAGTAACTGCACAGCCAACAATGAAAAGATTCCTCTTGCTTCCCCGCTACGCGCAGGATCACATTCTTTTGTGTCTCCAAGAGGCAGGATGCACAGCGGAGCTCTTCCACCAACTGCTCGCACACGACTTGGGGCGGCGCCAGCGAAGCGCTTGGCTTTTTCCCCGGCACTGTCAGCGCTCCTCGAAACAAGCACACGATGGCGCTGACGACTTGCAAAAGAAGGCCAAGCGCCTGGCGCTGCTCGAAAGCACCCCAAGGGCAGAGGCAAGTTGCAAACGTCCCTGCACTCAAATCAACAGCACCTCAGGACAAAAAGATTTCCCTCATCTTCCCCTTCCAAGAGCGGACTCTTCTTTATACCGCACTCCAAGAGGCAGACAAACCTCTTTGGCCCAAACCAATCTTTGCCCTCTCGCAGATTCTGCCCACCAACTTGAAACCATCTGGCAAAAACAGAGCTCAAAACAGTGTGGGCTGAGGAAGATCTTGCTGCCTGCAACTTCAACTGCACCCCTCAAACTAGCAGCACACACGCTGTTCTCAGCACTTTCTATTCCTCCCCGTGCTACCTTAACATCTGCTCCAGCAACACTGGCACTATGTCCTTGCCTTGGCAAGGAGAGGCACTCCGAGTCTCTTGGCCTTGCCTTGCCTTCAGTACCTTGTCTAGTTCTTCTTAAGCTACCCTTGCTCTGCTTCCTTTGCCTCTGCTGCCTTGCCTTGCACTACCTACAACTTGCTGGCTTTGCTTTGCCCTGCCTACCACTCTTGCCCTCGCCTTCCATGCAGGCAAGGCGCTGCAAAGCAAGTGCAGGCAATTGTGGGCAAGTCAAGGGAGAGGTAAGCAAGGCCAGAGCAGTGAGGGGAAAGCAAATGGAGTGGTAGGCAAGAGAAGGCCCAGACGTTAGAGGCAAGGCTGGCCGTAGGAAGGGAAGTCCACTGATGGGAAGGCCAGGCAGAAACAGGAAGGGCTTGGCAAGTCAAGGCCTTGGAGGAAAGCGGTAGGCAGGTCAAGGGCGGGGCATGGCCATGCAAAGGAATGCAAGGCTCCAGAGGGCTCCAGAGGGCTAGCAGGGCACGGCAAGGAAACTGTTGTGTTGCCAAGGCAAGGCCAGGCAAGGCAGGTGAGAAGTACATTCAAGGACTGCTGGTACACAAAAGTAGCCACGACCAAGTGCTTTGTGTGGCCTTGATCCCGCGTGGGTCATGTCTCCTCTGCACCTCAAAAACTTGAGCTACCTGCTTTCCTTTGTAGGCAAAAGAACTCTCATTCTGGTCCCCGAGCTCAAGGGCAAAATGTGAATTGCCCTTGCAAGATTCAAGACATGCAAGGATTGCTCCCAGACCAAGGCTGCCCATAGAGATGAGTGTGGCAACACGCGTCCTCCCCTGGTCTTCCTCTCCTGTGATCCTGAAACACGGGAGATGCTTGAGAGCTTTGAGATTCCTAGGAGGAGCAGAAAGGGCAGGGCAAGGCCAGGAAATGTCATTGAAAAGGGGTCTTGAATTCCAGGTGGGGGAGGGGTGAGCAAGGTCATGCAAGGCAAGGGAGGGCTTCAAGGGCAGGGCAAGGCAAGTGGTGGCTTGGCGAGGCGAGGCGAGGCAAGGCAATGAGGGTCCTAGAAGGAAAAGGAAAGGTGAGGCCAGAGCTAGACGAATGTGAAAGGAAGTCAGGTGGGGGATGGGTGAGCAAGTCAATGCAAGGCAGGGGAGAAAAGGCAGGTTGAGGGAAGGCTACAGAGGGGGCAGCAAGGAAACGCAAGGCATGTGAGGAGTAAGTGCTGCCAGCCGGCCGGGATGGCAGGGGCGGGGCCACTGCAAGTAGCATGGCAGGGATGTGGAGGGGGGTGTTAGTGTGCGGGAGGTGTGTGTGTGTGTGCAGCAGAGTGCAGGGTAAGTGCAGGTGTGCGTGTGCGCATAGGGGGGTTTTGTGCCAGGTGCTGTGCCGGGGGGAGCCATCCCACTGCCAAGAAGGTGTGGGAGTGAAAGAAGTAACATAGATGTGTCTTTACAAAGAGACCGTGTGAATCCGTCCTTAGACAAGGCTAGGAATTTACTGGTAGGGGCGTAACAGAAGAAAGTCTTAGTTCTAGAAACTGTTACTAATCGACAGAGACTGTTGCTCAGGCAAGGCCGTGTTAAATTGCTGAACCTAGAGCAAGGCAGCAAAGACTTAATAGCATTAGGAATAGTTTCGTTTTCTTCCTTTTCCATACCAAGAGGGGGGTGCATATTAGAGGGGAGCCTAGAGTAGGCAGTTCCGGAAGTCTGTAATTCCCGAGTACCTCCGAGGGTGCTGTTGCCAGGAACTTTGCATCAAAAGGGGGCTGCGTCCCGCAATCAGTTGAGAGACTTCATGGCAAAAGCCCCATGGCCTCTCCCTGTAGTTGAAGAATGTTACAGGCCTCCTCTGTCTCCTTTTTGGTGGATGAAGAAAGTCAGAAAGCAACACTTCTGCCAGAACTCTCCAAGATGCCCCCTTTGCTCGCAGTGACTCCATCACTGGCCGGGAAGCTGTCTTTTCTCCCAGAGGAGTTTGAGATACAGTTAAAAGCCGTGTGGCAGAGAAAAAGGGCAATAATTGGTTTACAAGGGATGGCAAACAAGAGATACCAGAAGCTTTGGCCCTACCAATAGTAAAAGCACTCCGTGAAGAGAGTCCTTGCACCTCCTGAGGATTGGCAGAAGCCTTCCTCATGCTGGATGTTGCTGGGGGTCTTTTTAGACTGGCAGAACGAGCTGTTGAAGGTTGCTTGATCTGTGCTAAAGCAAACAGCCAAGTTACAAAGTAACTTGCCAGGGGAGGGAGGCCTTGGGCTGCAGGTCCCTTCCAAAGATGCCAGGTGGATTTTCCTGAGATGCCCCAAGTGGGAAGGCTTCATCTCTTCTGGTAATGGTATGTCAGCTAGCAAGGTGGCCAGAAGCATTTCCAACTGCTTCAGCAACGACAGCATCAGGTATTAAGGCATTTTTGGAACAAATCTTTCCAAGATACAGCATTGTAGAAGCAATAGACTCAGATAGGGGAACTCATTTGACAGGAAAGATCCTTCAAGGGGTTTTGGCTTCTTTAGGAACACAATGGAACCTCCATAGGCCCTGGCACCCCCAGAGCTCGGCTCGGGTAGAAAACAATGAATAGAGAAATAAACACCTTTTGAAGCTAGAAACCAAGATGCCATGGCTAGGGCTTTGGACATTGGCTTTGGTGAGAATGAGAGCCCGAGCCAGAAGAGAGATTCCGTTCTCCCCCTTTCCGTCGTTGTTATGAATTACCCTGCTAAGTCTCAACCTAGTGGGGGAGTAGAGGTAAGTGATGTATATTTAAAACCATCTGTGGCCAGGATGCTGCTTCTTGTAAAACCCCTTCAACAGGAAGCTCAGCTGGCACAAGCCCCACCTTTGGACTTTGCTGCTTGTAACATCCAACCAGGAGATTGAGTCCTAGTTAAGGAGCAGAAAGAAGCGCCAGTGGTTCTGAAATGGCGTGGCCCATTCCAAGTGTCACTGACGACAGAAACAGCCATGAAGACAGCTGGACACAGGTGGACCCGTCACTCTCGGGTCAAGGTCTCTGAAGCCTCAGAGATTTGCACATCTCAGCTGGAGGAGAAGGCCGGGAGGCTGTGACAGACACTCTGCAGGAGTGGGCCGGAGCAGTAGCCAGTGCTTCGACATCAGAGGAAGCCCTGCGTGCCTACCCACAGACCACCTGCTGAAATAGTCTCTATGGGCATCCCTCCTCTAGAATCTCCACTCACTGGGGCGCTAATACTTGCTGGATTCTTTTATGTTAAGTGGTTTCTGTGTCTTCAATTGCCACAGGTGCTGCAGAAGACAACGGGAAAATTAGACTAGCTAATTAGATCACACTATTAAAACATTTTCCTGAATAACTCTACTTTTATATGGTCAGCTAAGTTTAGGCCAGGAGTGGGAGAATCAATTTGCAGCCTTAGCAGAAGAAGTAGCAAAAGTTTTTCACCTTAGCAATTGCTGGCTCTGTGGAGGGCCCGGAGGATCTGAAGAGTGCCTATGGTTGGCTAGCCCAGCTGAACCTAAGTGGTGGCTCAACACCTGACATGAGGTCCATACTAGGACGGGATTTGGGGCCAAAGAAGGAAGTCCATGGCTATAGGAGAAGGTTTCACGAAGGATGTCTGGACTTCAGGTGGCTCTCTTGAAAGCTGTTTATTGCATAGGCGAAGTTACAGCATTTCAGGGAGTGGCTATCCAGAGCCAGCCCTATAGCTGCCAGCTCCAGCTGTAGGCATACCTGAAGCCGCTTGCTGTTCAAGTTACAGAGCATTCTATACTTTTCTTTGCAGAGTATCTTAGCACGTAACAACCAATAAGCACCATACACAATACCTTGACATTGGCCTATAGCCTATCATAGCTACTACCATCACCATATTATAGTCATTATTATCCAATCACAAGAGTAAGTTACAATTTAAGCTTCCAGTGGAAAATTCTTAGACCTTTCTTCTTCTTGCTACATCAACATTTCTTGTTTGCCTGCCATATCTTTCTTTTTGCTAAAGACACCTTTTCTATTCACTTATGCTCTTCTTGAGACTTACTTACTTGGTGAAAAACATGTCTTTGTTTGTAATCACATACCTTTGTCCTGCTCCTAAAAATCTCCTTCCAACTCATCTCCAACCTTTGCCTTCTCAGTTACTCAGCGATCACTGTTTCAGCAAAACACCTTTTCTTCTATATCAAAACTTGCTTTCATTTCTACCTCATCCCCAGCTTCTACATTCTCACACCTTGCTGCCAAGCCTACATACCTGTGAAACTTTCTTACCAAACTTTCATCCTCCCCAACACATGGCCACTTCATTCTTCTCCAACAGGCACTTATTGCCTAAACAGGACAGGGCGGGTCTATGTAGGAAAAGGCATTTGTCAATTGACTTTCCCTCTGGCTTTAAACAATTGGGTTTGGACCCACAATTGCCCTCCTTACAATTGTTCCAAATATCAAGACAATTGCAATCAAATAGCTGTTCAGCTCACTAATGGTAGCTGCGTAAGGTGTTCTTACCACACTTACCAAAACATTTGGAAGCCTGTAAAGCAATGCGGAGGGACAAGGGGTTTTTTTGACCACCTATTTTTAAGCTGTCCCCACAAAAATCCCACAAGTAGAAGACATGTTGTTTGTGATTAGCAGTGGGAATGGCAACAGCGGATTGGAACTCAAAGCCTTTTAGTGAGTTCTGCTCCAAATCCAAGCAAGCAACTTGCAGATGTAAATGTAGATGGGAACCCTGTGTGGGAGCTTGGAAATGCAAATGCTGTGACCCTTATGGTGGGGCAGCTATTGTTGGAGGACCGTTAGGCCCGGGAAACCCACAGTATTTTGACCCACCAATTGATGACCAAGGGTAGGAAGGCCCCTTTGCTAATGGAACACGGGCTTTGAAAGGACATGATTGGATTTGTGGCCAACATGCTTAGCTCAGGTTACCTCCAAACTGGTCAGGGATATGGTATATCCCTGGGGTATATTAGACCGTTGTTCTTTTTGCTACTACAAATTCAGGGAAATCGCTTAGGAATCCAAATCTGTGATGATTTAATTCGAGAAAAGCAGTCAGCTGATGCAGCCTTGGCTGCAGGGAGCACCCCAAAACGGGGAAAAGATGAATGGCCACCAGAACAAGTTACGCAACATGATGGACCAGCCACTTGGAAACCTAAGGAATTCATCCCAGATGCCTGGGAACCCATTTATCATTTGAATGAGATAATTAGGGTACAAGCTGTCTCAGAAATAATTACCAACCAGCCAGCCACAGCTCTTGACCGTCTTGCTGAGCAATCCACTTCAATGGGGAAAGCGGTATTTCAACATTGGATGGTATTAGATTATCTGTTAGCAGAAGAAGGAGGAGTTTGTGGGAAATTAAATGACTCGAGCTGTTGTTTGCAAGCAGATGACAGCGGAAAATGGTCAAACAAATAACAGAGGAAATAACCTCAGCTCATGGACCTGTCCAAGTGTTGAAAGGATGGTAATGGGACATGTTTTCCTGGCTAACTGGCCAGCTATGGGCTAAATTGTTACAGCAGGGATTACGGTAACACGCCTATATCAAACCAGGAATCCCGTGGAAAAGAAGTAGATATGGACAGATTGGTGGTAGATGTTTCAGAGGTCTTTATTTCTCCAGCCGCATGGCCGGGGCTCTGCTCAGGAACTCCCCCAGCCACGGGACCCGAGGGTCCTTGGCCACACCGGGGAACACAAACCAACCAAGGGGGAATGAAGCTGACCAGGGGCAGGGAAACCCCGTGTCTCCCCCCCAGGGCCCATCGCCCAGGGCTCCATGGCAGGGGGGGAGACCCCAACACTAAATGAATGCCATTTCTCCTCTTCTATGCTATAGCAACTCGAATCTTTTGACCATACGTGACACCATGCTGGGTGCAGCTCTTTCAGCAGGTAGCAGCCATGCCTACCTGATCCAGAAATGACTACAAAAGGACAGAAGAGGATGTCACTGCAAATAATAGCAAAAGCCCAGAAGACTCAAGAAGAAAAAATTAAATCAATGGTAATTAAGGTTTGTAAAGACAAATACAGATTAAATAAAAAAAGGAGGGATTAAAAGGAATGAGATGGATGAGTCTTTACAAACAGACCGTGTGAATCGGCCTGTAGACAAGGCTAGGAACTTATGCAGAGTGAAGTAACAGAAGAAACGATTAGTTCTCTAGAACTGTTACTAATCATCAGAGACTGTTGATTAATCAAGGCCGTGTTAAATTCCTGAACCTAGAGCAAGGCAACAAAGACGTAATAGAATTAGGAATGGTTTCTTCTTCTTTCTTTTCGATGCCAAAAGGGGGGTGCATATTAGAGGAGGGCATAGAGTAGGCAGTTCCGGAAGTCTGTATTCCCCTAATACCTCAGCCAGTGGAGAAAAGGAAGAGGGCGTTGTGGCCGGGAACTTGGCATCAAAAAGGGGCTGCATCCCGCAACCGTTTGACAGACCCCATGGGAAAAGCCCCAGGGACTCTCCCTGTAGTCGAAGAATGTTGCAGGACTCCTCTGTCTCCTTTTCGGACATAAACCTCAGGCATGGTGGATTAATTTTCCCTAACGGCAGCGACCTGCTGCGTGGTCTCCGTGCTCCTCCCCAGCCCCCCGGGAGGTGCAAAATAGTTGCCGGCGGCTCTCACCGCGCGTTACAGACGGCTGCGCGGCGCCGGGGCTGCTCGCAGTGCTCCCCTGCCCCGCCAGGGCGGCCTGAGGTCTGCGGAGCCACCTCGCCACCGGCGCGGCCAGGGCCGGGGCCCTTCTCGACAGCAGCCGAGGGGCTGCGGAGCGGGCGGCTGCGGGACGATCAGCTCTTTTATGCCGCGCGGTGCTGCCGCCTCCATCTAGCTCCCCATCGCGCCGCCGGCCGACCCCGCCTGGCGCGTTCACGCTCGGCCGCGCTCGCCGCCCGCCCAGCCTCGCCGGAAGCTCTCCCGCCCGGGCCGTGCCCCGGCTCCGCCTGCGGCTCGGCAGGGCCCGGCCGCACGCGTGCTGCGTGGCTCGGAGCACCCGCGTTGCGCCGCAGGCGACGAGGAAGGCGGGGCGGGCCGGCGCCATGGTGGTAGCGCGAGGAGAGGAGCGCCCGGGCGGGGCGGCGAGTGGCGCGGCAGTGAGCGCTTCTGCTTGCTGTCGCTCGGCTGCCGCCCACGGCAGGTGCCGTGTGACCCCGCGGAGCGGCGGGGCCGGCCGGGCGGTGCGCGGCGAGGCTTTCGGCCAGCGGCGGCCGCAGCGACAGTCTGCTGGCACTGCCCGTGCCGGTGGAGAGAGCGGGGATCCGAGGCCGGCCTTCCTAGGGTAACGAGGGGCGACCGCCTTTGCCGCGCTGCCCTCCGTGCAGCACGTGGCCGATTCCGGCGAAGCCGGGGTCTCCGCAGCGGCGCGGGCGGGAGGGAGTGGGGAGCGCGCTCGGTGCTCTGCCGGCCGCTCCCGCCCAGCGCTGCGCTCCGCCGAGGCGTTTTCCTGCCTATCCTGGGAAGGACATAAGGGACCCCGGAGTCGGAGCTTAGCTGTCAGGGGGAACAACTTCCCTCCATTGGCGACCTCCTTTTCCCTCTGATTCAGCTACCTTGTGGTAGGTGCGATGGTGCTGAAGAAGGGTGGCGGCTTGGCACAGTTGCTGGCATAGGTGGTGCGAGAGCTCCACGCAAGCAGCTTTGAGTGGCATGTGCGAGGGTAGGAAGGTACGGCACCCACAGCTGAAGGTAAAAAAAGTCAGGGCATGTCATCAGCCGCAATCGTGCTAAGTTGTTCATCTTTGCAAACTGCTTGCCGAGTTGTTCCTTTTCTTAGGTAATGGGGGTTTGTATCAACCAGAACTGCATATGGTCAGTATTTGCAGAGAAAGTTACGTGGACTGTTGTTGAAGTGAGTGTAGCAGTTTCTATGGCATTCTGCAAAAAAGTGACAGGTCTCTCTGTGTTCCCCAATTCTTAACAAAAATGGAGTTCACAAAGCCCTGAAAAGAGGTTTTACAAAACTTCAGGGATTTTTTCCTACGAGTACTGTGGAGACAGCCATAGTCACCTTGTCTTTCCAAAAGTGAAGGTTACATCTTTTTGTCCAAGAGCATCAAGTGCTTTTGATCAGCGTTTGTGTGCATGCATTAGCCTTGTTCTTGTTCTTCCTTGGAGAACTTTTACAATCCTCAGATGATCTGTGTAGGCTGCAGACTGCAGTGGTGAACTTGAAGGCTTCCAGCAGAAGGGAGATGCTGTCCACGTTTTGGATTTTCCTTAGTCGGAACTGATGATCTGTCATTTGCATGTTTGTTTAGCTGTGCTTAGAATAATTGATAAGTTGGTGTATAGAATAAAGACAATTACCAATTTCCTCCCTTTGTGGGAGCCCATCCAAAAGTCACGCAAGAAGAAACTTCGAGGTCACTAAAGTAATTAGAATTGTTAAAACTCAGAAAGGCATAAAGGTCAGAGTGAGGAAGATGAGTTACTTCATCTTCCTTAGGACCACTGACCCAATTCAAGACCACCGACTCCATTCAGATCACACGCTACGCATGCTTAATGACATGTAAGCTCATTTCCATACAAAGCGGAGAATGGGAGGTGCCAACACTATGAATACGCATTTTGTATTTTGGATATTCATAATACGTGGAAATAAAAGGTATCATGTTTGCTTGTATCAGGGCCTGCGACTTAGGGAGCTATCCCACGCAAAAATAAAACATACACTTTCTAACTCTAAACTGTTAAGAGTTTTTGTCCATCTCAGTTGGATATCGATATTAGATCGATATTCATATTTTGGTAAATCATAGTTAGCATAGGAGAAAGGCATGCTTGGTATGTACCTGGGATAGTTAGGGCTAGCTTTTAGTTCTGCAATGTTATTACGAAACATAGATACGGTCTTGGCCAGTTGCCCCTCGTTTCGAAACAGGGCTATAAAGGGACTTTCTGAAATAACTGAGATAAGATCTCCCCACGGAAAGAAGACAAATCTATTGGCAGCAGAGCACGAGGACTTCGTCTCATCCGTTGGTAGCCATTGCCCCCCCTTTCTTCCTCTCTACTCTTTTACTTTGTTTTTCTTTCTCTCTCTCTCTCTCTTTCTCTCCTCTATCACATTACCATGTTGTGGGTACTTAACAAAGGTGAATAGGTGATTAAAACTGAAATCCCTTGTGTCCTTTTGCACTCGGAGATCTGTAAACAAACCATCACGACCCTCACTTCTATTAGCAGATCGTGACATTAAACTGGCATCACGGACAGGATTTCTGACAGACAGAAGGGGTTGCAAGGTTGTGTGTAGTCTGTAATAGGGGAAGGACGTTTCACTCCAGCCGCACCTAGCCCGACACCCCGCAAAGGCTGAGCGGTGTCTAGAAAGCAAGGGGGACGACTCGAATTTCCCACAAACTGCACACGCCTAGGTGAAAAGCACCCCATACTCAACTGAGGGCTCTGTCTTCAGATTTTTCACCAAAAGATCTCTTAGTGTAAAAGGGGGAACTGTTTTGGTGGGCGTGTGTGAATTTGGACTGCTTGGTGTAGCGAAGAGACAACCGTAAGTAACTTAAGGAGTACCTCCCAGGCAGATTTTGGTCTCTTCACCCACCCAGGGAAGCGAAGGGCGACACGGCGAAGCTGTTTGTGTGGCAATGTGTAATTAGGTTTTACCTCCCTGTAGTGGTTTTGATCCCTTTATAAAATGACTGAAAACCCTAGTGCAAATCATAAAGCTGCATTTTATGCTCTGCTAGCAAAACATAATGCCCGGCCCTCTCCGGGAGGGGAAGAATGGGCTCAAAATAACTGGTTTAATTTGGAGTGTGACTGATAGAAGATGTTCATTCCAACATGAGACAAAGTTTAAATTTGGCCAAAATAAAACCATAATCTGCTCCTAAATCTGTTTCAGGAGCATGCCTTACAGCAGCTATAGATCACTGCTTTAAGCGATGTAGTGAAGAGAAAGCAATCACAGATTCCCTTCAAAACCTAGTGGAAATTTTACAGGAACAATCAGATGAAGAAAGGAATGAAAATCATTTGCTGCGGGCTGCTTTGAGGGAGGAATATTTTAAGAATTCAAAGAATGCTGACTCACCAAAAGAGAAAGAGGAAAAGAAAACTCCTCACATTAACCAAATATACCCCCAGGAAGAACTAGTGCTAGTGAAAAATTGTGGGGAAAACTGCTGCCCTCCTATGGGACCTCTAATTAAAACAGAATATAATTATATCAATGATGAAGATTTTGAACCGCATATCACCACTAAACAAATACCATACACTGCTCCTGAGTTGGCGAAGTTAAAAAAGGAGTACGGGCGGCTTCCCCACGAAGCTGAGACGGAATATGCCTTCCAAGTGTCTCTCACCGGAGGAGACCAAATTCAATTCACTGAACAGGAGGCCAGTGGATACTGGGGACATGGAGTTCTCTTAACAACAGGAGACAAACGTAACACATGGTCGCTGACTCAGCGCGCAGCTTTCTGGGCCGGGGGACTCAATCCTTTAGAAAGGGGAGACCCTTTCGCTACAGTTGGTACCCCTGATCAACTTCTAGAAAGCGTCCACAAAGCCGCCTGTCTGCAAATGATCCATGAAAGGAAATTAACTCCTGGATATGAATCCCCCACGCAATTACCTGTGAAACCTGAACTGATGACCCCTTTAATTCGAGGCCTTCCAGAATCACTCCAATCTACAGCAGCTGTCCTTCAAAAAACCATAGCTGCTGCAGGTCCTGTAGAGAGGTTGGACAGATTCCTTGGAAACCCGAGCGACCAAACTGCATCTACCGATCCTGGGTTTACTCCATATTCAACCCCCTCTCAGCCGCCAGGTTCACAATCAAATTCACCTGCCGGTGATTGCAAAGTTTGGACATGGAGTGAGGTTGAAGAAGATCTGATTAATTACAGTAGGAAATATGGACCGATAAAAATCCCAGAGGAAAAATCAGAAAAAACAAAAGGTGTCAGGCACATTAGGGCTCCTCATAGTGAAAAACCAAAGAATGTAACCAGAGATCCCTAACCGTCAGCATTGGTGCTTATTAGGTATCAAAAAGGGGGTCCCCAGAAATGCGATGGATGGCTTAGCCCTTGATCAGTTGAGTAAGGTAGTGTCTAACTGGCACTGCCAAAAGCCCCTTCTACCGAATCCGTCACTTCAACCCAGTGCACCCCTCCTCCCTCAGAATCTGGGCAGTGAGTCAAAGCCACTTCTCCCTCAAAGTCCGGCCAATGAGCCAGAACAGATTCTTCCTCAAAACCAGGGAAACTAGACCCTCTGTTTCTTGTCAGTGGGCAAAGAAACGGAGCATAGGTCTACCTGAGAATGCTCACTAAAAATAAAACGGGAGATATAATGATCACAGCTATTACAAGTCCTAAACGGGCACCTGTAACTTTTCTGATTGACACTGGGGCACAAATTTCTGCGCTGACAAAGAAAGATGCCCAGAGGTGTGGAATTGTTCCAACAAAGAACCGATATTGTGTTTTAAGTGCCTTGGGCACAACAACAGAATCTATGAATGGGGCCTTAGTCAAGCTCCCTTTGCCTGGAGAGGAAAACCAACTCTCCATCCATGGGGTGATTGGAGATATTCCAACCAATTTATTAGGGCTGAATGCCCTTGCTAGGAGGCAGTGGGAGGACTCAGAGGGTCTTCTGTGGTCTTTTGGCACACCACATTTTAACATCAGACTGCTCCAAGCTGCAGCCTCCCTACCATTCAGCAAAGTAACTAATGTGAAACAATACCTCCTTCCCCTGGGTGCCAAAGAGGGTATCAAGCCAGTGATACAGGAGCTACCACAACAAGGAGTAATACTTCATACCCATTCTCCTTTCAATTCTCCGGTGTGGCCAGTGCAAAATCCTAATGGGAAGTGGAGGCTGACAATAGATTTTCGTAGGCTAAATGCTAACACAGACCCTCTTACAGCAGCAGTCCCAAATCTAGCAGAATTCATAACATTGATTCAAGAAAAGGCTCATTCAATCATGCCACCTGTAGATGTCAAAGACATGTTTTTTACGACACCTTTACAGCCAGAAGATATGGACCGTTTTGCTTTCGCATGGCAAGGACAGCAACGCACTTTCACTAGGCTTCGCCAAGGGTACAAACATTCTCCTACCCTGGCTCATCACGCTTTAGCCCAAGAGTTCGACAAAGTACCCAAAGCGGACAATCTAGCTGTTCATCAACACACTGATGAGACCCTTGTGGGAGGAGATGAAATAGAAGAAGTGAGAGATACCCAACAGAAAATAACCTCCCACTTAGAAAGCCTTGATTTGCAAATTCCCTCAGAAAAAACCCAAACCCCTTCACATGAAGTGAAATTGTTGGGAATTTGGTGGAAAGGAGGTATGACACGTATCCCACCTGATAGCCTAACCTCTTCAGATCAGATTAAAATGCCTGAATCCAAAAAAGATCTCCAACATGCTTTAGGATGTGTATTAGTGCTCCGGAGAAAACACATCCCAGATTTTCCATAATTGCCAGACCTCTTTACAACTTGTTAAGAAAAGGGACAAAATGGGAATGGAGTGCTTCCCAAGAAGAAGCACGGCAATTGTTGGTTTTTGAAGCAACAGCCTCACCAAGCCCTGGGCCCTATTCATCCCACAGATGCTTTTCAGGTCTCCTCAGGGTTGTCAGTACACATACGGCAGCGGGGTCCTGAGGGTCCGACGAAGCCTCTTGGTTTTTACTCCCGTGGCTTTAAAGATGCTGAAAAAAGGTACACTACCTGGGAGAAAGGATTGTTTGTGGTTAGCTTAGCTCTCCTAGAAGCGGAGAAGATTGCACAACAACAACCAATTGTTTTGAGAGGCCCTTTCAAAGTTATTAAGGCTGTCTCTACTGGCACCACCCCCACGTGACGGGGTGGCCCAGAGGACCTCAGTAAGGAAGTGGTATGCTCAGATTGAACATGATTGTAGCGTCTTCTCAAGAACTGAAGGAGCTGTAAAAAATCTGGCAATCCAAGAAACTGAAAACTTGGGTAGCAGCCAGGACAAACCTGCCTCAGTCATTAGAGTAGCCCCTCCTTTTTCCCCCAAACGGTCAGCAAATTCTTGGCTTACGGATGCTTCTGCCAAGCGAGAAGGAAAGGTGTGGAAACATAAGGCTGTAGCCCTCCACACTTCCTCAGGTGAAGGAATTATCACAGAGGGGGAAGGCAGTGCCCAAGTTGGCAAGCTGATAGCTCTTTGGAGTGTTTTCCAACGTGAGGCACAGAATACTTCTCCTGTCTGTATCTACACCGATTATTCCTATGCTGTGTTTAAGGGATGGACTGAGTGGCTTCCTTTTTGGCAGCAAAAGGATTGTGAAGTTAACAGAATCCCAGTATGGCAAAAGGAAAAGTAGCAAGAAATTCTGAGTATTGCAAGTCCAGGGAATTTGGCCGTGGAGTGGGTAGCCTCTCACCAGACAGATGGAAATCCAGCAGGAGAGTGGAACACTAGAGCTGACGAATTAGCAAGACTAAGTCCTGTGAAAAAAGATCAAATTACAGAGGACTGGGAGCACTTCTTAGAATGGTTGCATGTAAAAAGACAACGCACAGGTGCAAAAGATTTGTACAAAGAAGCCCTTGCTCGCGGTTGGTCTGTTACCAGAGAAATGTGTAAAACATGCATGTCAGCCTGTGAACAACGTCGCAGACGGCTAGAAAGACACCCTTTGGAAGATGACCCTCTGCATTTAAGAAAGGGTAAAGGCTTACGGGAAGCGTGGCAGGTAGATTATATCGGCCCCTTTAAAAAGTCAGGAGGTAAACACTTTGGGCTGGTAGGAGTAGAGATGATATCTGGGTTAGTCCAGGCCAATGCTTTTAAAAGAGCTACAGGAGATCATACTGTTAAAGCATTGCAGGCATGGTTTGGAACTTTCCCAAAACCACAAGAAATTCAATCTGATCACGGGTCTCACTTTACTGCCAAAGTTGTACAGGACTGGGCAAAAGGTGAAGGGATTAAACGGACTTTTCACACTCCTTACTACCCTCAAGCTAACGGCATCGTAGAAAGGACCAATGGTCTCTTGAAAGGACTTTTGAAACCACAGGAGGGAAATTGGGATGTTTGGCTATGGGAAGCTGTGAAAGGTGTGAATGATAGATGGGGGGTAAACGGGTGTCCCAAAATCACTGTCTTTTTCCCAACAGCTCCAAGCATAATTCTCTCACTGCAGGGACCAAATGATCCTAAGAATCCTGCACACTACCCTGGACAACCTGTTTCGGTAGATCTCCCTACCGTAGGAGAAGTACCACTAGTGCTAAAACGCCCTCTGAATAAATATGCATGGCTAGCCTCTGATGCCCTAGGGAGAGAGCATCGGATACATACACGCTGCATAATTCCATCATTCTAATTTTCTGCCTTTTGGTGGCAGACTCTGTTGTGTTCACTTTTCACAGAAGAACTCCGAGGGACATGAAGAAGAGCACATAAACCATGATAAGACTAGTGATACTTTTCTGCATCCTACCACAACACCAGGGCCAAAAACCAGCTGAGTGGCCATGGTCTGAAGCTACCATTAGGTACACTAGTGCTCTAGGATCCTATCCCAGAGATGGTTGCCCGAACCTAGCCACTGTAGCACTGCACGACTCTGAGGTATACCGTCCAAGTGAATGGGGATGGGACTTGAAGGATTGGACTAGAATCCTAAAAGGAACAAGAGGTGAACAAATTAAGGTAGGATGCAGAAAAGTAGAAGGATCTCTTTACCAGAAAGCTTCCACCATTGCAATCGCTGGAAATGTTCTAAAACCAGATGGGAAAAGTGATTTGCACCCCAACATTACGGCCAAACTCTGCCCTACAACGGAGTGGGTGTGTGACAAACAAACCCCCTTCATCCTGTGTGGTTGTCAGAAGAATGTCGGTAACTACACCTTAGGCCCCAGTACCAACAATGTGGAAATCACAAAGCTTCGCAGAAACAAACTAACTGACTGCTGGTATAACTTTCCTCTAACCAAACCAACCTATGCAACATGCAATTGGCAAAATAACCCGGCAGATCAGCCAAGTCTGACAGGTTTAACTTATAAATTCAAAATAAACGCCGCAGCAAAGCCCATACTGAGTGCAGTAATCACATACCACGGTATAAGTACCCCCCTTGTGTTAGATGACAAGAATAAAGTTTTTCCACCCTTTATGGTAACCCGAGGTGACGATGTTACAATACGATGTGGATTAATTGCTGAATGTTTTACCGAACCTGTACACAGTTATAGCATTGGACCTCATGGCCGTGTTTTGTTTGGTGAAATTCAAAATCAAGATTGTTGGCTAAACCTTAATTGCTGTACAATTTCCCCATAAAGTCACGTGTGGTAAAAACAATACAAAATACTGGGGGGAACTCAAAGTCGATGTTGCAATACCTACCACCCAACCACCGGTCATGCTAAGCCCGAGAATTTTTGAAATTGGACCACGTATAACCACAAAAACAGGCCAACAACAACTATTGCTCAATCCGGCATGCTCCCTTAAACAAGTCAAGTTGCTGATGCAAAACAATGTCTCAGAAATTCAGCCAGCTTGTTCACCTTTTCTGCAGACTTCCTTCAAGGGGCAGACAACCGGGTTGCAAAAGCGGAACCCTTCTAAGAAACGGACGCAAAGAGACATAACCGGCGTTGTGGGAACAGGATTGGGAATCTTAAATAGTATTGATTCAGAAGTGCTAATGAATAAATTGGCTGCCACAACTACAGATTTGACTAAAATACAACAACCCACCAGCGGTTGTTATCAAACATATTACCAAATTGAGAAAAGGTAAATGTGAATGACCACAAATTGATAATTGGCATGCTCCGTGCTACGCAAAACAACATCTCTTTGGCTCTCAGCTGCGTCCAGGCTCAATTGTGGATGCAGTCCGTTGCTGCCTCAATTGTAAGAGAAGGCAAAGAAGGCACTTTTCCTACTGAAATTCGGAAAATAATCTGGGACGGTGCCACTGATTTTGAAAGAGAATTCCAATCCTGGTGGAATTTAGTGAATTTTACCTACAATCCCATCACAAACACAGCCACAGCCTTTGTACTAACCATACGTAATGCTTCAGTGCATTGGATAGTCCCTATCATTGCATTAGGGCTGAACCATGATGCAGCTATTCTCTACCCTTTCCAGCACAGAGAATGGGCCCGTCAAACTGGGAAGAAGTGGCAAACTGTTAATTTGGAAACTTGTATTGTCCGAGAACAACAAGGGTTTATCTGTGAAAGCAGTGCAATTAGACCTCAAGACATTTGTTTGGACACAGAACAAAATAGCTGTCCTTTTGAAATTCATCCTAACAAGATTCCTGAAACACTGCTTGTGTATATAGGCAATGGATGTGCATGCTTAAGAACTGCATGTGATAAGGTATTTCTAGAAAATTTAGTTGTAGATACTAAAACTCATTCAAATTCTTGTGTTTGTAACTTGACTAAAAGCACAGGATGTGATTTCTCTTATTTAGCCCCACTTACTTCTTATTGTATTTTACAGTCCAATTACACAGTGATCCACCAATTATTGCCTACCCCCACTGGGATGAACCTTACTTAGGTAAAGCACTTGTTGCTTCACCAGGATTTCATTGGAATTTTGGAAAAGATCAAGAAAAACAGACAGAAAACCTTGGTAACTGTTCATCACAATGGGAAAGAAACACATTGTTTTCTAGACAGAGGAAAGAAAGATGCTGGACACAGCTGGTGGGATACTCCTTTTGGGTGCTCACCTACTGCTACAGGTGTCCTGAACAAATTGTGTCATCCCATCCTTGTTCTCTTGATTTTAGTTTTGATTGGGTTTGTTTTATCAGCAATCTTACACATCATGAATTGCAGAATGATGAAACGGTTGACATCTGTAATAGATGTGCACAATTTGGACACTATCCCATCCACTGTGGACACCCCTAAGGTTATTGACACAAGATGAACTACATGAGTATTAAAATAAGATAAGACATGATTAAAAATTACAGGTGTATTTTGATTAAAAATTACTTATTCCTTCTTTTTCCTTTTCTTTCTCTTTTCTTATTTTCTCTACCCTTTTCTGGGATATGCTACCAACATTAACGAGTCCTGAAGACTTCGCAACAACACTACGAAATCGTGCTGATGGAGCTCTCCTGATGACAATCGTGAGTCATGGGGTGGTGTAAGAGACGGTCTGAAGATCCCTCATCTGCCTCACGATCATCGCCGAGGACAGAGGCTAAACACAGGAGTTCCGACCTGCCTAAGGTGGGATGTCTGCCAACTGTTGCCTGCAGGTGTGCCCGCTGGGAACTGGTACGCATTCCTGAGGAAATTTGTGCAGGTCACAGTGGACTGCGCCGTTCTTGCTGCCCAGGCGGGAAGGACTGCGCTGAAGCGGAAAGGAATGACCTGTCCTCTACACCTGTCCTGTACCTGTTTCCCAAAGCAACGAGCCTCATAACAACGGCTGTAGATTTGCCCCACCTCTTGGGGAAAAGGGCGAGATGTGGGGATACAGCTAGAAAGCAGAAGCCAGAGCACTGCTAAACTCATGCCAGAAGTAGACGCGCTAACGCTGCTAGGCCGCAAACCATAGCAGGCAGTATAGTTAGCATAGGAGAAAGGCATGCTTGGTATGTACCTGGGATAGTTAGGGCTAGCTTTTAGTTCTGCAATGTTATTACAAAACACAGATATGGTCTTGGCCAGTTGGCCCTCGTTTCAAAAAAGGCCTATAAAGGGACTTTCTGAAATAACTGAGATGAGATCTCCCCACGGAAAGAAGACAAATCTATTGGCAGCAGAGCACGAGGACTTCGTCTCATCCGTTGGTAGCCATTGCCCCCCCTTTCTTCCTCTCTACTCTTTTACTTTGTTTTTCTTTATCTCTCTCTCTCTTTCTCTCCTCTATCGCATTACCGTGTTGTGGGTACTTAACAAAGGTGCACTGTTTTGATTAAAACTGAAATCCCTTGTGTCCTTTTGCACTCGGAGATCTGTAAACAAACCATCACGACCCTTACTTGTATTAACGGATCGTGACACATGTCCAAAAGAAAAAATCACTGGAACAAAAAGAGCAAACTGATCCAAGGTGAACTGATCCACGGTGAAAAACAGAAGCCTACGAAAATCTGGGGGGGAAAAAAAAAGGCAACTGACGTGCCCGATTCACAGATGCAACTCCTGCAAAACTTTTGAAGGCAGTCTCACTCCCTCTGCTGAACAATCAACTGGAGGAAATCCCACTCCAAATCTGTGGGAAACAACAAAAGTGGTGCAACAAGCACTTCATAGAATAAAAACTAAAACTCCACCTGAATAAATTAATGCAATTAACATTGCATTAATTTCACCTGGCTTTTTTTTTTTTTTTTTTTTTTTTTGAGGAAATCTGATTCTTTTCTCTTTTCTAAGAATGTCAAACATCCCTGCATTGACGATAAAGAAAGCAGTTTGAGGGCAGAGAAAGTGCAAGCAGCAGAATCACATCTAAATGTGATAACCATTTACTCACGTGGACGCTGTCCCTTTGTGTTAGCCCCAAGGAGTTGTACTTCTTTTTAATAATCGGTCTAGTGGGCCAAATTTTCACTTTTTAAGAACCTACCAACACATGGGATGGAGCTGCATGAAAACCAATGAAATGTAAAGTGTCACCATAATTGCTTGCATTGTCAGTTTGTTAACGTTTGTCATTTAAGAATTTCTACATATTTGAAATCATACAAATATGTTCTAACCTTCCCAGTTCTGCCTCAGAAGACTTCAAAATTATTATCATTCAGCTAATTTTTTAAATTTACTATTTAGTGAATTAAAGAATCTTGACAAAACACAAGCAAATGCTAGAGAAGAAATGATTAAATCCCCCTTCCAGGGGACCCCAGGCGCTGACGGCTGCCACCGGCGTGCGCCAGGTCGGGACCGGCAGGCAGGGCTGCACCCCGCGTCTGCCACAACACCTGCAGCTTCTGCAGCCTGAAACACAGCTGGCTCAGGGGTTTCAATCAAGAGCCAAAAGATCTTGCTGGTCAATTTGGGGCAGAGAAAGGTCATCACTTCTAGCATGGCATAAGCCTGCCACTACATTTCTGTCAAGGACAATCACCTTGTTGCAGTGAAACTCCTGGGTAAAATACTGAAGCGCTTTCAGATTCATATTATCCGACATTTCGGTGACCTTCTTTTATACCTGCATTGCTTCATACTGCTGGTTGTGGGCACAAGTTCTTTGTACACTATCCTGGAAATTAAAAAGATCAGAAACAACACCCACCCCTCCCCCACCACCACCCCTTCCCCAGCCACAACCCTAACAAAACCAACCTCCAGAATGTTCAGGAGTTCAAATGAGAACAAGCATAGATGGGGCATAAAAAGATGGATCCTCCTTAGACATTTGTGCATGCAGTGCCCTGCAATCCACTAAGTTCTACTTCTCGTACACCAAATACCTGTCTTCGGAACTCCTTGTTCTCCATTCAAACCCTTCTGGGAGGGTAATCGAGGAGATACTCTTACATATTTTTAGCACATCTTGCACTAGGCAATTAAATCCAGTGCGCAGCATTACCTGACGAACTGAGGCAGTGACAAGGTCAATTAAGACCTGTTCATATCTTCATTTGGAGCTCTTCCAACTGCTTGAAAAGTGAAGCCTTGGACATTGAAGGTTCCGACTAAGGAAAATCCAAAACGTGGACAGCATCTCCCTTCTGCTGGAAGCCTTCAAGTTCACCACTGCAGTCTGCAGCCTACACAGATCATCTGAGGATTGTAAAAGTTCTCCAAGGAAGAACAAGAACAAGGCTAATGCATGCACACAAACGCTGATCAAAAGCACTTGATGCTCTTGGACAAAAAGATGTAACCTTCACTTTTGGAAAGACAAGGTGACTATGGCTGTCTCCACAGTACTCGTAGGAAAAAATCCCTGAAGTTTTGTAAAACCTCTTTTCAGGGCTTTGTTAACTTCATTTTTGTTAAGAATTGGGGAACACAGAGAGACCTGTCACTTTTTTTGCAGAATGCCATAGAAACTGCTACACTCACTTCAACAACAGTCCACGTAACCTTCTCTGCAAATACTGACCATATGCAGTTCTGGTTGATACAAACCCCCATTACCTAAGAAAAGGAACAACTCGGCAAGCACTTTGCAAAGATGAACAACTTAGCACGATTGCGGCTGATGACATGCCCTGACTTTTTTTACCTTCAGCTGTGGGTGCCGTACCTTCCTACCCTCGCACATGCCACTCAAAGCTGCTTGCGTGGAGCTCTCGCACCACCTATGCCAGCAACTGTGCCAAGCCGCCACCCTTCTTCAGCACCATCGCACCTACCACAAGGTAGCTGAATCAGAGGGAAAAGGAGGTCGCCAATGGAGGGAAGTTGTTCCCCCTGACAGCTAAGCTCCGACTCCGGGGTCCCTTATGTCCTTCCCAGGATAGGCAGGAAAACGCCTCGGCGGAGCGCAGCGCTGGGCGGGAGCGGCCGGCAGAGCACCGAGCGCGCTCCCCACTCCCTCCCGCCCGCGCCGCTGCGGAGACCCCGGCTTCGCCGGAATCGGCCACGTGCTGCACGGAGGGCAGCGCGGCAAAGGCGGTCGCCCCTCGTTACCCTAGGAAGGCCGGCCTCGGATCCCCGCTCTCTCCACCGGCACGGGCAGTGCCAGCAGACTGTCGCTGCGGCCGCCGCTGGCCGAAAGCCTCGCCGCGCACCGCCCGGCCGGCCCCGCCGCTCCGCGGGGTCACACGGCACCTGCCGTGGGCGGCAGCCGAGCGACAGCAAGCAGAAGCGCTCACTGCCGCGCCACTCGCCGCCCCGCCCGGGCGCTCCTCTCCTCGCGCTACCACCATGGCGCCGGCCCGCCCCGCCTTCCCCGTCGCCTGCGGCGCAACGCGGGTGCTCCGAGCCACGCAGCACGCGTGCGGCCGGGCCCTGCCGAGCCGCAGGCGGAGCCGGGGCACGGCCCGGGCGGGAGAGCTTCCGGCGAGGCTGGGCGGGCGGCGAGCGCGGCCGAGCGTGAACGCGCCAGGCGGGGTCGGCCGGCGGCGCGATGGGGAGCTAGATGGAGGCGGCAGCACGGCGCGGCATAAAAGAGCTGATCGTCCCGCAGCCGCCCGCTCCGCAGCCCCTCGGCTGCTGTCGAGAAGGGCCCCGGCCCTGGCCGCGCCGGTGGCGAGGTGGCTCCGCAGACCTCAGGCCGCCCTGGCGGGGCAGGGGAGCACTGCGAGCAGCCCCGGCGCCGCGCAGCCGTCTGTAACGCGCGGTGAGAGCCGCCGGGAACTATTTGACACCTCCCGGAGGGCTGGGGAAGAGCACGGAGACCACGCAGCAGGTCGCTGCCGTTAGGGAAAATTAATCCACCATGCCTGAGGTTGATGTCCGAAAAGGAGACAGAGGAGTCCTGCAACATTCTTCGACTACAGGGAGAGTCCATGGGGCTTTTCCCATGGGGTCTGTCAAACGGTTGCGGGATGCAGCCCCCTTTTGATGTCAAGTTCCCAGCCACAGCACCCTCTTCCTTTTCCCCACTGGCTGAGGTATTCGGGAGATACAGACTTCCGGAACTGCCTACTCTATGCCCTCCTCTAATATGCACCCCCCTTTTGGCATCGAAAAGGAAGAAAAAAAAACATTTCTAATTCTATTAAGTCTTTGTTGCCTTGCTCTAGGTTCAGGAATTTAACACGGCCTTGATTAATCAACAGTCTCTGATGATTAGTAACAGTTCTAGAGAACTAATCGTTTCTTCTTTTACTTCACTCCGCATAAGTTCCTAGCCTTGTCTACAGGCCAATTCACACGGTCTGTTTGTAAAGACTCATCCATCTCATTCCTTTTAATCCCTCCTCTTTTTATTTGATCTGTATTTGTCTTTACAAACCTTAATTACCATTGATTTAATTTTTTCTTCTTGAGTCTTCTGGGCTTTTGCTATTATTTGCAGTGACATCCTTTTCTGTCCTTTTCTAGTCATTTCTGGATCAGGTAGGCATGGCTGCTAGCAGCATCCCCTTGACCACCTGCTGAAAGAGCTGCACCCAGCATGGTGTCACGCATGGTCAAAAGATTAGAGTTGCTATAGCATAGAAGAGGAGAAATGGTATTCATTTAGCCCAGAGCTGGCCAGTTAACCATGAAAACATGTCCCATTACCATCTTTTCAACACTTGGACAGGTCCATGAGCTGAGGTTATTTCCTCTGTTATTTGACCACTTTTCCGCTGTCATCTGCTTGCAAACAACAGCTCGAGTCATTTAATTTCCCACAAACTCCTCCTTCTTCTGCTAACAGATAATCTAATACCATCCAATGTTGAAAATGCCACTTTCGTCATTGAAGTGGATTGCTCAGCAAGACGGTCAAGAGCTGTGGCTGGCTGGTTGGTAATTATTTCTGAGACAGCTTGTACCCTAATTATCTCATTCAAATGATAAATGGGTTCCCAGGCATCTGGGATTAATTCCTTAGGTTTCCAAGTGGCTGGTCCATCATGTTGCGTAACTTGTTCTGGTGGCCATTCATCTTTTCCCCGTTTTGGGGTGCTCCCTGCAGCCAAGGCTGCATCAGCTGACTGCTTTTCTCGAATTAAATCATCACAGATTTGGATTCCTAAGCGATTTCCCTGAATTTGTAGTAGCAAAAAGAACAACGGTCTAATATACCCCAGGGATATACCATATCCCTGACCAGTTTGGAGGTAACCTGAGCTAAGCATGTTGGCCACAAATCCAATCATGTCCTTTCAAAGCCCGTGTTCCATTAGCAAAGGGGCCTTCCTACCCTTGGTCATCAATTGGTAGGTCAAAATACTGCGGGTTTCCCGGGCCTAACGGTCCTCCAACAATAGCTGCCCCACCATAAGGGTCACAGCATTTGCATTTCCAAGCTTCCACACAGGGTTCCCATCTACATTTACATCTGCAAGTTGCTTGCTTGGATTTGGAGCAGAACTCACTAAAAGGCTTTGAGTTCCAATCCGCTGTTGCCATTCCCACTGCTAATCACAAACAACATGTCTTCTACTTGTGGGATTTTTGTGGGGACAGCTTAAAAATAGGTGGTCAAAAAAACCCCTTGTCCCTCCCCATTGCTTTACAGGCTTCCAAATGTTTTTGGTAAGAACACCTTACGCAGCTACCATTAGTGAGCTGAACAGCTATTTGATTGCAGTTGTCTTGATATTTGGAACAATTGTAAGGAGGGCAATTGTGGGTCCAAACCCAATTGTTTAAAGCCAGAGGGAAAGTCAATTGACAAACGCCTTTTCCTACATAGACCCGCCCTGTCCTGTTTAGGCAATAAGTGCCTGTTGGAGAAGAATGAAGTGGCCATGGACTTCCTTCTTTGGCCCCAAATCCCATCCTATTGTGGCCCTCACATTGACCCACCATTTAGGTTCAGCTGGGCTAGCCAACCATGGCCGCTCTTCAGATCCTCCTGGCCTTCCACAGAGCCAGCAATTGCTAAGGTGAAAAACTTTTGCTACTTCTTCTGCTAAGGCTGCAAATTGATTCTCCCACTCCTGGCCTAAACTTAGCTGACCATATAAAAGTAGAGTTATTCAGGAAAATGTTTTAATAGTGTGATCTAATTAGCTAGTCTAATTTTCCCGTTGTCTTCTGCACCATCTGTGGCAATTGAAGACACAGAAACTACTTAACGTGAAACAAAGGCTGCAAGTATTAGCGCCCCAGTGAGTGGAGATTCTAGAGGAGGGATACCCATAGAGATTATTTCAGCAGGTGGTCTGTGGGTAGGCACGCAGGGCTTCCTCTGATGTCGAAGCACTGGCCCACTCCTGCAGAGTGTCACAGCCTCCCGGCCTTCTCCTCCAGCTGAGATGTGCAAATCTCTGAGGCTTCAGAGACCTTGACCCGAGAGTGACGGGTCCACCTGTGTCCAGCTGTCTTCATGGCTGTTTCTGTCGTCAGTGACACTTGGAATGGGCCACGCCATTTCAGAACCACTGGCGCTTCTTTCTACTCCTTAACTAGGACTCAATCTCCTGGTTGGATGTTACAAGCAGCAAAGTCCAAAGGTGGGGCTTGTGCCAGCTGAGCTTCCTGTTGAAGGGGTTTCACAAGAAGCAGTATCCTGGCCACAGATGGTTTTAAATATACATCACTTACCTCTACTCCCCCACTAGGTTGAGACTTAGCCAGGTAATTCATAACAACGACGGAAAGGGGGAGAACGGAATCTCTCTTCTGGCTCGGGCTCTCATTCTCGCCAAAGCCAATGTCCAAAGCCCTAGCCATGGCATCTTGGTTTCTATTACCAGCTTCAAAAGGTGTTTATTTCTCTATTCATTGTTTTCTACCCGAGCCGAGCTCTGGGGGTGCCAGGGCCTATGGAGGTTCCATTGTGTTCCTAAAGAAGCCAAAACCCCTTGAAGGATCTTTCCTGTCAAATGAGTTCCCCTATCTGAGTCTTATTGCTTCTACAATGCTGTATCTTGGAAAGATTTGTTCCAAAAATGCCTTAATACCTGATGCTGTCGTTGCTGAAGCAGTTGGAAATGCTTCTGGCCACCTTGCTAGCTGACATACCATTACCAGAAGAGATGAAGCCTTCCCACTTGGGGCATCTCAGGAAAATCCACCTGGCATCTTTGGAAGGGACCTGCAGCCCAAGGCCTCCCTCCCCTGGCAAGTTCCTTTGTAACTTGGCTGTTTGCTTTAGCACAGATCAAGCAACCTTCAACAGCTCGTTCTGCCAGTCTAAAAAGACCCCCAGCAACATCCAGCATGAGGAAGGCTTCTGCCAATCCTCAGGAGGTGCAAGGACTCTCTTCACGGAGTGCTTTTACTATTGGTAGGGCCAAAGCTTCTGGTATCTCTTGTTTGCCATCCCTTGTAAACCAATTATTGCCCTTTTTCTCTGCCACACGGCTTTTAACTGTATCTCAAACTCCTCTGGGAGAAAAGACAGCTTCCCGGCCAGTGATGGAGTCACTGCGAGCAAAGGGGGCATCTTGGAGAGTTCTGGCAGAAGTGTTGCTTTCTGACTTTCTTCATCCACCAAAAAGGAGACAGAGGAGGCCTGTAACATTCTTCAACTACAGGGAGAGGCCATGGGGCTTTTGCCATGGAGTCTCTCAACTGATTGCGGGACGCAGTCCCCTTTTGATGCAAAGTTCCTGGCAACAGCACCCTCGGAGGTACTCGGGAATTACAGACTTCCGGAACTGCCTACTCTAGGCTCCCCTCTAATATGCACCCCCCTCTTGGTATGGAAAAGGAAGAAAACGAAACTATTCCTAATGCTATTAAGTCTTTGCTGCCTTGCTCTAGGTTCAGCAATTTAACACGGCCTTGGCTGAGCAACAGTCTCTGTCGATTAGTAACAGTTTCTAGAACTAAGACTTTCTTCTGTTACGCCCCTACCAGTAAATTCCTAGCCTTGTCTAAGGACGGATTCACACGGTCTCTTTGTAAAGACACATCTATGTTACTTCTTTCACTCCCACACCTTCTTGGCAGTGGGATGGCTCCCCCCGGCACAGCACCTGGCACAAAACCCCCCTATGCGCACACGCACACCTGCACTTACCCTGCACTCCGCTGCACACACACACACACACACACACCTCCCGCACACTAACACCCCCCTCCACATCCCTGCCATGCTACTTGCAGTGGCCCCGCCCCTGCCATCCCGGCCGGCTGGCAGCACTTACTCCTCACATGCCTTGCGTTTCCTTGCTGCCCCCTCTGTAGCCTTCCCTCAACCTGCCTTTTCTCCCCTGCCTTGCATTGACTTGCTCACCCATCCCCCACCTGACTTCCTTTCACATTCGTCTAGCTCTGGCCTCACCTTTCCTTTTCCTTCTAGGACCCTCATTGCCTTGCCTCGCCTCGCCTCGCCAAGCCACCACTTGCCTTGCCCTGCCCTTGAAGCCCTCCCTTGCCTTGCATGACCTTGCTCACCCCTCCCCCACCTGGAATTCAAGACCCCTTTTCAATGACATTTCCTGGCCTTGCCCTGCCCTTTCTGCTCCTCCTAGGAATCTCAAAGCTCTCAAGCATCTCCCGTGTTTCAGGATCACAGGAGAGGAAGACCAGGGGAGGACGCGTGTTGCCACACTCATCTCTATGGGCAGCCTTGGTCTGGGAGCAATCCTTGCATGTCTTGAATCTTGCAAGGGCAATTCACATTTTGCCCTTGAGCTCGGGGACCAGAATGAGAGTTCTTTTGCCTACAAAGGAAAGCAGGTAGCTCAAGTCTTTGAGGTGCAGAGGAGACATGACCCACGCGGGATCAAGGCCACACAAAGCACTTGGTCCTGGCTACTTTTGTGTACCAGCAGTCCTTGAATGTACTTCTCACCTGCCTTGCCTGGCCTTGCCTTGGCAACACAACAGTTTCCTTGCCGTGCCCTGCTAGCCCTCTGGAGCCCTCTGGAGCCTTGCATTCCTTTGCATGGCCATGCCCCGCCCTTGACCTGCCTACCGCTTTCCTCCAAGGCCTTGACTTGCCAAGCCCTTCCTGTTTCTGCCTGGCCTTCCCATCAGTGGACTTCCCTTCCTACGGCCAGCCTTGCCTCTAACGTCTGGGCCTTCTCTTGCCTACCACTCCATTTGCTTTCCCCTCACTGCTCTGGCCTTGCTTACCTCTCCCTTGACTTGCCCACAATTGCCTGCACTTGCTTTGCAGCGCCTTGCCTGCATGGAAGGCGAGGGCAAGAGTGGTAGGCAGGGCAAAGCAAAGCCAGCAAGTTGTAGGTAGTGCAAGGCAAGGCAGCAGAGGCAAAGGAAGCAGAGCAAGGGTAGCTTAAGAAGAACTAGACAAGGTACTGAAGGCAAGGCAAGGCCAAGAGACTCGGAGTGCCTTTCCTTGCCAAGGCAAGGACATAGTGCCAGTGTTGCTGGAGCAGATGTTAAGGTAGCATGGGGAGGAATAGTCCAGCAAGACATTTCTCTTCTGGCCCCTGGGTGTGTAGGGACAATTGTTGGATCTATTCAATACTGGAGGTGGCTCAGTGGATGGATGTGTTGTATTTTGGAGGAGGGGATGCCGTTTCTTTGGAGATGGGCTTGTAGTTGCTCTCTTTGGCAAGGAAAGCAGGTTTGGATGTGCACATCAGGTGCTCTTAGGGATTTTAAAGGCTTTTCCCAAGAGGCAGAGCTCTCTCTGGCTTAGAGCTGTTGAGCTGTCCGTGGGAATGCAAAGGCCAAGCTTGTGAGCCTTTTGTCCTGGTGCCTTTAGTGTGTGAGCAGTCCGTGGTGCCGTTGTCTTTGGATGCTGACTCTGGGAGAGGGAAGGCTTAGGATGGTAGCTAGAGCTGAGAAGGAAAGTGCTGAGAACAGCGTGTGTGCTGCTAGTTTGGGGGGTGCAGTTGAAGTTGCAGGCAGCAAGATCTTCCTCAGCCCGCACTGTTTTGAGCTCTGTTTTTGCCAGATGGTTTCAAGTTGGTGGGCAGAATCTGCGAGAGGGCAAAGATTGGTTTGGGCCAAAGAGGTTTGTCTGCCTCTTGGAGTGCGGTATAAAGAAGAGTCCGCTCTTGGAAGGGGAAGATGAGGGAAATCTTTTTGTCCTGAGGTGCTGTTGATTTGAGTGCAGGGACGTTTGCAACTTGCCTCTGCCCTTGGGGTGCTTTCGAGCAGCGCCAGGCGCTTGGCCTTCTTTTGCAAGTCGTCAGCGCCATCGTGTGCTTGTTTCGAGGAGCGCTGACAGTGCCGGGGAAAAAGCCAAGCGCTTCGCTGGCGCCGCCCCAGTCGTGTGCGAGCAGTTGCTGGAAGAGCTCCGCTGTGCATCCTGCCTCTTGGAGACACAAAAGAATGTGATCCTGCGCGTAGCGGGGAAGCAAGAGGAATCTTTTCATTGTTGGCTGTGCAGTTACTAAGCGGCAAAAGTCAAGGCAGCTGCAGCACGGCCTCTTTCTTTCAGAACCTTTTCTGTGCCATCATGAACATGCTCAACATGCAACTCGCACCCACTGAACTGCATCAAAGGTCCTGGAGAGACGCACTTTCCTTCAAGCTCTAGCTACCATCCTACCCTCCACCTCTCGCCGATCCCAAAGCCCTTCCAAACATCCAGCAGCTGCACGCAGAGAACAAGTGCTAGAAGAAGGCGTTGGCCTTCAGAGTCCCTCTAAAGTCTGTAAACTAGGCGAAACATTGCAGTGACCAGCACCTTCCTTCGCAACTATCTACAGAGCGTCATCACATTCTCTCAGAGTGGCTAAAGTCCACCCTTGCAGCACAGCAGCGTTTCCGGCCACAGTTCGGACTGAGAGATGGGCCAGGTGAGAAAGCATTTGTTGACTATCCCTCGTCTCTGGAAGACTTGCTACTCGCAGCGCAATCACGTGCACACACCTTCAGTGTGGCCAAGTTCAAGCAGCTAGAGCTCACAGAGACGGGAGAGTCAGGAGAGAAGCCGTTCCAAAAGTACCGTGTACTTAGGGCAGCATTCAAACTGTGCACAGCACTCTACAGCACTGTAGACCGTGGCTTCTCTGACAAGACGTGCCATCCCATTGTTGGCTCTCGCAGCTCGCTTGCTAGCTGCTCTCCTGAAGAAAAGAACTAGGAGGAAAAGCCAATGCTGGGCTGCACCTTCCCCTTGCCTCCCGTAAAGCCACTTCAACTCCCCGCTGCACTCTCTACTTCCCCTCTCCTTGGCATCGACCGCTGTGTTTTCTGCATCTCGGAGCCCAAAGGTAAGCGCCAGTGTTCCCAGGGATGCTTGGAAGAGGGAGAAGTAGTAGCACAAGTAGCTGCCGTTGAACTTCCTCCTTCTCAATGCTAACGTGAAGTCGGCAGGCAGGCGAGCGCCAGCCACGCTCCTTTCTCAGTTTGGACGCTGCGGACACGAGCCCGGTGCTCCGGCGCCTTCGTTCGGCCTCTTTAGTAGCCATGTGGCGCTTTCATTCTGCCGGAGTCGAAGCGTCGTCTACTTGTGGCACAGAGAGCACGGTGCCGGCAGCCAAATGCTCCAGCCGACTGCTTCTGCCGACACACGCCTGGGCTATGCACTTTGCCTCTCAGCGACATACAGCTCTAAATGTAAAGGGAAAGATTCTCGGCTACGTCTGGCACAGAGAACAGTTTTAGTTCAACGGGCTTACCCAGAGCATGCCCCCGACGTGTGGGAACTCGTATTTGCACCACATTCCAGGGGTAGTCTTCTTTCCTTTACAGGCTGCACAGCGCCGGCAGATGGCCGTGCGCTCTGCACCTGCCTTCTCACTTCCAAGTAGCACCGCGCACATTAGAGCCTTGCAGCGAGAGAAGACGCGGCTAGGCGTCTCGCCCAGAAGAACGTGGCAGGGCGAAAAGGTGTTCTTCTTTTGTCTTCCTCGTCGCCCAGAGTGTGCCGCTGTGTTGAAAGTCTTGGCCAGCGAAAAGCTACTCCAGCAAGTGTTTCTCTCCTGATGCATTGCGCTGAGCGAGAGCTGAGGAAAATCCTTGCACAGCACACTGTGGATGCGTGCAGTACACACGCTGAAGAGCGGCACGGCTAGAAGTCATCGCTGGGCTTCAGTTCTGTCCAGACAGCAGAAGGCGAAGAACGAAGCAGCTGGGCACCGGCTGCATGTACATCGTGGAGCGAATTTCACATGTCCAGCCAAGAGCTGCTTCATAAGCAGATTCAGCTGAGAATGCTCTGGCTGCTTCACAAAGGAAGGCGCAGCTGTTGCACTCCTGGACACTACCTGGTCAGAAGCAGGTTCTTACACCTTCAATGCTGCAGAGTCCATGCAGCTGGAGCACAGGCAGAAGGACGCGTCCAGCTAGAAGGCGTTCCTCAAGTACCCCCCTCTTCCAAGTAGCCTTGAAACTGAGCACAACACACTGCGGCTCGGCAGCTTCCTTCTCAGATAGACGTGCCGTCACATTATGCACTCTCGCAGCTCCGTTGCCCACTTGCAGCAGCTGCTCCCAAAGAAAAAGGCTCCAGAAGTAAAAGCCACTGCTGGACTGCCCTTTCCCCTTGCCTCACGTCAAGCACCTGAAACTGTCCGCTGCACTCTCTATTTCCATTCTCCGTCGCATCTACCACTGTAATGTCTGCATCTCGAAGCATAAACCCCGGCACAGTTCTCTCCTGGGAAAGCTGGAAGAGAAATAGGTAGCCGCACAAGTAGCTGCAAGTTTCCGACTGCTAAGATGAAGCCGAAAACAAGCGAGTGACAGCCACGCTTCCTCTTGCAGCCTGGGCGATGCCCACAGCAGCTCCGTGCTCTGCCTTCATTCTTACGCTCGTCGTAGCAGGTCGCGCTTTCGTTTTGCTGGAGACGACCCGTCGTCTACTTCTCGCGCAGAGAGCGCGGTGCCGGCAGCGAAATGCTGCAGGCTGCTGCTTCTGCCGAAACACGCGTGGGCTATGCAATTTCTCTCTAGCGCTAGGTAGCACAACATTCTGTCTGCGTTGTGGTCTTTATCTTAAGGGAAAGATTCTCGGCTACGGCTCGCCCAGAGAACTTTTCCGGGACAATACATGTGTTTTATTACCCCTTCTCGCAAGAAGACTGTGGTGCTGCGTTGGAACTGTTGGCCAGTGAAAGGCTAATCCATCATGTGCTTCCCTCCTGATGCATTTTGCTGAGCGAGAGCTGAGGAAAATCCGTGCACTGCGCACTGTGCATGCGTGCAGTATACACGCAGAAGAGCGGCAAAGCTCCTAGACATCGCACACACCAGCCCAGTGGCCTGGGGCTGCGTTCTTCTCCCTTACCGGCGCTGGACAGAACTGAAGCATTCAGCTTTGGCTCTCTTCAGTGTGTGTACTGCACGCATCCACAGTGCGCAGTGCACGGATTTTCCTCAGCGCTACGTGCAAGTACAGCCTTTCTGCTTCGCAGAGCCCAACTGTCCGCACAAGCTCTCGCTCAGAGAAATGTGTCAAGAGAGAAGCACTTGCTGCATTAGCCTTCCGCTTGCCAACAGTTGCAACGCAGCACATAGTCTTACTGCGAGAAGGGGTAATAAAACGCACGCTTTCAGCACAGCAGCACAATCTGGGCGACGAGGAGGACAAAACAAGACCATCTTTTCGTCTTTGCACGATTTTCTCTGCCACACATCTATCCACGTCTTTGCTCCCTGCAAGGCTCTAATGTGCGCGGTGCTACTTGGAAGTGAGAAGGCAGGTGCAGAGAAGCATTGCCATCTGCCGGCGCTGTGCAGGCTGTAAAGGAAAGAAAGACTACCCCTGGAATGTGGTGCAAATACAAGTTGCCACGGGTCGGGGTAAGCGCCGGGTAAGCCCGTTGAACTAGAGCTGTTCTCGGTGCCAGACGTAGCTGAGACTCTTTCCCTTTACATTCAGGCTACAAAGCAAAGAGAATGTGGTGCTACCAAGGGCAGCGATGGAAAGTGCACAGCCCAGGGGTGTTTCGGAAGAGACAGCAACCTGGAGCGTTTCTCTGGAGGGTTTCTCTGCCGGCGTGCCCTCTGTGCGACAAGATGACGACGGTTCGACTCCGGCAGAATGAAAAGAACGAAATGGTACGAAGAGCATAAGAATGAAGGCAGAAGCACCGAGTTGGTGTGTGCATAGCACAGGCTGCAAGAGGAAGCGTGGCTGCCACTCGCTTGTTTTCAGATTCGAATTAGCAGTTGAAAACAGAAAGTTCAACTTGCAGCTACATGTGCTGCTACCTATTTCTCTTCCAGCTTTCCCTGGAAAGAATTGTGCCGGGGCTTATTCTTCGAGATGCAGACATTACAGTGGTAGATGCGACGGAGAATGGGAATAGAGAGTGCAGCGGACAGTTTCAGGTGCTTGACGTGAGGCAAGGGGAAAGGGCAGTCCAGCAGTGGCTTTTACTTCTGGAGCCTTTTTCTTTGGGAGCAGCTGCTGCAAGTGGGCAAGGGAGCTGCAAGAGTGAATAGTGTGAGAGAAGAAAGCTGCCGAGCCGCAGTGTGTTGTGCTCAGTTTCAAGGCTACTTGGAAGAGGGGGGTACTTGAGGAACGCCTTCTAGCTGGACGCGTCCTTCTGCCTGTGCTCCAGCTGCATGGACTCTGTAGCATTGAAGGTGTAAGAACCTGCTACTGGCCAGGTAGTGTCCAGGAGTGCAACAGCTGCGCCTTCCTTTGTGAAGCAGCCAGAGCATTCTCAGCTGAATCTGCTTGTGAAGCAGCTCTTGGCTGGACATGTGAAATTCGCTCCACGATGTACATGCAGCCGGTGCTCAGCTGCTTCGTTCTTCGCCTTCTGCTGTCTGGACAGAACTGAAGCCCAGCGATGCCTTTGAGCTTTGCCGCTCTTCAGCGCGAACACTGCACGCGGCCACAGTGTGCTGTGCACGGATTTTCCTCAGCTCGACGTACAGTCATTTTCTTGCTGTTCCACAGGGTCCAAACTGTCCGCGTAGGTCTCGCTCAGCGAAATGCATCAGGAGAGAAACACTTGCTGGAGTAGCTTTTCGCTGGCCAAGACTTTCAACACAGCAGCACAATTCGGGCAAGAAGAAAGAGAAAGGAAGAATATCTTTTCGCCCTGCCACGTTCTTCTGGGCGAGACGCCTAGCCGCGTCTTCTCTCCCTGCAAGGCTCTAATGTGCGCGGTGCTACTTGGAAGTGAGAAGGCAGGTGCAGAGAAGCGCTGCCATCTGCCGGCGCTGTGCAGCCTGTAAAGGAAAGAGGACTGCCACTGGAATGTGGTGCAAATACAAGTTCCCACGCGTTGGGGACAAGCTCCGGCTAAGCCGGTTAAAATAAAGCTGTTCCCTGTGCCAGACGTAGCCGAGAAGCTTTCCGTAAAGATGCTGGCTACAAAGCAAAGAGAATGTGGTGCTACTTCAGCGCTAGAGAGAAATTGCATAGCCCAGGCGTGTTTCGGCAGAAGCAGCAGCCTGCAGCATTTGGCTGCCGGCACCGTGCTCTCTGGGCGAGAAGTAGACGACGGGTCGTCTCCAGCAAAACGAAAGCGCGACCTGCTACGAAGGGCGTAAGAATGAAGGCAGAGCACGGAGCTGCTGTGTGCATCGCCCAGGCTGCAAGAGGAAGCGTGGCTGCCACTCGCTTGTTTTCGGATTCACGTTAGCAGCTCGAAACTTAAAGTTCAACTTGCAGCTACTTGTGCTGCTACCTATTTCTCTTCCAGCTTTGCCCTGGAAACAATTGCGGTTAGGTTTATGCTTCGCCATACGGCAGAGAAAGGAGAGTGCAGCGGACAGTTTCAGGTGCTTGACGTGAGGCAAGGGGAAAGGGCAGTCCAGCAGTGGCTTTTACTTCTGGAGCCTTTTTCTTTGGCAGCAGCTGCTGCAAGTGGGCAAGGGAGCTGCAAGAGTGAATAGTGTGAGAGAAGAAAGCTGCCGAGCCGCAGTGTGTTGTGCTCAGTTTCAAGGCTACTTGGAAGAGGGGGGTACTTGAGGAACGCCTTCTAGCTGGACGCGTCCTTCTGCGGGTGCTCCAGCTGCATGGACTCTGCAGCATTGAAGGTGTAAGAACCTGCTTCTGACCAGGTAGTGTCCAGGAGTGCAACAGCTGCGCCTTCCTTTGTGAAGCAGCCAGAGCATTCTCAGCTGAATCTGCTTGTGAAGCAGCTCTTGGCTGGACATGTGAAATTCGCTCCACGATGTACATGCAGCCGGTGCCCAGCTGCTTCGTTCTTCGCCTTCTGCTGTCTGGACAGAACTGAAGCCCAGCGATGACTTCTAGCCGTGCCGCTCTTCAGCGTGTGTACTGCACGCATCCACAGTGTGCTGTGCAAGGATTTTCCTCAGCTCTCGCTCAGCGCAATGCATCAGGAGAGAAACACTTGCTGGAGTAGCTTTTCGCTGGCCAAGACTTTCAACACAGCGGCACACTCTGGCCGACGAGGAAGACAAAAGAAGAACACCTTTTCGCCCTGCCACGTTCTTCTGGGCGAGACGCCTAGCCGCGTCTTCTCTCGCTGCAAGGCTCTAATGTGCGCGGTGCTACTTGGAAGTGAGAAGGCAGGTGCAGAGAAGCACTGCCATCTGCCGGCGTTGTGCAGCCTGTAAAGGAAAGAAGACTACCCCTGGAATGTGGCGCAAATACAAGTTCCCACGCGTTGGGGACAAGCTCCGGCTAAGCCGGTTAAAATAAAGCTGTTCCCTGTGCCAGACGTAGCCGAGAAGCTTTCCGTAAAGCTGCTGGCTACAAAGCAAAGAGAATGTGGTGCTACTTCAGCGCTAGAGAGAAATTGCATAGCCAAGGTGTGTTTCGGCAGAAGCAGCAGCCTGCAGCATTTGGCTGCCGGCACCGTGCTCTCTGGGCGAGAAGTAGACGACGGGTCGTCTCCAGCAAAACGAAAGCGCGACCTGCTACGAAGGGCGTAAGAATGAAGGCAGAGCACGGAGCTGCTGTGTGCATCGCCCAGGCTGCAAGAGGAAGCGTGGCTGCCACTCGCTTGTTTTCGGATTCACGTTAGCAGCTCGAAACTTAAAGTTCAACTTGCAGCTGAGCTACTTGTGCTGCTACCTATTTGTCTTCCAGCTTTCCCAGGAAAGAATTGTGCCGGGGCTTATTCTTCGAGATGCAGAGATAACAGTGGTAGATGCGACGAAGAAAGGAAATAGAGAGTGCAGCGGACAGTTTCAGGTGCTTCACGTGAGGCAAGGGGAAAGGGCAGCCCAGCAGTGGCTTTTCCTTCTGGAGCTTTTTTCTTTGGGAGCAGCTGCTGCAAGCGGGCAACGGAGCTGTGAGAGTGAATAGTGTGACGGCACGTCTATCTGAGAAGGAAGCTGCCGAGCCGCAGTGTGTTGTGCTCAGTTTCAAGGCTACTTGGAAGAGGGGGGTACTTGAGGAACGCCTTCTAGCTGGACGCGTCCTTCTGCCTGTGCTCCAGCTGCATGGACTCTGCAGCATTGAAGGTGTAAGAACCTGCTTCTGACCAGGTAGTGTCCAGGAGTGCAACACAGCACCTTCCTTTGTGAAGCAGCCAGAGCATTCTCAGCTGAATCTGCTTGTGAAGCAGCTCTTGGCTGGACATGTGAAATTCGCTCCACGATGTACATGCAGCCGGTGCCCAGCTGCTTCGTTCTTCGCCTTCTGCTGTCTGGACAGAACTGAAGCCCAGCGATGACTTCTAGCCGTGCCGCTCTTCAGCGTGTGTACTGCACGCATCCACAGTGTGCTGTGCAAGGATTTTCCTCAGCTCTCGCTCAGCGCAATGCATCAGGAGAGAAACACTTGCTGGTGTAGCTTTTCGCTGGCCAAGACTTTCAACACAGCGGCACACTCTGGGCGACGAGGAAGACAAAAGAAGAACACCTTTTCGCCCTGCCACGTTCTTCTGGGCGAGACGCCTAGCCGCGTCTTCTCTCGCTGCAAGGCTCTAATGTGCGCGGTGCTACTTGGAAGTGAGAAGGCAGGTGCAGAGCGCACGGGCCATCTGCCGGCGCTGTGCAGCCTGTAAAGGAAAGAGGACTGCCACTGGAATGTGGTGCAAATACAGGTTTCCACGCGTCCGGGGGCATGCTCTGGGTAAGCCCGTTGAACTAAAACTGTTCTCTGTGCCAGACGTAGCCGAGAATCTTTCCCTTTACATTTAGAGCGAATGTGCTGCTGTATGTCGCCGAGAGGGAAAGTGCATAGCCCAGGCGTGTGTCGGCAGAAGCAGTCGGCTGGAGCATTTGGCTGCCGGCACCGTGCTCTCTGTGCCACAAGTAGACGACGCTTCGACTCCGGCAGAATGAAAGCGCCACATGGCTACTAAAGAGGCCGAACGAAGGCGCCGGAGCACCGGGCTCGTGTCCGCAGCGTCCAAACTGAGAAAGGAGCGTGGCTGGCGCTCGCCTGCCTGCCGACTTCACGTTAGCATTGAGAAGGAGGAAGTTCAACGGCAGCTACTTGTGCTACTACTTCTCCCTCTTCCAAGCATCCCTGGGAACACTGGCGCTTACCTTTGGGCTCCGAGATGCAGAAAACACAGCGGTCGATGGCAAGGAGAGGGGAAGTAGAGAGTGCAGCGGGGAGTTGAAGTGGCTTTACGGGAGGCAAGGGGAAGGTGCAGCCCAGCATTGGCTTTTCCTCCTAGTTCTTTTCTTCAGGAGAGCAGCTAGCAAGCGAGCTGCGAGAGCCAACAATGGGATGGCACGTCTTGTCAGAGAAGCCACGGTCTACAGTGCTGTAGAGTGCTGTGCACAGTTTGAATGCTGCCCTAAGTACACGGTACTTTTGGAACGGCTTCTCTCCTGCCTCTCCCGTCTCTGTGAGCTCTAGCTGCTTGAACTTGGCCACACTGAAGGTGTGTGCACGTGATTGCGCTGCGAGTAGCAAGTCTTCCAGAGACGAGGGATAGTCAACAAATGCTTTCTCACCTGGCCCATCTCTCAGTCCGAACTGTGGCTAGAAACGCTGCTGTGCTGCAAGGGTGGACTTTAGCCACTCTGAGAGAATGTGATGACGCTCTGTAGATAGTTGCGAAGGAAAGTGCTGGTCACTGCAATGTTTCGCTTAGTTTACAGACTTTAGAGGGACTCTGAAGGCCAACGCCTTCTTCTAGCACTTGTTCTCTGCGTGCAGCTGCTGCATGTTCGGAAGGGCTTTGGGATCGGCGAGAGGTGGAGGGTAGGATGGTAGCTAGAGCTTGAAGGAAAGTGCGTCTCTCCAGGACCTTTGATGCAGTTCAGTGGGTGCGAGTTCCATGTTGAGCATGTTCATGATGGCACAGAAAAGGTTCTGAAAGAAAGAGGCCGTGCTGCAGCTGCCTTGACTTTTGCCGCTTAGTAACTGCACAGCCAACAATGAAAAGATTCCTCTTGCTTCCCCGCTACGCGCAGGATCACATTCTTTTGTGTCTCCAAGAGGCAGGATGCACAGCGGAGCTCTTCCACCAACTGCTCGCACACGACTTGGGGCGGCGCCAGCGAAGCGCTTGGCTTTTTCCCCGGCACTGTCAGCGCTCCTCGAAACAAGCACACGATGGCGCTGACGACTTGCAAAAGAAGGCCAAGCGCCTGGCGCTGCTCGAAAGCACCCCAAGGGCAGAGGCAAGTTGCAAACGTCCCTGCACTCAAATCAACAGCACCTCAGGACAAAAAGATTTCCCTCATCTTCCCCTTCCAAGAGCGGACTCTTCTTTATACCGCACTCCAAGAGGCAGACAAACCTCTTTGGCCCAAACCAATCTTTGCCCTCTCGCAGATTCTGCCCACCAACTTGAAACCATCTGGCAAAAACAGAGCTCAAAACAGTGTGGGCTGAGGAAGATCTTGCTGCCTGCAACTTCAACTGCACCCCTCAAACTAGCAGCACACACGCTGTTCTCAGCACTTTCTATTCCTCCCCGTGCTACCTTAACATCTGCTCCAGCAACACTGGCACTATGTCCTTGCCTTGGCAAGGAAAGGCACTCCGAGTCTCTTGGCCTTGCCTTGCCTTCAGTACCTTGTCTAGTTCTTCTTAAGCTACCCTTGCTCTGCTTCCTTTGCCTCTGCTGCCTTGCCTTGCACTACCTACAACTTGCTGGCTTTGCTTTGCCCTGCCTACCACTCTTGCCCTCGCCTTCCATGCAGGCAAGGCGCTGCAAAGCAAGTGCAGGCAATTGTGGGCAAGTCAAGGGAGAGGTAAGCAAGGCCAGAGCAGTGAGGGGAAAGCAAATGGAGTGGTAGGCAAGAGAAGGCCCAGACGTTAGAGGCAAGGCTGGCCGTAGGAAGGGAAGTCCACTGATGGGAAGGCCAGGCAGAAACAGGAAGGGCTTGGCAAGTCAAGGCCTTGGAGGAAAGCGGTAGGCAGGTCAAGGGCGGGGCATGGCCATGCAAAGGAATGCAAGGCTCCAGAGGGCTCCAGAGGGCTAGCAGGGCACGGCAAGGAAACTGTTGTGTTGCCAAGGCAAGGCCAGGCAAGGCAGGTGAGAAGTACATTCAAGGACTGCTGGTACACAAAAGTAGCCACGACCAAGTGCTTTGTGTGGCCTTGATCCCGCGTGGGTCATGTCTCCTCTGCACCTCAAAAACTTGAGCTACCTGCTTTCCTTTGTAGGCAAAAGAACTCTCATTCTGGTCCCCGAGCTCAAGGGCAAAATGTGAATTGCCCTTGCAAGATTCAAGACATGCAAGGATTGCTCCCAGACCAAGGCTGCCCATAGAGATGAGTGTGGCAACACGCGTCCTCCCCTGGTCTTCCTCTCCTGTGATCCTGAAACACGGGAGATGCTTGAGAGCTTTGAGATTCCTAGGAGGAGCAGAAAGGGCAGGGCAAGGCCAGGAAATGTCATTGAAAAGGGGTCTTGAATTCCAGGTGGGGGAGGGGTGAGCAAGGTCATGCAAGGCAAGGGAGGGCTTCAAGGGCAGGGCAAGGCAAGTGGTGGCTTGGCGAGGCGAGGCGAGGCAAGGCAATGAGGGTCCTAGAAGGAAAAGGAAAGGTGAGGCCAGAGCTAGACGAATGTGAAAGGAAGTCAGGTGGGGGATGGGTGAGCAAGTCAATGCAAGGCAGGGGAGAAAAGGCAGGTTGAGGGAAGGCTACAGAGGGGGCAGCAAGGAAACGCAAGGCATGTGAGGAGTAAGTGCTGCCAGCCGGCCGGGATGGCAGGGGCGGGGCCACTGCAAGTAGCATGGCAGGGATGTGGAGGGGGGTGTTAGTGTGCGGGAGGTGTGTGTGTGTGTGCAGCAGAGTGCAGGGTAAGTGCAGGTGTGCGTGTGCGCATAGGGGGGTTTTGTGCCAGGTGCTGTGCCGGGGGGAGCCATCCCACTGCCAAGAAGGTGTGGGAGTGAAAGAAGTAACATAGATGTGTCTTTACAAAGAGACCGTGTGAATCCGTCCTTAGACAAGGCTAGGAATTTACTGGTAGGGGCGTAACAGAAGAAAGTCTTAGTTCTAGAAACTGTTACTAATCGACAGAGACTGTTGCTCAGGCAAGGCCGTGTTAAATTGCTGAACCTAGAGCAAGGCAGCAAAGACTTAATAGCATTAGGAATAGTTTCGTTTTCTTCCTTTTCCATACCAAGAGGGGGGTGCATATTAGAGGGGAGCCTAGAGTAGGCAGTTCCGGAAGTCTGTAATTCCCGAGTACCTCCGAGGGTGCTGTTGCCAGGAACTTTGCATCAAAAGGGGGCTGCGTCCCGCAATCAGTTGAGAGACTTCATGGCAAAAGCCCCATGGCCTCTCCCTGTAGTTGAAGAATGTTACAGGCCTCCTCTGTCTCCTTTTTGGTGGATGAAGAAAGTCAGAAAGCAACACTTCTGCCAGAACTCTCCAAGATGCCCCCTTTGCTCGCAGTGACTCCATCACTGGCCGGGAAGCTGTCTTTTCTCCCAGAGGAGTTTGAGATACAGTTAAAAGCCGTGTGGCAGAGAAAAAGGGCAATAATTGGTTTACAAGGGATGGCAAACAAGAGATACCAGAAGCTTTGGCCCTACCAATAGTAAAAGCACTCCGTGAAGAGAGTCCTTGCACCTCCTGAGGATTGGCAGAAGCCTTCCTCATGCTGGATGTTGCTGGGGGTCTTTTTAGACTGGCAGAACGAGCTGTTGAAGGTTGCTTGATCTGTGCTAAAGCAAACAGCCAAGTTACAAAGTAACTTGCCAGGGGAGGGAGGCCTTGGGCTGCAGGTCCCTTCCAAAGATGCCAGGTGGATTTTCCTGAGATGCCCCAAGTGGGAAGGCTTCATCTCTTCTGGTAATGGTATGTCAGCTAGCAAGGTGGCCAGAAGCATTTCCAACTGCTTCAGCAACGACAGCATCAGGTATTAAGGCATTTTTGGAACAAATCTTTCCAAGATACAGCATTGTAGAAGCAATAGACTCAGATAGGGGAACTCATTTGACAGGAAAGATCCTTCAAGGGGTTTTGGCTTCTTTAGGAACACAATGGCACCTCCATAGGCCCTGGCACCCCCAGAGCTCGGCTCGGGTAGAAAACAATGAATAGAGAAATAAACACCTTTTGAAGCTAGAAACCAAGATGCCATGGCTAGGGCTTTGGACATTGGCTTTGGTGAGAATGAGAGCCCGAGCCAGAAGAGAGATTCCGTTCTCCCCCTTTCCGTCGTTGTTATGAATTACCCTGCTAAGTCTCAACCTAGTGGGGGAGTAGAGGTAAGTGATGTATATTTAAAACCATCTGTGGCCAGGATGCTGCTTCTTGTAAAACCCCTTCAACAGGAAGCTCAGCTGGCACAAGCCCCACCTTTGGACTTTGCTGCTTGTAACATCCAACCAGGAGATTGAGTCCTAGTTAAGGAGTAGAAAGAAGCGCCAGTGGTTCTGAAATGGCGTGGCCCATTCCAAGTGTCACTGACGACAGAAACAGCCATGAAGACAGCTGGACACAGGTGGACCCGTCACTCTCGGGTCAAGGTCTCTGAAGCCTCAGAGATTTGCACATCTCAGCTGGAGGAGAAGGCCGGGAGGCTGTGACTGCTGGAGTGGGCCGGAGCAGTAGCCAGTGCTTCGACATCAGAGGAAGCCCTGCGTGCCTACCCACAGACCACCTGCTGAAATAGTCTCTATGGGTATCCCTCCTCTAGAATCTCCACTCACTGGGGCGCTAATACTTGCTGGATTCTTTTATGTTAAGTGGTTTCTGTGTCTTCAATTGCCACAGGTGCTGCAGCAGACAACGGGAAAATTAGACTAGCTAATTAGATCACATTATTAAAATATTTTCCTTACTAGTTCTACTTTTATATGGTCAGCTAAGTTTAGGCCAGGAGTGGGAGAATCAGTTTGCAGCCTTAGCAGAAAAAGTAGCAAAAGTTTTTCACCTTAGCAATTGCTGGCTCTGTGGAGGGCCAGGAGGATCTGAAGAGTGCCTATGGTTGGCTAGCCCAGCTGAACCTAAGTGGTGGCTCAACACCTGACATGAGGTCCATACTAGGACGGGATTTGGGGCCAAAGAAGGAAGTCCATGGCTATAGGAGAAGGTTTCACGAAGGATGTCTGGACTTCAGGTGGCTCTCTTGAAAGCTGTTTATTGCATAGGTGAAGTTACAGCATTTCAGGGAGCGGCTATCCAGAGCCAGCCCTATAGCTGCCAGCTCCAGCTGTAGGCATACCTGAAGCCGCTTGCTGTTCAAGTTACAGAGCATTCTATACTTTTCTTTGCAGAGTATCTTAGCACGTAACGACCAATAAGCACCATACACAATACCTTGACATTGGCCTATAGCCTATCATAGCTACTACCATCACCATATTATAGTCATTATTATCCAATCACAAGAGTAAGTTACAATTTAAGCTTCCAGTGGAAAATTCTTAGACCTTTCTTCTTCTTGCTACATCAACATTTCTTGTTTGCCTGCCATATCTTTCTTTTTGCTAAAGACACCTTTTCTATTCACTTATGCTCTTCTTGAGACTTACTTACTTGGTGAAAAACATGTCTTTGTTTGTAATCACATACCTTTGTCCTGCTCCTAAAAATCTCCTTCCAACTCATCTCCAACCTTTGCCTTCTCAGTTACTCAGCGATCACTGTTTCAGCAAAACACCTTTTCTTCTATATCAAAACTTGCTTTCATTTCTACCTCATCCCCAGCTTCTACATTCTCAGACCTTGCTGCCAAGCCTACATACCTGTGAAACTTTCTTACCAAACTTTCATCCTCCCCAACACATGGCCACTTCATTCTTCTCCAACAGGCACTTATTGCCTAAACAGGACAGGGCGGGTCTATGTAGGAAAAGGCGTTTGTCAATTGACTTTCCCTCTGGCTTTAAACAATTGGGTTTGGACCCACAATTGCCCTCCTTACAATTGTTCCAAATATCAAGACAATTGCAATCAAATAGCTGTTCAGCTCACTAATGGTAGCTGCGTAAGGTGTTCTTACCACACTTACCAAAACATTTGGAAGCCTGTAAAGCAATGCGGAGGGACAAGGGGTTTTTTTGACCACCTATTTTTAAGCTGTCCCCACAAAAATCCCACAAGTAGAAGACATGTTGTTTGTGATTAGCAGTGGGAATGGCAACAGCGGATTGGAACTCAAAGCCTTTTAGTGAGTTCTGCTCCAAATCCAAGCAAGCAACTTGCAGATGTAAATGTAGATGGGAACCCTGTGTGGGAGCTTGGAAATGCAAATGCTGTGACCCTTATGGTGGGGCAGCTATTGTTGGAGGACCGTTAGGCCAGGGAATCCTGCTGTATTTTGACCCACCAATTGATGACCAAGGGTAGGAAGGCCCCTTTGCTAATGGAACACGGGCTTTGAAAGGACATGATTGGATTTGTGGCCAACATGCTTAGCTCAGGTTACCTCCAAACTGGTCAGGGATATGGTATATCCCTGGGGTATATTAGACCGTTGTTCTTTTTGCTACTACAAATTCAGGGAAATCGCTTAGGAATCCAAATCTGTGATGATTTAATTCGAGAAAAGCAGTCAGCTGATGCAGCCTTGGCTGCAGGGAGCACCCCAAAACGGGGAAAAGATGAATGGCCACCAGAACAAGTTACGCAACATGATGGACCAGCCACTTGGAAACCTAAGGAATTAATCCCAGATGCCTGGGAACCCATTTATCATTTGAATGAGATAATTAGGGTACAAGCTGTCTCAGAAATAATTACCAACCAGCCAGCCACAACTCTTGACCGTCTTGCTGAGCAATCCACTTCAATGAGGAAAGCGGTATTTCAACATTGGATGGTATTAGAATATCTGTTAGCAGAAGAAGGAGGAGTTTGTGGGAAATTAAATGACTCGAGCTGTTGTTTGCAAGCAGATGACAGCGGAAAATGGTCAAACAAATAACAGAGGAAATAACCTCAGCTCATGGACCTGTCCAAGTGTTGAAAGGATGGTAATGGGACATGTTTTCCTGGCTAACTGGCCAGCTATGGGCTAAATTGTTACAGCAGGGATTACTGTAACACGCCTATATCAAACCAGGAATCCCGTGGAAAAGAAGTAGATATGGACAGATTGGTGGTAGATGTTTCAGAGGTCTTTATTTCTCCAGCTGCATGGCCGGGGCTCTGCTCAGGAACTCCCCCAGTCACGGGACCCGAGGGTCCTTGGCCACACCGGGGAACACAAACCAACCAAGGGGGAATGAAGCTGACCAGGGGCAGGGAAACCCCGTGTCTCCCCCCCAGGGCCCATCGCCCAGGGCTCCATGGCAGGGGGGGAGACCCCAACACTAAATGAATGCCATTTCTCCTCTTCTATGCTATAGCAACTCGAATCTTTTGACCATACGTGACACCATGCTGGGTGCAGCTCTTTCAGCAGGTAGCAGCCATGCCTACCTGATCCAGAAACGACTACAAAAGGACAGAAGAGGATGTCACTGCAAATAATAGCAAAAGCCCAGAAGACTCAAGAAGAAAAAATTAAATCAATGGTAATTAAGGTTTGTAAAGACAAATACAGATTAAATTAAAAAAGGAGGGATTAAAAGGAATGAGATGGATGAGTCTTTACAAACAGACCGTGTGAATCGGCCTGTAGACAAGGCTAGGAACTTATGCAGAGTGAAGTAACAGAAGAAACGATTAGTTCTCTAGAACTGTTACTAATCATCAGAGACTGTTGATTAATCAAGGCCGTGTTAAATTCCTGAACCTAGAGCAAGGCAACAAAGACGTAATAGAATTAGGAATGGTTTCTTCTTCTTTCTTTTCGATGCCAAAAGGGGGGTGCATATTAGAGGAGGGCATAGAGTAGGCAGTTCCGGAAGTCTGTATTCCCCTAATACCTCAGCCAGTGGAGAAAAGGAAGAGGGCGTTGTGGCCGGGAACTTGGCATCAAAAAGGGGCTGCATCCCGCAACCGTTTGACAGACCCCATGGGAAAAGCCCCAGGGACTCTCCCTGTAGTCGAAGAATGTTGCAGGACTCCTCTGTCTCCTTTTCGGACATCAACCTCAGGCATGGTGGATTAATTTTCCCTAACGGCAGCGACCTGCTGCGTGGTCTCCGTGCTCCTCCCCAGCCCCCCGGGAGGTGCAAAATAGTTCCCGGCGGCTCTCACCGCGCGTTACAGACGGCTGCGCGGCGCCGGGGCTGCTCGCAGTGCTCCCCTGCCCCGCCAGGGCGGCCTGAGGTCTGCGGAGCCACCTCGCCACCGGCGCGGCCAGGGCCGGGGCCCTTCTCGACAGCAGCCGAGGGGCTGCGGAGCGGGCGGCTGCGGGACGATCAGCTCTTTTATGCTGCGCGGTGCTGCCGCCTCCATCTAGCTCCCCATCGCGCCGCCGGCCGACCCCGCCTGGCGCGTTCACGCTCGGCCGCGCTCGCCGCCCGCCCAGCCTCGCCGGAAGCTCTCCCGCGCGGGCCGTGCCCCGGCTCCGCCTGCGGCTCGGCAGGGCCCGGCCGCACGCGTGCTGCGTGGCTCGGAGCACCCGCGTTGCGCCGCAGGCGACGGGGAAGGCGGGGCGGGCCGGCGCCATGGTGGTAGCGCGAGGAGAGGAGCGCCCGGGCGGGGCGGCGAGTGGCGCGGCGGTGAGCGCTTCTGCTTGCTGTCGCTCGGCTGCCGCCCACGGCAGGTGCCGTGTGACCCCGCGGAGCGGCGGGGCCGGCCGGGCGGTGCGCGGCGAGGCTTTCGGCCAGCGGCGGCCGCAGCGACAGTCTGCTGGCACTGCCCGTGCCGGTGGAGAGAGCGGGGATCCGAGGCCGGCCTTCCTAGGGTAACGAGGGGCGACCGCCTTTGCCGCGCTGCCCTCCGTGCAGCACGTGGCCGATTCCGGCGAAGCCGGGGTCTCCGCAGCGGCGCGGGCGGGAGGGAGTGGGGAGCGCGCTCGGTGCTCTGCCGGCCGCTCCCGCCCAGCGCTGCGCTCCGCCGAGGCGTTTTCCTGCCTATCCTGGGAAGGACATAAGGGACCCCGGAGTCGGAGCTTAGCTGTCAGGGGGAACAACTTCCCTCCATTGGCGACCTCCTTTTCCCTCTGATTCAGCTACCTTGTGGTAGGTGCGATGGTGCTGAAGAAGGGTGGCGGCTTGGCACAGTTGCTGGCATAGGTGGTGCGAGAGCTCCACGCAAGCAGCTTGGAGTGGCATGTGCGAGGGTAGGAAGGTACGGCACCCACAGCTGAAGGTAAAAAAAGTCAGGGCATGTCATCAGCCACAATCGTGCTAAGTTGTTCATCTTTGCAAACTGCTTGCCGAGTTGTTCCTTTTCTTAGGTAATGGGGGTTTGTATCAACCAGAACTGCATATGGTCAGTATTTGCAGAGAAAGTTACGTGGACTGTTGTTGAAGTGAGTGTAGCAGTTTCTATGGCATTCTGCAAAAAAGTGACAGGTCTCTCTGTGTTCCCCAATTCTTAACAAAAATGGAGTTCACAAAGCCCTGAAAAGAGGTTTTACAAAACTTCAGGGATTTTTTCCTGCGAGTACTGTGGAGACAGCCATAGTCACCTTGTCTTTCCAAAAGTGAAGGTTACATCTTTTTGTCCAAGAGCATCAAGTGCTTTTGATCAGCGTTTGTGTGCATGCATTAGCCTTGTTCTTGTTCTTCCTTGGAGAACTTTTACAATCCTCAGATGATCTGTGTAGGCTGCAGACTGCAGTGGTGAACTTGAAGGCTTCCAGCAGAAGGGAGATGCTGTCCACGTTTTGGATTTTCCTTAGTCTGAACTGATGATCTGTCATTTGCATGTTTGTTTAGCTGTGCTTAGAATAATTGATAAGTTGGTGTATAGAATAAAGACAATTACCAATTTCCTCCCTTTGTGGGAGCCCATCCAAAAGTCACGCAAGAAGAAACTTCGAGGTCACTAAAGTAATTAGAATTGTTAAAACTCAGAAAGGCATAAAGGTCAGAGTGAGGAAGATGAGTTACTTCATCTTCCTTAGGACCACTGACCCAATTCAAGACCACCGACTCCATTCAGATCACACGCTACGCATGCTTAATGACATGTAAGCTCATTTCCATACAAAGCGGAGAATGGGAGGTGCCAACACTATGAATACGCATTTTGTATTTTGGATATTCATAATACGTGGAAATAAAAGGTATCATGTTTGCTTGTATCAGGGCCTGCGACTTAGGGAGCTATCCCACGCAAAAATAAAACATACACTTTCTAACTCTAAACTGTTAAGAGTTTTTGTCCATCTCAGTTGGATATCGATATTAGATCGATATTCATATTTTGGTAAATCATAGTTAGCATAGGAGAAAGGCATGCTTGGTATGTACCTGGGATAGTTAGGGCTAGCTTTTAGTTCTGCAATGTTATTACGAAACATAGATACGGTCTTGGCCAGTTGCCCCTCGTTTCGAAACAGGGCTATAAAGGGACTTTCTGAAATAACTGAGATAAGATCTCCCCACGGAAAGAAGACAAATCTATTGGCAGCAGAGCACGAGGACTTCGTCTCATCCGTTGGTAGCCATTGCCCCCCCTTTCTTCCTCTCTACTCTTTTACTTTGTTTTTCTTTCTCTCTCTCTCTCTCTTTCTCTCCTCTATCACATTACCATGTTGTGGGTACTTAACAAAGGTGAATAGGTGATTAAAACTGAAATCCCTTGTGTCCTTTTGCACTCGGAGATCTGTAAACAAACCATCACGACCCTCACTTCTATTAGCAGATCGTGACATTAAACTGGCATCACGGACAGGATTTCTGACAGACAGAAGGGGTTGCAAGGTTGTGTGTAGTCTGTAATAGGGGAAGGACGTTTCACTCCAGCCGCACCTAGCCCGACACCCCGCAAAGGCTGAGCGGTGTCTAGAAAGCAAGGGGGACGACTCGAATTTCCCACAAACTGCACACGCCTAGGTGAAAAGCACCCCATACTCAACTGAGGGCTCTGTCTTCAGATTTTTCACCAAAAGATCTCTTAGTGTAAAAGGGGGAACTGTTTTGGTGGGCGTGTGTGAATTTGGACTGCTTGGTGTAGCGAAGAGACAACCGTAAGTAACTTAAGGAGTACCTCCCAGGCAGATTTTGGTCTCTTCACCCACCCAGGGAAGCGAAGGGCGACACGGCGAAGCTGTTTGTGTGGCAATGTGTAATTAGGTTTTACCTCCCTGTAGTGGTTTTGATCCCTTCATAAAATGACTGAAAACCCTAGTGCAAATCATAAAGCTGCATTTTATGCTCTGCTAGCAAAACATAATGCCCGGCCCTCTCCGGGAGGGGAAGAATGGGCTCAAAATAACTGGTTTAATTTGGAGTGTGACTGATAGAAGATGTTCATTCCAACATGAGACAAAGTTTAAATTTGGCCAAAATAAAACCATAATCTGCTCCTAAATCTGTTTCAGGAGCATGCCTTACAGCAGCTATAGATCACTGCTTTAAGCGATGTAGTGAAGAGAAAGCAATCACAGATTCCCTTCAAAACCTAGTGGAAATTTTACAGGAACAATCAGATGAAGAAAGGAATGAAAATCATTTGCTGCGGGCTGCTTTGAGGGAGGAATATTTTAAGAATTCAAAGAATGCTGACTCACCAAAAGAGAAAGAGGAAAAGAAAACTCCTCACATTAACCAAATATACCCCCAGGAAGAACTAGTGCTAGTGAAAAATTGTGGGGAAAACTGCTGCCCTCCTATGGGACCTCTAATTAAAACAGAATATAATTATATCAATGATGAAGATTTTGAACCGCATATCACCACTAAACAAATACCATACACTGCTCCTGAGTTGGCGAAGTTAAAAAAGGAGTACGGGCGGCTTCCCCACGAAGCTGAGACGGAATATGCCTTCCAAGTGTCTCTCACCGGAGGAGACCAAATTCAATTCACTGAACAGGAGGCCAGTGGATACTGGGGACATGGAGTTCTCTTAACAACAGGAGACAAACGTAACACATGGTCGCTGACTCGGCGCGCAGCTTTCTGGGCCGGGGGACTCAATCCTTTAGAAAGGGGAGACCCTTTCGCTACAGTTGGTACCCCTGATCAACTTCTAGAAAGCGTCCACAAAGCCGCCTGTCTGCAAATGATCCATGAAAGGAAATTAACTCCTGGATATGAATCCCCCACGCAATTACCTGTGAAACCTGAACTGATGACCCCTTTAATTCGAGGCCTTCCAGAATCACTCCAATCTACAGCAGCTGTCCTTCAAAAAACCATAGCTGCTGCAGGTCCTGTAGAGAGGTTGGACAGATTCCTTGGAAACCCGAGCGACCAAACTGCATCTACCGATCCTGGGTTTACTCCATATTCAACCCCCTCTCAGCCGCCAGGTTCACAATCAAATTCACCTGCCGGTGATTGCAAAGTTTGGACATGGAGTGAGGTTGAAGAAGATCTGATTAATTACAGTAGGAAATATGGACCGATAAAAATCCCAGAGGAAAAATCAGAAAAAACAAAAGGTGTCAGGCACATTAGGGCTCCTCATAGTGAAAAACCAAAGAATGTAACCAGAGATCCCTAACCGTCAGCATTGGTGCTTATTAGGTATCAAAAAGGGGGTCCCCAGAAATGCGATGGATGGCTTAGCCCTTGATCAGTTGAGTAAGGTAGTGTCTAACTGGCACTGCCAAAAGCCCCTTCTACCGAATCCGTCACTTCAACCCAGTGCACCCCTCCTCCCTCAGAATCTGGGCAGTGAGTCAAAGCCACTTCTCCCTCAAAGTCCGGCCAATGAGCCAGAACAGATTCTTCCTCAAAACCAGGGAAACTAGACCCTCTGTTTCTTGTCAGTGGGCAAAGAAACGGAGCATAGGTCTACCTGAGAATGCTCACTAAAAATAAAACGGGAGATATAACGATCACAGCTATTACAAGTCCTAAACGGGCACCTGTAACTTTTCTGATTGACACTGGGGCACAAATTTCTGCGCTGACAAAGAAAGATGCCCAGAGGTGTGGAATTGTTCCAACAAAGAACCGATATTGTGTTTTAAGTGCCTTGGGCACAACAACAGAATCTATGAATGGGGCCTTAGTCAAGCTCCCTTTGCCTGGAGAGGAAAACCAACTCTCCATCCATGGGGTGATTGGAGATATTCCAACCAATTTATTAGGGCTGAATGCCCTTGCTAGGAGGCAGTGGGAGGACTCAGAGGGTCTTCTGTGGTCTTTTGGCACACCACATTTTAACATCAGACTGCTCCAAGCTGCAGCCTCCCTACCATTCAGCAAAGTAACTAATGTGAAACAATACCTCCTTCCCCTGGGTGCCAAAGAGGCTATCAAGCCAGTGATACAGGAGCTACGACAACAAGGAGTAATACTTAATACCCATTCTCCTTTCAATTCTCCGGTGTGGCCAGTGCAAAATCCTAATGGGAAGTGGAGGCTGACAATAGATTTTCGTAGGCTAAATGCTAACACAGACCCTCTTACAGCAGCAGTCCCAAATCTAGCAGAATTCATAACATTGATTCAAGAAAAGGCTCATTCAATCATGCCACCTGTAGATGTCAAAGACATGTTTTTTACGACACCTTTACAGCCAGAAGATATGGACCGTTTTGCTTTCGCATGGCAAGGACAGCAACGCACTTTCACTAGGCTTCGCCAAGGGTACAAACATTCTCCTACCCTGGCTCATCACGCTTTAGCCCAAGAGTTCGACAAAGTACCCAAAGCGGACAATCTAGCTGTTCATCAACACACTGATGAGACCCTTGTGGGAGGAGATGAAATAGAAGAAGTGAGAGATACCCAACAGAAAATAACCTCCCACTTAGAAAGCCTTGATTTGCAAATTCCCTCAGAAAAAACCCAAACCCCTTCACATGAAGTGAAATTGTTGGGAATTTGGTGGAAAGGAGGTATGACACGTATCCCACCTGATAGCCTAACCTCTTCAGATCAGATTAAAATGCCTGAATCCAAAAAAGATCTCCAACATGCTTTAGGATGTGTATTAGTGCTCCGGAGAAAACACATCCCAGATTTTCCATAATTGCCAGACCTCTTTACAACTTGTTAAGAAAAGGGACAAAATGGGAATGGAGTGCTTCCCAAGAAGAAGCACGGCAATTGTTGGTTTTTGAAGCAACAGCCTCACCAAGCCCTGGGCCCTATTCATCCCACAGATGCTTTTCAGGTCTCCTCAGGGTTGTCAGTACACATACGGCAGCGGGGTCCTGAGGGTCCGACGAAGCCTCTTGGTTTTTACTCCCGTGGCTTTAAAGATGCTGAAAAAAGGTACACTACCTGGGAGAAAGGATTGTTTGTGGTTAGCTTAGCTCTCCTAGAAGCGGAGAAGATTGCACAACAACAACCAATTGTTTTGAGAGGCCCTTTCAAAGTTATTAAGGCTGTCTCTACTGGCACCACCCCCACGTGACGGGGTGGCCCAGAGGACCTCAGTAAGGAAGTGGTATGCTCAGATTGAACATGATTGTAGCGTCTTCTCAAGAACTGAAGGAGCTGTAAAAAATCTGGCAATCCAAGAAACTGAAAACTTGGGTAGCAGCCAGGACAAACCTGCCTCAGTCATTAGAGTAGCCCCTCCTTTTTCCCCCAAACGGTCAGCAAATTCTTGGCTTACGGATGCTTCTGCCAAGCGAGAAGGAAAGGTGTGGAAACATAAGGCTGTAGCCCTCCACACTTCCTCAGGTGAAGGAATTATCACAGAGGGGGAAGGCAGTGCCCAAGTTGGCAAGCTGATAGCTCTTTGGAGTGTTTTCCAACGTGAGGCACAGAATACTTCTCCTGTCTGTATCTACACCGATTATTCCTATGCTGTGTTTAAGGGATGGACTGAGTGGCTTCCTTTTTGGCAGCAAAAGGATTGTGAAGTTAACAGAATCCCAGTATGGCAAAAGGAAAAGTAGCAAGAAATTCTGAGTATTGCAAGTCCAGGGAATTTGGCCGTGGAGTGGGTAGCCTCTCACCAGACAGATGGAAATCCAGCAGGAGAGTGGAACACTAGAGCTGACGAATTAGCAAGACTAAGTCCTGTGAAAAAAGATCAAATTACAGAGGACTGGGAGCACTTCTTAGAATGGTTGCATGTAAAAAGACAACGCACAGGTGCAAAAGATTTGTACAAAGAAGCCCTTGCTCGCGGTTGGTCTGTTACCAGAGAAATGTGTAAAACATGCATGTCAGCCTGTGAACAACGTCGCAGACGGCTAGAAAGACACCCTTTGGAAGATGACCCTCTGCATTTAAGAAAGGGTAAAGGCTTACGGGAAGCGTGGCAGGTAGATTATATCGGCCCCTTTAAAAAGTCAGGAGGTAAACACTTTGGGCTGGTAGGAGTAGAGATGATATCTGGGTTAGTCCAGGCCAATGCTTTTAAAAGAGCTACAGGAGATCATACTGTTAAAGCATTGCAGGCATGGTTTGGAACTTTCCCAAAACCACAAGAAATTCAATCTGATCACGGGTCTCACTTTACTGCCAAAGTTGTACAGGACTGGGCAAAAGGTGAAGGGATTAAACGGACTTTTCACACTCCTTACTACCCTCAAGCTAACGGCATCGTAGAAAGGACCAATGGTCTCTTGAAAGGACTTTTGAAACCACAGGAGGGAAATTGGGATGTTTGGCTATGGGAAGCTGTGAAAGGTGTGAATGATAGATGGGGGGTAAACGGGTGTCCCAAAATCACTGTCTTTTTCCCAACAGCTCCAAGCATAATTCTCTCACTGCAGGGACCAAATGATCCTAAGAATCCTGCACACTACCCTGGACAACCTGTTTCGGTAGATCTCCCTACCGTAGGAGAAGTACCACTAGTGCTAAAACGCCCTCTGAATAAATATGCATGGCTAGCCTCTGATGCCCTAGGGAGAGAGCATCGGATACATACACGCTGCATAATTCCATCATTCTAATTTTCTGCCTTTTGGTGGCAGACTCTGTTGTGTTCACTTTTCACAGAAGAACTCCGAGGGACATGAAGAAGAGCACATAAACCATGATAAGACTAGTGATACTTTTCTGCATCCTACCACAACACCAGGGCCAAAAACCAGCTGAGTGGCCATGGTCTGAAGCTACCATTAGGTACACTAGTGCTCTAGGATCCTATCCCAGAGATGGTTGCCCGAACCTAGCCACTGTAGCACTGCACGACTCTGAGGTATACCGTCCAAGTGAATGGGGATGGGACTTGAAGGATTGGACTAGAATCCTAAAAGGAACAAGAGGTGAACAAATTAAGGTAGGATGCAGAAAAGTAGAAGGATCTCTTTACCAGAAAGCTTCCACCATTGCAATCGCTGGAAATGTTCTAAAACCAGATGGGAAAAGTGATTTGCACCCCAACATTACGGCCAAACTCTGCCCTACAACGGAGTGGGTGTGTGACAAACAAACCCCCTTCATCCTGTGTGGTTGTCAGAAGAATGTCGGTAACTACACCTTAGGCCCCAGTACCAACAATGTGGAAATCACAAAGCTTCGCAGAAACAAACTAACTGACTGCTGGTATAACTTTCCTCTAACCAAACCAACCTATGCAACATGCAATTGGCAAAATAACCCGGCAGATCAGCCAAGTCTGACAGGTTTAACTTATAAATTCAAAATAAACGCCGCAGCAAAGCCCATACTGAGTGCAGTAATCACATACCACGGTATAAGTACCCCCCTCGTGTTAGATGACAAGAATAAAGTTTTTCCACCCTTTATGGTAACCCGAGGTGACGATGTTACAATACGATGTGGATTAATTGCTGAATGTTTTACCGAACCTGTACACAGTTATAGCATTGGACCTCATGGCCGTGTTTTGTTTGGTGAAATTCAAAATCAAGATTGTTGGCTAAACCTTAATTGCTGTACAATTTCCCCATAAAGTCACGTGTGGTAAAAACAATACAAAATACTGGGGGGAACTCAAAGTCGATGTTGCAATACCTACCACCCAACCACCGGTCATGCTAAGCCCGAGAATTTTTGAAATTGGACCACGTATAACCACAAAAACAGGCCAACAACAACTATTGCTCAATCCGGCATGCTCCCTTAAACAAGTCAAGTTGCTGATGCAAAACAATGTCTCAGAAATTCAGCCAGCTTGTTCACCTTTTCTGCAGACTTCCTTCAAGGGGCAGACAACCGGGTTGCAAAAGCGGAACCCTTCTAAGAAACGGACGCAAAGAGACATAACCGGCGTTGTGGGAACAGGATTGGGAATCTTAAATAGTATTGATTCAGAAGTGCTAATGAATAAATTGGCTGCCACAACTACAGATTTGACTAAAATACAACAACCCATCAGCGGTTGTTATCAAACATATTACCAAATTGAGAAAAGGTAAATGTGAATGACCACAAATTGATAATTGGCATGCTCCGTGCTACGCAAAACAACATCTCTTTGGCTCTCAGCTGCGTCCAGGCTCAATTGTGGATGCAGTCCGTTGCTGCCTCAATTGTAAGAGAAGGCAAAGAAGGCACTTTTCCTACTGAAATTCGGAAAATAATCTGGGACGGTGCCACTGATTTTGAAAGAGAATTCCAATCCTGGTGGAATTTAGTGAATTTTACCTACAATCCCATCACAAACACAGCCACAGCCTTTGTACTAACCATACGTAATGCTTCAGTGCATTGGATAGTCCCTATCATTGCATTAGGGCTGAACCATGATGCAGCTATTCTCTACCCTTTCCAGCACAGAGAATGGGCCCGTCAAACTGGGAAGAAGTGGCAAACTGTTAATTTGGAAACTTGTATTGTCCGAGAACAACAAGGGTTTATCTGTGAAAGCAGTGCAATTAGACCTCAAGACATTTGTTTGGACACAGAACAAAATAGCTGTCCTTTTGAAATTCATCCTAACAAGATTCCTGAAACACTGCTTGTGTATATAGGCAATGGATGTGCATACTTAAGAACTGCATGTGATAAGGTATTTCTAGAAAATTTAGTTGTAGATACTAAAACTCATTCAAATTCTTGTGTTTGTAACTTGACTAAAAGCACAGGATGTGATTTCTCTTATTTAGCCCCACTTACTTCTTATTGTATTTTACAGTCCAATTACACAGTGATCCACCAATTATTGCCTACCCCCACTGGGATGAACCTTACTTAGGTAAAGCACTTGTTGCTTCACCAGGATTTCATTGGAATTTTGGAAAAGATCAAGAAAAACAGACAGAAAACCTTGGTAACTGTTCATCACAATGGGAAAGAAACACATTGTTTTCTAGACAGAGGAAAGAAAGATGCTGGACACAGCTGGTGGGATACTCCTTTTGGGTGCTCACCTACTGCTACAGGTGTCCTGAACAAATTGTGTCATCCCATCCTTGTTCTCTTGATTTTAGTTTTGATTGGGTTTGTTTTATCAGCAATCTTACACATCATGAATTGCAGAATGATGAAACGGTTGACATCTGTAATAGATGTGCACAATTTGGACACTATCCCATCCACTGTGGACACCCCTAAGGTTATTGACACAAGATGAACTACATGAGTATTAAAATAAGATAAGACATGATTAAAAATTACAGGTGTATTTTGATTAAAAATTACTTATTCCTTCTTTTTCCTTTTCTTTCTCTTTTCTTATTTTCTCTACCCTTTTCTGGGATATGCTACCAACATTAACGAGTCCTGAAGACTTCGCAACAACACTACGAAATCGTGCTGATGGAGCTCTCCTGATGACAATCGTGAGTCATGGGGTGGTGTAAGAGACGGTCTGAAGATCCCTCATCTGCCTCACGATCATCGCCGAGGACAGAGGCTAAACACAGGAGTTCCGACCTGCCTAAGGTGGGATGTCTGCCAACTGTTGCCTGCAGGTGTGCCCGCTGGGAACTGGTACGCATTCCTGAGGAAATTTGTGCAGGTCACAGTGGACTGCGCCGTTCTTGCTGCCCAGGCGGGAAGGACTGCGCTGAAGCGGAAAGGAATGACCTGTCCTCTACACCTGTCCTGTACCTGTTTCCCAAAGCAACGAGCCTCATAACAACGGCTGTAGATTTGCCCCACCTCTTGGGGAAAAGGGCGAGATGTGGGGATACAGCTAGAAAGCAGAAGCCAGAGCACTGCTAAACTCATGCCAGAAGTAGACGCGCTAACGCTGCTAGGCCGCAAACCATAGCAGGCAGTATAGTTAGCATAGGAGAAAGGCATGCTTGGTATGTACCTGGGATAGTTAGGGCTAGCTTTTAGTTCTGCAATGTTATTACAAAACACAGATATGGTCTTGGCCAGTTGGCCCTCGTTTCAAAAAAGGCCTATAAAGGGACTTTCTGAAATAACTGAGATGAGATCTCCCCACGGAAAGAAGACAAATCTATTGGCAGCAGAGCACGAGGACTTCGTCTCATCCGTTGGTAGCCATTGCCCCCCCTTTCTTCCTCTCTACTCTTTTACTTTGTTTTTCTTTATCTCTCTCTCTCTTTCTCTCCTCTATCGCATTACCGTGTTGTGGGTACTTAACAAAGGTGCACTGTTTTGATTAAAACTGAAATCCCTTGTGTCCTTTTGCACTCGGAGATCTGTAAACAAACCATCACGACCCTTACTTGTATTAACGGATCGTGACACATGTCCAAAAGAAAAAATCACTGGAACAAAAAGAGCAAACTGATCCAAGGTGAACTGATCCACGGTGAAAAACAGAAGCCTACGAAAATCTGGGGGGGAAAAAAAAAGGCAACTGACGTGCCCGATTCACAGATGCAACTCCTGCAAAACTTTTGAAGGCAGTCTCACTCCCTCTGCTGAACAATCAACTGGAGGAAATCCCACTCCAAATCTGTGGGAAACAACAAAAGTGGTGCAACAAGCACTTCATAGAATAAAAACTAAAACTCCACCTGAATAAATTAATGCAATTAACATTGCATTAATTTCACCTGGCTTTTTTTTTTTTTTTTTTTTTTTTGAGGAAATCTGATTCTTTTCTCTTTTCTAAGAATGTCAAACATCCCTGCATTGACGATAAAGAAAGCAGTTTGAGGGCAGAGAAAGTGCAAGCAGCAGAATCACATCTAAATGTGATAACCATTTACTCACGTGGACGCTGTCCCTTTGTGTTAGCCCCAAGGAGTTGTACTTCTTTTTAATAATCGGTCTAGTGGGCCAAATTTTCACTTTTTAAGAACCTACCAACACATGGGATGGAGCTGCATGAAAACCAATGAAATGTAAAGTGTCACCATAATTGCTTGCATTGTCAGTTTGTTAACGTTTGTCATTTAAGAATTTCTACATATTTGAAATCATACAAATATGTTCTAACCTTCCCAGTTCTGCCTCAGAAGACTTCAAAATTATTATCATTCAGCTAATTTTTTAAATTTACTATTTAGTGAATTAAAGAATCTTGACAAAACACAAGCAAATGCTAGAGAAGAAATGATTAAATCCCCCTTCCAGGGGACCCCAGGCGCTGACGGCTGCCACCGGCGTGCGCCAGGTCGGGACCGGCAGGCAGGGCTGCACCCCGCGTCTGCCACAACACCTGCAGCTTCTGCAGCCTGAAACACAGCTGGCTCAGGGGTTTCAATCAAGAGCCAAAAGATCTTGCTGGTCAATTTGGGGCAGAGAAAGGTCATCACTTCTAGCATGGCATAAGCCTGCCACTACATTTCTGTCAAGGACAATCACCTTGTTGCAGTGAAACTCCTGGGTAAAATACTGAAGCGCTTTCAGATTCATATTATCCGACATTTCGGTGACCTTCTTTTATACCTGCATTGCTTCATACTGCTGGTTGTGGGCACAAGTTCTTTGTACACTATCCTGGAAATTAAAAAGATCAGAAACAACACCCACCCCTCCCCCACCACCACCCCTTCCCCAGCCACAACCCTAACAAAACCAACCTCCAGAATGTTCAGGAGTTCAAATGAGAACAAGCATAGATGGGGCATAAAAAGATGGATCCTCCTTAGACATTTGTGCATGCAGTGCCCTGCAATCCACTAAGTTCTACTTCTCGTACACCAAATACCTGTCTTCGGAACTCCTTGTTCTCCATTCAAACCCTTCTGGGAGGGTAATCGAGGAGATACTCTTACATATTTTTAGCACATCTTGCACTAGGCAATTAAATCCAGTGCGCAGCATTACCTGACGAACTGAGGCAGTGACAAGGTCAATTAAGACCTGTTCATATCTTCATTTGGAGCTCTTCCAACTGCTTGAAAAGTGAAGCCTTGGACATTGAAGGTTCCGACTAAGGAAAATCCAAAACGTGGACAGCATCTCCCTTCTGCTGGAAGCCTTCAAGTTCACCACTGCAGTCTGCAGCCTACACAGATCATCTGAGGATTGTAAAAGTTCTCCAAGGAAGAACAAGAACAAGGCTAATGCATGCACACAAACACTGATCAAAAGCACTTGATGCTCTTGGACAAAAAGATGTAACCTTCACTTTTGGAAAGACAAGGTGACTATGGCTGTCTCCACAGTACTCGTAGGAAAAAATCCCTGAAGTTTTGTAAAACCTCTTTTCAGGGCTTTGTTAACTTCATTTTTGTTAAGAATTGGGGAACACAGAGAGACCTGTCACTTTTTTTGCAGAATGCCATAGAAACTGCTACACTCACTTCAACAACAGTCCACGTAACCTTCTCTGCAAATACTGACCATATGCAGTTCTGGTTGATACAAACCCCCATTACCTAAGAAAAGGAACAACTCGGCAAGCACTTTGCAAAGATGAACAACTTAGCACGATTGCGGCTGATGACATGCCCTGACTTTTTTTACCTTCAGCTGTGGGTGTCGTACCTTCCTACCCTCGCACATGCCACTCAAAGCTGCTTGCGTGGAGCTCTCGCACCACCTATGCCAGCAACTGTGCCAAGCCGCCACCCTTCTTCAGCACCATCGCACCTACCACAAGGTAGCTGAATCAGAGGGAAAAGGAGGTCGCCAATGGAGGGAAGTTGTTCCCCCTGACAGCTAAGCTCCGACTCCGGGGTCCCTTATGTCCTTCCCAGGATAGGCAGGAAAACGCCTCGGCGGAGCGCAGCGCTGGGCGGGAGCGGCCGGCAGAGCACCGAGCGCGCTCCCCACTCCCTCCCGCCCGCGCCGCTGCGGAGACCCCGGCTTCGCCGGAATCGGCCACGTGCTGCACGGAGGGCAGCGCGGCAAAGGCGGTCGCCCCTCGTTACCCTAGGAAGGCCGGCCTCGGATCCCCGCTCTCTCCACCGGCACGGGCAGTGCCAGCAGACTGTCGCTGCGGCCGCCGCTGGCCGAAAGCCTCGCCGCGCACCGCCCGGCCGGCCCCGCCGCTCCGCGGGGTCACACGGCACCTGCCGTGGGCGGCAGCCGAGCGACAGCAAGCAGAAGCGCTCACCGCCGCGCCACTCGCCGCCCCGCCCGGGCGCTCCTCTCCTCGCGCTACCACCATGGCGCCGGCCCGCCCCGCCTTCCTCGTCGCCTGCGGCGCAACGCGGGTGCTCCGAGCCACGCAGCACGCGTGCGGCCGGGCCCTGCCGAGCCGCAGGCGGAGCCGGGGCACGGCCCGCGCGGGAGAGCTTCCGGCGAGGCTGGGCGGGCGGCGAGCGCGGCCGAGCGTGAACGCGCCAGGCGGGGTCGGCCGGCGGCGCGATGGGGAGCTAGATGGAGGCGGCAGCACGGCGCGGCATAAAAGAGCTGATCGTCCCGCAGCCGCCCGCTCCGCAGCCCCTCGGCTGCTGTCGAGAAGGGCCCCGGCCCTGGCCGCGCCGGTGGCGAGGTGGCTCCGCAGACCTCAGGCCGCCCTGGCGGGGCAGGGGAGCACTGCGAGCAGCCCCGGCGCCGCGCAGCCGTCTGTAACGCGCGGTGAGAGCCGCCGGCAACTATTTTGCACCTCCCGGGGGGCTGGGGAAGAGCACGGAGACCACGCAGCAGGTCGCTGCCGTTAGGGAAAATTAATCCACCATGCCTGAGGTTGATGTCCGAAAAGGAGACAGAGGAGTCCTGCAACATTCTTCGACTACAGGGAGAGTCCATGGGGCTTTTCCCATGGGGTCTGTCAAACGGTTGCGGGATGCAGCCCCCTTTTGATGTCAAGTTCCCAGCCACAGCACCCTCTTCCTTTTCCCCACTGGCTGAGGTATTCGGGAGATACAGACTTCCGGAACTGCCTACTCTATGCCCTCCTCTAATATGCACCCCCCTTTTGGCATCGAAAAGGAAGAAAAAAAAACATTTCTAATGCTATTAAGTCTTTGTTGCCTTGCTCTAGGTTCAGGAATTTAACACGGCCTTGATTAATCAACAGTCTCTGATGATTAGTAACAGTTCTAGAGAACTAATACTTTCTTCTGTTACTTCACTCCGCATAAGTTCCTAGCCTTGTCTACAGGCCAATTCACACGGTCTGTTTGTAAAGACTCATCCATCTCATTCCTTTTAATCCCTCCTCTTTTTATTTGATCTGTATTTGTCTTTACAAACCTTAATTACCATTGATTTAATTTTTTCTTCTTGAGTCTTCTGGGCTTTTGCTATTATTTGCAGTGACATCCTTTTCTGTCCTTTTCTAGTCATTTCTGGATCAGGTAGGCATGGCTGCTAGCAGCATCCCCTTGACCACCTGCTGAAAGAGCTGCACCCAGCATGGTGTCACGCATGGTCAAAAGATTAGAGTTGCTATAGCATAGAAGAGGAGAAATGGTATTCATTTAGCCCAGAGCTGGCCAGTTAACCATGAAAACATGTCCCATTACCATCTTTTCAACACTTGGACAGGTCCATGAGCTGAGGTTATTTCCTCTGTTATTTGACCACTTTTCCGCTGTCATCTGCTTGCAAACAGCAGCTCGAGTCATTTAATTTCCCACAAACTCCTCCTTCTTCTGCTAACAGATAATCTAATACCATCCAATGTTGAAAATGCCACTTTCCTCATTGAAGTGGGTTGCTCAGCAAGACGGTCAAGAGCTGTGGCTGGCTGGTTGGTAATTATTTCTGAGACAGCTTGTACCCTAATTATCTCATTCAAATGATAAATGGGTTCCCAGGCATCTGGGATTAATTCCTTAGGTTTCCAAGTGGCTGGTCCATCATGTTGCGTAACTTGTTCTGGTGGCCATTCATCTTTTCCCCGTTTTGGGGTGCTCCCTGCAGCCAAGGCTGCATCAGCTGACTGCTTTTCTCGAATTAAATCATCACAGATTTGGATTCCTAAGCGATTTCCCTGAATTTGTAGTAGCAAAAAGAACAACGGTCTAATATACCCCAGGGATATACCATATCCCTGACCAGTTTGGAGGTAACCTGAGCTAAGCATGTTGGCCACAAATCCAATCATGTCCTTTCAAAGCCCGTGTTCCATTAGCAAAGGGGCCTTCCTACCCTTGGTCATCAATTGGTAGGTCAAAATACTGCGGGTTTCCCTGGCCTAACGGTCCTCCAACAATAGCTGCCCCACCATAAGGGTCACAGCATTTGCATTTCCAAGCTCCCACACAGGGTTCCCATCTACATTTACATCTGCAAGTTGCTTGCTTGGATTTGGAGCAGAACTCACTAAAAGGCTTTGAGTTCCAATCCGCTGTTGCCATTCCCACTGCTAATCACAAACAACATGTCTTCTACTTGTGGGATTTTTGTGGGGACAGCTTAAAAATAGGTGGTCAAAAAAACCCCTTGTCCCTCCGCATTGCTTTACAGGCTTCCAAATGTTTTGGTAAGTGTGGTAAGAACACCTTACGCAGCTACCATTAGTGAGCTGAACAGCTCTTTGATTGCAATTGTCTTGATATTTGGAACAATTGTAAGGAGGGCAATTGTGGGTCCAAACCCAATTGTTTAAAGCCAGAGGGAAAGTCAATTGACAAATGCCTTTTCCTACATAGACCCGCCCTGTCCTGTTTAGGCAATAAGTGCCTGTTGGAGAAGAATGAAGTGGCCATGTGTTGGGGAGGATGAAAGTTTGGTAAGAAAGTTTCACAGGTATGTAGGCTTGGCAGCAAGGTCTGAGAATGTAGAAGCTGGGGATGAGGTAGAAATGAAAGCAAGTTTTGATATAGAAGAAAAGGTGTTTTGCTGAAACAGTGATCGCTGAGTAACTGAGAAGGCAAAGGTTGGAGATGAGTTGGAAGGAGATTTTTAGGAGCAGGACAAAGGTATGTGATTACAAACAAAGACATGTTTTTCACCAAGTAAGTAAGTCTCAAGAAGAGCATAAGTGAATAGAAAAGGTGTCTTTAGCAAAAAGAAAGATATGGCAGGCAAACAAGAAATGTTGATGTAGCAAGAAGAAGAAAGGTCTAAGAATTTTCCACTGGAAGCTTAAATTGTAACTTACTCTTGTGATTGGATAATAATGACTATAATATGGTGATGGTAGTAGCTATGATAGGCTATAGGCCAATGTCAAGGTATTGTGTATGGTGCTTATTGGTTGTTACGTGCTAAGATACTCTGCAAAGAAAAGTATAGAATGCTCTGTAACTTGAACAGCAAGCGGCTTCAGGTATGCCTACAGCTGGAGCTGGCAGCTATAGGGCTGGCTCTGGATAGCCGCTCCCTGAAATGCTGTAACTTCACCTATGCAATAAACAGCTTTCAAGAGAGCCACCTGAAGTCCAGACATCCTTCGTGAAACCTTCTCCTATAGCCATGGACTTCCTTCTTTGGCCCCAAATCCCGTCCTAGTATGGACCTCATGTCAGGTGTTGAGCCACCACTTAGGTTCAGCTGGGCTAGCCAACCATAGGCACTCTTCAGATCCTCCTGGCCCTCCACAGAGCCAGCAATTGCTAAGGTGAAAAACTTTTGCTACTTTTTCTGCTAAGGCTGCAAACTGATTCTCCCACTCCTGGCCTAAACTTAGCTGACCATATAAAAGTAGAACTAGTAAGGAAAATATTTTAATAATGTGATCTAATTAGCTAGTCTAATTTTCCCGTTGTCTGCTGCAGCACCTGTGGCAATTGAAGACACAGAAACCACTTAACATAAAAGAATCCAGCAAGTATTAGCGCCCCAGTGAGTGGAGATTCTAGAGGAGGGATACCCATAGAGACTATTTCAGCAGGTGGTCTGTGGGTAGGCACGCAGGGCTTCCTCTGATGTCGAAGCACTGGCCCACTCCTGCAGAGTGTCACAGCCTCCCGGCCTTCTCCTCCAGCTGAGATGTGCAAATCTCTGAGGCTTCAGAGACCTTGACCCGAGAGTGACGGGTCCACCTGTGTCCAGCTGTCTTCATGGCTGTTTCTGTCGTCAGTGACACTTGGAATGGGCCACGCCATTTCAGAACCACTGGCGCTTCTTTCTGCTCCTTAACTAGGACTCAATCTCCTGGTTGGATGTTACAAGCAGCAAAGTCCAAAGGTGGGGCTTGTGCCAGCTGAGCTTCCTGTTGAAGGGGTTTCACAAGAAGCAGTATCCTGGCCACAGATGGTTTTAAATATACATCACTTACCTCTACTCCCCCACTAGGTTGAGACTTAGCCGGGTAATTCATAACAACGACGGAAAGGGGGAGAACGGAATCTCTCTTCTGGCTCGGGCTCTCATTCTCACCAAAGCCAATGTCCAAAGCCCTAGCCATGGCATCTTGGTTTCTATTACCAGCTTCAAAAGGTGTTTATTTCTCTATTCATTGTTTTCTACCCGAGCCGAGCTCTGGGGGTGCCAGGGCCTATGGAGGTTCCATTGTGTTCCTAAAGAAGCCAAAACCCCTTGAAGGATCTTTCCTGTCAAATGAGTTCCCCTATCTGAGTCTATTGCTTCTACAATGCTGTATCTTGGAAAGATTTGTTCCAAAAATGCCTTAATACCTGATGCTGTCGTTGCTGAAGCAGTTGGAAATGCTTCTGGCCACCTTGCTAGCTGACATACCATTACCAGAAGAGATGAAGCCTTCCCACTTGGGGCATCTCAGGAAAATCCACCTGGCATCTTTGGAAGGGACCTGCAGCCCAAGGCCTCCCTCCCCTGGCAAGTTACTTTGTAACTTGGCTGTTTGCTTTAGCACAGATCAAGCAACCTTCAACAGCTCGTTCTGCCAGTCTAAAAAGACCCCCAGCAACATCCAGCATGAGGAAGGCTTCTGCCAATCCTCAGGAGGTGCAAGGACTCTCTTCACGGAGTGCTTTTACTATTGGTAGGGCCAAAGCTTCTGGTATCTCTTGTTTGCCATCCCTTGTAAACCAATTATTGCCCTTTTTCTCTGCCACACGGCTTTTAACTGTATCTCAAACTCCTCTGGGAGAAAAGACAGCTTCCCGGCCAGTGATGGAGTCACTGCGAGCAAAGGGGGCATCTTGGAGAGTTCTGGCAGAAGTGTTGCTTTCTGACTTTCTTCATCCACCAAAAAGGAGACAGAGGAGTCCTGCAACATTCTTCAACTACAGGGAGAGGCCATGGGGCTTTTGCCATGGAGTCTCTCAACTGATTGCGGGACGCAGCCCCCTTTTGATGCAAAGTTCCTGGCAACAGCACCCTCGGAGGTACTCGGGAATTACAGACTTCCGGAACTGCCTACTCTAGGCTCCCCTCTAATATGCACCCCCCTCTTGGTATGGAAAAGGAAGAAAACGAAACTATTCCTAATGCTATTAAGTCTTTGCTGCCTTGCTCTAGGTTCAGCAATTTAACACGGCCTTGCCTGAGCAACAGTCTCTGTCGATTAGTAACAGTTTCTAGAACTAAGACTTTCTTCTGTTACGCCCCTACCAGTAAATTCCTAGCCTTGTCTAAGGACGGATTCACACGGTCTCTTTGTAAAGACACATCTATGTTACTTCTTTCACTCCCACACCTTCTTGGCAGTGGGATGGCTCCCCCCGGCACAGCACCTGGCACAAAACCCCCCTATGCGCACACGCACACCTGCACTTACCCTGCACTCCGCTGCACACACACACACACACACACACCTCCCGCACACTAACACCCCCCTCCACATCCCTGCCATGCTACTTGCAGTGGCCCCGCCCCTGCCATCCCGGCCGGCTGGCAGCACTTACTCCTCACATGCCTTGCGTTTCCTTGCTGCCCCCTCTGTAGCCTTCCCTCAACCTGCCTTTTCTCCCCTGCCTTGCATTGACTTGCTCACCCATCCCCCACCTGACTTCCTTTCACATTCGTCTAGCTCTGGCCTCACCTTTCCTTTTCCTTCTAGGACCCTCATTGCCTTGCCTCGCCTCGCCTCGCCAAGCCACCACTTGCCTTGCCCTGCCCTTGAAGCCCTCCCTTGCCTTGCATGACCTTGCTCACCCCTCCCCCACCTGGAATTCAAGACCCCTTTTCAATGACATTTCATGGCCTTTCCCTGCCCTTTCTGCTCCTCCTGGGAATTTCAAAGCTCTCAAGCATCTCCCGTGTTTCAGGATCACAGGAGAGGAAGACCAGGGGAGGACGCGTGTTGCCACACTCATCTCTATGGGCAGCCTTGGTCTGGGAGCAATCCTTGCATGTTTTGAATCTTGCAAGGGCAATTCACATTTTGCCCTTGAGCTCGGGGACCAGAATGAGAGTTCTTTTGCCTACAAAGGAAAGCAGGTAGCTCAAGTCTTTGAGGTGCAGAGGAGACATGAGCCACGCGGGATCAAGGCCACACAAAGCACTTGGTCCTGGCTACTTTTGTGTACCAGCAGTCCTTGAATGTACTTCTCACCTGCCTTGCCTGGCCTTGCCTTGGCAACACAACAGTTTCCTTGCCGTGCCCTGCTAGCCCTCTGGAGCCCTCTGGAGCCTTGCATTCCTTTGCATGGCCATGCCCCGCCCTTGACCTGCCTACCGCTTTCCTCCAAGGCCTTGACTTGCCAAGCCCTTCCTGTTTCTGCCTGGCCTACCCATCAGTGGACTTCCCTTCCTACGGCCAGCCTTGCCTCTAACGTCTGGGCCTTCTCTTGCCTACCACTCCATTTGCTTTCCCCTCACTGCTCTGGCCTTGCTTACCTCTCCCTTGACTTGCCCACAATTGCCTGCACTTGCTTTGCAGCGCCTTGCCTGCATGGAAGGCGAGGGCAAGAGTGGTAGGCAGGGCAAAGCAAAGCCAGCAAGTTGTAGGTAGTGCAAGGCAAGGCAGCAGAGGCAAAGGAAGCAGAGCAAGGGTAGCTTAAGAAGAACTAGACAAGGTACTGAAGGCAAGGCAAGGCCAAGAGACTCGGAGTGCCTTTCCTTGCCAAGGCAAGGACATAGTGCCAGTGTTGCTGGAGCAGATGTTAAGGTAGCACGGGGAGGAATAGAAAGTGCTGAGAACAGCGTGTGTGCTGCTAGTTTGAGGGGTGCAGTTGAAGTTGCAGGCAGCAAGATCTTCCTCAGCCCACACTGTTTTGAGCTCTGTTTTTGCCAGATGGTTTCAAGTTGGTGGGCAGAATCTGCGAGAGGGCAAAGATTGGTTTGGGCCAAAGAGGTTTGTCTGCCTCTTGGAGTGCGGTATAAAGAAGAGTCCGCTCTTGGAAGGGGAAGATGAGGGAAATCTTTTTGTCCTGAGGTGCTGTTGATTTGAGTGCAGGGACGTTTGCAACTTGCCTCTGCCCTTGGGGTGGTTTCGAGCAGCGCCAGGTGCTTGGCCTTCTTTTGCAAGTCGTCAGCGCCATCGTGTGCTTGTTTCGAGGAGCGCTGACAGTGCCGGGGAAAAAGCCAAGCGCTTCGCTGGCGCCGCCCCAAGTCGTGTGCGAGCAGTCGGTGGAAGAGCTCCGCTGTGCATCCTGCCTCTTGGAGACACAAAAGAATGTGATCCTGCGCGTAGCGGGGAAGCAAGAGGAATCTTTTCATTGTTGGCTGTGCAGTTACTAAGCGGCAAAAGTCAAGGCAGCTGCAGCACGGCCTCTTTCTTTCAGAACCTTTTCTGTGCCATCATGAACATGCTCAACATGCAACTCGCACCCACTGAACTGCATCAAAGGTCCTGGAGAGACGCACTTTCCTTCAAGCTCTAGCTACCATCCTACCCTCCACCTCTCGCCGATCCCAAAGCCCTTCCGAACATGCAGCAGCTGCACGCAGAGAACAAGTGCTAGAAGAAGGCGTTGGCCTTCAGAGTCCCTCTAAAGTCTGTAAACTAGGTGAAACATTGCAGTGACCAGCACTTTCCTTCGCAACTATCTACAGAGCGTCATCACATTCTCTCAGAGTGGCTAAAGTCCACCCTTGCAGCACAGCAGCGTTTCTAGCCACAGTTCGGACTGAGAGATGGGCCAGGTGAGAAAGCATTTGTTGACTATCCCTCGTCTCTGGAAGACTTGCTACTCGCAGCGCAATCACGTGCACACACCTTCAGTGTGGCCAAGTTCAAGCAGCTAGAGCTCACAGAGACGGGAGAGTCAGGAGAGAAGCCGTTCCAAAAGTACCGTGTACTTAGGGCAGCATTCAAACTGTGCACAGCACTCTACAGCACTGTAGACCGTGGCTTCTCTGACAAGACGTGCCATCCCATTGTTGGCTCTCGCAGCTCTCTTGCTAGCTGCTCTCCTGAAGAAAAGAACTAGGAGGAAAAGCCAATGCTGGGCTGCACCTTCCCCTTGCCTCCCGTAAAGCCACTTCAACTCCCCGCTGCACTCTCTACTTCCCCTCTCCTTGGCATCGACCGCTGTGTTTTCTGCATCTCGGAGCCCAAAGGTAAGCGCCACTGTTCCCAGGGATGCTTGGAAGAGGGAGAAGTAGTAGCACAAGTAGCTGCCGTTGAACTTCCTCCTTCTCAATGCTAACGTGAAGTCGGCAGGCAGGCGAGAGCCAGCCACGCTCCTTTCTCAGTTTGTACGCTGCGGACACGAGCCCGGTGCTCCGGCGCCTTCGTTCGGCCTCTTTAGTAGCCATGTGGCGCTTTCATTCTGCCGGAGTCGAAGCGTCGTCTACTTGTGGCACAGAGAGCACGGTGCCGGCAGCCAAATGCTCCAGCCGACTGCTTCTGCCGACACACGCCTGGGCTATGCACTTTCCCTCTCAGCGACATACAGCAGCACATTCGCTCTAAATGTAAAGGGAAAGATTCTCGGCTACGTCTGGCACAGAGAACAGTTTTAGTTCAACGGGCTTACCCAGAGCATGCCCCCGGACGCGTGGAAACCTGTATTTGCACCACATTCCAGTGGCAGTCCTCTTTCCTTTACAGGCTGCACAGCGCCGGCAGATGGCCCGTGCGCTCTGCACCTGCCTTCTCACTTCCAAGTAGCACCGCGCACATAAGAGCCTTGCAGCGAGAGAAGACGCGGCTAGGCGTCTCGCCCAGAAGAACGTGGCAGGGCGAAAAGGTGTTCTTCTTTTGTCTTCCTCGTCGCCCAGAGTGTGCTGCTGTGTTGAAAGTCTTGGCCAGCGAAAAGCTACACCAGCAAGTGTTTCTCTCCTGATGCATTGCGCTGAGCGAGAGCTGAGGAAAATCCTTGCACAGCACACTGTGGATGCGTGCAGTACACACGCTGAAGAGCGGCACGGCTAGAAGTCATCGCTGGGCTTCAGTTCTGTCCAGACAGCAGAAGGCGAAGAACGAAGCAGCTGGGCACCGGCTGCATGTACATCGTGGAGCGAATTTCACATGTCCAGCCAAGAGCTGCTTCACAAGCAGATTCAGCTGAGAATGCTCTGGCTGCTTCACAAAGGAAGGTGCTGTGTTGCACTCCTGGACACTACCTGGTCAGAAGCAGGTTCTTACACCTTCAATGCTGCAGAGTCCATGCAGCTGGAGCACAGGCAGAAGGACGCGTCCAGCTAGAAGGCGTTCCTCAAGTACCCCCCTCTTCCAAGTAGCCTTGAAACTGAGCACAACACACTGCGGCTCGGCAGCTTCCTTCTCAGATAGACGTGCCGTCACACTATTCACTCTCACAGCTCCGTTGCCCGCTTGCAGCAGCTGCTCCCAAAGAAAAAAGCTCCAGAAGGAAAAGCCACTGCTGGGCTGCCCTTTCCCCTTGCCTCACGTGAAGCACCTGAAACTGTCCGCTGCACTCTCTATTTCCTTTCTTCGTCGCATCTACCACTGTTATCTCTGCATCTCGAAGAATAAGCCCCGGCACAATTCTTTCCTGGGAAAGCTGGAAGACAAATAGGTAGCAGCACAAGTAGCTGCAAGTTGAACTTTAAGTTTCGAGCTGCTAACGTGAATCCGAAAACAAGCGAGTGGCAGCCACGCTTCCTCTTGCAGCCTGGGCGATGCACACAGCAGCTCCGTGCTCTGCCTTCATTCTTACGCCCTTCGTAGCAGGTCGCGCTTTCGTTTTGCTGGAGACGACCCGTCGTCTACTTCTCGCCCAGAGAGCACGGTGCCGGCAGCCAAATGCTGCAGGCTGCTGCTTCTGCCGAAACACACCTTGGCTATGCAATTTCTCTCTAGCGCTGAAGTAGCACCACATTCTCTTTGCTTTGTAGCCAGCAGCTTTACGGAAAGCTTCTCGGCTACGTCTGGCACAGGGAACAGCTTTATTTTAACCGGCTTAGCCGGAGCTTGTCCCCAACGCGTGGGAACTTGTATTTGCGCCACATTCCAGGGGTAGTCTTCTTTCCTTTACAGGCTGCACAACGCCGGCAGATGGCAGTGCTTCTCTGCACCTGCCTTCTCACTTCCAAGTAGCACCGCGCACATTAGAGCCTTGCAGCGAGAGAAGACGCGGCTAGGCGTCTCGCCCAGAAGAACGTGGCAGGGCGAAAAGGTGTTCTTCTTTTGTCTTCCTCGTCGCCCAGAGTGTGCTGCTGTGTTGAAAGTCTTGGCCAGCGAAAAGCTACACCAGCAAGTGTTTCTCTCCTGATGCATTGCGCTGAGCGAGAGCTGAGGAAAATCCTTGCACAGCACACTGTGGATGCGTGCAGTACACACGCTGAAGAGCGGCACGGCTAAAAGTCATCGCTGGGCTTCAGTTCTGTCCAGACAGCAGAAGGCGAAGAACGAAGCAGCTGGGCACCGGCTGCATGTACATCGTGGAGCGAATTTCACATGTCCAGCCAAGAGCTGCTTCACAAGCAGATTCAGCTGAGAATGCTCTGGCTGCTTCACAAAGGAAGGCGCAGCTGTTGCACTCCTGGACACTACCTGGCCAGTAGCAGGTTCTTACACCTTCAATGCTACAGAGTCCATGCAGCTGGAGCACCCCCAGAAGGACGCGTCCAGCTAGAAGGCGTTCCTCAAGTACCCCCCTCTTCCAAGTAGCCTTGAAACTGAGCACAACACACTGCGGCTCGGCAGCTTTCTTCTCTCACACTATTCACTCTTGCAGCTCCCTTGCCCACTTGCAGCAGCTGCTCCCAAAGAAAAAGGCTCCAGAAGTAAAAGCCACTGCTGGACTGCCCTTTCCCCTTGCCTCACGTCAAGCACCTGAAACTGTCCGCTGCACTCTCTATTCCCATTCTCCGTCGCATCTACCACTGTAATGTCTGCATCTCGAAGCATAAGCCCCGGCACAATTCTTTCCAGGGAAAGCTGGAAGAGAAATAGGTAGCAGCACATGTAGCTGCAAGTTGAACTTTCTGTTTTCAACTGCTAATTCGAATCTGAAAACAAGCGAGTGGCAGCCACGCTTCCTCTTGCAGCCTGTGCTATGCACACACCAACTCGGTGCTTCTGCCTTCATTCTTATGCTCTTCGTACCATTTCGTTCTTTTCATTCTGCCGGAGTCGAACCGTCGTCATCTTGTCGCACAGAGGGCACGCCGGCAGAGAAACCCTCCAGAGAAACGCTCCAGGTTGCTGTCTCTTCCGAAACACCCCTGGGCTGTGCACTTTCCTTCGCTGCCCTTGGTAGCACCACATTCTCTTTGCTTTGTAGCCTGAATGTAAAGGGAAAGAGTCTCAGCTACGTCTGGCACCGAGAACAGCTCTAGTTCAACGGGCTTACCCGGCGCTTACCCCGACCCGTGGCAACTTGTATTTGCACCACATTCCAGGGGTAGTCTTTCTTTCCTTTACAGCCTGCACAGCGCCGGCAGATGGCAATGCTTCTCTGCACCTGCCTTCTCACTTCCAAGTAGCACCGCGCACATTAGAGCCTTGCAGGGAGCAAAGACGTGGATAGATGTGTGGCAGAGAAAATCGTGCAAAGACGAAAAGATGGTCTTGTTTTGTCCTCCTCGTCGCCCAGATTGTGCTGCTGTGCTGAAAGCGTGCGTTTTATTACCCCTTCTCGCAGTAAGACTATGTGCTGCGTTGCAACTGTTGGCCAGCGGAAGGCTAATGCAGCAAGTGCTTCTCTCCTGACACATTTCTCTGAGCGAGAGCTTGTGCGGACAGTTGGGCTCTGCGAAGCAGAAAGGCTGTACTTGCACGTAGCGCTGAGGAAAATCCGTGCACTGCGCACTGTGGATGCGTGCAGTACACACACTGAAGAGAGCCAAAGCTGAATGCTTCAGTTCTGTCCAGCGCCGGTAAGGGAGAAGAACGCAGCCCCAGGCCACTGGGCTGGTGTGTGCGATGACTAGGAGCTTTGCCGCTCTTCTGCGTGTCTACTGCACGCATGCACAGTGCGCAGTGCACGGATTTTCCTCAGCTCTCGCTCAGCAAAATGCATCAGGAGGGAAGCACATGATGGATTAGCCTTTCACTGGCCAACAGTTCCAACGCAGCACCACAGTCTTCTTGCGAGAAGGGGTAATAAAACACATGTATTGTCCCGGAACAGTTCTCTGGGCGAGCCGTAGCCGAGAATCTTTCCCTTAAGATAAAGACCACAACGCAGACAGAATGTTGTGCTACCTAGCGCTAGAGAGAAATTGCATAGCCCAGGCGTGTTTCGGCAGAAGCAGCAGCCTGCAGCATTTGGCTGCCGGCACCGCGCTCTCTGCGCGAGAAGTAGACGACGGGTCGTCTCCAGCAAAACGAAAGCGCGACCTGCTACGACGAGCGTAAGAATGAAGGCAGAGCACGGAGCTGGTGTGTGCATCGCACAGGCTGCAAGAGGAAGCGTGGCTGTCACTCGCTTGTTTTCGGATTCATCTTAGCAGTCGGAAACTTGCAGCTACTTGTGCGGCTACCTATTTCTCTTCCAGCTTTCCCAGGAGAGAACTGTGCCGGGGTTTATGCTTCGAGATGCAGACATTACAGTGGTAGATGCGACGGAGAATGGAAATAGAGAGTGCAGCGGACAGTTTCAGGTGCTTCACGTGAGGCAAGGGGAAAGGGCAGTCCAGCAGTGGCTTTTACTTCTGGAGCCTTTTTCTTTGGGAGCAGCTGCTGCAAGTGGGCAACGGAGCTGCGAGAGTGAATAGTGTGACGGCACGTCTATCTGAGAAGGAAGCTGCCGAGCCGCAGTGTGTTGTGCTCAGTTTCAAGGCTACTTGGAAGAGGGGGGTACTTGAGGAACGCCTTCTAGCTGGACGCGTCCTTCTGCCTGTGCTCCAGCTGCATGGACTCTGCAGCATTGAAGGTGTAAGAACCTGCTTCTGACCAGGTAGTGTCCAGGAGTGCAACAGCTGCGCCTTCCTTTGTGAAGCAGCCAGAGCATTCTCAGCTGAATCTGCTTGTGAAGCAGCTCTTGGCTGGACATGTGAAATTCGCTCCACGATGTACATGCAGCCGGTGCCCAGCTGCTTCGTTCTTCGCCTTCTGCTGTCTGGACAGAACTGAAGCCCAGCGATGACTTCTAGCCGTGCCGCTCTTCAGCGTGTGTACTGCACGCATCCACAGTGTGCTGTGCAAGGATTTTCCTCAGCTCTCGCTCAGCGCAATGCATCAGGAGAGAAACACTTGCTGGAGTAGCTTTTCGCTGGCCAAGACTTTCAACACAGCGGCACACTCTGGGCGACGAGGAAGACAAAAGAAGAACACCTTTTCGCCCTGCCACGTTCTTCTGGGCGAGACGCCTAGCCGCGTCTTCTCTCGCTGCAAGGCTCTAATGTGCGCGGTGCTACTTGGAAGTGAGAAGGCAGGTGCAGAGCGCACGGCCATCTGCCGGCGCTGTGCAGCCTGTAAAGGAAAGAAGACTACCCCTGGAATGTGGTGCAAATACGAGTTCCCACACGTCGGGGGCATGCTCTGGGTAAGCCCGTTGAACTAAAACTGTTCTCTGTGCCAGACGTAGCCGAGAATCTTTCCCTTTACATTTAGAGCGAATGTGCTGCTGTATGTCGCTGAGAGGGAAAGTGCATAGCCCAGGCGTGTGTCGGCAGAAGCAGTCGGCTGGAGCATTTGGCTGCCGGCACCGTGCTCTCTGTGCCACAAGTAGACGACGCTTCGACTCCGGCAGAATGAAAGCGCCACATGGCTACTAAAGAGGCCGAACGAAGGCGCCGGAGCACCGGGCTCGTGTCCGCAGCGTACAAACTGAGAAAGGAGCGTGGCTGGCGCTCGCCTGCCTGCCGACTTCACGTTAGCATTGAGAAGGAGGAAGTTCAACGGCAGCTACTTGTGCTACTACTTCTCCCTCTTCCAAGCATCCCTGGGAACACTGGCGCTTACCTTTGGGCTCCGAGATGCAGAAAACACAGCGGTCGATGGCAAGGAGAGGGGAAGTAGAGAGTGCAGCGGGGAGTTGAAGTGGCTTTACGTGAGGCAAGGGGAAGGTGCAGCCCAGCATTGTCTTTTCCTCCTAGTTCTTTTCTTCAGGAGAGCAGCTAGCAAGCGAGCTGCGAGAGCCAACAATGGGATGGCACGTCTTGTCAGAGAAGCCACGGTCTACGGTGCTGTAGAGTGCTGTGCACAGTTTGAATGCTGCCCTAAGTACACGGTACTTTTGGAACGGCTTCTCTCCTGACTCTCCCGTCTCTGTGAGCTCTAGCTGCTTGAACTTGGCCACACTGAAGGTGTGTGCACGTGATTGCGCTGCGAGTAGCAAGTCTTCCAGAGACGAGGGATAGTCAACAAATGCTTTCTCACCTGGCCCATCTCTCAGTCCGAACTGTGGCCGGAAACGCTGCTGTGCTGCAAGGGTGGACTTTAGCCACTCTGAGAGAATGTGATGACGCTCTGTAGATAGTTGCGAAGGAAAGTGCTGGTCACTGCAATGTTTCGCCTAGTTTACAGACTTTAGAGGGACTCTGAAGGCCAACGCCTTCTTCTAGCACTTGTTCTCTGCGTGCAGCTGCTGGATGTTTGGAAGGGCTTTGGGATCGGCGAGAGGTGGAGGGTAGGATGGTAGCTAGAGCTTGAAGGAAAGTGCGTCTCTCCAGGACCTTTGATGCAGTTCAGTGGGTGCGAGTTGCATGTTGAGCATGTTCATGATGGCACAGAAAAGGTTCTGAAAGAAAGAGGCCGTGCTGCAGCTGCCTTGACTTTTGCCGCTTAGTAACTGCACAGCCAACAATGAAAAGATTCCTCTTGCTTCCCCGCTACGCGCAGGATCACATTCTTTTGTGTCTCCAAGAGGCAGGATGCACAGCGGAGCTCTTCCACCAACTGCTCGCACACGACTTGGGGCGGCGCCAGCGAAGCGCTTGGCTTTTTCCCCGGCACTGTCAGCGCTCCTCGAAACAAGCACACGATGGCGCTGACGACTTGCAAAAGAAGGCCAAGCGCCTGGCGCTGCTCGAAAGCACCCCAAGGGCAGAGGTAAGTTGCAAACGTCCCTGCACTCAAATCAACAGCACCTCAGGACAAAAAGATTTCCCTCATCTTCCCCTTCCAAGAGCGGACTCTTCTTTATACCGCACTCCAAGAGGCAGACAAACCTCTTTGGCCCAAACCAATCTTTGCCCTCTCGCAGATTCTGCCCACCAACTTGAAACCATCTGGCAAAAACAGAGCTCAAAACAGTGCGGGCTGAGGAAGATCTTGCTGCCTGCAACTTCAACTGCACCCCCCAAACTAGCAGCACACACGCTGTTCTCAGCACTTTCCTTCTCAGCTCTAGCTACCATCCTAAGCCTTCCCTCTCCCAGAGTCAGCATCCAAAGACAACGGCACCACGGACTGCTCACACACTAAAGGCACCAGGACAAAAGGCTCACAAGCTTGGCCTTTGCATTCCCACGGACAGCTCAACAGCTCTAAGCCAGAGAGAGCTCTGCCTCTTGGGAAAAGCCTTTAAAATCCCTAAGAGCACCTGATGTGCACATCCAAACCTGCTTTCCTTGCCAAAGAGAGCAACTACAAGCCCATCTCCAAAGAAACGGCATCCCCTCCTCCAAAATACAACACATCCATCCACTGAGCCACCTCCAGTATTGAATAGATCCAACAATTGCCCCTACACACCCAGGGGCCAGAAGAGAAATGTCTTGCTGGACTATTCCTCCCCATGCTACCTTAACATCTGCTCCAGCAACACTGGCACTATGTCCTTGCCTTGGCAAGGAAAGGCACTCCGAGTCTCTTGGCCTTGCCTTGCCTTCAGTACCTTGTCTAGTTCTTCTTAAGCTACCCTTGCTCTGCTTCCTTTGCCTCTGCTGCCTTGCCTTGCACTACCTACAACTTGCTGGCTTTGCTTTGCCCTGCCTACCACTCTTGCCCTCGCCTTCCATGCAGGCAAGGCGCTGCAAAGCAAGTGCAGGCAATTGTGGGCAAGTCAAGGGAGAGGTAAGCAAGGCCAGAGCAGTGAGGGGAAAGCAAATGGAGTGGTAGGCAAGAGAAGGCCCAGACGTTAGAGGCAAGGCTGGCCGTAGGAAGGGAAGTCCACTGATGGGAAGGCCAGGCAGAAACAAGAAGGGCTCGGCAATCCAAGGCCCTGGAGGAAAGCGGTAGGCAGGTCAAGGGCGGGGCATGGACGTGCAAAGGAATGCAAGGCTCCAGAGAGCTAGCAGGGCAAGGCAAGGAAACTGTTGTGTTGCCAAGGCAAGGCAAGGATAGGCAAGGCAGGTGAGAAGTACATTCGAGGACTGCTGGCACACAAAAGCGGCCAGGACCAACTGCTCTGTGTGGCCTTGCTTGGCGAGGCGAGGCAAGGCAATGAGGGTCCTAGAAGGAAAAGGAAAGGTGAGGCCAGAGCTAGACGAATGTGAAAGGAAGTCAGGTGGGGGATGGGTGAGCAAGTCAATGCAAGGCAGGGGAGAAAAGGCAGGTTGAGGGAAGGCTACAGAGAGGGCAGCAAGGAAATGCAAGGCATGGGGAAGCACGTGAGGAGTGAGTGCTGCCAGCCGGCCGGGATGGCAGGGGCGGGGCAACTGCAAGTAGCATGGCAGGGATGTGGAGGGGGGTGTTAGTGTGCGGGAGGTGTGTGTGTGCAGCGGAGTGCAGGGTAAGTGCAGGTGTGTGTGTATGTGCATAGGGGGGTTTTGTGCCAGGTGCTGTGCCGGGTGGAGCCGTCCTACTGCCAAGAAGGTGTGGGAGTGAAAGGAGTAACATAGATGTGTCTTTACAAAGAGACCGTGTGAATCTGTCCTTAGACAAGGCTAGGAATTTACTGGTAGGGGCGTAACAGAAGAAAGTCTTAGTTCTAGAAACTGTTACTAATCGACAGAGACTGTTGCTCAGCCAAGGCTGTGTTAAATTGCTGAACCTAGAGCAAGGCAGCAAAGACTTAATAGCATTAGGAATAGTTTCGTTTTCTTCCTTTTCCATACCAAGAGGGGGGTGCATATTAGAGGGGAGCCTAGAGTAGGCAGTTCTGGAAGTCTGTAATTCCCGAGTACCTCCGAGGGTGCTGTTGCCAGGAACTTTGCATCAAAAGGGGGCTGCGTCCCGCAATCAGTTGAGAGACTCCATGGCAAAAGCCCCATGGCCTCTCCCTGTAGTTGAAGAATGTTACAGGCCTCCTCTGTCTCCTTTTTGGTGGATGAAGAAAGTCAGAAAGCAACACTTCTGCCAGAACTCTCCAAGATGCCCCCTTTGCTCGCAGTGACTCCATCACTGGCCGGGAAGCTGTCTTTTCTCCCAGAGGAGTTTGAGATACAGTTAAAAGCCGTGTGGCAGAGAAAAAGGGCAATAATTGGTTTACAAGGGATGGCAAACAAGAGATACCAGAAGCTTTGGCCCTACCAATAGTAAAAGCACTCCGTGAAGAGAGTCCTTGCACCTCCTGAGGATTGGCAGAAGCCTTCCTCATGCTGGATGTTGCTGGGGGTCTTTTTAGACTGGCAGAACGAGCTGTTGAAGGTTGCTTGATCTGTGCTAAAGCAAACAGCCAAGTTACAAAGTAACTTGCCAGGGGAGGGAGGCCTTGGGCTGCAGGTCCCTTCCAAAGATGCCAGGTGGATTTTCCTGAGATGCCCCAAGTGGGAAGGCTTCATCTCTTCTGGTAATGGTATGTCAGCTAGCAAGGTGGCCAGAAGCATTTCCAACTGCTTCAGCAACGACAGCATCAGGTATTAAGGCATTTTTGGAACAAATCTTTCCAAGATACAGCATTGTAGAAGCAATAGACTCAGATAGGGGAACTCATTTGACAGGAAAGATCCTTCAAGGGGTTTTGGCTTCTTTAGGAACACAATGGAACCTCCATAGGCCCTGGCACCCCCAGAGCTCGGCTCGGGTAGAAAACAATGAATAGAGAAATAAACACCTTTTGAAGCTGGTAATAGAAACCAAGATGCCATGGCTAGGGCTTTGGACATTGGCTTTGGTGAGAATGAGAGCCCGAGCCAGAAGAGGGATTCCGTTCTCCCCCTTTCCGTCGTTGTTATGAATTACCCGGCTAAGTCTCAACCTAGTGGGGGAGTAGAGGTAAGTGATGTATATTTAAAACCATCTGTGGCCAGGATGCTGCTTCTTGTAAAACCCCTTCAACAGGAAGCTCAGCTGGCACAAGCCCCACCTTTGGACTTTGCTGCTTGTAACATCCAACCAGGAGATTGAGTCCTAGTTAAGGAGTAGAAAGAAGCGCCAGTGGTTCTGAAATGGCGTGGCCCATTCCAAGTGTCACTGACGACAGAAACAGCCATGAAGACAGCTGGACACAGGTGGACCCGTCACTCTCGGGTCAAGGTCTCTGAAGCCTCAGAGATTTGCACATCTCAGCTGGAGGAGAAGGCCGGGAGGCTGTGACTGCTGGAGTGGGCCGGAGCAGTAGCCAGTGCTTCGACATCAGAGGAAGCCCTGCGTGCCTACCCACAGACCACCTGCTGAAATAGTCTCTATGGGTATCCCTCCTCTAGAATCTCCACTCACTGGGGCGCTAATACTTGCTGGATTCTTTTATGTTAAGTGGTTTCTGTGTCTTCAATTGCCACAGGTGCTGCAGCAGACAACGGGAAAATTAGACTAGCTAATTAGATCACATGATTAAAATATTTTCCTTACTAGTTCTACTTTTATATGGTCAGCTAAGTTTAGGCCAGGAGTGGGAGAATCAGTTTGCAGCCTTAGCAGAAGAAGTAGCAAAAGTTTTTCACCTTAGCAATTGCTGGCTCTGTGGAGGGCCAGGAGGATCTGAAGAGTGCCTATGGTTGGCTAGCCCAGCTGAACCTAAGTGGTGGCTCAACACCTGACATGAGGTCCATACTAGGACGGGATTTGGGGCCAAAGAAGGAAGTCCATGGCTATAGGAGAAGGTTTCACGAAGGATGTCTGGACTTCAGGTGGCTCTCTTGAAAGCTGTTTATTGCATAGGTGAAGTTACAGCATTTCAGGGAGCGGCTATCCAGAGCCAGCCCTATAGCTGCCAGCTCCAGCTGTAGGCATACCTGAAGCCGCTTGCTGTTCAAGTTACAGAGCATTCTATACTTTTCTTTGCAGAGTATCTTAGCACGTAACAACCAATAAGCACCATACACAATACCTTGACATTGGCCTATAGCCTATCATAGCTACTACCATCACCATATTATAGTCATTATTATCCAATCACAAGAGTAAGTTACAATTTAAGCTTCCAGTGGAAAATTCTTAGACCTTTCTTCTTCTTGCTACATCAACATTTCTTGTTTGCCTGCCATATCTTTCTTTTTGGTAAAGACACCTTTTCTATTCACTTATGCTCTTCTTGAGACTTACTTACTTGGTGAAAAACATGTCTTTGTTTGTAATCACATACCTTTGTCCTGCTCCTAAAAATCTCCTTCCAACTCATCTCCAACCTTTGCCTTCTCAGTTACTCAGCGATCACTGTTTCAGCAAAACACCTTTTCTTCTATATCAAAACTTGCTTTCATTTCTACCTCATCCCCAGCTTCTACATTCTCAGACCTTGCTGCCAAGCCTACATACCTGTGAAACTTTCTTACCAAACTTTCATCCTCCCCAACACATGGCCACTTCATTCTTCTCCAACAGGCACTTATTGCCTAAACAGGACAGGGCGGGTCTATGTAGGAAAAGGCATTTGTCAATTGACTTTCCCTCTGGCTTTAAACAATTGGGTTTGGACCCACAATTGCCCTCCTTACAATTGTTCCAAATATCAAGACAATTGCAATCAAATAGCTGTTCAGCTCACTAATGGTAGCTGCGTAAGGTGTTCTTACCACACTTACCAAAACATTTGGAAGCCTGTAAAGCAATGCGGAGGGACAAGGGGTTTTTTTGACCACCTATTTTTAAGCTGTCCCCACAAAAATCCCACAAGTAGAAGACATGTTGTTTGTGATTAGCAGTGGGAATGGCAACAGCGGATTGGAACTCAAAGCCTTTTAGTGAGTTCTGCTCCAAATCCAAGCAAGCAACTTGCAGATGTAAATGTAGATGGGAACCCTGTGTGGGAGCTTGGAAATGCAAATGCTGTGACCCTTATGGTGGGGCAGCTATTGTTGGAGGACCGTTAGGCCAGGGAATCCTGCTGTATTTTGACCCACCAATTGATGACCAAGGGTAGGAAGGCCCCTTTGCTAATGGAACACGGGCTTTGAAAGGACATGATTGGATTTGTGGCCAACATGCTTAGCTCAGGTTACCTCCAAACTGGTCAGGGATATGGTATATCCCTGGGGTATATTAGACCGTTGTTCTTTTTGCTACTACAAATTCAGGGAAATCGCTTAGGAATCCAAATCTGTGATGATTTAATTCGAGAAAAGCAGTCAGCTGATGCAGCCTTGGCTGCAGGGAGCACCCCAAAACGGGGAAAAGATGAATGGCCACCAGAACAAGTTACGCAACATGATGGACCAGCCACTTGGAAACCTAAGGAATTAATCCCAGATGCCTGGGAACCCATTTATCATTTGAATGAGATAATTAGGGTACAAGCTGTCTCAGAAATAATTACCAACCAGCCAGCCACAGCTCTTGACTGTCTTGCTGAGCAACCCACTTCAATGAGGAAAGCGGTATTTCAACATTGGATGGTATTAGATTATCTGTTAGCAGAAGAAGGAGGAGTTTGTGGGAAATTAAATGACTCGAGCTGTTGTTTGCAAGCAGATGACAGCGGAAAATGGTCAAACAAATAACAGAGGAAATAACCTCAGCTCATGGACCTGTCCAAGTGTTGAAAGGATGGTAATGGGACATGTTTTCCTGGCTAACTGGCCAGCTATGGGCTAAATTGTTACAGCAGGGATTACTGTAACACGCCTATATCAAACCAGGAATCCCGTGGAAAAGAAGTAGATATGGACAGATTGGTGGTAGATGTTTCAGAGGTCTTTATTTCTCCAGCCGCATGGCCGGGGCTCTGCTCAGGAACTCCCCCAGTCACGGGACCCGAGGGTCCTTGGCCACACCGGGGAACACAAACCAACCAAGGGGGAATGAAGCTGACCAGGGGCAGGGAAACCCCGTGTCTCCCCCCCAGGGCCCATCGCCCAGGGCTCCATGGCAGGGGGGGAGACCCCAACACTAAATGAATGCCATTTCTCCTCTTCTATGCTATAGCAACTCTAATCTTTTGACCATACGTGACACCATGCTGGGTGCAGCTCTTTCAGCAGGTAGCAGCCATGCCTACCTGATCCAGAAACGACTACAAAAGGACAGAAGAGGATGTCACTGCAAATAATAGCAAAAGCCCAGAAGACTCAAGAAGAAAAAATTAAATCAATGGTAATTAAGGTTTGTAAAGACAAATACAGATTAAATAAAAAAAGGAGGGATTAAAAGGAATGAGATGGATGAGTCTTTACAAACAGACCGTGTGAATCGGCCTGTAGACAAGGCTAGGAACTTATGCAGAGTGAAGTAACAGAAGAAACGATTAGTTCTCTAGAACTGTTACTAATCATCAGAGACTGTTGATTAATCAAGGCCGTGTTAAATTCCTGAACCTAGAGCAAGGCAACAAAGACGTAATAGAATTAGGAATGGTTTCTTCTTCTTTCTTTTCGATGCCAAAAGGGGGGTGCATATTAGAGGAGGGCATAGAGTAGGCAGTTCCGGAAGTCTGTATTCCCCTAATACCTCAGCCAGTGGAGAAAAGGAAGAGGGCGTTGTGGCCGGGAACTTGGCATAAAAAAGGGGCTGCATCCCGCAACCGTTTGACAGACCCCATGGGAAAAGCCCCAGGGACTCTCCCTGTAGTCGAAGAATGTTGCAGGACTCCTCTGTCTCCTTTTCGGACATAAACCTCAGGCATGGTGGATTAATTTTCCCTAACGGCAGCGACCTGCTGCGTGGTCTCCGTGCTCCTCCCCAGCCCCCCGGGAGGTGCAAAATAGTTGCCGGCGGCTCTCACCGCGCGTTACAGACGGCTGCGCGGCGCCGGGGCTGCTCGCAGTGCTCCCCTGCCCCGCCAGGGCGGCCTGAGGTCTGCGGAGCCACCTCGCCACCGGCGCGGCCAGGGCCGGGGCCCTTCTCGACAGCAGCCGAGGGGCTGCGGAGCGGGCGGCTGCGGGACGATCAGCTCTTTTATGCCGCGCGGTGCTGCCGCCTCCATCTAGCTCCCCATCGCGCCGCCGGCCGACCCCGCCTGGCGCGTTCACGCTCGGCCGCGCTCGCCGCCCGCCCAGCCTCGCCGGAAGCTCTCCCGCGCGGGCCGTGCCCCGGCTCCGCCTGCGGCTCGGCAGGGCCCGGCCGCACGCGTGCTGCGTGGCTCGGAGCACCCGCGTTGCGCCGCAGGCGACGAGGAAGGCGGGGCGGGCCGGCGCCATCGTGGTAGCGCGAGGAGAGGAGCGCCCGGGCGGGGCGGCGAGTGGCGCGGCGGTGAGCGCTTCTGCTTGCTGTCGCTCGGCTGCCGCCCACGGCAGGTGCCGTGTGACCCCGCGGAGCGGCGGGGCCGGCCGGGCGGTGCGCGGCGAGGCTTTCGGCCAGCGGCGGCCGCAGCGACAGTCTGCTGGCACTGCCCGTGCCGGTGGAGAGAGCGGGGATCCGAGGCCGGCCTTCCTAGGCTAACGAGGGGCGACCGCCTTTGCCGCGCTGCCCTCCGTGCAGCACGTGGCCGATTCCGGCGAAGCCGGGGTCTCCGCAGCGGCGCGGGCGGGAGGGAGTGGGGAGCGCGCTCGGTGCTCTGCCGGCCGCTCCCGCCCAGCGCTGCGCTCCGCCGAGGCGTTTTCCTGCCTATCCTGGGAAGGACATAAGGGACCCCGGAGTCGGAGCTTAGCTGTCAGGGGGAACAACTTCCCTCCATTGGCGACCTCCTTTTCCCTCTGATTCAGCTACCTTGTGGTAGGTGCGATGGTGCTGAAGAAGGGTGGCGGCTTGGCACAGTTGCTGGCATAGGTGGTGCGAGAGCTCCACGCAAGCAGCTTTGAGTGGCATGTGCGAGGGTAGGAAGGTACGGCACCCACAGCTGAAGGTAAAAAAAGTCAGGGCATGTCATCAGCCGCAATCGTGCTAAGTTGTTCATCTTTGCAAACTGCTTGCCGAGTTGTTCCTTTTCTTAGGTAATGGGGGTTTGTATCAACCAGAACTGCATATGGTCAGTATTTGCAGAGAAGGTTACGTGGACTGTTGTTGAAGTGAGTGTAGCAGTTTCTATGGCATTCTGCAAAAAAGTGACAGGTCTCTCTGTGTTCCCCAATTCTTAACAAAAATGGAGTTCACAAAGCCCTGAAAAGAGGTTTTACAAAACTTCAGGGATTTTTTCCTGCGAGTACTGTGGAGACAGCCATAGTCACCTTGTCTTTCCAAAAGTGAAGGTTACATCTTTTTGTCCAAGAGCATCAAGTGCTTTTGATCAGCGTTTGTGTGCATGCATTAGCCTTGTTCTTGTTCTTCCTTGGAGAACTTTTACAATCCTCAGATGATCTGTGTAGGCTGCAGACTGCAGTGGTGAACTTGAAGGCTTCCAGCAGAAGGGAGATGCTGTCCACGTTTTGGATTTTCCTTAGTCGGAACTGATGATCTGTCATTTGCATGTTTGTTTAGCTGTGCTTAGAATAATTGATAAGTTGGTGTATAGAATAAAGACAATTACCAATTTCCTCCCTTTGTGGGAGCCCATCCAAAAGTCACGCAAGAAGAAACTTCGAGGTCACTAAAGTAATTAGAATTGTTAAAACTCAGAAAGGCATAAAGGTCAGAGTGAGGAAGATGAGTTACTTCATCTTCCTTAGGACCACTGACCCAATTCAAGACCACCGACTCCATTCAGATCACACGCTACGCATGCTTAATGACATGTAAGCTCATTTCCATACAAAGCGGAGAATGGGAGGTGCCAACACTATGAATACGCATTTTGTATTTTGGATATTCATAATACGTGGAAATAAAAGGTATCATGTTTGCTTGTATCAGGGCCTGCGACTTAGGGAGCTATCCCACGCAAAAATAAAACATACACTTTCTAACTCTAAACTGTTAAGAGTTTTTGTCCATCTCAGTTGGATATCGATATTAGATCGATATTCATATTTTGGTAAATCATAGTTAGCATAGGAGAAAGGCATGCTTGGTATGTACCTGGGATAGTTAGGGCTAGCTTTTAATTCTGCAATGTTATTACGAAACATAGATACGGTCTTGGCCAGTTGCCCCTCGTTTCGAAACAGGGCTATAAAGGGACTTTCTGAAATAACTGAGATAAGATCTCCCCACGGAAAGAAGACAAATCTATTGGCAGCAGAGCACGAGGACTTCGTCTCATCCGTTGGTAGCCATTGCCCCCCCTTTCTTCCTCTCTACTCTTTTACTTTGTTTTTCTTTCTCTCTCTCTCTCTCTTTCTCTCCTCTATCACATTACCATGTTGTGGGTACTTAACAAAGGTGAATAGGTGATTAAAACTGAAATCCCTTGTGTCCTTTTGCACTCGGAGATCTGTAAACAAACCATCACGACCCTCACTTCTATTAGCAGATGGTGACATTAAACTGGCATCACGGACAGGATTTCTGACAGACAGAAGGGGTTGCAAGGTTGTGTGTAGTCTGTAATAGGGGAAGGACGTTTCACTCCAGCCGCACCTAGCCCGACACCCCGCAAAGGGTGAGCGGTGTCTAGAAAGCAAGGGGGACGACTCGAATTTCCCACAAACTGCACACGCCTAGGTGAAAAGCACCCCATACTCAACTGAGGGCTCTGTCTTCAGATTTTTCACCAAAAGATCTCTTAGTGTAAAAGGGGGAACTGTTTTGGTGGGCGTGTGTGAATTTGGACTGCTTGGTGTAGCGAAGAGACAACCGTAAGTAACTTAAGGAGTACCTCCCAGGCAGATTTTGGTCTCTTCACCCACCCAGGGAAGCGAAGGGCGACACGGCGAAGCTGTTTGTGTGGCAATGTGTAATTAGGTTTTACCTCCCTGTAGTGGTTTTGATCCCTTTATAAAATGACTGAAAACCCTAGTGCAAATCATAAAGCTGCATTTTATGCTCTGCTAGCAAAACATAATGCCCGGCCCTCTCCGGGAGGGGAAGAATGGGCTCAAAATAACTGGTTTAATTTGGAGTGTGACTGATAGAAGATGTTCATTCCAACATGAGACAAAGTTTAAATTTGGCCAAAATAAAACCATAATCTGCTCCTAAATCTGTTTCAGGAGCATGCCTTACAGCAGCTATAGATCACTGCTTTAAGCGATGTAGTGAAGAGAAAGCAATCACAGATTCCCTTCAAAAGCTAGTGGAAATTTTACAGGAACAATCAGATGAAGAAAGGAATGAAAATCATTTGCTGCGGGCTGCTTTGAGGGAGGAATATTTTAAGAATTCAAAGAATGCTGACTCACCAAAAGAGAAAGAGGAAAAGAAAACTCCTCACATTAACCAAATATACCCCCAGGAAGAACTAGTGCTAGTGAAAAATTGTGGGGAAAACTGCTGCCCTCCTATGGGACCTCTAATTAAAACAGAATATAATTATATCAATGATGAAGATTTTGAACCGCGTATCACCACTAAACAAATACCATACACTGCTCCTGAGTTGGCGAAGTTAAAAAAGGAGTACGGGCGGCTTCCCCACGAAGCTGAGACGGAATATGCCTTCCAAGTGTCTCTCACCGGAGGAGACCAAATTCAATTCACTGAACAGGAGGCCAGTGGATACTGGGGACATGGAGTTCTCTTAACAACAGGAGACAAACGTAACACATGGTCGCTGACTCGGCGCGCAGCTTTCTGGGCCGGGGGACTCAATCCTTTAGAAAGGGGAGACCCTTTCGCTACAGTTGGTACCCCTGATCAACTTCTAGAAAGCGTCCACAAAGCCGCCTGTCTGCAAATGATCCATGAAAGGAAATTAACTCCTGGATATGAATCCCCCACGCAATTACCTGTGAAACCTGAACTGATGACCCCTTTAATTCGAGGCCTTCCAGAATCACTCCAATCTACAGCAGCTGTCCTTCAAAAAACCATAGCTGCTGCAGGTCCTGTAGAGAGGTTGGACAGATTCCTTGGAAACCCGAGCGACCAAACTGCATCTACCGATCCTGGGTTTACTCCATATTCAACCCCCTCTCAGCCGCCAGGTTCACAATCAAATTCACCTGCCGGTGATTGCAAAGTTTGGACATGGAGTGAGGTTGAAGAAGATCTGATTAATTACAGTAGGAAATATGGACCGATAAAAATCCCAGAGGAAAAATCAGAAAAAACAAAAGGTGTCAGGCACATTAGGGCTCCTCATAGTGAAAAACCAAAGAATGTAACCAGAGATCCCTAACCGTCAGCATTGGTGCTTATTAGGTATCAAAAAGGGGGTCCCCAGAAATGCGATGGATGGCTTAGCCCTTGATCAGTTGAGTAAGGTAGTGTCTAACTGGCACTGCCAAAAGCCCCTTCTACCGAATCCGTCACTTCAACCCAGTGCACCCCTCCTCCCTCAGAATCTGGGCAGTGAGTCAAAGCCACTTCTCCCTCAAAGTCCGGCCAATGAGCCAGAACAGATTCTTCCTCAAAACCAGGGAAACTAGACCCTCTGTTTCTTGTCAGTGGGCAAAGAAACGGAGCATAGGTCTACCTGAGAATGCTCACTAAAAATAAAACGGGAGATATAACGATCACAGCTATTACAAGTCCTAAACGGGCACCTGTAACTTTTCTGATTGACACTGGGGCACAAATTTCTGCGCTGACAAAGAAAGATGCCCAGAGGTGTGGAATTGTTCCAACAAAGAACCGATATTGTGTTTTAAGTGCCTTGGGCACAACAACAGAATCTATGAATGGGGCCTTAGTCAAGCTCCCTTTGCCTGGAGAGGAAAACCAACTCTCCATCCATGGGGTGATTGGAGATATTCCAACCAATTTATTAGGGCTGAATGCCCTTGCTAGGAGGCAGTGGGAGGACTCAGAGGGTCTTCTGTGGTCTTTTGGCACACCACATTTTAACATCAGACTGCTCCAAGCTGCAGCCTCCCTACCATTCAGCAAAGTAACTAATGTGAAACAATACCTCCTTCCCCTGGGTGCCAAAGAGGCTATCAAGCCAGTGATACAGGAGCTACGACAACAAGGAGTAATACTTAATACCCATTCTCCTTTCAATTCTCCGGTGTGGCCAGTGCAAAATCCTAATGGGAAGTGGAGGCTGACAATAGATTTTCGTAGGCTAAATGCTAACACAGACCCTCTTACAGCAGCAGTCCCAAATCTAGCAGAATTCATAACATTGATTCAAGAAAAGGCTCATTCAATCATGCCACCTGTAGATGTCAAAGACATGTTTTTTACGACACCTTTACAGCCAGAAGATATGGACCGTTTTGCTTTCGCATGGCAAGGACAGCAACGCACTTTCACTAGGCTTCCCCAAGGGTACAAACATTCTCCTACCCTGGCTCATCACGCTTTAGCCCAAGAGTTCGACAAAGTACCCAAAGCGGACAATCTAGCTGTTCATCAACACACTGATGAGACCCTTGTGGGAGGAGATGAAATAGAAGAAGTGAGAGATACCCAACAGAAAATAACCTCCCACTTAGAAAGCCTTGATTTGCAAATTCCCTCAGAAAAAACCCAAACCCCTTCACATGAAGTGAAATTGTTGGGAATTTGGTGGAAAGGAGGTATGACACGTATCCCACCTGATAGCCTAACCTCTTCAGATCAGATTAAAATGCCTGAATCCAAAAAAGATCTCCAACATGCTTTAGGATGTGTATTAGTGCTCCGGAGAAAACACATCCCAGATTTTCCATAATTGCCAGACCTCTTTACAACTTGTTAAGAAAAGGGACAAAATGGGAATGGAGTGCTTCCCAAGAAGAAGCACGGCAATTGTTGGTTTTTGAAGCAACAGCCTCACCAAGCCCTGGGCCCTATTCATCCCACAGATGCTTTTCAGGTCTCCTCAGGGTTGTCAGTACACATACGGCAGCGGGGTCCTGAGGGTCCGACGAAGCCTCTTGGTTTTTACTCCCGTGGCTTTAAAGATGCTGAAAAAAGGTACACTACCTGGGAGAAAGGATTGTTTGTGGTTAGCTTAGCTCTCCTAGAAGCGGAGAAGATTGCACAACAACAACCAATTGTTTTGAGAGGCCCTTTCAAAGTTATTAAGGCTGTCTCTACTGGCACCACCCCCACGTGACGGGGTGGCCCAGAGGACCTCAGTAAGGAAGTGGTATGCTCAGATTGAACATGATTGTAGCGGCTTCTCAAGAACTGAAGGAGCTGTAAAAAATCTGGCAATCCAAGAAACTGAAAACTTGGGTAGCAGCCAGGACAAACCTGCCTCAGTCATTAGAGTAGCCCCTCCTTTTTCCCCCAAACGGTCAGCAAATTCTTGGCTTACGGATGCTTCTGCCAAGCGAGAAGGAAAGGTGTGGAAACATAAGGCTGTAGCCCTCCACACTTCCTCAGGTGAAGGAATTATCACAGAGGGGGAAGGCAGTGCCCAAGTTGGCAAGCTGATAGCTCTTTGGAGTGTTTTCCAACGTGAGGCACAGAATACTTCTCCTGTCTGTATCTACACCGATTATTCCTATGCTGTGTTTAAGGGATGGACTGAGTGGCTTCCTTTTTGGCAGCAAAAGGATTGTGAAGTTAACAGAATCCCAGTATGGCAAAAGGAAAAGTAGCAAGAAATTCTGAGTATTGCAAGTCCAGGGAATTTGGCCGTGGAGTGGGTAGCCTCTCACCAGACAGATGGAAATCCAGCAGGAGAGTGGAACACTAGAGCTGACGAATTAGCAAGACTAAGTCCTGTGAAAAAAGATCAAATTACAGAGGACTGGGAGCACTTCTTAGAATGGTTGCATGTAAAAAGACAACGCACAGGTGCAAAAGATTTGTACAAAGAAGCCCTTGCTCGCGGTTGGTCTGTTACCAGAGAAATGTGTAAAACATGCATGTCAGCCTGTGAACAACGTCGCAGACGGCTAGAAAGACACCCTTTGGAAGATGACCCTCTGCATTTAAGAAAGGGTAAAGGCTTACGGGAAGCGTGGCAGGTAGATTATATCGGCCCCTTTAAAAAGTCAGGAGGTAAACACTTTGGGCTGGTAGGAGTAGAGATGATATCTGGGTTAGTCCAGGCCAATGCTTTTAAAAGAGCTACAGGAGATCATACTGTTCAAGCATTGCAGGCATGGTTTGGAACTTTCCCAAAACCACAAGAAATTCAATCTGATCACGGGTCTCACTTTACTGCCAAAGTTGTACAGGACTGGGCAAAAGGTGAAGGGATTAAACGGACTTTTCACACTCCTTACTACCCTCAAGCTAACGGCATCGTAGAAAGGACCAATGGTCTCTTGAAAGGACTTTTGAAACCACAGGAGGGAAATTGGGATGTTTGGCTATGGGAAGCTGTGAAAGGTGTGAATGATAGACGGGGGGTAAACGGGTGTCCCAAAATCACTGTCTTTTTCCCAACAGCTCCAAGCATAATTCTCTCACTGCAGGGACCAAATGATCCTAAGAATCCTGCACACTACCCTGGACAACCTGTTTCGGTAGATCTCCCTACCGTAGGAGAAGTACCACTAGTGCTAAAACGCCCTCTGAATAAATATGCATGGCTAGCCTCTGATGCCCTAGGGAGAGAGCATCGGATACATACACGCTGCATCATTCCATCATTCTAATTTTCTGCCTTTTGGTGGCAGACTCTGTTGTGTTCACTTTTCACAGAAGAACTCCGAGGGACATGAAGAAGAGCACATAAACCATGATAAGACTAGTGATACTTTTCTGCATCCTACCACAACACCAGGGCCAAAAACCAGCTGAGTGGCCATGGTCTGAAGCTACCATTAGGTACACTAGTGCTCTAGGATCCTATCCCAGAGATGGTTGCCCGAACCTAGCCACTGTAGCACTGCACGACTCTGAGGTATACCGTCCAAGTGAATGGGGATGGGACTTGAAGGACTGGACTAGAATCCTAAAAGGAACAAGAGGGGAAAAAATTAAGGTAGGATGCAGAAAAGTAGAAGGATCTCTTTACCAGAAAGCTTCCACCATTGCAATCGCTGGAAATGTTCTAAAACCAGATGGGAAAAGTGATTTGCACCCCAACATTACGGCCAAACTCTGCCCTACAACGGAGTGGGTGTGTGACAAACAAACCCCCTTCATCCTGTGTGGTTGTCAGAAGAATGTCGGTAACTACACCTTAGGCCCCAGTACCAACAATGTGGAAATCACAAAGCTTCGCAGAAACAAACTAACTGACTGCTGGTATAACTTTCCTCTAACCAAACCAACCTATGCAACATGCAATTGGCAAAATAACCCGGCAGATCAGCCAAGTCTGACAGGTTTAACTTATAAATTCAAAATAAACGCCGCAGCAAAGCCCATACTGAATGCAGTAATCACATACCACGGTATAAGTACCCCCCTCGTGTTAGATGACAAGAATAAAGTTTTTCCACCCTTTATGGTAACCCGAGGTGACGATGTTACAATACGATGTGGATTAATTGCTGAATGTTTTACCGAACCTGTACACAGTTATAGCATTGGACCTCATGGCCGTGTTTTGTTTGGTGAAATTCAAAATCAAGATTGTTGGCTAAACCTTAATTGCTGTACAATTTCCCCATAAAGTCACGTGTGGTAAAAACAATACAAAATACTGGGGGGAACTCAAAGTCGATGTTGCAATACCTACCACCCAACCACCGGTCATGCTAAGCCCGAGAATTTTTGAAATTGGACCACGTATAACCACAAAAACAGGCCAACAACAACTATTGCTCAATCCGGCATGCTCCCTTAAACAAGTCAAGTTGCTGATGCAAAACAATGTCTCAGAAATTCAGCCAGCTTGTTCACCTTTTCTGCAGACTTCCTTCAAGGGGCAGACAACCGGGTTGCAAAAGCGGAACCCTTCTAAGAAACGGACGCAAAGAGACATAACCGGCCTTGTGGGAACAGGATTGGGAATCTTAAATAGTATTGATTCAGAAGTGCTAATGAATAAATTGGCTGCCACAACTACAGATTTGACTAAAATACAACAACCCATCAGCGGTTGTTATCAAACATATTACCAAATTGAGAAAAGGTAAATGTGAATGACCACAAATTGATAATTGGCATGCTCCGTGCTACGCAAAACAACATCTCTTTGGCTCTCAGCTGCGTCCAGGCTCAATTGTGGATGCAGTCCGTTGCTGCCTCAATTGTAAGAGAAGGCAAAGAAGGCACTTTTCCTACTGAAATTCGGAAAATAATCTGGGACGGTGCCACTGATTTTGAAAGAGAATTCCAATCCTGGTGGAATTTAGTGAATTTTACCTACAATCCCATCACAAACACAGCCACAGCCTTTGTACTAACCATACGTAATGCTTCAGTGCATTGGATAGTCCCTATCATTGCATTAGGGCTGAACCATGATGCAGCTATTCTCTACCCTTTCCAGCACAGAGAATGGGCCCGTCAAACTGGGAAGAAGTGGCAAACTGTTAATTTGGAAACTTGTATTGTCCGAGAACAACAAGGGTTTATCTGTGAAAGCAGTGCAATTAGACCTCAAGACATTTGTTTGGACACAGAACAAAATATCTGTCCTTTTGAAATTCATCCTAACAAGATTCCTGAAACACTGCTTGTGTATATAGGCAATGGATGTGCATGCTTAAGAACTGCATGTGATAAGGTATTTCTAGAAAATTTAGTTGTAGATACTAAAACTCATTCAAATTCTTGTGTTTGTAACTTGACTAAAAGCACAGGATGTGATTTCTCTTATTTAGCCCCACTTACTTCTTATTGTATTTTACAGTCCAGTTACACAGTGATCCACCAATTATTGCCTACCCCCACTGGGATGAACCTTACTTAGGTAAAGCACTTGTTGCTTCACCAGGATTTCATTGGAATTTTGGAAAAGATCAAGAAAAACAGACAGAAAACCTTGGTAACTGTTCATCACAATGGGAAAGAAACACATTGTTTTCTAGACAGAGGAAAGAAAGATGCTGGACACAGCTGGTGGGATACTCCTTTTGGGTGCTCACCTACTGCTACAGGTGTCCTGAACAAATTGTGTCATCCCATCCTTGTTCTCTTGATTTTAGTTTTGATTTGGTTTGTTTTATCAGCAATCTTACACATCATGAATTGCAGAATGATGAAACGGTTGACATCTGTAATAGATGTGCACAATTTGGACACTATCCCATCCACTGTGGACACCCCTAAGGTTATTGACACAAGATGAACTACATGAGTATTAAAATAAGATAAGACATGATTAAAAATTACAGGTGTATTTTGATTAAAAATTACTTATTCCTTCTTTTTCCTTTTCTTTCTCTTTTCTTATTTTCTCTACCCTTTTCTGGGATATGCTACCAACATTAACGAGTCCTGAAGACTTCGCAACAACACTACGAAATCGTGCTGATGGAGCTCTCCTGATGACAATCGTGAGTCATGGGGTGGTGTAAGAGACGGTCTGAAGATCCCTCATCTGCCTCACGATCATCGCCGAGGACAGAGGCTAAACACAGGAGTTCCGACCTGCCTAAGGTGGGATGTCTGCCAACTGTTGCCTGCAGGTGTGCCCGCTGGGAACTGGTACGCATTCCTGAGGAAATTTGTGCAGGTCACAGTGGACTGCGCCGTTCTTGCTGCCCAGGCGGGAAGGACTGCGCTGAAGCGGAAAGGAATGACCTGTCCTCTACACCTGTCCTGTACCTGTTTCCCAAAGCAACGAGCCTCATAACAACGGCTGTAGATTTGCCCCACCTCTTGGGGAAAAGGGCGAGATGTGGGGATACAGCTAGAAAGCAGAAGCGAGAGCACTGCTAAACTCATGCCAGAAGTAGACGCGCTAACGCTGCTAGGCCGCAAACCATAGCAGGCAGTATAGTTAGCATAGGAGAAAGGCATGCTTGGTATGTACCTGGGATAGTTAGGGCTAGCTTTTAGTTCTGCAATGTTATTACGAAACACAGATATGGTCTTGGCCAGTTGGCCCTCGTTTCAAAAAAGGCCTATAAAGGGACTTTCTGAAATAACTGAGATGAGATCTCCCCACGGAAAGAAGACAAATCTATTGGCAGCAGAGCACGAGGACTTCGTCTCATCCGTTGGTAGCCATTGCCCCCCCTTTCTTCCTCTCTACTCTTTTACTTTGTTTTTCTTTCTCTCTCTCTCTCTTTCTCTCCTCTATCGCATTACCGTGTTGTGGGTACTTAACAAAGGTGCACTGTTTTGATTAAAACTGAAATCCCTTGTGTCCTTTTGCACTCGGAGATCTGTAAACAAACCATCACGACCCTTACTTGTATTAACGGATCGTGACACATGTCCAAAAGAAAAAATCACTGGAACAAAAAGAGCAAACTGATCCAAGGTGAACTGATCCACGGTGAAAAACAGAAGCCTACGAAAATCTGGGGGGGAAAAAAAAAGGCAACTCACGTGCCCGATTCACAGATGCAACTCCTGCAAAACTTTTGAAGGCAGTCTCACTCCCTCTGCTGAACAATCAACTGGAGGAAATCCCACTCCAAATCTGTGGGAAACAACAAAAGTGGTGCAACAAGCACTTCATAGAATAAAAACTAAAACTCCACCTGAATAAATTAATGCAATTAACATTGCATTAATTTCACCTGGCTTTTTTTTTTTTTTTTTTTTTTTTGAGGAAATCTGTTTCTTTTCTCTTTTCTAAGAATGTCAAACATCCCTGCATTGACGATAAAGAAAGCAGTTTGAGGGCAGAGAAAGTGCAAGCAGCAGAATCACATCTAAATGTGATAACCATTTACTCACGTGGACGCTGTCCCTTTGTGTTAGCCCCAAGGAGTTGTACTTCTTTTTAATAATCGGTCTAGTGGGCCAAATTTTCACTTTTTAAGAACCTACCAACACATGGGATGGAGCTGCATGAAAACCAATGAAATGTAAAGTGTCACCATAATTGCTTGCATTGTCAGTTTGTTAACGTTTGTCATTTAAGAATTTATACATATTTGAAATCATACAAATATGTTCTAACCTTCCCAGTTCTGCCTCAGAAGACTTCAAAATTATTATCATTCAGCTAATTTTTTAAATTTACTATTTAGTGAATTAAAGAATCTTGACAAAACACAAGCAAATGCTAGAGAAGAAATGATTAAATCCCCCTTCCAGGGGACCCCAGGCGCTGACGGCTGCCACCGGCGTGCGCCAGGTCGGGACCGGCAGGCAGGGCTGCACCCCGCGTCTGCCACAACACCTGCAGCTTCTGCAGCCTGAAACACAGCTGGCTCAGGGGTTTCAATCAAGAGCCAAAAGATCTTGCTGGTCAATTTGGGGCAGAGAAAGGTCATCACTTCTAGCATGGCATAAGCCTGCCACTACATTTCTGTCAAGGACAATCACCTTGTTGCAGTGAAACTCCTGGGTAAAATACTGAAGCGCTTTCAGATTCATATTATCCGACATTTCGGTGACCTTCTTTTATACCTGCATTGCTTCATACTGCTGGTTGTGGGCACAAGTTCTTTGTACACTATCCTGGAAATTAAAAAGATCAGAAACAACACCCACCCCTCCCCCACCACCACCCCTTCCCCAGCCACAACCCTAACAAAACCAACCTCCAGAATGTTCAGGAGTTCAAATGAGAACAAGCATAGATGGGGCATAAAAAGATGGATCCTCCTTAGACATTTGTGCATGCAGTGCCCTGCAATCCACTAAGTTCTACTTCTCGTACACCAAATACCTGTCTTCGGAACTCCTTGTTCTCCATTCAAACCCTTCTGGGAGGGTAATCGAGGAGATACTCTTACATATTTTTAGCACATCTTGCACTAGGCAATTAAATCCAGTGCGCAGCATTACCTGACGAACTGAGGCGGTGACAAGGTCAATTAAGACCTGTTCATATCTTCATTTGGAGCTCTTCCAACTGCTTGAAAAGTGAAGCCTTGGACATTGAAGGTTCCGACTAAGGAAAATCCAAAACGTGGACAGCATCTCCCTTCTGCTGGAAGCCTTCAAGTTCACCACTGCAGTCTGCAGCCTACACAGATCATCTGAGGATTGTAAAAGTTCTCCAAGGAAGAACAAGAACAAGGCTAATGCATGCACACAAACGCTGATCAAAAGCACTTGATGCTCTTGGACAAAAAGATGTAACCTTCACTTTTGGAAAGACAAGGTGACTATGGCTGTCTCCACAGTACTCGTAGGAAAAAATCCCTGAAGTTTTGTAAAACCTCTTTTCAGGGCTTTGTTAACTTCATTTTTGTTAAGAATTGGGGAACACAGAGAGACCTGTCACTTTTTTTGCAGAATGCCATAGAAACTGCTACACTCACTTCAACAACAGTCCACGTAACCTTCTCTGCAAATACTGACCATATGCAGTTCTGGTTGATACAAACCCCCATTACCTAAGAAAAGGAACAACTCGGCAAGCACTTTGCAAAGATGAACAACTTAGCACGATTGCGGCTGATGACATGCCCTGACTTTTTTACCTTCAGCTGTGGGTGCCGTACCTTCCTACCCTCGCACATGCCACTCCAAGCTGCTTGCGTGGAGCTCTCGCACCACCTATGCCAGCAACTGTGCCAAGCCGCCACCCTTCTTCAGCACCATCGCACCTACCACAAGGTAGCTGAATCAGAGGGAAAAGGAGGTCGCCAATGGAGGGAAGTTGTTCCCCCTGACAGCTAAGCTCCGACTCCGGGGTCCCTTATGTCCTTCCCAGGATAGGCAGGAAAACGCCTCGGCGGAGCGCAGCGCTGGGCGGGAGCGGCCGGCAGAGCACCGAGCGCGCTCCCCACTCCCTCCCGCCCGCGCCGCTGCGGAGACCCCGGCTTCGCCGGAATCGGCCACGTGCTGCACGGAGGGCAGCGCGGCAAAGGCGGTCGCCCCTCGTTAGCCTAGGAAGGCCGGCCTCGGATCCCCGCTCTCTCCACCGGCACGGGCAGTGCCAGCAGACTGTCGCTGCGGCCGCCGCTGGCCGAAAGCCTCGCCGCGCACCGCCCGGCCGGCCCCGCCGCTCCGCGGGGTCACACGGCACCTGCCGTGGGCGGCAGCCGAGCGACAGCAAGCAGAAGCGCTCACCGCCGCGCCACTCGCCGCCCCGCCCGGGCGCTCCTCTCCTCGCGCTACCACGATGGCGCCGGCCCGCCCCGCCTTCCCCGTCGCCTGCGGCGCAACGCGGGTGCTCCGAGCCACGCAGCACGCGTGCGGCCGGGCCCTGCCGAGCCGCAGGCGGAGCCGGGGCACGGCCCGGGCGGGAGAGCTTCCGGCGAGGCTGGGCGGGCGGCGAGCGCGGCCGAGCGTGAACGCGCCAGGCGGGGTCGGCCGGCGGCGCGATGGGGAGCTAGATGGAGGCGGCAGCACCGCGCGGCATAAAAGAGCTGATCGTCCCGCAGCCGCCCGCTCCGCAGCCCCTCGGCTGCTGTCGAGAAGGGCCCCGGCCCTGGCCGCGCCGGTGGCGAGGTGGCTCCGCAGACCTCAGGCAGCCCTGGCGGGGCAGGGGAGCACTGCGAGCAGCCCCGGCGCCGCGCAGCCGTCTGTAACGCGCGGTGAGAGCCGCCGGGAACTATTTTGCACCTCCCGGGGGGCTGGGGAAGAGCACGGAGACCACGCAGCAGGTCGCTGCCGTTAGGGAAAATTAATCCACCATGCCTGAGGTTGATGTCCGAAAAGGAGACAGAGGAGTCCTGCAACATTCTTCGACTACAGGGAGAGTCCATGGGGCTTTTCCCATGGGGTCTGTCAAACGGTTGCGGGATGCAGCCCCCTTTTGATGTCAAGTTCCCAGCCACAGCACCCTCTTCCTTTTCCCCACTGGCTGAGGTATTCGGGAGATACAGACTTCCGGAACTGCCTACTCTATGCCCTCCTCTAATATGCACCCCCCTTTTGGCATCGAAAAGGAAGAAAAAAAACCATTTCTAATGCTATTAAGTCTTTGTTGCCTTGCTCTAGGTTCAGGAATTTAACACGGCCTTGATTAATCAACAGTCTCTGATGATTAGTAACAGTTCTAGAGAACTAATACTTTCTTCTGTTACTTCACTCCGCATAAGTTCCTAGCCTTGTCTACAGGCCAATTCACACGGTCTGTTTGTAAAGACTCATCCATCTCATTCCTTTTAATCCCTCCTCTTTTTATTTGATCTGTATTTGTCTTTACAAACCTTAATTACCATTGATTTAATTTTTTCTTCTTGAGTCTTCTGGGCTTTTGCTATTATTTGCAGTGACATCCTTTTCTGTCCTTTTGTAGTCATTTCTGGATCAGGTAGGCATGGCTGCTAGCAGCATCCCCTTGACCACCTGCTGAAAGAGCTGCACCCAGCATGGTGTCACGCATGGTCAAAAGATTAGAGTTGCTATAGCATAGAAGAGGAGAAATGGTATTCATTTAGCCCAGAGCTGGCCAGTTAACCATGAAAACATGTCCCATTACCATCTTTTCAACACTTGGACAGGTCCATGAGCTGAGGTTATTTCCTCTGTTATTTGACCACTTTTCCGCTGTCATCTGCTTGCAAACAGCAGCTCGAGTCATTTAATTTCCCACAAACTCCTCCTTCTTCTGCTAACAGATAATCTAATACCATCCAATGTTGAAAATGCCACTTTCGTCATTGAAGTGGGTTGCTCAGCAAGACGGTCAAGAGCTGTGGCTGGCTGGTTGGTAATTATTTCTGAGACAGCTTGTACCCTAATTATCTCATTCAAATGATAAATGGGTTCCCAGGCATCTGGGATTAATTCCTTATGTTTCCAAGTGGCTGGTCCATCATGTTGCGTAACTTCTTCTGGTGGCCATTCATCTTTTCCCCGTTTTGGGGTGCTCCCTGCAGCCAAGGCTGCATCAGCTGACTGCTTTTCTCGAATTAAATCATCACAGATTTGGATTCCTAAGCGATTTCCCTGAATTTGTAGTAGCAAAAAGAACAACGGTCTAATATACCCCAGGGATATACCATATCCCTGACCAGTTTGGAGGTAACCTGAGCTAAGCATGTTGCCCACAAATCCAATCATGTCCTTTCAAAGCCCGTGTTCCATTAGCAAAGGGGCCTTCCTACCCTTGGTCATCAATTGGTAGGTCAAAATACTGCGGGTTTCCCTGGCCTAACGGTCCTCCAACAATAGCTGCCCCACCATAAGGGTCACAGCATTTGCATTTCCAAGCTCCCACACAGGGTTCCCATCTACATTTACGTCTGCAAGTTGCTTGCTTGGATTTGGAGCAGAACTCACTAAAAGGCTTTGAGTTCCAATCCGCTGTTGCCATTCCCACTGCTAATCACAAACAACATGTCTTCTACTTGTGGGATTTTTGTGGGGACAGCTTAAAAATAGGTGGTCAAAAAAACCCCTTGTCCCTCCCCATTGCTTTACAGGCTTCCAAATGTTTTTGGTAAGAACACCTTACGCAGCTACCATTAGTGAGCTGAACAGCTATTTGATTGCAGTTGTCTTGATATTTGGAACAATTGTAAGGAGGGCAATTGTGGGTCCAAACCCAATTGTTTAAAGCCAGAGGGAAAGTCAATTGACAAACGCCTTTTCCTACATAGACCCGCCCTGTCCTGTTTAGGCAATAAGTGCCTGTTGGAGAAGAATGAAGTGGCCATGGACTTCCTTCTTTGGCCCCAAATCCCATCCTATTGTGGCCCTCACATTGACCCACCATTTAGGTTCAGCTGGGCTAGCCAACCATGGCCACTCTTCAGATCCTCCTGGCCTTCCACAGAGCCAGCAATTGCTAAGGTGAAAAACTTTTGCTACTTCTTCTGCTAAGGCTGCAAATTGATTCTCCCACTCCTGGCCTAAACTTAGCTGACCATATAAAAGTAGAGTTATTCAGGAAAATGTTTTAATAGTGTGATCTAATTAGCTAGTCTAATTTTCCCGTTGTCTTCTGCACCATCTGTGGCAATTGAAGACACAGAAACTACTTAACGTGAAACAAAGGCTGCAAGTATTAGCGCCCCAGTGAGTGGAGATTCTAGAGGAGGGATACCCATAGAGACTATTTCAGCAGGTGGTCTGTGGGTAGGCACACAGGGCTTCCTCTGATGTCGAAGCACTGGCCCACTCCTGCAGAGTGTCACAGCCTCCCGGCCTTCTCCTCCAGCTGAGATGTGCAAATCTCTGAGGCTTCAGAGACCTTGACCCGAGAGTGACGGGTCCACCTGTGTCCAGCTGTCTTCATGGCTGTTTCTGTCGTCAGTGACACTTGGAATGGGCCACGCCATTTCAGAACCACTGGCGCTTCTTTCTGCTCCTTAACTAGGACTCAATCTCCTGGTTGGATGTTACAAGCAGCAAAGTCCAAAGGTGGGGCTTGTGCCAGCTGAGCTTCCTGTTGAAGGGGTTTTACAAGAAGCAGTATCCTGGCCACAGATGGTTTTAAATATACATCACTTACCTCTACTCCCCCACTAGGTTGAGACTTAGCCGGGTAATTCATAACAACGACGGAAAGGGGGAGAACGGAATCCCTCTTCTGGCTCGGGCTCTCATTCTCGCCAAAGCCAATGTCCAAAGCCCTAGCCATGGCATCTTGGTTTCTATTACCAGCTTCAAAAGGTGTTTATTTCTCTATTCATTGTTTTCTACCCGAGCCGAGCTCTGGGGGTGCCAGGGCCTATGGAGGTTCCATTGTGTTCCTAAAGAAGCCAAAACCCCTTGAAGGATCTTTCCTGTCAAATGAGTTCCCCTATCTGAGTCTATTGCTTCTACAATGCTGTATCTTGGAAAGATTTGTTCCAAAAATGCCTTAATACCTGATGCTGTCGTTGCTGAAGCAGTTGGAAATGCTTCTGGCCACCTTGCTAGCTGACATACCATTACCAGAAGAGATGAAGCCTTCCCACTTGGGGCATCTCAGGAAAATCCACCTGGCATCTTTGGAAGGGACCTGCAGCCCAAGGCCTCCCTCCCCTGGCAAGTTCCTTTGTAACTTGGCTGTTTGCTTTAGCACAGATCAAGCAACCTTCAACAGCTCGTTCTGCCAGTCTAAAAAGACCCCCAGCAACATCCAGCATGAGGAAGGCTTCTGCCAATCCTCAGGAGGTGCAAGGACTCTCTTCACGGAGTGCTTTTACTATTGGTAGGGCCAAAGCTTCTGGTATCTCTTGTTTGCCATCCCTTGTAAACCAATTATTGCCCTTTTTCTCTGCCACACGGCTTTTAACTGTATCTCAAACTCCTCTGGGAGAAAAGACAGCTTCCCGGCCAGTGATGGAGTCACTGCGAGCAAAGGGGGCATCTTGGAGAGTTCTGGCAGAAGTGTTGCTTTCTGACTTTCTTCATCCACCAAAAAGGAGACAGAGGAGGCCTGTAACATTCTTCAACTACAGGGAGAGGCCATGGGGCTTTTGCCATGGAGTCTCTCAACTGATTGCGGGACGCAGCCCCCTTTTGATGCGAAGTTCCTGGCAACAGCACCCTCGGAGGTACTCGGGAATTACAGACTTCCGGAACTGCCTACTCTAGGCTCCCCTCTAATATGCACCCCCCTCTTGGTATGGAAAAGGAAGAAAACGAAACTATTCCTAATGCTATTAAGTCTTTGCTGCCTTGCTCTAGGTTCAGGAATTTAACACAGCCTTGGCTGAGCAACAGTCTCTGTCGATTAGTAACAGTTTCTAGAACTAAGACTTTCTTCTGTTACGCCCCTACCAGTAAATTCCTAGCCTTGTCTAAGGACGGATTCACACGGTCTCTTTGTAAAGACACATCTATGTTACTTCTTTCACTCCCACACCTTCTTGGCAGTGGGATGGCTCCCCCCGGCACAGCACCTGGCACAAAACCCCCCTATGCGCACACGCACACCTGCACTTACCCTGCACTCCGCTGCACACACACACACACACCTCCCGCACACTAACACCCCCTTCCACATCCCTGCCATGCTACTTGCAGTGGCCCCGCCCCTGCCATCCCGGCCGGCTGGCAGCACTTACTCCTCACATGCCTTGCGTTTCCTTGCTGCCCCCTCTGTAGCCTTCCCTCAACCTGCCTTTTCTCCCCTGCCTTGCATTGACTTGCTCACCCATCCCCCACCTGACTTCCTTTCACATTCGTCTAGCTCTGGCCTCACCTTTCCTTTTCCTTCTAGGACCCTCATTGCCTTGCCTCGCCTCGCCTCGCCAAGCCACCACTTGCCTTGCCCTGCCCTTGAAGCCCTCCCTTGCCTTGCATGACCTTGCTCACCCCTCCCCCACCTGGAATTCAAGACCCCTTTTCAATGACATTTCATGGCCTTTCCCTGCCCTTTCTGCTCCTCCTGGGAATTTCAAAGCTCTCAAGCATCTCCCGTGTTTCAGGATCACAGGAGAGGAAGACCAGGGGAGGACGCGTGTTGCCACACTCATCTCTATGGGCAGCCTTGGTCTGGGAGCAATCCTTGCATGTCTTGAATCTTGCAAGGGCAATTCACATTTTGCCCTTGAGCTCGGGGACCAGAATGAGAGTTCTTTTGCCTACAAAGGAAAGCAGGTAGCTCAAGTCTTTGAGGTGCAGAGGAGACATGACCCACGCGGGATCAAGGCCACACAAAGCACTTGGTCCTGGCTACTTTTGTGTACCAGCAGTCCTTGAATGTACTTCTCACCTGCCTTGCCTGGCCTTGCCTTGGCAACACAACAGTTTCCTTGCCGTGCCCTGCTAGCCCTCTGGAGCCCTCTGGAGCCTTGCATTCCTTTGCATGGCCATGCCCCGCCCTTGACCTGCCTACCGCTTTCCTCCAAGGCCTTGACTTGCCAAGCCCTTCCTGTTTCTGCCTGGCCTTCCCATCAGTGGACTTCCCTTCCTACGGCCAGCCTTGCCTCTAACGTCTGGGCCTTCTCTTGCCTACCACTCCATTTGCTTTCCCCTCACTGCTCTGGCCTTGCTTACCTCTCCCTTGACTTGCCCACAATTGCCTGCACTTGCTTTGCAGCGCCTTGCCTGCATGGAAGGCGAGGGCAAGAGTGGTAGGCAGGGCAAAGCAAAGCCAGCAAGTTGTAGGTAGTGCAAGGCAAGGCAGCAGAGGCAAAGGAAGCAGAGCAAGGGTAGCTTAAGAAGAACTAGACAAGGTACTGAAGGCAAGGCAAGGCCAAGAGACTCGGAGTGCCTTTCCTTGCCAAGGCAAGGACATAGTGCCAGTGTTGCTGGAGCAGATGTTAAGGTAGCACGGGGAGGAATAGAAAGTGCTGAGAACAGCGTGTGTGCTGCTAGTTTGAGGGGTGCAGTTGAAGTTGCAGGCAGCAAGATCTTCCTCAGCCCACACTGTTTTGAGCTCTGTTTTTGCCAGATGGTTTCAAGTTGGTGGGCAGAATCTGCGAGAGGGCAAAGATTGGTTTGGGCCAAAGAGGTTTGTCTGCCTCTTGGAGTGCGGTATAAAGAAGAGTCCGCTCTTGGAAGGGGAAGATGAGGGAAATCTTTTTGTCCTGAGGTGCTGTTGATTTGAGTGCAGGGACGTTTGCAACTTGCCTCTGCCCTTGGGGTGGTTTCGAGCAGCGCCAGGTGCTTGGCCTTCTTTTGCAAGTCGTCAGCGCCATCGTGTGCTTGTTTCGAGGAGCGCTGACAGTGCCGGGGAAAAAGCCAAGCGCTTCGCTGGCGCCGCCCCAAGTCGTGTGCGAGCAGTCGGTGGAAGAGCTCCGCTGTGCATCCTGCCTCTTGGAGACACAAAAGAATGTGATCCTGCGCGTAGCGGGGAAGCAAGAGGAATCTTTTCATTGTTGGCTGTGCAGTTACTAAGCGGCAAAAGTCAAGGCAGCTGCAGCACGGCCTCTTTCTTTCAGAACCTTTTCTGTGCCATCATGAACATGCTCAACATGCAACTCGCACCCACTGAACTGCATCAAAGGTCCTGGAGAGACGCACTTTCCTTCAAGCTCTAGGTACCATCCTACCCTCCACCTCTCGCCGATCCCAAAGCCCTTCCGAACATCCAGCAGCTGCACGCAGAGAACAAGTGCTAGAAGAAGGCGTTGGCCTTCAGAGTCCCTCTAAAGTCTGTAAACTAAGCGAAACATTGCAGTGACCAGCACTTTCCTTCGCAACTATCTACAGAGCGTCATCACATTCTCTCAGAGTGGCTAAAGTCCACCCTTGCAGCACAGCAGCGTTTCTAGCCACAGTTCGGACTGAGAGATGGGCCAGGTGAGAAAGCATTTGTTGACTATCCCTCGTCTCTGGAAGACTTGCTACTCGCAGCGCAATCACGTGCACACACCTTCAGTGTGGCCAAGTTCAAGCAGCTAGAGCTCACAGAGACGGGAGAGGCAGGAGAGAAGCCGTTCCAAAAGTACCGTGTACTTAGGGCAGCATTCAAACTGTGCACAGCACTCTACAGCACTGTAGACCGTGGCTTCTCTGACAAGACGTGCCATCCCATTGTTGGCTCTCGCAGCTCGCTTGCTAGCTGCTCTCCTGAAGAAAAGAACTAGGAGGAAAAGACAATGCTGGGCTGCACCTTCCCCTTGCCTCACGTAAAGCCACTTCAACTCCCCGCTGCACTCTCTACTTCCCCTCTCCTTGGCATCGACCGCTGTGTTTTCTGCATCTCGGAGCCCAAAGGTAAGCGCCAGTGTTCCCAGGGATGCTTGGAAGAGGGAGAAGTAGTAGCACAAGTAGCTGCCGTTGAACTTCCTCCTTCTCAATGCTAACGTGAAGTCGGCAGGCAGGCGAGCGCCAGCCACGCTCCTTTCTCAGTTTGTAAGCTGCGGACACGAGCCCGGTGCTCCGGCGCCTTCGTTCGGCCTCTTTAGTAGCCATGTGGCGCTTTCATTCTGCCGGAGTCGAAGCGTCGTCTATTTGTGGCACAAAGAGCACGGTGCCGGCAGCCAAATGCTCCAGCCGACTGCTTCTGCCGACACACGCCTGGGCTATGCACTTTCCCTCTCGGCGACATACAGCAGCACATTCGCTCTAAATGTAAAGGGAAAGATTCTCGGCTACGTCTGGCACAGAGAACAGTTTTAGTTCAACGGGCTTACCCAGAGCATGCCCCCGGACGCGTGGAAACCTGTATTTGCACCACATTCCAGTGGCAGTCCTCTTTCCTTTACAGGCTGCACAACGCCGGCAGATGGCCCGTGCGCTCTGCACCTGCCTTCTCACTTCCAAGTAGCACCGCGCACATTAGAGCCTTGCAGGGAGAGAAGACGCGGCTAGGCGTCTCGCCCAGAAGAACGTGGCAGGGCGAAAAGGTGTTCTTCTTTTGTCTTCCTCGTCGCCCAGAGTGTGCTGCTGTGTTGAAAGTCTTGGCCAGCGAAAAGCTACACCAGCAAGTGTTTCTCTCCTGATGCATTGCGCTGAGCGAGAGCTGAGGAAAATCCTTGCACAGCACACTGTGGATGCGTGCAGTACACACGCTGAAGAGCGGCAAAGCTCAAAGTCATCGCTGGGCTTCAGTTCTGTCCAGACAGCAGAAGGCGAAGAACGAAGCGGCTGGGCACCGGCTGCATGTACTCAGTGGAGCGAATTTCACATGTCCAGCCAAGAGCTGCTTCACAAGCAGATTCAGCTGAGAATGCTCTGGCTGCTTCACAAAGGAAGGTGCTGTGTTGCACTCCTGGACACTACCTGGTCAAAAGCAGGTTCTTACACCTTCAATGCTGCAGAGTCCATGCAGCTGGAGCACCCGCAGAAGGACTCGTCCAGCTAGAAGGCGTTCCTCAAGTACCCCCCTCTTCCAAGTAGCCTTGAAACTGAGCACAACACACTGCGGCTCGGCAGCTTCCTTCTCAGATAGACGTGCCGTCACACTATTCACTCTCGCAGCTCCGTTGCCCGCTTGCAGCAGCTGCTGCCAAAGAAAAAGGCTCCAGAAGGAAAAGCCACTGCTGGACTGCCCTTTCCCCTTGCCTCGCGTGAAGCACCAGAAACTGTCCGCTGCACTCTCTATTTCCTTTCTTCGTCGCATCTACCACTGTTATCTCTGCATCTCGAAGAATAAGCCCCGGCACAATTCTTTCCTGGGAAAGCTGGAAGACAAATAGGTAGCAGCACAAGTAGCTGCAAGTTGAACTTTAAGTTTCGAGCTGCTAACGTGAATCCGAAAACAAGCGAGTGGCAGGCACGCTTCCTCTTGCAGCCTGGGCGATGCACACAGCAGCTCCGTGCTCTGCCTTCATTCTTACGCCCTTCGTAGCAGGTCGCGCTTTCGTTTTGCTGGAGACGACCCGTCGTCTACTTCTCGCCCAGAGAGCACGGTGCCGGCAGCCAAATGCTGCAGGCTGCTGCTTCTGCCGAAACACACCTTGGCTATGCAATTTCTCTCTAGCGCTGAAGTAGCACCACATTCTCTTTGCTTTGTAGCCAGCAGCTTTACGGAAAGCTTCTCGGCTACGTCTGGCACAGAGAACAGCTTTATTTTAACCGGCTTAGCCGGAGCTTGTCCCCAACGCGTGGGAACTTGTATTTGCGCCACATTCCAGGGGTAGTCTTCTTTCCTTTACAGGCTGCACAACGCCGGCAGATGGCAGTGCTTCTCTGCACCTGCCTTCTCACTTCCAAGTAGCACCGCGCACATTAGAGCCTTGCAGGGAGAGAAGACGCGGCTAGGCGTCTCGCCCAGAAGAACGTGGCAGGGCGAAAAGGTGTTCTTCTTTTGTCTTCCTCGTCGCCCAGAGTGTGCTGCTGTGTTGAAAGTCTTGGCCAGCGAAAAGCTACACCAGCAAGTGTTTCTCTCCTGATGCATTGCGCTGAGCGAGAGCTGAGGAAAATCCTTGCACAGCACACTGTGGATGCGTGCAGTACACACGCTGAAGAGCGGCAAAGCTCAAAGTCATCGCTGGGCTTCAGTTCTGTCCAGACAGCAGAAGGCGAAGAACGAAGCGGCTGGGCACCGGCTGCATGTACTCAGTGGAGCGAATTTCACATGTCCAGCCAAGAGCTGCTTCACAAGCAGATTCAGCTGAGAATGCTCTGGCTGCTTCACAAAGGAAGGTGCTGTGTTGCACTCCTGGACACTACCTGGTCAAAAGCAGGTTCTTACACCTTCAATGCTGCAGAGTCCATGCAGCTGGAGCACCCGCAGAAGGACTCGTCCAGCTAGAAGGCGTTCCTCAAGTACCCCCCTCTTCCAAGTAGCCTTGAAACTGAGCACAACACACTGCGGCTCGGCAGCTTCCTTCTCAGATAGACGTGCCGTCACACTATTCACTCTCGCAGCTCCGTTGCCCGCTTGCAGCAGCTGCTGCCAAAGAAAAAGGCTCCAGAAGGAAAAGCCACTGCTGGACTGCCCTTTCCCCTTGCCTCGCGTGAAGCACCAGAAACTGTCCGCTGCACTCTCTATTTCCTTTCTTCGTCGCATCTACCACTGTTATCTCTGCATCTCGAAGAATAAGCCCCGGCACAATTCTTTCCTGGGAAAGCTGGAAGACAAATAGGTAGCAGCACAAGTAGCTGCAAGTTGAACTTTAAGTTTCGAGCTGCTAACGTGAATCCGAAAACAAGCGAGTGGCAGGCACGCTTCCTCTTGCAGCCTGGGCGATGCACACAGCAGCTCCGTGCTCTGCCTTCATTCTTACGCCCTTCGTAGCAGGTCGCGCTTTCGTTTTGCTGGAGACGACCCGTCGTCTACTTCTCGCCCAGAGAGCACGGTGCCGGCAGCCAAATGCTGCAGGCTGCTGCTTCTGCCGAAACACACCTTGGCTATGCAATTTCTCTCTAGCGCTGAAGTAGCACCACATTCTCTTTGCTTTGTAGCCAGCAGCTTTACGGAAAGCTTCTCGGCTACGTCTGGCACAGAGAACAGCTTTATTTTAACCGGCTTAGCCGGAGCTTGTCCCCAACGCGTGGGAACTTGTATTTGCGCCACATTCCAGGGGTAGTCTTCTTTCCTTTACAGGCTGCACAACGCCGGCAGATGGCAGTGCTTCTCTGCACCTGCCTTCTCACTTCCAAGTAGCACCGCGCACATTAGAGCCTTGCAGGGAGAGAAGACGCGGCTAGGCGTCTCGCCCAGAAGAACGTGGCAGGGCGAAAAGGTGTTCTTCTTTTGTCTTCCTCGTCGCCCAGAGTGTGCTGCTGTGTTGAAAGTCTTGGCCAGCGAAAAGCTACACCAGCAAGTGTTTCTCTCCTGATGCATTGCGCTGAGCGAGAGCTGAGGAAAATCCTTGCACAGCACACTGTGGATGCGTGCAGTACACACGCTGAAGAGCGGCAAAGCTCAAAGTCATCGCTGGGCTTCAGTTCTGTCCAGACAGCAGAAGGCGAAGAACGAAGCGGCTGGGCACCGGCTGCATGTACTCAGTGGAGCGAATTTCACATGTCCAGCCAAGAGCTGCTTCACAAGCAGATTCAGCTGAGAATGCTCTGGCTGCTTCACAAAGGAAGGTGCTGTGTTGCACTCCTGGACACTACCTGGTCAAAAGCAGGTTCTTACACCTTCAATGCTGCAGAGTCCATGCAGCTGGAGCACCCGCAGAAGGACTCGTCCAGCTAGAAGGCGTTCCTCAAGTACCCCCCTCTTCCAAGTAGCCTTGAAACTGAGCACAACACACTGCGGCTCGGCAGCTTCCTTCTCAGATAGACGTGCCGTCACACTATTCACTCTCGCAGCTCCGTTGCCCGCTTGCAGCAGCTGCTGCCAAAGAAAAAGGCTCCAGAAGGAAAAGCCACTGCTGGACTGCCCTTTCCCCTTGCCTCGCGTGAAGCACCAGAAACTGTCCGCTGCACTCTCTATTTCCTTTCTTCGTCGCATCTACCACTGTTATCTCTGCATCTCGAAGAATAAGCCCCGGCACAATTCTTTCCTGGGAAAGCTGGAAGACAAATAGGTAGCAGCACAAGTAGCTGCAAGTTGAACTTTAAGTTTCGAGCTGCTAACGTGAATCCGAAAACAAGCGAGTGGCAGGCACGCTTCCTCTTGCAGCCTGGGCGATGCACACAGCAGCTCCGTGCTCTGCCTTCATTCTTACGCCCTTCGTAGCAGGTCGCGCTTTCGTTTTGCTGGAGACGACCCGTCGTCTACTTCTCGCCCAGAGAGCACGGTGCCGGCAGCCAAATGCTGCAGGCTGCTGCTTCTGCCGAAACACACCTTGGCTATGCAATTTCTCTCTAGCGCTGAAGTAGCACCACATTCTCTTTGCTTTGTAGCCAGCAGCTTTACGGAAAGCTTCTCGGCTACGTCTGGCACAGAGAACAGCTTTATTTTAACCGGCTTAGCCGGAGCTTGTCCCCAACGCGTGGGAACTTGTATTTGCGCCACATTCCAGGGGTAGTCTTCTTTCCTTTACAGGCTGCACAACGCCGGCAGATGGCAGTGCTTCTCTGCACCTGCCTTCTCACTTCCAAGTAGCACCGCGCACATAAGAGCCTTGCAGCGAGAGAAGACGCTGCTAGGCGTCTCGCCCAGAAGAACGTGGCAGGGCGAAAAGGTGTTCTTCTTTTGTCTTCCTCGTCGCCCAGAGTGTGCTGCTGTGTTGAAAGTCTTGGCCAGCGAAAAGCTACACCAGCAAGTGTTTCTCTCCTGATGCATTGCGCTGAGCGAGAGCTGAGGAAAATCCTTGCACAGCACACTGTGGATGCGTGCAGTACACACGCTGAAGAGCGGCACGGCTAAAAGTCATCGCTGGGCTTCAGTTCTGTCCAGACAGCAGAAGGCGAAGAACGAAGCAGCTGGGCACCGGCTGCATGTACTCAGTGGAGCGAATTTCACATGTCCAGCCAAGAGCTGCTTCACAAGCAGATTCAGCTGAGAATGCTCTGGCTGCTTCACAAAGGAAGGCGCAGCTGTTGCACTCCTGGACACTACCTGGCCAGTAGCAGTTTCTTACACCTTCAATGCTACAGAGTCCATGCAGCTGGAGCACCCCCAGAAGGACGCGTCCAGCTAGAAGGCGTTCCTCAAGTACCCCCCTCTTCCAAGTAGCCTTGAAACTGAGCACAACACACTGCGGCTCGGCAGCTTTCTTCTCTCACACTATTCACTCTCGCAGCTCCCTTGCCCACTTGCAGCAGCTGCTCCCAAAGAAAAAGGCTCCAGAAGTAAAAGCCACTGCTGGACTGCCCTTTCCCCTTGCCTCACGTGAAGCACCTGAAACTGTCCGCTGCACTCTCCTTTCTCCGCCGTATGGCGAAGCATAAACCTAACCGCAATTGTTTCCAGGGCAAAGCTGGAAGAGAAATAGGTAGCAGCACAAGTAGCTGCAAGTTGAACTTTAAGTTTCGAGCTGCTAACGTGAATCCGAAAACAAGCGAGTGGCAGCCACGCTTCCTCTTGCAGCCTGGGCGATGCACACAGCAGCTCCGTGCTCTGCCTTCATTCTTACGCCCTTCGTAGCAGGTCGCGCTTTCGTTTTGCTGGAGACGACCCGTCGTCTACTTCTCGCCCAGAGAGCACGGTGCCGGCAGCCAAATGCTGCAGGCTGCTGCTTCTGCCGAAACACGCTTGGGCTATGCAATTTCTCTCTAGCGCTGAAGTAGCACCACATTCTCTTTGCTTTGTAGCCAGCATCTTTACGGAAAGCTTCTCGGCTACGTCTGGCACAGAGAACAGCTTTATTTTAACCGGCTTAACCGGAGCTTGTCCCCAACGCGTGGGAACTTGTATTTGCACCACATTCCAGTGGCAGTCCTCTTTCCTTTACAGGCTGCACAGCGCCGGCAGATGGCAGCGCTTCTCTGCACCTGCCTTCTCACTTCCAAGTAGCACCGCGCACATAAGAGCCTTGCAGGGAGAGAAGACGCGGCTAGGCGTCTCGCCCAGAAGAACGTGGCAGGGCGAAAAGATATTCTTCCTTTCTCTTTCTTCTTGCCCGAATTGTGCTGCTGTGTTGAAAGTCTTGGCCAGCGAAAAGCTACTCCAGCAAGTGTTTCTCTCCTGATGCATTTCGCTGAGCGAGACCTACGCGGACAGTTTGGACCCTGTGGAACAGCAAGAAAATGACTGTACGTCGAGCTGAGGAAAATCCGTGCACAGCGCACTGTGGCCGCGTGCAGTACACATGCTGAAGAGCGGCAAAGCTCAAAGGCATCGCTGGGCTTCAGTTCTGTCCAGACAGCAGAAGGCGAAGAACGAAGCAGCTGAGCACCGGCTGCATGTACTCAGTGAAGCGAATTTCACATGTCCAGCCAAGAGCTGCTTCACAAGCAGATTCAGCTGAGAATGCTCTGGCTGCTTCACAAAGGAAGGCGCAGCTGTTGCACTCCTGGACACTACCTGGCCAGTAGCAGTTTCTTACACCTTCAATGCTACAGAGTCCATGCAGCTGGAGCACCCCCAGAAGGACGCGTCCAGCTAGAAGGCGTTCCTCAAGTACCCCCCTCTTCCAAGTAGCCTTGAAACTGAGCACAACACACTGCGGCTCGGCAGCTTTCTTCTCTCACACTATTCACTCTTGCAGCTCCCTTGCCCACTTGCAGCAGCTGCTCCCAAAGAAAAAGGCTCCAGAAGGAAAAGCCACTGCTGGACTGCCCTTTCCCCTTGCCTCACGTCAAGCACCAGAAACTGTCCGCTGCACTCTCTATTCCCATTCTCCGTCGCATCTACCACTGTGTAATGTCTGCATCTCGAAGCATAAGCCCCGGCACAATTCTTTCCAGGGAAAGCTGGAAGAGAAATAGGTAGCAGCACATGTAGCTGCAAGTTGAACTTTCTGTTTTCAACTGCTAATTCGAATCTGAAAACAAGCGAGTGGCAGCCACGCTTCCTCTTGCAGCCTGTGCTATGCACACACCAGCTCGGTGCTTCTGCCTTCATTCTTATGCTCTTCGTACCATTTCGTTCTTTTCATTCTGCCGGAGTCGAACCGTCGTCATCTTGTCGCACAGAGGGCACGCCGGCAGAGAAACCCTCCAGAGAAACGCTCCAGGTTGCTGTCTCTTCCGAAACACCCCTGGGCTGTGCACTTTCCTTCGCTGCCCTTGGTAGCACCACATTCTCTTTGCTTTGTAGCCTGAATGTAAAGGGAAAGAGTCTCAGCTAGGTCTAGCACCGAGAACAGCTCTAGTTCAACGGGCTTACCCGGCGCTTACCCCGACCCGTGGCAACTTGTATTTGCACCACATTCCAGGGGTAGTCTTTCTTTCCTTTACAGCCTGCACAGCGCCGGCAGATGGCAATGCTTCTCTGCACCTGCCTTCTCACTTCCAAGTAGCACCGCGCACATTCGAGCCTTGCAGGGAGCAAAGACGTGGATAGATGTGTGGCAGAGAAAATCGTGCAAAGACGAAAAGATGGTCTTCTTTTGTCCTCCTCGTCGCCCAGATTGTGCTGCTGTGCTGAAAGCGTGCGTTTTATTACCCCTTCTCGCAGTAAGACTATGTGCTGCGTTGCAACTGTTGGCCAGCGGAAGGCTAATGCAGCAAGTGCTTCTCTCCTGACACATTTCTCTGAGCGAGAGCTTGTGCGGACAGTTGGGCTCTGCCAAGCAGAAAGGCTGTACTTGCACGTAGCGCTGAGGAAAATCCGTGCACTGCGCACTGTGGATGCGTGCAGTACACACACTGAAGAGAGCCAAAGCTGAATGCTTCAGTTCTGTCCAGCGCCGGTAAGGGAGAAGAACGCAGCCCCAGGCCACTGGGCTGGTGTGTGCGATGACTAGGAGCTTTGCCGCTCTTCTGCGTGTCTACTGCACGCATGCACAGTGCGCAGTGCACGGATTTTCCTCAGCTCTCGCTCAGCAAAATGCATCAGGAGGGAAGCACATGATGGATTAGCCTTTCACTGGCCAACAGTTCCAACGCAGCACCACAGTCTTCTTGCGAGAAGGGGTAATAAAACACATGTATTGTCCCGGAACAGTTCTCTGGGCGAGCCGTAGCCGAGAATCTTTCCCTTAAGATAAAGACAACAACGCAGACAGAATGTTGTGCTACCTAGCGCTAGAGAGAAATTGCATAGCCCAGGCGTGTTTGGGCAGAAGCAGCAGCCTGCAGCATTTGGCTGCCGGCACCGCGCTCTCTGCGCGAGAAGTAGACGACGGGTCGTCTCCAGCAAAACGAAAGCGCGACCTGCTACGACGAGCGTAAGAACGAAGGCAGAGCACGGAGCTGCTGTGGGCATCGCACAGGCTGCAAGAGGAAGCGTGGCTGCCACTCGCTTGTTTTCGGCTTCATCTTAGCAGTCGGAAACTTGCAGCTACTTGTGCGGCTACCTATTTCTCTTCCAGCTTTCCCAGGAGAGAACTGTGCCGGGGTTTATGCTTCGAGATGCAGACATTACAGTGGTAGATGCGACGGAGAATGGAAATAGAGAGTGCAGCGGACAGTTTCTGGTGCTTCACGTGAGGCAAGGGGAAAGGGCAGTCCAGCAGTGGCTTTTACTTCTGGAGCTTTTTTCTTTGGCAGCAGCTGCTGCAAGTGGGCAACGGAGCTGCGAGAGTGCATAATGTGACGGCACGTCTATCTGAGAAGGAAGCTGCCGAGCCGCAGTGTGTTGTGCTCAGTTTCAAGGCTACTTGGAAGAGGGGGGTACTTGAGGAACGCCTTCTAGCTGGACGCGTCCTTCTGCGGGTGCTCCAGCTGCATGGACTCTGCAGCATTGAAGGTGTAAGAACCTGCTTCTGACCAGGTAGTGTCCAGGAGTGCAACAGCTGCGCCTTCCTTTGTGAAGCAGCCAGAGCATTCTCAGCTGAATCTGCTTGTGAAGCAGCTCTTGGCTGGACATGTGAAATTCGCTCCACGATGTACATGCAGCCGGTGCCCAGCTGCTTCGTTCTTCGCCTTCTGCTGTCTGGACAGAACTGAAGCCCAGCGATGACTTCTAGCCGTGCCGCTCTTCAGCGTGTGTACTGCACGCATCCACAGTGTGCTGTGCAAGGATTTTCCTCAGCTCTCGCTCAGCGCAATGCATCAGGAGAGAAACGCTGGTGTAGCTTTTCGCTGGCCAAGACTTTCAACACAGCGGCACACTCTGGCCGACGAGGAAGACAAAAGAAGAACACCTTTTCGCCCTGCCACGTTCTTCTGGGCGAGACGCCTAGCCGCGTCTTCTCTCGCTGCAAGGCTCTAATGTGCGCGGTGCTACTTGGAAGTGAGAAGGCAGGTGCAGAGCGCACGGCCATCTGCCGGCGTTGTGCAGCCTGTAAAGGAAAGAAGACTACCCCTGGAATGTGGTGCAAATACGAGTTCCCACACGTCGGGGGCATGCTCTGGGTAAGCCCGTTGAACTAAAACTGTTCTCTGTGCCAGACGTAGCCGAGAATCTTTCCCTTTACATTTAGAGCGAATGTGCTGCTGTATGTCGCCGAGAGGGAAAGTGCATAGCCCAGGCGTGTGTCGGCAGAAGCAGTCGGCTGGAGCATTTGGCTGCCGGCACCGTGCTCTTTGTGCCACAAATAGACGACGCTTCGACTCCGGCAGAATGAAAGCGCCACATGGCTACTAAAGAGGCCGAACGAAGGCGCCGGAGCACCGGGCTCGTGTCCGCAGCGTCCAAACTGAGAAAGGAGCGTGGCTGGCGCTCGCCTGCCTGCCGACTTCACGTTAGCATTGAGAAGGAGGAAGTTCAACGGCAGCTACTTGTGCTACTACTTCTCCCTCTTCCAAGCATCCCTGGGAACACTGGCGCTTACCTTTGGGCTCCGAGATGCAGAAAACACAGCGGTCGATGCCAAGGAGAGGGGAAGTAGAGAGTGCAGCGGGGAGTTGAAGTGGCTTTACGGGAGGCAAGGGGAAGGTGCAGCCCAGCATTGGCTTTTCCTCCTAGTTCTTTTCTTCAGGAGAGCAGCTAGCAAGCGAGCTGCGAGAGCCAACAATGGGATGGCACGTCTTGTCAGAGAAGCCACGGTCTACGGTGCTGTAGAGTGCTGTGCACAGTTTGAATGCTGCCCTAAGTACACGGTACTTTTGGAACGGCTTCTCTCCTGACTCTCCCGTCTCTGTGAGCTCTAGCTGCTTGAACTTGGCCACACTGAAGGTGTGTGCACGTGATTGCGCTGCGAGTAGCAAGTCTTCCAGAGACGAGGGATAGTCAACAAATGCTTTCTCACCTGGCCCATCTCTCAGTCCGAACTGTGGCCGGAAACGCTGCTGTGCTGCAAGGGTGGACTTTAGCCACTCTGAGAGAATGTGATGACGCTCTGTAGATAGTTGCGAAGGAAAGTGCTGGTCACTGCAATGTTTCGCCTAGTTTACAGACTTTAGAGGGACTCTGAAGGCCAACGCCTTCTTCTAGCACTTGTTCTCTGCGTGCAGCTGCTGCATGTTTGGAAGGGCTTTGGGATCGGCGAGTGGTGGAGGGTAGGATGGTACCTAGAGCTTGAAGGAAAGTGCGTCTCTCCAGGACCTTTGATGCAGTTCAGTGGGTGCGAGTTGCATATTGAGCATGTTCATGATGGCACAGAAAAGGTTCTGAAAGAAAGAGGCCGTGCTGCAGCTGCCTTGACTTTTGCCGCTTAGTAACTGCACAGCCAACAATGAAAAGATTCCTCTTGCTTCCCCGCTACGCGCAGGATCACATTCTTTTGTGTCTCCAAGAGGCAGGATGCACAGCGGAGCTCTTCCACCGACTGCTCGCACACGACTGGGGCGGCGCCAGCGAAGCGCTTGGCTTTTTCCCCGGCACTGTCAGCGCTCCTCGAAACAAGCACACGATGGCGCTGACGACTTGCAAAAGAAGGCCAAGCACCTGGCGCTGCTCGAAAGCACCCCAAGGGCAGAGGCAAGTTGCAAACGTCCCTGCACTCAAATCAACAGCACCTCAGGACAAAAAGATTTCCCTCATCTTCCCCTTCCAAGAGCGGACTCTTCTTTATACCGCACTCCAAGAGGCAGACAAACCTCTTTGGCCCAAACCAATCTTTGCCCTCTCGCAGATTCTGCCCACCAACTTGAAACCATCTGGCAAAAACAGAGCTCAAAACAGTGCGGGCTGAGGAAGATCTTGCTGCCTGCAACTTCAACTGCACCCCCCAAACTAGCAGCACACACGCTGTTCTCAGCACTTTCCTTCTCAGCTCTAGCTACCATCCTAAGCCTTCCCTCTCCCAGAGTCAGCATCCAAAGACAACGGCACCACGGACTGCTCACACACTAAAGGCACCAGGACAAAAGGCTCACAAGCTTGGCCTTTGCATTCCCACGGACAGCTCAACAGCTCTAAGCCAGAGAGAGCTCTGCCTCTTGGGAAAAGCCTTTAAAATCCTAAGAGCACCTGATGTGCACATCCAAACCTGCTTTCCTTGCCAAAGAGAGCAACTACAAGCCCATCTCCAAAGAAACGGCATCCCCTCCTCCAAAATACAACACATCCATCCACTGAGCCACCTCCAGTATAGAATAGATCCAACAATTGTCCCTACACACCCAGGGGCCAGAAGAGAAATGTCTTGCTGGACTATTCCTCCCCATGCTACCTTAACATCTGCTCCAGCAACACTGGCACTATGTCCTTGCCTTGGCAAGGAAAGGCACTCCGAGTCTCTTGGCCTTGCCTTGCCTTCAGTACCTTGTCTAGTTCTTCTTAAGCTACCCTTGCTCTGCTTCCTTTGCCTCTGCTGCCTTGCCTTGCACTACCTACAACTTGCTGGCTTTGCTTTGCCCTGCCTACCACTCTTGCCCTCGCCTTCCATGCAGGCAAGGCGCTGCAAAGCAAGTGCAGGCAATTGTGGGCAAGTCAAGGGAGAGGTAAGCAAGGCCAGAGCAGTGAGGGGAAAGCAAATGGAGTGGTAGGCAAGAGAAGGCCCAGACGTTAGAGGCAAGGCTGGCCGTAGGAAGGGAAGTCCACTGATGGGAAGGCCAGGCAGAAACAAGAAGGGCTCGGCAATCCAAGGCCCTGGAGGAAAGCAGTAGGCAGGTCAAGGGCGGGGCATGGACGTGCAAAGGAATGCAAGGCTCCAGAGAGCTAGCAGGGCAAGGCAAGGAAACTGTTGTGTTGCCAAGGCAAGGCAAGGATAGGCAAGGCAGGTGAGAAGTACATTCGAGGACTGCTGGCACACAAAAGCGGCCAGGACCAACTGCTCTGTGTGGCCTTGCTTGGCGAGGCGAGGCAAGGCAATGAGGGTCCTAGAAGGAAAAGGAAAGGTGAGGCCAGAGCTAGACGAATGTGAAAGGAAGTCAGGTGGGGGATGGGTGAGCAAGTCAATGCAAGGCAGGGGAGAAAAGGCAGGTTGAGGGAAGGCTACAGAGGGGGCAGCAAGGAAATGCAAGGCATGGGGAAGCACGTGAGGAGTGAGTGCTGCCAGCCGGCCGGGATGGCAGGGGCGGGGCAACTGCAAGTAGCATGGCGGGGAGGTGGAGGGGGGTGTTAGTGTGCGGGAGGTGTGTGTGTGTGTGTGCAGCGGAGTGCAGGGTAAGTGCAGGTGTGTGTGTATGTGCATAGGGGGGTTTTGTGCCAGGTGCTGTGCCGGGGGGAGCCGTCCTACTGCCAAGAAGGTGTGGGAGTGAAAGGAGTAACATAGATGTGTCTTTACAAAGAGACCGTGTGAATCTGTCCTTAGACAAGGCTAGGAATTTACTGGTAGGGGCGTAACAGAAGAAAGTCTTAGTTCTAGAAACTGTTACTAATCGACAGAGACTGTTGCTCAGCCAAGGCCGTGTTAAATTGCTGAACCTAGAGCAAGGCAGCAAAGACTTAATAGCATTAGGAATAGTTTCGTTTTCTTCCTTTTCCATACCAAGAGGGGGGTGCATATTAGAGGGGAGCCTAGAGTAGGCAGTTCCGGAAGTCTGTAATTCCCGAGTACCTCCGAGGGTGCTGTTGCCAGGAACTTTGCATCAAAAGGGGGCTGCGTCCCGCAATCAGTTGAGAGACTTCATGGCAAAAGCCCCATGGCCTCTCCCTGTAGTTGAAGAATGTTACAGGCCTCCTCTGTCTCCTTTTTGGTGGATGAAGAAAGTCAGAAAGCAACACTTCTGCCAGAACTCTCCAAGATGCCCCCTTTGCTCGCAGTGACTCCATCACTGGCCGGGAAGCTGTCTTTTCTCCCAGAGGAGTTTGAGATACAGTTAAAAGCCGTGTGGCAGAGAAAAAGGGCAATAATTGGTTTACAAGGGATGGCAAACAAGAGATACCAGAAGCTTTGGCCCTACCAATAGTAAAAGCACTCCGTGAAGAGAGTCCTTGCACCTCCTGAGGATTGGCAGAAGCCTTCCTCATGCTGGATGTTGCTGGGGGTCTTTTTAGACTGGCAGAACGAGCTGTTGAAGGTTGCTTGATCTGTGCTAAAGCAAACAGCCAAGTTACAAAGGAACTTGCCAGGGGAGGGAGGCCTTGGGCTGCAGGTCCCTTCCAAAGATGCCAGGTGGATTTTCCTGAGATGCCCCAAGTGGGAAGGCTTCATCTCTTCTGGTAATGGTATGTCAGCTAGCAAGGTGGCCAGAAGCATTTCCAACTGCTTCAGCAACGACAGCATCAGGTATTAAGGCATTTTTGGAACAAATCTTTCCAAGATACAGCATTGTAGAAGCAATAGACTCAGATAGGGGAACTCATTTGACAGGAAAGATCCTTCAAGGGGTTTTGGCTTCTTTAGGAACACAATGGCACCTCCATAGGCCCTGGCACCCCCAGAGCTCGGCTCGGGTAGAAAACAATGAATAGAGAAATAAACACCTTTTGAAGCTAGAAACCAAGATGCCATGGCTAGGGCTTTGGACATTGGCTTTGGTGAGAATGAGAGCCCGAGCCAGAAGAGAGATTCCGTTCTCCCCCTTTCCGTCGTTGTTATGAATTACCCTGCTAAGTCTCAACCTAGTGGGGGAGTAGAGGTAAGTGATGTATATTTAAAACCATCTGTGGCCAGGATGCTGCTTCTTGTAAAACCCCTTCAACAGGAAGCTCAGCTGGCACAAGCCCCACCTTTGGACTTTGCTGCTTGTAACATCCAACCAGGAGATTGAGTCCTAGTTAAGGAGCAGAAAGAAGCGCCAGTGGTTCTGAAATGGCGTGGCCCATTCCAAGTGTCACTGACGACAGAAACAGCCATGAAGACAGCTGGACACAGGTGGACCCGTCACTCTCGGGTCAAGGTCTCTGAAGCCTCAGAGATTTGCACATCTCAGCTGGAGGAGAAGGCCGGGAGGCTGTGACTGCTGGAGTGGGCCGGAGCAGTAGCCAGTGCTTCGACATCAGAGGAAGCCCTGCGTGCCTACCCACAGACCACCTGCTGAAATAGTCTCTATGGGTATCCCTCCTCTAGAATCTCCACTCACTGGGGCGCTAATACTTGCTGGATTCTTTTATGTTAAGTGGTTTCTGTGTCTTCAATTGCCACAGGTGCTGCAGCAGACAACGGGAAAATTAGACTAGCTAATTAGATCACATGATTAAAATATTTTCCTTACTAGTTCTACTTTTATATGGTCAGCTAAGTTTAGGCCAGGAGTGGGAGAATCAGTTTGCAGCCTTAGCAGAAGAAGTAGCAAAAGTTTTTCACCTTAGCAATTGCTGGCTCTGTGGAGGGCCAGGAGGATCTGAAGAGTGCCTATGGTTGGCTAGCCCAGCTGAACCTAAGTGGTGGCTCAACACCTGACATGAGGTCCATACTAGGACGGGATTTGGGGCCAAAGAAGGAAGTCCATGGCTATAGGAGAAGGTTTCACGAAGGATGTCTGGACTTCAGGTGGCTCTCTTGAAAGCTGTTTATTGCATAGGTGAAGTTACAGCATTTCAGGGAGTGGCTATCCAGAGCCAGCCCTATAGCTGCCAGCTCCAGCTGTAGGCATACCTGAAGCCGCTTGCTGTTCAAGTTACAGAGCATTCTATACTTTTCTTTGCAGAGTATCTTAGCACGTAACAACCAATAAGCACCATACACAATACCTTGACATTGGCCTATAGCCTATCATAGCTACTACCATCACCATATTATAGTCATTATTATCCAATCACAAGAGTAAGTTACAATTTAAGCTTCCAGTGGAAAATTCTTAGACCTTTCTTCTTCTTGCTACATCAACATTTCTTGTTTGCCTGCCATATCTTTCTTTTTGCTAAAGACACCTTTTCTATTCACTTATGCTCTTCTTGAGACTTACTTACTTGGTGAAAAACATGTCTTTGTTTGTAATCACATACCTTTGTCCTGCTCCTAAAAATCTCCTTCCAACTCATCTCCAACCTTTGCCTTCTCAGTTACTCAGCGATCACTGTTTCAGCAAAACACCTTTTCTTCTATATCAAAACTTGCTTTCATTTCTACCTCATCCCCAGCTTCTACATTCTCACACCTTGCTGCCAAGCCTACATACCTGTGAAACTTTCTTACCAAACTTTCATCCTCCCCAACACATGGCCACTTCATTCTTCTCCAACAGGCACTTATTGCCTAAACAGGACAGGGCGGGTCTATGTAGGAAAAGGCGTTTGTCAATTGACTTTCCCTCTGGCTTTAAACAATTGGGTTTGGACCCACAATTGCCCTCCTTACAATTGTTCCAAATATCAAGACAACTGCAATCAAATAGCTGTTCAGCTCACTAATGGTAGCTGCGTAAGGTGTTCTTACCAAAAACATTTGGAAGCCTGTAAAGCAATGGGGAGGGACAAGGGTTTTTTTTGACCACCTATTTTTAAGCTGTCCCCACAAAAATCCCACAAGTAGAAGACATGTTGTTTGTGATTAGCAGTGGGAATGGCAACAGCGGATTGGAACTCAAAGCCTTTTAGTGAGTTCTGCTCCAAATCCAAGCAAGCAACTTGCAGATGTAAATGTAGATGGGAACCCTGTGTGGGAGCTTGGAAATGCAAATGCTGTGACCCTTATGGTGGGGCAGCTATTGTTGGAGGACCGTTAGGCCCGGGAAACCCGCAGTATTTTGACCTACCAATTGATGACCAAGGGTAGGAAGGCCCCTTTGCTAATGGAACACGGGCTTTGAAAGGACATGATTGGATTTGTGGCCAACATGCTTAGCTCAGGTTACCTCCAAACTGGTCAGGGATATGGTATATCCCTGGGGTATATTAGACCGTTGTTCTTTTTGCTACTACAAATTCAGGGAAATCGCTTAGGAATCCAAATCTGTGATGATTTAATTCGAGAAAAGCAGTCAGCTGATGCAGCCTTGGCTGCAGGGAGCACCCCAAAACGGGGAAATGATGAATGGCCACCAGAACAAGTTACACAACATGATGGACCAGCCACTTGGAAACATAAGGAATTCATCCCAGATGCCTGGGAACCCATTTATCATTTGAATGAGATAATTAGGGTACAAGCTGTCTCAGAAATAATTACCAACCAGCCAGCCACAGCTCTTGACCGTCTTGCTGAGCAACCCACTTCAATGAGGAAAGCGGTATTTCAACATTGGATGGTATTAGATTATCTGTTAGCAGAAGAAGGAGGAGTTTGTGGGAAATTAAATGACTCGAGCTGTTGTTTGCAAGCAGATGACAGCGGAAAATGGTCAAACAAATAACAGAGGAAATAACCTCAGCTCATGGACCTGTCCAAGTGTTGAAAGGATGGTAATGGGACATGTTTTCCTGGCTAACTGGCCAGCTATGGGCTAAATTGTTACAGCAGGGATTACGGTAACACGCCTATATCAAACCAGGAATCCCGTGGAAAAGAAGTAGATATGGACAGATTGGTGGTAGATGGTTCAGAGGTCTTTATTTCTCCAGCCGCATGGCCGGGGCTCTGCTCAGGAACTCCCCCAGTCACGGGACCCGAGGGTCCTTGGCCACACCGGGGAACACAAACCAACCAAGGGGGAATGAAGCTGACCAGGGGCAGGGAAACCCCGTGTCTCCCCCCCAGGGCCCATCGCCCAGGGCTCCATGGCAGGGGGGGAGACCCCAACACTAAATGAATGCCATTTCTCCTCTTCTATGCTATAGCAACTCTAATCTTTTGACCATACGTGACACCATGCTGGGTGCAGCTCTTTCAGCAGGTAGCAGCCATGCCTACCTGATCCAGAAACGACTACAAAAGGACAGAAGAGGATGTCACTGCAAATAATAGCAAAAGCCCAGAAGACTCAAGAAGAAAAAATTAAATCAATGGTAATTAAGGTTTGTAAAGACAAATACAGATTAAATAAAAAGAGGAGGGATTAAAAGGAATGAGATGGATGAGTCTTTACAAACAGACCGTGTGAATCGGCCTGTAGACAAGGCTAGGAACTTATGGGGAGTGAAGTAACAGAAGAAAGTATTAGTTCTCTAGAACTGTTACTAATCATCAGAGACTGTTGATTAATCAGGGCCGTGTTAAATTCCTGAACCTAGAGCAAGGCAACAAAGACTTAATAGAATTAGGAATGGTTTCTTTTTCTTTCTTTTCGATGCCAAAAGGGGGGTGCATATTAGAGGAGGGCATAGAGTAGGCAGTTCCGGAAGTCTGTATCTCCCGAATACCTCAGCCAGTGGAGAAAAGGAAGAGGGCGTTGTGGCCGGGAACTTGGCATCAAAAAGGGGCTGCATCCCGCAACCGTTTGACAGACCCCATGGGAAAAGCCCCAGGGACTCTCCCTGTAGTCGAAGAATGTTGCAGGACTCCTCTGTCTCCTTTTCGGACATAAACCTCAGGCATGGTGGATTAATTTTCCCTAACGGCAGCGACATGCTGCGTGGTCTCCGTGCTCCTCCCCAGCCCCCCGGGAGGTGCAAAATAGTTCCCGGCGGCTCCCACCGCGCGTTACAGACGGCTGCGAGGCCCCGGGGCTGCTCGCAGTGCTCCCCTGCCCCGCCAGGGCTGCCTGAGGTCTGCGGAGCCACCTCGCCACCGGCGCGGCCAGGGCCGGGGCCCTTCTCGACAGCAGCCGAGGGGCTGCGGAGCGGGCGGCTGCGGGACGATCAGCTCTTTTATGCCGCGCCGTGCTGCCGCCTCCATCTAGCTCCCCATCGCGCCGCCGGCCGACCCCGCCTGGCGCGTTCACGCTCGGCCGCGCTCGCCGCCCGCCCAGCCTCGCCGGAAGCTCTCCCGCGCGGGCCGTGCCCCGGCTCCGCCTGCGGCTCGGCAGGGCCCGGCCGCACGCGTGCTGCGTGGCTCGGAGCACCCGCGTTGCGCCGCAGGCGACGGGGAAGGCGGGGCGGGCCGGCGCCATGGTGGTAGCGCGAGGAGAGGAGCGCCCGGGCGGGGCGGCGAGTGGCGCGGCGGTGAGCGCTTCTGCTTGCTGTCGCTCGGCTGCCGCCCACGGCAGGTGCCGTGTGACCCCGCGGAGCGGCGGGGCCGGCCGGGCGGTGCGCGGCGAGGCTTTCGGCCAGCGGCGGCCGCAGCGACAGTCTGCTGGCACTGCCCGTGCCGGTGGAGAGAGCGGGGATCCGAGGCCGGCCTTCCTAGGGTAACGAGGGGCGACCGCCTTTGCCGCGCTGCCCTCCGTGCAGCACGTGGCCGATTCCGGCGAAGCCGGGGTCTCCGCAGCGGCGCGGGCGGGAGGGAGTGGGGAGCGCGCTCGGTGCTCTGCCGGCCGCTCCCGCCCAGCGCTGCGCTCCGCCGAGGCGTTTTCCTGCCTATCCTGGGAAGGACATAAGGGACCCCGGAGTCGGAGCTTAGCTGTCAGGGGGAACAACTTCCCTCCATTGGCGACCTCCTTTTCCCTCTGATTCAGCTACCTTGTGGTAGGTGCGATGGTGCTGAAGAAGGGTGGCGGCTTGGCACAGTTGCTGGCATAGGTGGTGCGAGAGCTCCACGCAAGCAGCTTGGAGTGGCATGTGCGAGGGTAGGAAGGTACGGCACCCACAGCTGAAGGTAAAAAAAGTCAGGGCATGTCATCAGCCACAATCGTGCTAAGTTGTTCATCTTTGCAAACTGCTTGCCGAGTTGTTCCTTTTCTTAGGTAATGGGGGTTTGTATCAACCAGAACTGCATATGGTCAGTATTTGCAGAGAAAGTTACGTGGACTGTTGTTGAAGTGAGTGTAGCAGTTTCTATGGCATTCTGCAAAAAAGTGACAGGTCTCTCTGTGTTCCCCAATTCTTAACAAAAATGGAGTTCACAAAGCCCTGAAAAGAGGTTTTACAAAACTTCAGGGATTTTTTCCTACGAGTACTGTGGAGACAGCCATAGTCACCTTGTCTTTCCAAAAGTGAAGGTTACATCTTTTTGTCCAAGAGCATCAAGTGCTTTTGATCAGCGTTTGTGTGCATGCATTAGCCTTGTTCTTGTTCTTCCTTGGAGAACTTTTACAATCCTCAGATGATCTGTGTAGGCTGCAGACTGCAGTGGTGAACTTGAAGGCTTCCAGCAGAAGGGAGATGCTGTCCACGTTTTGGATTTTCCTTAGTCTGAACTGATGATCTGTCATTTGCATGTTTGTTTAGCTGTGCTTAGAATAATTGATAAGTTGGTGTATAGAATAAAGACAATTACCAATTTCCTCCCTTTGTGGGAGCCCATCCAAAAGTCACGCAAGAAGAAACTTCGAGGTCACTAAAGTAATTAGAATTGTTAAAACTCAGAAAGGCATAAAGGTCAGAGTGAGGAAGATGAGTTACTTCATCTTCCTTAGGACCACTGACCCAATTCAAGACCACCGACTCCATTCAGATCACACGCTACGCATGCTTAATGACATGTAAGCTCATTTCCATACAAAGCGGAGAATGGGAGGTGCCAACACTATGAATACGCATTTTGTATTTTGGATATTCATAATACGTGGAAATAAAAGGTATCATGTTTGCTTGTATCAGGGCCTGCGACTTAGGGAGCTATCCCACGCAAAAATAAAACATACACTTTCTAACTCTAAACTGTTAAGAGTTTTTGTCCATCTCAGTTGGATATCGATATTAGATCGATATTCATATTTTGGTAAATCATAGTTAGCATAGGAGAAAGGCATGCTTGGTATGTACCTGGGATAGTTAGGGCTAGCTTTTAGTTCTGCAATGTTATTACGAAACATAGATACGGTCTTGGCCAGTTGCCCCTCGTTTCGAAACAGGGCTATAAAGGGACTTTCTGAAATAACTGAGATAAGATCTCCCCACGGAAAGAAGACAAATCTATTGGCAGCAGAGCACGAGGACTTCGTCTCATCCGTTGGTAGCCATTGCCCCCCCTTTCTTCCTCTCTACTCTTTTACTTTGTTTTTCTTTCTCTCTCTCTCTCTCTTTCTCTCCTCTATGACATTACCATGTTGTGGGTACTTAACAAAGGTGAATAGGTGATTAAAACTGAAATCCCTTGTGTCCTTTTGCACTCGGAGATCTGTAAACAAACCACCACGACCCTCACTTCTATTAGCAGATCGTGACATTAAACTGGCATCACGGACAGGATTTCTGACAGACAGAAGGGGTTGCAAGGTTGTGTGTAGTCTGTAATAGGGGAAGGACGTTTCACTCCAGCCGCACCTAGCCCGACACCCCGCAAAGGCTGAGCGGTGTCTAGAAAGCAAGGGGGACGACTCGAATTTCCCACAAACTGCACACGCCTAGGTGAAAAGCACCCCATACTCAACTGAGGGCTCTGTCTTCAGATTTTTCACCAAAAGATCTCTTAGTGTAAAAGGGGGAACTGTTTTGGTGGGCGTGTGTGAATTTGGACTGCTTGGTGTAGCGAAGAGACAACCGTAAGTAACTTAAGGAGTACCTCCCAGGCAGATTTTGGTCTCTTCACCCACCCAGGGAAGCGAAGGGCGACACGGCGAAGCTGTTTGTGTGGCAATGTGTAATTAGGTTTTACCTCCCTGTAGTGGTTTTGATCCCTTTATAAAATGACTGAAAACCCTAGTGCAAATCATAAAGCTGCATTTTATGCTCTGCTAGCAAAACATAATGCCCGGCCCTCTCCGGGAGGGGAAGAATGGGCTCAAAATAACTGGTTTAATTTGGAGTGTGACTGATAGAAGATGTTCATTCCAACATGAGACAAAGTTTAAATTTGGCCAAAATAAAACCATAATCTGCTCCTAAATCTGTTTCAGGAGCATGCCTTACAGCAGCTATAGATCACTGCTTTAAGCGATGTAGTGAAGAGAAAGCAATCACAGATTCCCTTCAAAACCTAGTGGAAATTTTACAGGAACAATCAGATGAAGAAAGGAATGAAAATCATTTGCTGCGGGCTGCTTTGAGGGAGGAATATTTTAAGAATTCAAAGAATGCTGACTCACCAAAAGAGAAAGAGGAAAAGAAAACTCCTCACATTAACCAAATATACCCCCAGGAAGAACTAGTGCTAGTGAAAAATTGTGGGGAAAACTGCTGCCCTCCTATGGGACCTCTAATTAAAACAGAATATAATTATATCAATGATGAAGATTTTGAACCGCATATCACCACTAAACAAATACCATACACTGCTCCTGAGTTGGCGAAGTTAAAAAAGGAGTACGGGCGGCTTCCCCACGAAGCTGAGACGGAATATGCCTTCCAAGTGTCTCTCACCGGAGGAGACCAAATTCAATTCACTGAACAGGAGGCCAGTGGATACTGGGGACATGGAGTTCTCTTAACAACAGGAGACAAACGTAACACATGGTCGCTGACTCGGCGCGCAGCTTTCTGGGCCGGGGGACTCAATCCTTTAGAAAGGGGAGACCCTTTCGCTACAGTTGGTACCCCTGATCAACTTCTAGAAAGCGTCCACAAAGCCGCCTGTCTGCAAATGATCCATGAAAGGAAATTAACTCCTGGATATGAATCCCCCACGCAATTACCTGTGAAACCTGAACTGATGACCCCTTTAATTCGAGGCCTTCCAGAATCACTCCAATCTACAGCAGCTGTCCTTCAAAAAACCATAGCTGCTGCAGGTCCTGTAGAGAGGTTGGACAGATTCCTTGGAAACCCGAGCGACCAAACTGCATCTACCGATCCTGGGTTTACTCCATATTCAACCCCCTCTCAGCCGCCAGGTTCACAATCAAATTCACCTGCCGGTGATTGCAAAGTTTGGACATGGAGTGAGGTTGAAGAAGATCTGATTAATTACAGTAGGAAATATGGACCGATAAAAATCCCAGAGGAAAAATCAGAAAAAACAAAAGGTGTCAGGCACATTAGGGCTCCTCATAGTGAAAAACCAAAGAATGTAACCAGAGATCCCTAACCGTCAGCATTGGTGCTTATTAGGTATCAAAAAGGGGGTCCCCAGAAATGCGATGGATGGCTTAGCCCTTGATCAGTTGAGTAAGGTAGTGTCTAACTGGCACTGCCAAAAGCCCCTTCTACCGAATCCGTCACTTCAACCCAGTGCACCCCTCCTCCCTCAGAATCTGGGCAGTGAGTCAAAGCCACTTCTCCCTCAAAGTCCGGCCAATGAGCCAGAACAGATTCTTCCTCAAAACCAGGGAAACTAGACCCTCTGTTTCTTGTCAGTGGGCAAAGAAACGGAGCATAGGTCTACCTGAGAATGCTCACTAAAAATAAAACGGGAGATATAACGATCACAGCTATTACAAGTCCTAAACGGGCACCTGTAACTTTTCTGATTGACACTGGGGCACAAATTTCTGCGCTGACAAAGAAAGATGCCCAGAGGTGTGGAATTGTTCCAACAAAGAACCGATATTGTGTTTTAAGTGCCTTGGGCACAACAACAGAATCTATGAATGGGGCCTTAGTCAAGCTCCCTTTGCCTGGAGAGGAAAACCAACTCTCCATCCATGGGGTGATTGGAGATATTCCAACCAATTTATTAGGGCTGAATGCCCTTGCTAGGAGGCAGTGGGAGGACTCAGAGGGTCTTCTGTGGTCTTTTGGCACACCACATTTTAACATCAGACTGCTCCAAGCTGCAGCCTCCCTACCATTCAGCAAAGTAACTAATGTGAAACAATACCTCCTTCCCCTGGGTGCCAAAGAGGCTATCAAGCCAGTGATACAGGAGCTACGACAACAAGGAGTAATACTTCATACCCATTCTCCTTTCAATTCTCCGGTGTGGCCAGTGCAAAATCCTAATGGGAAGTGGAGGCTGACAATAGATTTTCGTAGGCTAAATGCTAACACAGACCCTCTTACAGCAGCAGTCCCAAATCTAGCAGAATTCATAACATTGATTCAAGAAAAGGCTCATTCAATCATGCCACCTGTAGATGTCAAAGACATGTTTTTTACGACACCTTTACAGCCAGAAGATATGGACCGTTTTGCTTTCGCATGGCAAGGACAGCAACGCACTTTCACTAGGCTTCGCCAAGGGTACAAACATTCTCCTACCCTGGCTCATCACGCTTTAGCCCAAGAGTTCGACAAAGTACCCAAAGCGGACAATCTAGCTGTTCATCAACACACTGATGAGACCCTTGTGGGAGGAGATGAAATAGAAGAAGTGAGAGATACCCAACAGAAAATAACCTCCCACTTAGAAAGCCTTGATTTGCAAATTCCCTCAGAAAAAACCCAAACCCCTTCACATGAAGTGAAATTGTTGGGAATTTGGTGGAAAGGAGGTATGACACGTATCCCACCTGATAGCCTAACCTCTTCAGATCAGATTAAAATGCCTGAATCCAAAAAAGATCTCCAACATGCTTTAGGATTATTAGTGCTCCGGAGAAAACACATCCCAGATTTTCCATAATTGCCAGACCTCTTTACAACTTGTTAAGAAAAGGGACAAAATGGGAATGGAGTGCTTCCCAAGAAGAAGCACGGCAATTGTTGGTTTTTGAAGCAACAGCCTCACCAAGCCCTGGGCCCTATTCATCCCACAGATGCTTTTCAGGTCTCCTCAGGGTTGTCAGTACACATACGGCAGCGGGGTCCTGAGGGTCCGACGAAGCCTCTTGGTTTTTACTCCCGTGGCTTTAAAGATGCTGAAAAAAGGTACACTACCTGGGAGAAAGGATTGTTTGTGGTTAGCTTAGCTCTCCTAGAAGCGGAGAAGATTGCACAACAACAACCAATTGTTTTGAGAGGCCCTTTCAAAGTTATTAAGGCTGTCTCTACTGGCACCACCCCCACGTGACGGGGTGGCCCAGAGGACCTCAGTAAGGAAGTGGTATGCTCAGATTGAACATGATTGTAGCGTCTTCTCAAGAACTGAAGGAGCTGTAAAAAATCTGGCAATCCAAGAAACTGAAAACTTGGGTAGCAGCCAGGACAAACCTGCCTCAGTCATTAGAGTAGCCCCTCCTTTTTCCCCCAAACGGTCAGCAAATTCTTGGCTTACGGATGCTTCTGCCAAGCGAGAAGGAAAGGTGTGGAAACATAAGGCTGTAGCCCTCCACACTTCCTCAGGTGAAGGAATTATCACAGAGGGGGAAGGCAGTGCCCAAGTTGGCAAGCTGATAGCTCTTTGGAGTGTTTTCCAACGTGAGGCACAGAATACTTCTCCTGTCTGTATCTACACCGATTATTCCTATGCTGTGTTTAAGGGATGGACTGAGTGGCTTCCTTTTTGGCAGCAAAAGGATTGTGAAGTTAACAGAATCCCAGTATGGCAAAAGGAAAAGTAGCAAGAAATTCTGAGTATTGCAAGTCCAGGGAATTTGGCCGTGGAGTGGGTAGCCTCTCACCAGACAGATGGAAATCCAGCAGGAGAGTGGAACACTAGAGCTGACGAATTAGCAAGACTAAGTCCTGTGAAAAAAGATCAAATTACAGAGGACTGGGAGCACTTCTTAGAATGGTTGCATGTAAAAAGACAACGCACAGGTGCAAAAGATTTGTACAAAGAAGCCCTTGCTCGCGGTTGGTCTGTTACCAGAGAAATGTGTAAAACATGCATGTCAGCCTGTGAACAACGTCGCAGACGGCTAGAAAGACACCCTTTGGAAGATGACCCTCTGCATTTAAGAAAGGGTAAAGGCTTACGGGAAGCGTGGCAGGTAGATTATATCGGCCCCTTTAAAAAGTCAGGAGGTAAACACTTTGGGCTGGTAGGAGTAGAGATGATATCTGGGTTAGTCCAGGCCAATGCTTTTAAAAGAGCTACAGGAGATCATACTGTTAAAGCATTGCAGGCATGGTTTGGAACTTTCCCAAAACCACAAGAAATTCAATCTGATCACGGGTCTCACTTTACTGCCAAAGTTGTACAGGACTGGGCAAAAGGTGAAGGGATTAAACGGACTTTTCACACTCCTTACTACCCTCAAGCTAACGGCATCGTAGAAAGGACCAATGGTCTCTTGAAAGGACTTTTGAAACCACAGGAGGGAAATTGGGATGTTTGGCTATGGGAAGCTGTGAAAGGTGTGAATGATAGATGGGGGGTAAACGGGTGTCCCAAAATCACTGTCTTTTTCCCAACAGCTCCAAGCATAATTCTCTCACTGCAGGGACCAAATGATCCTAAGAATCCTGCACACTACCCTGGACAACCTGTTTCGGTAGATCTCCCTACCGTAGGAGAAGTACCACTAGTGCTAAAACGCCCTCTGAATAAATATGCATGGCTAGCCTCTGATGCCCTAGGGAGAGAGCATCGGATACATACACGCTGCATAATTCCATCATTCTAATTTTCTGCCTTTTGGTGGCAGACTCTGTTGTGTTCACTTTTCACAGAAGAACTCCGAGGGACATGAAGAAGAGCACATAAACCATGATAAGACTAGTGATACTTTTCTGCATCCTACCACAACACCAGGGCCAAAAACCAGCTGAGTGGCCATGGTCTGAAGCTACCATTAGGTACACTAGTGCTCTAGGATCCTATCCCAGAGATGGTTGCCCGAACCTAGCCACTGTAGCACTGCACGACTCTGAGGTATACCGTCCAAGTGAATGGGGATGGGACTTGAAGGACTGGACTAGAATCCTAAAAGGAACAAGAGGGGAAAAAATTAAGGTAGGATGCAGAAAAGTAGAAGGATCTCTTTACCAGAAAGCTTCCACCATTGCAATCGCTGGAAATGTTCTAAAACCAGATGGGAAAAGTGATTTGCACCCCAACATTACGGCCAAACTCTGCCCTACAACGGAGTGGGTGTGTGACAAACAAACCCCCTTCATCCTGTGTGGTTGTCAGAAGAATGTCGGTAACTACACCTTAGGCCCCAGTACCAACAATGTGGAAATCACAAAGCTTCGCAGAAACAAACTAACTGACTGCTGGTATAACTTTCCTCTAACCAAACCAACCTATGCAACATGCAATTGGCAAAATAACCCGGCAGATCAGCCAAGTCTGACAGGTTTAACTTATAAATTCAAAATAAACGCCGCAGCAAAGCCCATACTGAGTGCAGTAATCACATACCACGGTATAAGTACCCCCCTCGTGTTAGATGACAAGAATAAAGTTTTTCCACCCTTTATGGTAACCCGAGGTGACGATGTTACAATACGATGTGGATTAATTGCTGAATGTTTTACCGAACCTGTACACAGTTATAGCATTGGACCTCATGGCCGTGTTTTGTTTGGTGAAATTCAAAATCAAGATTGTTGGCTAAACCTTAATTGCTGTACAATTTCCCCATAAAGTCACGTGTGGTAAAAACAATACAAAATACTGGGGGGAACTCAAAGTCGATGTTGCAATACCTACCACCCAACCACCGGTCATGCTAAGCCCGAGAATTTTTGAAATTGGACCACGTATAACCACAAAAACAGGCCAACAACAACTATTGCTCAATCCGGCATGCTCCCTTAAACAAGTCAAGTTGCTGATGCAAAACAATGCCTCAGAAATTCAGCCAGCTTGTTCACCTTTTCTGCAGACTTCCTTCAAGGGGCAGACAACCGGGTTGCAAAAGCGGAACCCTTCTAAGAAACGGACGCAAAGAGACATAACCGGCGTTGTGGGAACAGGATTGGGAATCTTAAATAGTATTGATTCAGAAGTGCTAATGAATAAATTGGCTGCCACAACTACAGATTTGACTAAAATACAACAACCCATCAGCGGTTGTTATCAAACATATTACCAAATTGAGAAAAGGTAAATGTGAATGACCACAAATTGATAATTGGCATGCTCCGTGCTACGCAAAACAACATCTCTTTGGCTCTCAGCTGCGTCCAGGCTCAATTGTGGATGCAGTCCGTTGCTGCCTCAATTGTAAGAGAAGGCAAAGAAGGCACTTTTCCTACTGAAATTCGGAAAATAATCTGGGACGGTGCCACTGATTTTGAAAGAGAATTCCAATCCTGGTGGAATTTAGTGAATTTTACCTACAATCCCATCACAAACACAGCCACAGCCTTTGTACTAACCATACGTAATGCTTCAGTGCATTGGATAGTCCCTATCATTGCATTAGGGCTGAACCATGATGCAGCTATTCTCTACCCTTTCCAGCACAGAGAATGGGCCCGTCAAACTGGGAAGAAGTGGCAAACTGTTAATTTGGAAACTTGTATTGTCCGAGAACAACAAGGGTTTATCTGTGAAAGCAGTGCAATTAGACCTCAAGACATTTGTTTGGACACAGAACAAAATAGCTGTCCTTTTGAAATTCATCCTAACAAGATTCCTGAAACACTGCTTGTGTATATAGGCAATGGATGTGCATGCTTAAGAACTGCATGTGATAAGGTATTTCTAGAAAATGTAGTTGTAGATACTAAAACTCATTCAAATTCTTGTGTTTGTAACTTGACTAAAAGCACAGGATGTGATTTCTCTTATTTAGCCCCACTTACTTCTTATTGTATTTTACAGTCCAATTACACAGTGATCCACCAATTATTGCCTACCCCCACTGGGATGAACCTTACTTAGGTAAAGCACTTGTTGCTTCACCAGGATTTCATTGGAATTTTGGAAAAGATCAAGAAAAACAGACAGAAAACCTTGGTAACTGTTCATCACAATGGGAAAGAAACACATTGTTTTCTAGACAGAGGAAAGAAAGATGCTGGACACAGCTGGTGGGATACTCCTTTTGGGTGCTCACCTACTGCTACAGGTGTCCTGAACAAATTGTGTCATCCCATCCTTGTTCTCTTGATTTTAGTTTTGATTGGGTTTGTTTTATCAGCAATCTTACACATCATGAATTGCAGAATGATGAAACGGTTGACATCTGTAATAGATGTGCACAATTTGGACACTATCCCATCCACTGTGGACACCCCTAAGGTTATTGACACAAGATGAACTACATGAGTATTAAAATAAGATAAGACATGATTAAAAATTACAGGTGTATTTTGATTAAAAATTACTTATTCCTTCTTTTTCCTTTTCTTTCTCTTTTCTTATTTTCTCTACCCTTTTCTGGGATATGCTACCAACATTAACGAGTCCTGAAGACTTCGCAACAACACTACGAAATCGTGCTGATGGAGCTCTCCTGATGACAATCGTGAGTCATGGGGTGGTGTAAGAGACGGTCTGAAGATCCCTCATCTGCCTCACGATCATCGCCGAGGACAGAGGCTAAACACAGGAGTTCCGACCTGCCTAAGGTGGGATGTCTGCCAACTGTTGCCTGCAGGTGTGCCCGCTGGGAACTGGTACGCATTCCTGAGGAAATTTGTGCAGGTCACAGTGGACTGCGCCGTTCTTGCTGCCCAGGCGGGAAGGACTGCGCTGAAGCGGAAAGGAATGACCTGTCCTCTACACCTGTCCTGTACCTGTTTCCCAAAGCAACGAGCCTCATAACAACGGCTGTAGATTTGCCCCACCTCTTGGGGAAAAGGGCGAGATGTGGGGATACAGCTAGAAAGCAGAAGCGAGAGCACTGCTAAACTCATGCCAGAAGTAGACGCGCTAACGCTGCTAGGCCGCAAACCATAGCAGGCAGTATAGTTAGCATAGGAGAAAGGCATGCTTGGTATGTACCTGGGATAGTTAGGGCTAGCTTTTAGTTCTGCAATGTTATTACGAAACACAGATATGGTCTTGGCCAGTTGGCCCTCGTTTCAAAAAAGGCCTATAAAGGGACTTTCTGAAATAACTGAGATGAGATCTCCCCACGGAAAGAAGACAAATCTATTGGCAGCAGAGCACGAGGACTTCGTCTCATCCGTTGGTAGCCATTGCCCCCCCTTTCTTCCTCTCTACTCTTTTACTTTGTTTTTCTTTATCTCTCTCTCTCTTTCTCTCCTCTATCGCATTACCGTGTTGTGGGTACTTAACAAAGGTGCACTGTTTTGATTAAAACTGAAATCCCTTGTGTCCTTTTGCACTCGGAGATCTGTAAACAAACCATCACGACCCTTACTTGTATTAACGGATCGTGACACATGTCCAAAAGAAAAAATCACTGGAACAAAAAGAGCAAACTGATCCAAGGTGAACTGATCCACGGTGAAAAACAGAAGCCTACGAAAATCTGGGGGGGAAAAAAAAAGGCAACTGACGTGCCCGATTCACAGATGCAACTCCTGCAAAACTTTTGAAGGCAGTCTCACTCCCTCTGCTGAACAATCAACTGGAGGAAATCCCACTCCAAATCTGTGGGAAACAACAAAAGTGGTGCAACAAGCACTTCATAGAATAAAAACTAAAACTCCACCTGAATAAATTAATGCAATTAACATTGCATTAATTTCACCTGGCTTTTTTTTTTTTTTTTTTTTGAGGAAATCTGTTTCTTTTCTCTTTTCTAAGAATGTCAAACATCCCTGCATTGACGATAAAGAAAGCAGTTTGAGGGCAGAGAAAGTGCAAGCAGCAGAATCACATCTAAATGTGATAACCATTTACTCACGTGGACGCTGTCCCTTTGTGTTAGCCCCAAGGAGTTGTACTTCTTTTTAATAATCGGTCTAGTGGGCCAAATTTTCACTTTTTAAGAACCTACCAACACATGGGATGGAGCTGCATGAAAACCAATGAAATGTAAAGTGTCACCATAATTGCTTGCATTGTCAGTTTGTTAACGTTTGTCATTTAAGAATTTCTACATATTTGAAATCATACAAATATGTTCTAACCTTCCCAGTTCTGCCTCAGAAGACTTCAAAATTATTATCATTCAGCTAATTTTTTAAATTTACTATTTAGTGAATTAAAGAATCTTGACAAAACACAAGCAAATGCTAGAGAAGAAATGATTAAATCCCCCTTCCAGGGGACCCCAGGCGCTGACGGCTGCCACCGGCGTGCGCCAGGTCGGGACCGGCAGGCAGGGCTGCACCCCGCGTCTGCCACAACACCTGCAGCTTCTGCAGCCTGAAACACAGCTGGCTCAGGGGTTTCAATCAAGAGCCAAAAGATCTTGCTGGTCAATTTGGGGCAGAGAAAGGTCATCACTTCTAGCATGGCATAAGCCTGCCACTACATTTCTGTCAAGGACAATCACCTTGTTGCAGTGAAACTCCTGGGTAAAATACTGAAGCGCTTTCAGATTCATATTATCCGACATTTCGGTGACCTTCTTTTATACCTGCATTGCTTCATACTGCTGGTTGTGGGCACAAGTTCTTTGTACACTATCCTGGAAATTAAAAAGATCAGAAACAACACCCACCCCTCCCCCACCACCACCCCTTCCCCAGCCACAACCCTAACAAAACCAACCTCCAGAATGTTCAGGAGTTCAAATGAGAACAAGCATAGATGGGGCATAAAAAGATGGATCCTCCTTAGACATTTGTGCATGCAGTGCCCTGCAATCCACTAAGTTCTACTTCTCGTACACCAAATACCTGTCTTCGGAACTCCTTGTTCTCCATTCAAACCCTTCTGGGAGGGTAATCGAGGAGATGCTCTAACATATTTTTAGCACATCTTGCACTAGGCAATTAAATCCAGTGCGCAGCATTACCTGACGAACTGAGGCGGTGACAAGGTCAATTAAGACCTGTTCATATCTTCATTTGGAGCTCTTCCAACTGCTTGAAAAGTGAAGCCTTGGACATTGAAGGTTCCGACTAAGGAAAATCCAAAACGTGGACAGCATCTCCCTTCTGCTGGAAGCCTTCAAGTTCACCACTGCAGTCTGCAGCCTACACAGATCATCTGAGGATTGTAAAAGTTCTCCAAGGAAGAACAAGAACAAGGCTAATGCATGCACACAAACGCTGATCAAAAGCACTTGATGCTCTTGGACAAAAAGATGTAACCTTCACTTTTGGAAAGACAAGGTGACTATGGCTGTCTCCACAGTACTCGTAGGAAAAAATCCCTGAAGTTTTGTAAAACCTCTTTTCAGGGCTTTGTTAACTTCATTTTTGTTAAGAATTGGGGAACACAGAGAGACCTGTCACTTTTTTGCAGAATGCCATAGAAACTGCTACACTCACTTCAACAACAGTCCACGTAACCTTCTCTGCAAATACTGACCATATGCAGTTCTGGTTGATACAAACCCCCATTACCTAAGAAAAGGAACAACTCGGCAAGCAGTTTGCAAAGATGAACAACTTAGCACGATTGCGGCTGATGACATGCCCTGACTTTTTTTACCTTCAGCTGTGGGTGCCGTACCTTCCTACCCTCGCACATGCCACTCCAAGCTGCTTGCGTGGAGCTCTCGCACCACCTATGCCAGCAACTGTGCCAAGCCGCCACCCTTCTTCAGCACCATCGCACCTACCACAAGGTAGCTGAATCAGAGGGAAAAGGAGGTCGCCAATGGAGGGAAGTTGTTCCCCCTGACAGCTAAGCTCCGACTCCGGGGTCCCTTATGTCCTTCCCAGGATAGGCAGGAAAACGCCTCGGCGGAGCGCAGCGCTGGGCGGGAGCGGCCGGCAGAGCACCGAGCGCGCTCCCCACTCCCTCCCGCCCGTGCCGCTGCGGAGACCCCGGCTTCGCCGGAATCGGCCACGTGCTGCACGGAGGGCAGCGCGGCAAAGGCGGTCGCCCCTCGTTACCCTAGGAAGGCCGGCCTCGGATCCCCGCTCTCTCCACCGGCACGGGCAGTGCCAGCAGACTGTCGCTGCGGCCGCCGCTGGCCGAAAGCCTCGCCGCGCACCGCCCGGCCGGCCCCGCCGCTCCGCGGGGTCACACGGCACCTGCCGTGGGCGGCAGCCGAGCGACAGCAAGCAGAAGCGCTCACCGCCGCGCCACTCGCCGCCCCGCCCGGGCGCTCCTCTCCTCGCGCTACCACCATGGCGCCGGCCCGCCCCGCCTTCCCCGTCGCCTGCGGCGCAACGCGGGTGCTCCGAGCCACGCAGCACGCGTGCGGCCGGGCCCTGCCGAGCCGCAGGCGGAGCCGGGGCACGGCCCGGGCGGGAGAGCTTCCGGCGAGGCTGGGCGGGCGGCGAGCGCGGCCGAGCGTGAACGCGCCAGGCGGGGTCGGCCGGCGGCGCGATGGGGAGCTAGATGGAGGCGGCAGCACCGCGCGGCATAAAAGAGCTGATCGTCCCGCAGCCGCCCGCTCCGCAGCCCCTCGGCTGCTGTCGAGAAGGGCCCCGGCCCTGGCCGCGCCGGTGGCGAGGTGGCTCCGCAGACCTCAGGCAGCCGTGGCAGGGCAGGGGAGCACTGCGAGCAGCCCCGGCGCCGCGCAGCCGTCTGTAACGCGCGGTGAGAGCCGCCGGGAACTATTTTGCACCTCCCGGGGGGCTGGGGAAGAGCACGGAGACCACGCAGCAGGTCGCTGCCGTTAGGGAAAATTAATCCACCATGCCTGAGGTTTATGTCCGAAAAGGAGACAGAGGAGTCCTGCAACATTCTTCGACTACAGGGAGAGTCCATGGGGCTTTTCCCATGGGGTCTGTCAAACGGTTGCGGGATGCAGCCCCCTTTTGATGTCAAGTTCCCAGCCACAGCACCCTCTTCCTTTTCCCCACTGGCTGAGGTATTCGGGAGATACAGACTTCCGGAACTGCCTACTCTATGCCCTCCTCTAATATGCACCCCCCATTTTGGCATCGAAAAGGAAGAAAAAAAACCATTTCTAATTCTATTAAGTCTTTGTTGCCTTGCTCTAGGTTCAGGAATTTAACACGGCCTTGATTAATCAACAGTCTCTGATGATTAGTAACAGTTCTAGAGAACTAATACTTTCTTCTGTTACTTCACTCCGCATAAGTTCCTAGCCTTGTCTACAGGCCAATTCACACGGTCTGTTTGTAAAGACTCATCCATCTCATTCCTTTTAATCCCTCCTCTTTTTATTTGATCTGTATTTGTCTTTACAAACCTTAATTACCATTGATTTAATTTTTTCTTCTTGAGTCTTCTGGGCTTTTGCTATTATTTGCAGTGACATCCTTTTCTGTCCTTTTGTAGTCATTTCTGGATCAGGTAGGCATGGCTGCTAGCAGCATCCCCTTGACCACCTGCTGAAAGAGCTGCACCCAGCATGGTGTCACGCATGGTCAAAAGATTAGAGTTGCTATAGCATAGAAGAGGAGAAATGGTATTCATTTAGCCCAGAGCTGGCCAGTTAACCATGAAAACATGTCCCATTACCATCTTTTCAACACTTGGACAGGTCCATGAGCTGAGGTTATTTCCTCTGTTATTTGACCACTTTTCCGCTGTCATCTGCTTGCAAACAGCAGCTCGAGTCATTTAATTTCCCACAAACTCCTCCTTCTTCTGCTAACAGATAATCTAATACCATCCAATGTTGAAAATGCCACTTTCGTCATTGAAGTGGATTGCTCAGCAAGACGGTCAAGAGCTGTGGCTGGCTGGTTGGTAATTATTTCTGAGACAGCTTGTACCCTAATTATCTCATTCAAATGATAAATGGGTTCCCAGGCATCTGGGATTAATTCCTTAGGTTTCCAAGTGGCTGGTCCATCATGTTGCGTAACTTGTTCTGGTGGCCATTCATCTTTTCCCCGTTTTGGGGTGCTCCCTGCAGCCAAGGCTGCATCAGCTGACTGCTTTTCTCGAATTAAATCATCACAGATTTGGATTCCTAAGCGATTTCCCTGAATTTGTAGTAGCAAAAAGAACAACGGTCTAATATACCCCAGGGATATACCATATCCCTGACCAGTTTGGAGGTAACCTGAGCTAAGCATGTTGGCCACAAATCCAATCATGTCCTTTCAAAGCCCGTGTTCCATTAGCAAAGGGGCCTTCCTACCCTTGGTCATCAATTGGTAGGTCAAAATACTGCGGGTTTCCCTGGCCTAACGGTCCTCCAACAATAGCTGCCCCACCATAAGGGTCACAGCATTTGCATTTCCAAGCTCCCACACAGGGTTCCCATCTACATTTACATCTGCAAGTTGCTTGCTTGGATTTGGAGCAGAACTCACTAAAAGGCTTTGAGTTCCAATCCGCTGTTGCCATTCCCACTGATAATCACAAACAACATGTCTTCTACTTGTGGGATTTTTGTGGGGACAGCTTAAAAATAGGTGGTCAAAAAAACCCCTTGTCCCTCCCCATTGCTTTACAGGCTTCCAAATGTTTTTGGTAAGAACACCTTACGCAGCTACCATTAGTGAGCTGAACAGCTATTTGATTGCAGTTGTCTTGATATTTGGAACAATTGTAAGGAGGGCAATTGTGGGTCCAAACCCAATTGTTTAAAGCCAGAGGGAAAGTCAATTGACAAACGCCTTTTCCTACATAGACCCGCCCTGTCCTGTTTAGGCAATAAGTGCCTGTTGGAGAAGAATGAAGTGGCCATGGACTTCCTTCTTTGGCCCCAAATCCCATCCTATTGTGGCCCTCACATTGACCCACCATTTAGGTTCAGCTGGGCTAGCCAACCATGGCCACTCTTCAGATCCTCCTGGCCTTCCACAGAGCCAGCAATTGCTAAGGTGAAAAACTTTTGCTACTTCTTCTGCTAAGGCTGCAAATTGATTCTCCCACTCCTGGCCTAAACTTAGCTGACCATATAAAAGTAGAGTTATTCAGGAAAATGTTTTAATAGTGTGATCTAATTAGCTAGTCTAATTTTCCCGTTGTCTTCTGCACCATCTGTGGCAATTGAAGACACAGAAACTACTTAACGTGAAACAAAGGCTGCAAGTATTAGCGCCCCAGTGAGTGGAGATTCTAGAGGAGGGATACCCATAGAGACTATTTCAGCAGGTGGTCTGTGGGTAGGCACGCAGGGCTTCCTCTGATGTCGAAGCACTGGCCCACTCCTGCAGAGTGTCACAGCCTCCCGGCCTTCTCCTCCAGCTGAGATGTGCAAATCTCTGAGGCTTCAGAGACCTTGACCCGAGAGTGACGGGTCCACCTGTGTCCAGCTGTCTTCATGGCTGTTTCTGTCGTCAGTGACACTTGGAATGGGCCACGCCATTTCAGAACCACTGGCGCTTCTTTCTGCTCCTTAACTAGGACTCAATCTCCTGGTTGGATGTTACAAGCAGCAAAGTCCAAAGGTGGGGCTTGTGCCAGCTGAGCTTCCTGTTGAAGGGGTTTCACAAGAAGCAGTATCCTGGCCACAGATGGTTTTAAATATACATCACTTACCTCTACTCCCCCACTAGGTTGAGACTTAGCCGGGTAATTCATAACAACGACGGAAAGGGGGAGAACGGAATCCCTCTTCTGGGTCGGGCTCTCATTCTCGCCAAAGCCAATGTCCAAAGCCCTAGCCATGGCATCTTGGTTTCTATTACCAGCTTCAAAAGGTGTTTATTTCTCTATTCATTGTTTTCTACCCGAGCCGAGCTCTGGGGGTGCCAGGGCCTATGGAGGTTCCATTGTGTTCCTAAAGAAGCCAAAACCCCTTGAAGGATCTTTCCTGTCAAATGAGTTCCCCTATCTGAGTCTATTGCTTCTACAATGCTGTATCTTGGAAAGATTTGTTCCAAAAATGCCTTAATACCTGATGCTGTCGTTGCTGAAGCAGTTGGAAATGCTTCTGGCCACCTTGCTAGCTGACATACCATTACCAGAAGAGATGAAGCCTTCCCACTTGGGGCATCTCAGGAAAATCCACCTGGCATCTTTGGAAGGGACCTGCAGCCCAAGGCCTCCCTCCCCTGGCAAGTTCCTTTGTAACTTGGCTGTTTGCTTTAGCACAGATCAAGCAACCTTCAACAGCTCGTTCTGCCAGTCTAAAAAGACCCCCAGCAACATCCAGCATGAGGAAGGCTTCTGCCAATCCTCAGGAGGTGCAAGGACTCTCTTCACGGAGTGCTTTTACTATTGGTAGGGCCAAAGCTTCTGGTATCTCTTGTTTGCCATCCCTTGTAAACCAATTATTGCCCTTTTTCTCTGCCACACGGCTTTTAACTGTATCTCAAACTCCTCTGGGAGAAAAGACAGCTTCCCGGCCAGTGATGGAGTCACTGCGAGCAAAGGGGGCATCTTGGAGAGTTCTGGCAGAAGTGTTGCTTTCTGACTTTCTTCATCCACCAAAAAGGAGACAGAGGAGGCCTGTAACATTCTTCAACTACAGGGAGAGGCCATGGGGCTTTTGCCATGGAGTCTCTCAACTGATTGCGGGACGCAGCCCCCTTTTGATGCGAAGTTCCTGGCAACAGCACCCTCGGAGGTACTCGGGAATTACAGACTTCCGGAACTGCCTACTCTAGGCTCCCCTCTAATATGCACCCCCCTCTTGGTATGGAAAAGGAAGAAAACGAAACTATTCCTAATGCTATTAAGTCTTTGCTGCCTTGCTCTAGGTTCAGCAATTTAACACGGCCTTGGCTGAGCAACAGTCTCTGTCGATTAGTAACAGTTTCTAGAACTAAGACTTTCTTCTGTTACGCCCCTACCAGTAAATTCCTAGCCTTGTCTAAGGACAGATTCACACGGTCTCTTTGTAAAGACACATCTATGTTACTCCTTTCACTCCCACACCTTCTTGGCAGTAGGATGGCTCCCCCCGGCACAGCACCTGGCACAAAACCCCCCTATGCGCACACGCACACCTGCACTTACCCTGCACTCCGCTGCACACACACACACACACACACACACACCTCCCGCACACTAACACCCCCTTCCACATCCCTGCCATGCTACTTGCAGTGGCCCCGCCCCTGCCATCCCGGCCGGCTGGCAGCACTTACTCCTCACATGCCTTGCGTTTCCTTGCTGCCCCCTCTGTAGCCTTCCCTCAACCTGCCTTTTCTCCCCTGCCTTGCATTGACTTGCTCACCCATCCCCCACCTGACTTCCTTTCACATTCGTCTAGCTCTGGCCTCACCTTTCCTTTTCCTTCTAGGACCCTCATTGCCTTGCCTCGCCTCGCCTCGCCAAGCCACCACTTGCCTTGCCCTGCCCTTGAAGCCCTCCCTTGCCTTGCATGACCTTGCTCACCCCTCCCCCACCTGGAATTCAAGACCCCTTTTCAATGACATTTCATGGCCTTGCCCTGCCCTTTCTGCTCCTCCTAGGAATCTCAAAGCTCTCAAGCATCTCCCGTGTTTCAGGATCACAGGAGAGGAAGACCAGGGGAGGACGCGTGTTGCCACACTCATCTCTATGGGCAGCCTTGGTCTGGGAGCAATCCTTGCATGTCTTGAATCTTGCAAGGGCAATTCACATTTTGCCCTTGAGCTCGGGGACCAGAATGAGAGTTCTTTTGCCTACAAAGGAAAGCAGGTAGCTCAAGTCTTTGAGGTGCAGAGGAGACATGACCCATGCGGGATCAAGGCCACACAAAGCAGTTGGTCCTGGCTACTTTTGTGTACCAGCAGTCCTTGAATGTACTTCTCACCTGCCTTGCCTGGCCTTGCCTTGGCAACACAACAGTTTCCTTGCCTTGCCCTGCTAGCCCTCTGGAGCCCTCTGGAGCCTTGCATTCCTTTGCATGGCCATGCCCCGCCCTTGACCTGCCTACCGCTTTCCTCCAAGGCCTTGACTTGCCAAGCCCTTCCTGTTTCTGCCTGGCCTTCCCATCAGTGGACTTCCCTTCCTACGGCCAGCCTTGCCTCTAACGTCTGGGCCTTCTCTTGCCTACCACTCCATTTGCTTTCCCCTCACTGCTCTGGCCTTGCTTACCTCTCCCTTGACTTGCCCACAATTGCCTGCACTTGCTTTGCAGCGCCTTGCCTGCATGGAAGGCGAGGGCAAGAGTGGTAGGCAGGGCAAAGCAAAGCCAGCAAGTTGTAGGTAGTGCAAGGCAAGGCAGCAGAGGCAAAGGAAGCAGAGCAAGGGTAGCTTAAGAAGAACTAGACAAGGTACTGAAGGCAAGGCAAGGCCAAGAGACTCGGAGTGCCTTTCCTTGCCAAGGCAAGGACATAGTGCCAGTGTTGCTGGAGCAGATGTTAAGGTAGCACGGGGAGGAATAGAAAGTGCTGAGAACAGCGTGTGTGCTGCTAGTTTGAGGGGTGCAGTTGAAGTTGCAGGCAGCAAGATCTTCCTCAGCCCACACTGTTTTGAGCTCTGTTTTTGCCAGATGGTTTCAAGTTGGTGGGCAGAATCTGCGAGAGGGCAAAGATTGGTTTGGGCCAAAGAGGTTTGTCTGCCTCTTGGAGTGCGGTATAAAGAAGAGTCCGCTCTTGGAAGGGGAAGATGAGGGAAATCTTTTTGTCCTGAGGTGCTGTTGATTTGAGTGCAGGGACGTTTGCAACTTGCCTCTGCCCTTGGGGTGGTTTCGAGCAGCGCCAGGCGCTTGGCCTTCTTTTGCAAGTCGTCAGCGCCATCGTGTGCTTGTTTCGAGGAGCGCTGACAGTGCCGGGGAAAAAGCCAAGCGCTTCGCTGGCGCCGCCCCAAGTCGTGTGCGAGCAGTTGGTGGAAGAGCTCCGCTGTGCATCCTGCCTCTTGGAGACACAAAAGAATGTGATCCTGCGCGTAGCGGGGAAGCAAGAGGAATCTTTTCATTGTTGGCTGTGCAGTTTCTAAGCGGCAAAAGTCAAGGCAGCTGCAGCACGGCCTCTTTCTTTCAGAACCTTTTCTGTGCCATCATGAACATGCTCAACATGCAACTCGCACCCACTGAACTGCATCAAAGGTCCTGGAGAGACGCACTTTCCTTCAAGCTCTAGGTACCATCCTACCCTCCACCTCTCGCCGATCCCAAAGCCCTTCCAAACATCCAGCAGCTGCACGCAGAGAACAAGTGCTAGAAGAAGGCGTTGGCCTTCAGAGTCCCTCTAAAGTCTGTAAACTAGGCGAAACATTGCAGTGACCAGCACTTTCCTTCGCAACTATCTTCAGAGCGTCATCACATTCTCTCAGAGTGGCTAAAGTCCACCCTTGCAGCACAGCAGCGTTTCCAGCCACAGTTCGGACTGAGAGATGGGCCAGGTGAGAAAGCATTTGTTGACTATCCCTCGTCTCTGGAAGACTTGCTACTCGCAGCGCAATCACGTGCACACACCTTCAGTGTGGCCAAGTTCAAGCAGCTAGAGCTCACAGAGATGGGAGAGTCAGGAGAGAAGCCGTTCCAAAAGTACCGTGTACTTAGGGCAGCATTCAAACTGTGCACAGCACTCTACAGCACCGTAGACCGTGGCTTCTCTGACAAGACGTGCCATCCCATTGTTGGCTCTCGCAGCTCGCTTGCTAGCTGCTCTCCTGAAGAAAAGAACTAGGAGGAAAAGCCAATGCTGGGCTGCACCTTCCCCTTGCCTCCCGTAAAGCCACTTCAACTCCCCGCTGCACTCTCTACTTCCCCTCTCCTTGGCATCGACCGCTGTGTTTTCTGCATCTCGGAGCCCAAAGGTAAGCGCCAGTGTTCCCAGGGATGCTTGGAAGAGGGAGAAGTAGTAGCACAAGTAGCTGCCGTTGAACTTCCTCCTTCTCAATGCTAACGTGAAGTCGGCAGGCAGGCGAGCGCCAGCCACGCTCCTTTCTCAGTTTGTAAGCTGCGGACACGAGCCCGGTGCTCCGGCGCCTTCGTTCGGCCTCTTTAGTAGCCATGTGGCGCTTTCATTCTGCCGGAGTCGAAGCGTCGTCTATTTGTGGCACAAAGAGCACGGTGCCGGCAGCCAAATGCTCCAGCCGACTGCTTCTGCCGACACACGCCTGGGCTATGCACTTTCCCTCTCGGCGACATACAGCAGCACATTCGCTCTAAATGTAAAGGGAAAGATTCTCGGCTACGTCTGGCACAGAGAACAGTTTTAGTTCAACGGGCTTACCCAGAGCATGCCCCCGGACGCGTGGAAACCTGTATTTGCACCACATTCCAGTGGCAGTCCTCTTTCCTTTACAGGCTGCACAGCGCCGGCAGATGGCCCGTGCGCTCTGCACCTGCCTTCTCACTTCCAAGTAGCACCGCGCACATTAGAGCCTTGCAGCGAGAGAAGACGCGGCTAGGCGTCTCGCCCAGAAGAACGTGGCAGGGCGAAAAGGTGTTCTTCTTTTGTCTTCCTCGTCGGCCAGAGTGTGCCGCTGTGTTGAAAGTCTTGGCCAGCGAAAAGCTACACCAGCAAGTGTTTCTCTCCTGATGCATTGCGCTGAGCGAGAGCTGAGGAAAATCCTTGCACAGCACACTGTGGATGCGTGCAGTACACACGCTGAAGAGCGGCACGGCTAAAAGTCATCGCTGGGCTTCAGTTCTGTCCAGACAGCAGAAGGCGAAGAACGAAGCAGCTGGGCACCGGCTGCATGTACATCGTGGAGCGAATTTCACATGTCCAGCCAAGAGCTGCTTCACAAGCAGATTCAGCTGAGAATGCTCTGGCTGCTTCACAAAGGAAGGCGCAGCTGTTGCACTCCTGGACACTACCTGGCCAGTAGCAGTTTCTTACACCTTCAATGCTACAGAGTCCATGCAGCTGGAGCACCCGCAGAAGGACGCGTCCAGCTAGAAGGCGTTCCTCAAGTACCCCCCTCTTCCAAGTAGCCTTGAAACTGAGCACAACACACTGCGGCTCGGCAGCTTTCTTCTCTCACACTATTCACTCTCGCAGCTCCCTTGCCCACTTGCAGCAGCTGCTCCCAAAGAAAAAGGCTCCAGAAGTAAAAGCCACTGCTGGACTGCCCTTTCCCCTTGCCTCACGTGAAGCACCAGAAACTGTCCGCTGCACTCTCCTTTCTCCGCCGTATGGCGAAGCATAAACCTAACCGCAATTGTTTCCAGGGCAAAGCTGGAAGAGAAATAGGTAGCAGCACAAGTAGCTGCAAGTTGAACTTTAAGTTTCGAGCTGCTAACGTGAATCCGAAAACAAGCGAGTGGCAGGCACGCTTCCTCTTGCAGCCTGGGCGATGCACACAGCAGCTCCGTGCTCTGCCTTCATTCTTACGCCCTTCGTAGCAGGTCGCGCTTTCGTTTTGCTGGAGACGACCCGTCGTCTACTTCTCGCCCAGAGAGCACGGTGCCGGCAGCCAAATGCTGCAGGCTGCTGCTTCTGCCGAAACACGCCTGGGCTATGCAATTTCTCTCTAGCGCTGAAGTAGCACCACATTCTCTTTGCTTTGTAGCCAGCATCTTTACGGAAAGCTTCTCGGCTACGTCTGGCACAGAGAACAGCTTTAGTTCAACGGGCTTACCCAGAGCATGCCCCCGACGCGTGGGAACTTGTATTTGCACCACATTCCAGTGGCAGTCCTCTTTCCTTTACAGGCTGCACAGCGCCGGCAGATGGCAGCGCTTCTCTGCACCTGCCTTCTCACTTCCAAGTAGCACCGCGCACATTAGAGCCTTGCAGGGAGAGAAGACGCGGCTAGGCGTCTCGCCCAGAAGAACGTGGCAGGGCGAAAAGATATTCTTCCTTTCTCTTTCTTCTTGCCCGAATTGTGCTGCTGTGTTGAAAGTCTTGGCCAGCGAAAAGCTACTCCAGCAAGTGTTTCTCTCCTGATGCATTTCGCTGAGCGAGAGCTACGCGGACAGTTTGGACCCTGTGGAACAGCAAGAAAATGACTGTACGTCGAGCTGAGGAAAATCCGTGCACAGCGCACTGTGGCCGCGTGCAGTACACACGCTGAAGAGCGGCAAAGCTCAAAGGCATCGCTGGGCTTCAGTTCTGTCCAGACAGCAGAAGGCGAAGAACGAAGCAGCTGAGCACCGGCTGCATGTACTCAGTGAAGCGAATTTCACATGTCCAGCCAAGAGCTGCTTCACAAGCAGATTCAGCTGAGAATGCTCTGGCTGCTTCACAAAGGAAGGCGCAGCTGTTGCACTCCTGGACACTACCTGGCCAGTAGCAGTTTCTTACACCTTCAATGCTACAGAGTCCATGCAGCTGGAGCACCCCCAGAAGGACGCGTCCAGCTAGAAGGCGTTCCTCAAGTACCCCCCTCTTCCAAGTAGCCTTGAAACTGAGCACAACACACTGCGGCTCGGCAGCTTTCTTCTCTCACACTATTCACTCTTGCAGCTCCCTTGCCCACTTGCAGCAGCTGCTCCCAAAGAAAAAGGCTCCAGAAGGAAAAGCCACTGCTGGACTGCCCTTTCCCCTTGCCTCACGTCAAGCACCAGAAACTGTCCGCTGCACTCTCTATTCCCATTCTCCGTCGCATCTACCACTGTGTAATGTCTGCATCTCGAAGCATAAGCCCCGGCACAATTCTTTCCAGGGAAAGCTGGAAGAGAAATAGGTAGCAGCACATGTAGCTGCAAGTTGAACTTTCTGTTTTCAACTGCTAATTCGAATCTGAAAACAAGCGAGTGGCAGCCACGCTTCCTCTTGCAGCCTGTGCTATGCACACACCAGCTCGGTGCTTCTGCCTTCATTCTTATGCTCTTCGTACCATTTCGTTCTTTTCATTCTGCCGGAGTCGAACCGTCGTCATCTTGTCGCACAGAGGGCACGCCGGCAGAGAAACCCTCCAGAGAAACGCTCCAGGTTGCTGTCTCTTCCGAAACACCCCTGGGCTGTGCACTTTCCTTCGCTGCCCTTGGTAGCACCACATTCTCTTTGCTTTGTAGCCTGAATGTAAAGGGAAAGAGTCTCAGCTAGGTCTAGCACCGAGAACAGCTCTAGTTCAACGGGCTTACCCGGCGCTTACCCCGACCCGTGGCAACTTGTATTTGCACCACATTCCAGGGGTAGTCTTTCTTTCCTTTACAGCCTGCACAGCGCCGGCAGATGGCAATGCTTCTCTGCACCTGCCTTCTCACTTCCAAGTAGCACCGCGCACATTAGAGCCTTGCAGGGAGCAAAGACGTGGATAGATGTGTGGCAGAGAAAATCGTGCAAAGACGAAAAGATGGTCTTCTTTTGTCCTCCTCGTCGCCCAGATTGTGCTGCTGTGCTGAAAGCGTGCGTTTTATTACCCCTTCTCGCAGTAAGACTATGTGCTGCGTTGCAACTGTTGGCCAGCGGAAGGCTAATGCAGCAAGTGCTTCTCTCTTGACACATTTCTCTGAGCGAGAGCTTGTGCGGACAGTTGGGCTCTGCCAAGCAGAAAGGCTGTACTTGCACGTAGCGCTGAGGAAAATCCGTGCACTGCGCACTGTGGATGCGTGCAGTACACACACTGAAGAGAGCCAAAGCTGAATGCTTCAGTTCTGTCCAGCGCCGGTAAGGGAGAAGAACGCAGCCCCAGGCCACTGGGCTGGTGTGTGCGATGACTAGGAGCTTTGCCGCTCTTCTGCGTGTCTACTGCACGCATCCACAGTGCGCAGTGCACGGATTTTCCTCAGCTCTCGCTCAGCAAAATGCATCAGGAGGGAAGCACATGATGGATTAGCCTTTCACTGGCCAACAGTTCCAACGCAGCACCACAGTCTTCTTGCGAGAAGGGGTAATAAAACACATGTATTGTCCCGGAACAGTTCTCTGGGCGAGCCGTAGCCGAGAATCTTTCCCTTAAGATAAAGACCACAACGCAGACAGAATGTTGTGCTACCTAGCGCTAGAGAGAAATTGCATAGCCCAGGCGTGTTTCGGCAGAAGCAGCAGCCTGCAGCATTTGGCTGCCGGCACCGCGCTCTCTGCGCGAGAAGTAGACGACGGGTCGTCTCCAGCAAAACGAAAGCGCGACCTGCTACGACGAGCGTAAGAACGAAGGCAGAGCACGGAGCTGCTGTGGGCATCGCACAGGCTGCAAGAGGAAGCGTGGCTGCCACTCGCTTGTTTTCGGATTCATCTTAGCAGTCGGAAACTTGCAGCTACTTGTGCGGCTACCTATTTCTCTTCCAGCTTTCCCAGGAGAGAACTGTGCCGGGGTTTATGCTTCGAGATGCAGACATTACAGTGGTAGATGCGACGGAGAATGGAAATAGAGAGTGCAGCGGACAGTTTCTGGTGCTTCACGTGAGGCAAGGGGAAAGGGCAGCCCAGCAGTGGCTTTTACTTCTGGAGCTTTTTTCTTTGGCAGCAGCTGCTGCAAGTGGGCAACGGAGCTGCGAGAGTGCATAATGTGACGGCACGTCTATCTGAGAAGGAAGCTGCCGAGCCGCAGTGTGTTGTGCTCAGTTTCAAGGCTACTTGGAAGAGGGGGGTACTTGAGGAACGCCTTCTAGCTGGACGCGTCCTTCTGCGGGTGCTCCAGCTGCATGGACTCTGCAGCATTGAAGGTGTAAGAACCTGCTTCTGACCAGGTAGTGTCCAGGAGTGCAACAGCTGCGCCTTCCTTTGTGAAGCAGCCAGAGCATTCTCAGCTGAATCTGCTTGTGAAGCAGCTCTTGGCTGGACATGTGAAATTCGCTCCACGATGTACATGCAGCCGGTGCCCAGCTGCTTCGTTCTTCGCCTTCTGCTGTCTGGACAGAACTGAAGCCCAGCGATGACTTCTAGCCGTGCCGCTCTTCAGCGTGTGTACTGCACGCATCCACAGTGTGCTGTGCAAGGATTTTCCTCAGCTCTCGCTCAGCGCAATGCATCAGGAGAGAAACGCTGGTGTAGCTTTTCGCTGGCCAAGACTTTCAACACAGCGGCACACTCTGGCCGACGAGGAAGACAAAAGAAGAACACCTTTTCGCCCTGCCACGTTCTTCTGGGCGAGACGCCTAGCCGCGTCTTCTCTCCCTGCAAGGCTCTAATGTGCGCGGTGCTACTTGGAAGTGAGAAGGCAGGTGCAGAGCGCACGGCCATCTGCCGGCGTTGTGCAGCCTGTAAAGGAAAGAAGACTACCCCTGGAATGTGGTGCAAATACGAGTTCCCACACGTCGGGGGCATGCTCTGGGTAAGCCCGTTGAACTAAAACTGTTCTCTGTGCCAGACGTAGCCGAGAATCTTTCCCTTTACATTTAGAGCGAATGTGCTGCTGTATGTCGCCGAGAGGGAAAGTGCATAGCCCAGGCGTGTGTCGGCAGAAGCAGTCGGCTGGAGCATTTGGCTGCCGGCACCGTGCTCTTTGTGCCACAAGTAGACGACGCTTCGACTCCGGCAGAATGAAAGCGCCACATGGCTACTAAAGAGGCCGAACGAAGGCGCCGGAGCACCGGGCTCGTGTCCGCAGCGTCCAAACTGAGAAAGGAGCGTGGCTGGCGCTCGCCTGCCTGCCGACTTCACGTTAGCATTGAGAAGGAGGAAGTTCAACGGCAGCTACTTGTGCTACTACTTCTCCCTCTTCCAAGCATCCCTGGGAACACTGGCGCTTACCTTTGGGCTCCGAGATGCAGAAAACACAGCGGTCGATGCCAAGGAGAGGGGAAGTAGAGAGTGCAGCGGGGAGTTGAAGTGGCTTTACGGGAGGCAAGGGGAAGGTGCAGCCCAGCATTGGCTTTTCCTCCTAGTTCTTTTCTTCAGGAGAGCAGCTAGCAAGCGAGCTGCGAGAGCCAACAATGGGATGGCACGTCTTGTCAGAGAAGCCACGGTCTACGGTGCTGTAGAGTGCTGTGCACAGTTTGAATGCTGCCCTAAGTACACGGTACTTTTGGAACGGCTTCTCTCCTGACTCTCCCGTCTCTGTGAGCTCTAGCTGCTTGAACTTGGCCACACTGAAGGTGTGTGCACGTGATTGCGCTGCGAGTAGCAAGTCTTCCAGAGACGAGGGATAGTCAACAAATGCTTTCTCACCTGGCCCATCTCTCAGTCCGAACTGTGGCCGGAAACGCTGCTGTGCTGCAAGGGTGGACTTTAGCCACTCTGAGAGAATGTGATGACGCTCTGTAGATAGTTGCGAAGGAAAGTGCTGGTCACTGCAATGTTTCGCCTAGTTTACAGACTTTAGAGGGACTCTGAAGGCCAACGCCTTCTTCTAGCACTTGTTCTCTGCGTGCAGCTGCTGCATGTTTGGAAGGGCTTTGGGATCGGCGAGTGGTGGAGGGTAGGATGGTACCTAGAGCTTGAAGGAAAGTGCGTCTCTCCAGGACCTTTGATGCAGTTCAGTGGGTGCGAGTTGCATATTGAGCATGTTCATGATGGCACAGAAAAGGTTCTGAAAGAAAGAGGCCGTGCTGCAGCTGCCTTGACTTTTGCCGCTTAGTAACTGCACAGCCAACAATGAAAAGATTCCTCTTGCTTCCCCGCTACGCGCAGGATCACATTCTTTTGTGTCTCCAAGAGGCAGGATGCACAGCGGAGCTCTTCCACCGACTGCTCGCACACGACTTGGGGCGGCGCCAGCGAAGCGCTTGGCTTTTTCCCCGGCACTGTCAGCGCTCATGGAAACAAGCACACGATGGCGCTGACGACTTGCAAAAGAAGGCCAAGCGCCTGGCGCTGCTCGAAACCACCCCAAGGGCAGAGGCAAGTTGCAAACGTCCCTGCACTCAAATCAACAGCACCTCAGGACAAAAAGATTTCCCTCATCTTCCCCTTCCAAGAGCGGACTCTTCTTTCTACCGCACTCCAAGAGGCAGACAAACCTCTTTGGCCCAAACCAATCTTTGCCCTCTCGCAGATTCTGCCCACCAACTTGAAACCATCTGGCAAAAACAGAGCTCAAAACAGTGCGGGCTGAGGAAGATCTTGCTGCCTGCAACTTCAACTGCACCCCCCAAACTAGCAGCACACACGCTGTTCTCAGCACTTTCCTTCTCAGCTCTAGCTACCATCCTAAGCCTTCCCTCTCCCAGAGTCAGCATCCAAAGACAACGGCGCCACGGACTGCTCACACACTAAAGGCACCAGGACAAAAGGCTCACAAGCTTGGCCTTTGCATTCCCACGGACAGCTCAACAGCTCTAAGCCAGAGAGAGCTCTGCCTCTTGGGAAAAGCCTTTAAAATCCCTAAGAGCACCTGATGTGCACATCCAAACCTGCTTTCCTTGCCAAAGAGAGCAACTACAAGCCCATCTCCAAAGAAACGGCATCCCCTCCTCCAAAATACAACACATCCATCCACTGAGCCACCTCCAGTATTGAATAGATCCAACAATTGTCCCTACACGCCCAGGGGCCAGAAGAGAAATGTCTTGCTGGACTATTCCTCCCCATGCTACCTTAACATCTGCTCCAGCAACACTGGCACTATGTCCTTGCCTTGGCAAGGAAAGGCACTCCGAGTCTCTTGGCCTTGCCTTGCCTTCAGTACCTTGTCTAGTTCTTCTTAAGCTACCCTTGCTCTGCTTCCTTTGCCTCTGCTGCCTTGCCTTGCACTACCTACAACTTGCTGGCTTTGCTTTGCCCTGCCTACCACTCTTGCCCTCGCCTTCCATGCAGGCAAGGCGCTGCAAAGCAAGTGCAGGCAATTGTGGGCAAGTCAAGGGAGAGGTAAGCAAGGCCAGAGCAGTGAGGGCAAAGCAAATGGAGTGGTAGGCAAGAGAAGGCCCAGACGTTAGAGGCAAGGCTGGCCGTAGGAAGGGAAGTCCACTGATGGGAAGGCCAGGCAGAAACAAGAAGGGCTCGGCAATCCAAGGCCCTGGAGGAAAGCAGTAGGCAGGTCAAGGGCGGGGCATGGACGTGCAAAGGAATGCAAGGCTCCAGAGAGCTAGCAGGGCAAGGCAAGGAAACTGTTGTGTTGCCAAGGCAAGGCAAGGATAGGCAAGGCAGGTGAGAAGTACATTCGAGGACTGCTGGCACACAAAAGCGGCCAGGACCAACTGCTCTGTGTGGCCTTGCTTGGCGAGGCGAGGCAAGGCAATGAGGGTCCTAGAAGGAAAAGGAAAGGTGAGGCCAGAGCTAGACGAATGTGAAAGGAAGTCAGGTGGGGGATGGGTGAGCAAGTCAATGCAAGGCAGGGGAGAAAAGGCAGGTTGAGGGAAGGCTACAGAGAGGGCAGCAAGGAAATGCAAGGCATGGGGAAGCACGTGAGGAGTGAGTGCTGCCAGCCGGCCGGGATGGCAGGGGCGGGGCAACTGCAAGTAGCATGGCGGGGAGGTGGAGGGGGGTGTTAGTGTGCGGGAGGTGTGTGTGTGTGTGTGCAGAGGAGTGCAGGGTAAGTGCAGGTGTGTGTGTATGTGCATAGGGGGGTTTTGTGCCAGGTGCTGTGCCGGGGGGAGCCATCCTACTGCCAAGAAGGTGTGGGAGTGAAAGAAGTAACATAGATGTGTCTTTACAAAGAGACCGTATGAATCTGTCCTTAGACAAGGCTAGGAATTTACTGGTAGGGGCGTAACAGAAGAAAGTCTTAGTTCTAGAAACTGTTACTAATCGACAGAGACTGTTGCTCAGCCAAGGCTGTGTTAAATTCCTGAACCTAGAGCAAGGCAGCAAAGACTTAATAGCATTAGGAATAGTTTCGTTTTCTTCCTTTTCCATACCAAGAGGGGGGTGCATATTAGAGGGGAGCCTAGAGTAGGCAGTTCCGGAAGTCTGTAATTCCCGAGTACCTCCGAGGGTGCTGTTGCCAGGAACTTTGCATCAAAAGGGGGCTGCATCCCGCAATCAGTTGAGAGACTTCATGGCAAAAGCCCCATGGCCTCTCCCTGTAGTTGAAGAATGTTACAGGCCTCCTCTGTCTCCTTTTTGGTGGATGAAGAAAGTCAGAAAGCAACACTTCTGCCAGAACTCTCCAAGATGCCCCCTTTGCTCGCAGTGACTCCATCACTGGCCGGGAAGCTGTCTTTTCTCCCAGAGGAGTTTGAGATACAGTTAAAAGCCGTGTGGCAGAGAAAAAGGGCAATAATTGGTTTACAAGGGATGGCAAACAAGAGATACCAGAAGCTTTGGCCCTACCAATAGTAAAAGCACTCCGTGAAGAGAGTCCTTGCACCTCCTGAGGATTGGCAGAAGCCTTCCTCATGCTGGATGTTGCTGGGGGTCTTTTTAGACTGGCAGAACGAGCTGTTGAAGGTTGCTTGATCTGTGCTAAAGCAAACAGCCAAGTTACAAAGGAACTTGCCAGGGGAGGGAGGCCTTGGGCTGCAGGTCCCTTCCAAAGATGCCAGGTGGATTTTCCTGAGATGCCCCAAGTGGGAAGGCTTCATCTCTTCTGGTAATGGTATGTCAGCTAGCAAGGTGGCCAGAAGCATTTCCAACTGCTTCAGCAACGACAGCATCAGGTATTAAGGCATTTTTGGAACAAATCTTTCCAAGATACAGCATTGTAGAAGCAATAGACTCAGATAGGGGAACTCATTTGACAGGAAAGATCCTTCAAGGGGTTTTGGCTTCTTTAGGAACACAATGGAACCTCCATAGGCCCTGGCACCCCCAGAGCTCGGCTCAGGTAGAAAACAATGAATAGAGAAATAAACACCTTTTGAAGCTAGAAACCAAGATGCCATGGCTAGGGCTTTGGACATTGGCTTTGGTGAGAATGAGAGCCCGAGCCAGAAGAGAGATTCCGTTCTCCCCCTTTCCGTCGTTGTTATGAATTACCCTGCTAAGTCTCAACCTAGTGGGGGAGTAGAGGTAAGTGATGTATATTTAAAACCATCTGTGGCCAGGATGCTGCTTCTTGTAAAACCCCTTCAACAGGAAGCTCAGCTGGCACAAGCCCCACCTTTGGACTTTGCTGCTTGTAACATCCAACCAGGAGATTGAGTCCTAGTTAAGGAGCAGAAAGAAGCGCCAGTGGTTCTGAAATGGCGTGGCCCATTCCAAGTGTCACTGACGACAGAAACAGCCATGAAGACAGCTGGACACAGGTGGACCCGTCACTCTCGGGTCAAGGTCTCTGAAGCCTCAGAGATTTGCACATCTCAGCTGGAGGAGAAGGCCGGGAGGCTGTGACTGCTGGAGTGGGCCGGAGCAGTAGCCAGTGCTTCGACATCAGAGGAAGCCCTGCGTGCCTACCCACAGACCACCTGCTGAAATAGTCTCTATGGGTATCCCTCCTCTAGAATCTCCACTCACTGGGGCGCTAATACTTGCTGGATTCTTTTATGTTAAGTGGTTTCTGTGTCTTCAATTGCCACAGGTGCTGCAGCAGACAACGGGAAAATTAGACTAGCTAATTAGATCACATGATTAAAATATTTTCCTTACTAGTTCTACTTTTATATGGTCAGCTAAGTTTAGGCCAGGAGTGGGAGAATCAGTTTGCAGCCTTAGCAGAAAAAGTAGCAAAAGTTTTTCACCTTAGCAATTGCTGGCTCTGTGGAGGGCCAGGAGGATCTGAAGAGTGCCTATGGTTGGCTAGCCCAGCTGAACCTAAGTGGTGGCTCAACACCTGACATGAGGTCCATACTAGGACGGGATTTGGGGCCAAAGAAGGAAGTCCATGGCTATAGGAGAAGGTTTCACGAAGGATGTCTGGACTTCAGGTGGCTCTCTTGAAAGCTGTTTATTGCATAGGTGAAGTTACAGCATTTCAGGGAGCGGCTATCCAGAGCCAGCCCTATAGCTGCCAGCTCCAGCTGTAGGCATACCTGAAGCCGCTTGCTGTTCAAGTTACAGAGCATTCTATACTTTTCTTTGCAGAGTATCTTAGCACGTAACAACCAATAAGCACCATACACAATACCTTGACATTGGCCTATAGCCTATCATAGCTACTACCATCACCATATTATAGTCATTATTATCCAATCACAAGAGTAAGTTACAATTTAAGCTTCCAGTGGAAAATTCTTAGACCTTCTTGCTACATCAACATTTGTTTGCCTGCCATATCTTTCTTTTTGCTAAAGACACCTTTTCTATTCACTTATGCTCTTCTTGAGACTTACTTACTTGGTGAAAAACATGTCTTTGTTTGTAATCACATACCTTTGTCCTGCTCCTAAAAATCTCCTTCCAACTCATCTCCAACCTTTGCCTTCTCAGTTACTCAGCGATCACTGTTTCAGCAAAACACCTTTTCTTCTATATCAAAACTTGCTTTCATTTCTACCTCATCCCCAGCTTCTACATTCTCACACCTTGCTGCCAAGCCTACATACCTGTGAAACTTTCTTACCAAACTTTCATCCTCCCCAACACATGGCCACTTCATTCTTCTCCAACAGGCACTTATTGCCTAAACAGGACAGGGCGGGTCTATGTAGGAAAAGGCGTTTGTCAATTGACTTTCCCTCTGGCTTTAAACAATTGGGTTTGAACCCACAATTGCCCTCCTTACAATTGTTCCAAATATCAAGACAATTGCAATCAAAGAGCTGTTCAGCTCACTAATGGTAGCTGCGTAAGGTGTTCTTACCACACTTACCAAAACATTTGGAAGCCTGTAAAGCAATGCGGAGGGACAAGGGGTTTTTTTGACCACCTATTTTTAAGCTGTCCCCACAAAAATCCCACAAGTAGAAGACATGTTGTTTGTGATTATCAGTGGGAATGGCAACAGCGGATTAGAACTCAAAGCCTTTTAGTGAGTTCTGCTCCAAATCCAAGCAAGCAACTTGCAGATGTAAATGTAGATGGGAACCCTGTGTGGGAGCTTGGAAATGCAAATGCTGTGACCCTTATGGTGGGGCAGCTATTGTTGGAGGACCGTTAGGCCAGGGAATCCTGCTGTATTTTGACCCACCAATTGATGACCAAGGGTAGGAAGGCCCCTTTGCTAATGGAACACGGGCTTTGAAAGGACATGATTGGATTTGTGGCCAACATGCTTAGCTCAGGTTACCTCCAAACTGGTCAGGGATATGGTATATCCCTGGGGTATATTAGACCGTTGTTCTTTTTGCTACTACAAATTCAGGGAAATCGCTTAGGAATCCAAATCTGTGATGATTTAATTCGAGAAAAGCAGTCAGCTGATGCAGCCTTGGCTGCAGGGAGCACCCCAAAACGGGGAAAAGATGAATGGCCACCAGAACAAGTTATGCAACATGATGGACCAGCCACTTGGAAACCTAAGGAATTAATCCCAGATGCCTGGGAACCCATTTATCATTTGAATGAGATAATTAGGGTACAAGCTGTCTCAGAAATAATTACCAACCAGCCAGCCACAGCTCTTGACCGTCTTGCTGAGCAATCCACTTCAATGAGGAAAGCGGTATTTCAACATTGGATGGTATTAGATTATCTGTTAGCAGAAGAAGGAGGAGTTTGTGGGAAATTAAATGACTCGAGCTGTTGTTTGCAAGCAGATGACAGCGGAAAATGGTCAAACAAATAACAGAGGAAATAACCTCAGCTCATGGACCTGTCCAAGTGTTGAAAGGATGGTAATGGGACATGTTTTCCTGGCTAACTGGCCAGCTATGGGCTAAATTGTTACAGCAGGGATTACGGTAACACGCCTATATCAAACCAGGAATCCCGTGGAAAAGAAGTAGATATGGACAGATTGGTGGTAGATGGTTCAGAGGTCTTTATTTCTCCAGCCGCATGGCCGGGGCTCTGCTCAGGAACTCCCCCAGTCACGGGACCCGAGGGTCCTTGGCCACACCGGGGAACACAAACCAACCAAGGGGGAATGAAGCTGACCAGGGGCAGGGAAACCCCGTGTCTCCCCCCCAGGGCCCATCGCCCAGGGCTCCATGGCAGGGGGGGAGACCCCAACACTAAATGAATGCCATTTCTCCTCTTCTATGCTATAGCAACTCTAATCTTTTGACCATACGTGACACCATGCTGGGTGCAGCTCTTTCAGCAGGTAGCAGCCATGCCTACCTGATCCAGAAACGACTACAAAAGGACAGAAGAGGATGTCACTGCAAATAATAGCAAAAGCCCAGAAGACTCAAGAAGAAAAAATTAAATCAATGGTAATTAAGGTTTGTAAAGACAAATACAGATTAAATAAAAAAAGGAAGGATTAAAAGGAATGAGATGGATGAGTCTTTACAAACAGATCGTGTGAATCGGCCTGTAGACAAGGCTAGGAACTTATGCAGAGTGAAGTAACAGAAGAAACGATTAGTTCTCTAGAACTGTTACTAATCATCAGAGACTGTTGATTAATCAAGGCCGTGTTAAATTCCTGAACCTAGAGCAAGGCAACAAAGACGTAATAGAATTAGGAATGGTTTCTTCTTCTTTCTTTTCGATGCCAAAAGGGGGGTGCATATTAGAGGAGGGCATAGAGTAGGCAGTTCCGGAAGTCTGTATTCCCCTAATACCTCAGCCAGTGGAGAAAAGGAAGAGGGCGTTGTGGCCGGGAACTTGGCATCAAAAAGGGGCTGCATCCCGCAACCGTTTGACAGACCCCATGGGAAAAGCCCCATGGACTCTCCCTGTAGTCGAAGAATGTTGCAGGACTCCTCTGTCTCCTTTTCGGACGTAAACCTCAGGCATGGTGGATTAATTTTCCCTAACGGCAGCGACCTGCTGCGTGGTCTCCGTGCTCCTCCCCAGCCCCCCGGGAGGTGCAAAATAGTTGCCGGCGGCTCTCACCGCGCGTTACAGACGGCTGCGCGGCGCCGGGGCTGCTCGCAGTGCTCCCCTGCCCCGCCAGGGCGGCCTGAGGTCTGCGGAGCCACCTCGCCACCGGCGCGGCCAGGGCCGGGGCCCTTCTCGACAGCAGCCGAGGGGCTGCGGAGCGGGCGGCTGCGGGACGATCAGCTCTTTTATGCCGCGCGGTGCTGCCGCCTCCATCTAGCTCCCCATCGCGCCGCCGGCCGACCCCGCCTGGCGCGTTCACGCTCGGCCGCGCTCGCCGCCCGCCCAGCCTCGCCGGAAGCTCTCCCGCGCGGGCCGTGCCCCGGCTCCGCCTGCGGCTCGGCAGGGCCCGGCCGCACGCGTGCTGCGTGGCTCGGAGCACCCGCGTTGCGCCGCAGGCGACGGGGAAGGCGGGGCGGGCCGGCGCCATGGTGGTAGCGCGAGGAGAGGAGCGCCCGGGCGGGGCGGCGAGTGGCGCGGCGGTGAGCGCTTCTGCTTGCTGTCGCTCGGCTGCCGCCCACGGCAGGTGCCGTGTGACCCCGCGGAGCGGCGGGGCCGGCCGGGCGGTGCGCGGCGAGGCTTTCGGCCAGCGGCGGCCGCAGCGACAGTCTGCTGGCACTGCCCGTGCCGCTGGAGAGAGCGGGGATCCGAGGCCGGCCTTCCTAGGGTAACGAGGGGCGACCGCCTTTGCCGCGCTGCCCTCCGTGCAGCACGTGGCCGATTCCGGCGAAGCCGGGGTCTCCGCAGCGGCACGGGCGGGAGGGAGTGGGGAGCGCGCTCGGTGCTCTGCCGGCCGCTCCCGCCCAGCGCTGCGCTCCGCCGAGGCGTTTTCCTGCCTATCCTGGGAAGGACATAAGGGACCCCGGAGTCGGAGCTTAGCTGTCAGGGGGAACAACTTCCCTCCATTGGCGACCTCCTTTTCCCTCTGATTCAGCTACCTTGTGGTAGGTGCGATGGTGCTGAAGAAGGGTGGCGGCTTGGCACAGTTGCTGGCATAGGTGGTGCGAGAGCTCCACGCAAGCAGCTTGGAGTGGCATGTGCGAGGGTAGGAAGGTACGGCACCCACAGCTGAAGGTAAAAAAAGTCAGGGCATGTCATCAGCCGCAATCGTGCTAAGTTGTTCATCTTTGCAAACTGCTTGCCGAGTTGTTCCTTTTCTTAGGTAATGGGGGTTTGTATCAACCAGAACTGCATATGGTCAGTATTTGCAGAGAAAGTTACGTGGACTGTTGTTGAAGTGAGTGTAGCAGTTTCTATGGCATTCTGCAAAAAAGTGACAGGTCTCTCTGTGTTCCCCAATTCTTAACAAAAATGGAGTTCACAAAGCCCTGAAAAGAGGTTTTACAAAACTTCAGGGATTTTTTCCTACGAGTACTGTGGAGACAACCATAGTCACCTTGTCTTTCCAAAAGTGAAGGTTACATCTTTTTGTCCAAGAGCATCAAGTGCTTTTGATCAGCGTTTGTGTGCATGCATTAGCCTTGTTCTTGTTCTTCCTTGGAGAACTTTTACAATCCTCAGATGATCTGTGTAGGCTGCAGACTGCAGTGGTGAACTTGAAGGCTTCCAGCAGAAGGGAGATGCTGTCCACGTTTTGGATTTTCCTTAGTCTGAACTGATGATCTGTCATTTGCATGTTTGTTTAGCTGTGCTTAGAATAATTGATAAGTTGGTGTATAGAATAAAGACAATTACCAATTTCCTCCCTTTGTGGGAGCCCATCCAAAAGTCACGCAAGAAGAAACTTCGAGGTCACTAAAGTAATTAGAATTGTTAAAACTCAGAAAGGCATAAAGGTCAGAGTGAGGAAGATGAGTTACTTCATCTTCCTTAGGACCACTGACCCAATTCAAGACCACCGACTCCATTCAGATCACACGCTACGCATGCTTAATGACATGTAAGCTCATTTCCATACAAAGCGGAGAATGGGAGGTGCCAACACTATGAATACGCATTTTGTATTTTGGATATTCATAATACGTGGAAATAAAAGGTATCATGTTTGCTTGTATCAGGGCCTGCGACTTAGGGAGCTATCCCACGCAAAAATAAAACATACACTTTCTAACTCTAAACTGTTAAGAGTTTTTGTCCATCTCAGTTGGATATCGATATTAGATCGATATTCATATTTTGGTAAATCATAGTTAGCATAGGAGAAAGGCATGCTTGGTATGTACCTGGGATAGTTAGGGCTAGCTTTTAGTTCTGCAATGTTATTACGAAACATAGATACGGTCTTGGCCAGTTGCCCCTCGTTTCGAAACAGGGCTATAAAGGGACTTTCTGAAATAACTGAGATAAGATCTCCCCACGGAAAGAAGACAAATCTATTGGCAGCAGAGCACGAGGACTTCGTCTCATCTGTTGGTAGCCATTGCCCCCCCTTTCTTCCTCTCTACTCTTTTACTTTGTTTTTCTTTCTCTCTCTCTCTCTCTTTCTCTCCTCTATGACATTACCATGTTGTGGGTACTTAACAAAGGTGAATAGGTGATTAAAACTGAAATCCCTTGTGTCCTTTTGCACTCGGAGATCTGTAAACAAACCATCACGACCCTCACTTCTATTAGCAGATCGTGACATTAAACTGGCATCACGGACAGGATTTCTGACAGACAGAAGGGGTTGCAAGGTTGTGTGTAGTCTGTAATAGGGGAAGGACGTTTCACTCCAGCCGCACCTAGCCCGACACCCCGCAAAGGCTGAGCGGTGTCTAGAAAGCAAGGGGGACGACTCGAATTTCCCACAAACTGCACACGCCTAGGTGAAAAGCACCCCATACTCAACTGAGGGCTCTGTCTTCAGATTTTTCACCAAAAGATCTCTTAGTGTAAAAGGGGGAACTGTTTTGGTGGGCGTGTGTGAATTTGGACTGCTTGGTGTAGCGAAGAGACAACCGTAAGTAACTTAAGGAGTACCTCCCAGGCAGATTTTGGTCTCTTCACCCACCCAGGGAAGCGAAGGGCGACACGGCGAAGCTGTTTGTGTGGCAATGTGTAATTAGGTTTTACCTCCCTGTAGTGGTTTTGATCCCTTTATAAAATGACTGAAAACCCTAGTGCAAATCATAAAGCTGCATTTTATGCTCTGCTAGCAAAACATAATGCCCGGCCCTCTCCGGGAGGGGAAGAATGGGCTCAAAATAACTGGTTTAATTTGGAGTGTGACTGATAGAAGATGTTCATTCCAACATGAGACAAAGTTTAAATTTGGCCAAAATAAAACCATAATCTGCTCCTAAATCTGTTTCAGGAGCATGCCTTACAGCAGCTATAGATCACTGCTTTAAGCGATGTAGTGAAGAGAAAGCAATCACAGATTCCCTTCAAAACCTAGTGGAAATTTTACAGGAACAATCAGATGAAGAAAGGAATGAAAATCATTTGCTGCGGGCTGCTTTGAGGGAGGAATATTTTAAGAATTCAAAGAATGCTGACTCACCAAAAGAGAAAGAGGAAAAGAAAACTCCTCACATTAACCAAATATACCCCCAGGAAGAACTAGTGCTAGTGAAAAATTGTGGGGAAAACTGCTGCCCTCCTATGGGACCTCTAATTAAAACAGAATATAATTATATCAATGATGAAGATTTTGAACCGCATATCACCACTAAACAAATACCATACACTGCTCCTGAGTTGGCGAAGTTAAAAAAGGAGTATGGGCGGCTTCCCCACGAAGCTGAGACGGAATATGCCTTCCAAGTGTCTCTCACCGGAGGAGACCAAATTCAATTCACTGAACAGGAGGCCAGTGGATACTGGGGACATGGAGTTCTCTTAACAACAGGAGACAAACGTAACACATGGTCGCTGACTCAGCGCGCAGCTTTCTGGGCCGGGGGACTCAATCCTTTAGAAAGGGGAGACCCTTTTGCTACAGTTGGTACCCCTGATCAACTTCTAGAAAGCGTCCACAAAGCCGCCTGTCTGCAAATGATCCATGAAAGGAAATTAACTCCTGGATATGAATCCCCCACGCAATTACCTGTGAAACCTGAACTGATGACCCCTTTAATTCGAGGCCTTCCAGAATCACTCCAATCTACAGCAGCTGTCCTTCAAAAAACCATAGCTGCTGCAGGTCCTGTAGAGAGGTTGGACAGATTCCTTGGAAACCCGAGCGACCAAACTGCATCTACCGATCCTGGGTTTACTCCATATTCAACCCCCTCTCAGCCGCCAGGTTCACAATCAAATTCACCTGCCGGTGATTGCAAAGTTTGGACATGGAGTGAGGTTGAAGAAGATCTGATTAATTACAGTAGGAAATATGGACCGATAAAAATCCCAGAGGAAAAATCAGAAAAAACAAAAGGTGTCAGGCACATTAGGGCTCCTCATAGTGAAAAACCAAAGAATGTAACCAGAGATCCCTAACCGTCAGCATTGGTGCTTATTAGGTATCAAAAAGGGGGTCCCCAGAAATGCGATGGATGGCTTAGCCCTTGATCAGTTGAGTAAGGTAGTGTCTAACTGGCACTGCCAAAAGCCCCTTCTACCGAATCCGTCACTTCAACCCAGTGCACCCCTCCTCCCTCAGAATCTGGGCAGTGAGTCAAAGCCACTTCTCCCTCAAAGTCCGGCCAATGAGCCAGAACAGATTCTTCCTCAAAACCAGGGAAACTAGACCCTCTGTTTCTTGTCAGTGGGCAAAGAAACGGAGCATAGGTCTACCTGAGAATGCTCACTAAAAATAAAACGGGAGATATAACGATCACAGCTATTACAAGTCCTAAACGGGCACCTGTAACTTTTCTGATTGACACTGGGGCACAAATTTCTGCGCTGACAAAGAAAGATGCCCAGAGGTGTGGAATTGTTCCAACAAAGAACCGATATTGTGTTTTAAGTGCCTTGGGCACAACAACAGAATCTATGAATGGGGCCTTAGTCAAGCTCCCTTTGCCTGGAGAGGAAAACCAACTCTCCATCCATGGGGTGATTGGAGATATTCCAACCAATTTATTAGGGCTGAATGCCCTTGCTAGGAGGCAGTGGGAGGACTCAGAGGGTCTTCTGTGGTCTTTTGGCACACCACATTTTAACATCAGACTGCTCCAAGCTGCAGCCTCCCTACCATTCAGCAAAGTAACTAATGTGAAACAATACCTCCTTCCCCTGGGTGCCAAAGAGGCTATCAAGCCAGTGATACAGGAGCTACGACAACAAGGAGTAATACTTCATACCCATTCTCCTTTCAATTCTCCGGTGTGGCCAGTGCAAAATCCTAATGGGAAGTGGAGGCTGACAATAGATTTTCGTAGGCTAAATGCTAACACAGACCCTCTTACAGCAGCAGTCCCAAATCTAGCAGAATTCATAACATTGATTCAAGAAAAGGCTCATTCAATCATGCCACCTGTAGATGTCAAAGACATGTTTTTTACGACACCTTTACAGCCAGAAGATATGGACCGTTTTGCTTTCGCATGGCAAGGACAGCAACGCACTTTCACTAGGCTTCGCCAAGGGTACAAACATTCTCCTACCCTGGCTCATCACGCTTTAGCCCAAGAGTTCGACAAAGTACCCAAAGCGGACAATCTAGCTGTTCATCAACACACTGATGAGACCCTTGTGGGAGGAGATGAAATAGAAGAAGTGAGAGATACCCAACAGAAAATAACCTCCCACTTAGAAAGCCTTGATTTGCAAATTCCCTCAGAAAAAACCCAAACCCCTTCACATGAAGTGAAATTGTTGGGAATTTGGTGGAAAGGAGGTATGACACGTATCCCACCTGATAGCCTAACCTCTTCAGATCAGATTAAAATGCCTGAATCCAAAAAAGATCTCCAACATGCTTTAGGATTATTAGTGCTCCGGAGAAAACACATCCCAGATTTTCCATAATTGCCAGACCTCTTTACAACTTGTTAAGAAAAGGGACAAAATGGGAATGGAGTGCTTCCCAAGAAGAAGCACGGCAATTGTTGGTTTTTGAAGCAACAGCCTCACCAAGCCCTGGGCCCTATTCATCCCACAGATGCTTTTCAGGTCTCCTCAGGGTTGTCAGTACACATACGGCAGCGGGGTCCTGAGGGTCCGACGAAGCCTCTTGGTTTTTACTCCCGTGGCTTTAAAGATGCTGAAAAAAGGTACACTACCTGGGAGAAAGGATTGTTTGTGGTTAGCTTAGCTCTCCTAGAAGCGGAGAAGATTGCACAACAACAACCAATTGTTTTGAGAGGCCCTTTCAAAGTTATTAAGGCTGTCTCTACTGGCACCACCCCCACGTGACGGGGTGGCCCAGAGGACCTCAGTAAGGAAGTGGTATGCTCAGATTGAACATGATTGTAGCGTCTTCTCAAGAACTGAAGGAGCTGTAAAAAATCTGGCAATCCAAGAAACTGAAAACTTGGGTAGCAGCCAGGACAAACCTGCCTCAGTCATTAGAGTAGCCCCTCCTTTTTCCCCCAAACGGTCAGCAAATTCTTGGCTTACGGATGCTTCTGCCAAGCGAGAAGGAAAGGTGTGGAAACATAAGGCTGTAGCCCTCCACACTTCCTCAGGTGAAGGAATTATCACAGAGGGGGAAGGCAGTGCCCAAGTTGGCAAGCTGATAGCTCTTTGGAGTGTTTTCCAACGTGAGGCACAGAATACTTCTCCTGTCTGTATCTACACCGATTATTCCTATGCTGTGTTTAAGGGATGGACTGAGTGGCTTCCTTTTTGGCAGCAAAAGGATTGTGAAGTTAACAGAATCCCAGTATGGCAAAAGGAAAAGTAGCAAGAAATTCTAAGTATTGCAAGTCCAGGGAATTTGGCCGTGGAGTGGGTAGCCTCTCACCAGACAGATGGAAATCCAGCAGGAGAGTGGAACACTAGAGCTGACGAATTAGCAAGACTAAGTCCTGTGAAAAAAGATCAAATTACAGAGGACTGGGAGCACTTCTTAGAATGGTTGCATGTAAAAAGACAACGCACAGGTGCAAAAGATTTGTACAAAGAAGCCCTTGCTCGCGGTTGGTCTGTTACCAGAGAAATGTGTAAAACATGCATGTCAGCCTGTGAACAACGTCGCAGACGGCTAGAAAGACACCCTTTGGAAGATGACCCTCTGCATTTAAGAAAGGGTAAAGGCTTACGGGAAGCGTGGCAGGTAGATTATATCGGCCCCTTTAAAAAGTCAGGAGGTAAACACTTTGGGCTGGTAGGAGTAGAGATGATATCTGGGTTAGTCCAGGCCAATGCTTTTAAAAGAGCTACAGGAGATCATACTGTTAAAGCATTGCAGGCATGGTTTGGAACTTTCCCAAAACCACAAGAAATTCAATCTGATCACGGGTCTCACTTTACTGCCAAAGTTGTACAGGACTGGGCAAAAGGTGAAGGGATTAAACGGACTTTTCACACTCCTTACTACCCTCAAGCTAACGGCATCGTAGAAAGGACCAATGGTCTCTTGAAAGGACTTTTGAAACCACAGGAGGGAAATTGGGATGTTTGGCTATGGGAAGCTGTGAAAGGTGTGAATGATAGATGGGGGGTAAACGGGTGTCCCAAAATCACTGTCTTTTTCCCAACAGCTCCAAGCATAATTCTCTCACTGCAGGGACCAAATGATCCTAAGAATCCTGCACACTACCCTGGACAACCTGTTTCGGTAGATCTCCCTACCGTAGGAGAAGTACCACTAGTGCTAAAACGCCCTCTGAATAAATATGCATGGCTAGCCTCTGATGCCCTAGGGAGAGAGCATCGGATACATACACGCTGCATAATTCCATCATTCTAATTTTCTGCCTTTTGGTGGCAGACTCTGTTGTGTTCACTTTTCACAGAAGAACTCCGAGGGACATGAAGAAGAGCACATAAACCATGATAAGACTAGTGATACTTTTCTGCATCCTACCACAACACCAGGGCCAAAAACCAGCTGAGTGGCCATGGTCTGAAGCTACCATTAGGTACACTAGTGCTCTAGGATCCTATCCCAGAGATGGTTGCCCGAACCTAGCCACTGTAGCACTGCACGACTCTGAGGTATACCGTCCAAGTGAATGGGGATGGGACTTGAAGGATTGGACTAGAATCCTAAAAGGAACAAGAGGGGAAAAAATTAAGGTAGGATGCAGAAAAGTAGAAGGATCTCTTTACCAGAAAGCTTCCACCATTGCAATCGCTGGAAATGTTCTAAAACCAGATGGGAAAAGTGATTTGCACCCCAACATTACGGCCAAACTCTGCCCTACAACGGAGTGGGTGTGTGACAAACAAACCCCCTTCATCCTGTGTGGTTGTCAGAAGAATGTCGGTAACTACACCTTAGGCCCCAGTACCAACAATGTGGAAATCACAAAGCTTCGCAGAAACAAACTAACTGACTGCTGGTATAACTTTCCTCTAACCAAACCAACCTATGCAACATGCAATTGGCAAAATAACCCGGCAGATCAGCCAAGTCTGACAGGTTTAACTTATAAATTCAAAATAAACGCCGCAGCAAAGCCCATACTGAGTGCAGTAATCACATACCACGGTATAAGTACCCCCCTCGTGTTAGATGACAAGAATAAAGTTTTTCCACCCTTTATGGTAACCCGAGGTGACGATGTTACAATACGATGTGGATTAATTGCTGAATGTTTTACCGAACCTGTACACAGTTATAGCATTGGACCTCATGGCCGTGTTTTGTTTGGTGAAATTCAAAATCAAGATTGTTGGCTAAACCTTAATTGCTGTACAATTTCCCCATAAAGTCACGTGTGGTAAAAACAATACAAAATACTGGGGGGAACTCAAAGTCGATGTTGCAATACCTACCACCCAACCACCGGTCATGCTAAGCCCGAGAATTTTTGAAATTGGACCACGTATAACCACAAAAACAGGCCAACAACAACTATTGCTCAATCCGGCATGCTCCCTTAAACAAGTCAAGTTGCTGATGCAAAACAATGTCTCAGAAATTCAGCCAGCTTGTTCACCTTTTCTGCAGACTTCCTTCAAGGGGCAGACAACCGGGTTGCAAAAGCGGAACCCTTCTAAGAAACGGACGCAAAGAGACATAACCGGCGTTGTGGGAACAGGATTGGGAATCTTAAATAGTATTGATTCAGAAGTGCTAATGAATAAATTGGCTGCCACAACTACAGATTTGACTAAAATACAACAACCCACCAGCGGTTGTTATCAAACATATTACCAAATTGAGAAAAGGTAAATGTGAATGACCACAAATTGATAATTGGCATGCTCCGTGCTACGCAAAACAACATCTCTTTGGCTCTCAGCTGCGTCCAGGCTCAATTGTGGATGCAGTCCGTTGCTGCCTCAATTGTAAGAGAAGGCAAAGAAGGCACTTTTCCTACTGAAATTCGGAAAATAATCTGGGACGGTGCCACTGATTTTGAAAGAGAATTCCAATCCTGGTGGAATTTAGTGAATTTTACCTACAATCCCATCACAAACACAGCCACAGCCTTTGTACTAACCATACGTAATGCTTCAGTGCATTGGATAGTCCCTATCATTGCATTAGGGCTGAACCATGATGCAGCTATTCTCTACCCTTTCCAGCACAGAGAATGGGCCCGTCAAACTGGTAAGAAGTGGCAAACTGTTAATTTGGAAACTTGTATTGTCCGAGAACAACAAGGGTTTATCTGTGAAAGCAGTGCAATTAGACCTCAAGACATTTGTTTGGACACAGAACAAAATATCTGTCCTTTTGAAATTCATCCTAACAAGATTCCTGAAACACTGCTTGTGTATATAGGCAATGGATGTGCATGCTTAAGAACTGCATGTGATAAGGTATTTCTAGAAAATGTAGTTGTAGATACTAAAACTCATTCAAATTCTTGTGTTTGTAACTTGACTAAAAGCACAGGATGTGATTTCTCTTATTTAGCCCCACTTACTTCTTATTGTATTTTACAGTCCAATTACACAGTGATCCACCAATTATTGCCTACCCCCACTGGGATGAACCTTACTTAGGTAAAGCACTTGTTGCTTCACCAGGATTTCATTGGAATTTTGGAAAAGATCAAGAAAAACAGACAGAAAACCTTGGTAACTGCTCATCACAATGGGAAAGAAACACATTGTTTTCTAGACAGAGGAAAGAAAGATGCTGGACACAGCTGGTGGGATACTCCTTTTGGGTGCTCACCTACTGCTACAGGTGTCCTGAACAAATTGTGTCATCCCATCCTTGTTCTCTTGATTTTAGTTTTGATTGGGTTTGTTTTATCAGCAATCTTACACATCATGAATTGCAGAATGATGAAACGGTTGACATCTGTAATAGATGTGCACAATTTGGACACTATCCCATCCACTGTGGACACCCCTAAGGTTATTGACACAAGATGAACTACATGAGTATTAAAATAAGATAAGACATGATTAAAAATTACAGGTGTATTTTGATTAAAAATTACTTATTCCTTCTTTTTCCTTTTCTTTCTCTTTTCTTATTTTCTCTACCCTTTTCTGGGATATGCTACCAACATTAACGAGTCCTGAAGACTTCGCAACAACACTACGAAATCGTGCTGATGGAGCTCTCCTGATGACAATCGTGAGTCATGGGGTGGTGTAAGAGACGGTCTGAAGATCCCTCATCTGCCTCACGATCATCGCCGAGGACAGAGGCTAAACACAGGAGTTCCGACCTGCCTAAGGTGGGATGTCTGCCAACTGTTGCCTGCAGGTGTGCCCGCTGGGAACTGGTACGCATTCCTGAGGAAATTTGTGCAGGTCACAGTGGACTGCGCCGTTCTTGCTGCCCAGGCGGGAAGGACTGCGCTGAAGCGGAAAGGAATGACCTGTCCTCTACACCTGTCCTGTACCTGTTTCCCAAAGCAACGAGCCTCATAACAACGGCTGTAGATTTGCCCCACCTCTTGGGGAAAAGGGCGAGATGTGGGGATACAGCTAGAAAGCAGAAGCCAGAGCACTGCTAAACTCATGCCAGAAGTAGACGCGCTAACGCTGCTAGGCCGCAAACCATAGCAGGCAGTATAGTTAGCATAGGAGAAAGGCATGCTTGGTATGTACCTGGGATAGTTAGGGCTAGCTTTTAGTTCTGCAATGTTATTACGAAACACAGATATGGTCTTGGCCAGTTGGCCCTCGTTTCAAAAAAGGCCTATAAAGGGACTTTCTGAAATAACTGAGATGAGATCTCCCCACGGAAAGAAGACAAATCTATTGGCAGCAGAGCACGAGGACTTCGTCTCATCTGTTGGTAGCCATTGCCCCCCCTTTCTTCCTCTCTACTCTTTTACTTTGTTTTTCTTTATCTCTCTCTCTCTTTCTCTCCTCTATCGCATTACCGTGTTGTGGGTACTTAACAAAGGTGCACTGTTTTGATTAAAACTGAAATCCCTTGTGTCCTTTTGCACTCGGAGATCTGTAAACAAACCATCACGACCCTTACTTGTATTAACGGATCGTGACACATGTCCAAAAGAAAAAATCACTGGAACAAAAAGAGCAAACTGATCCAAGGTGAACTGATCCACGGTGAAAAACAGAAGCCTACGAAAATCTGGGGGGGAAAAAAAAAGGCAACTGACGTGCCCGATTCACAGATGCAACTCCTGCAAAACTTTTGAAGGCAGTCTCACTCCCTCTGCTGAACAATCAACTGGAGGAAATCCCACTCCAAATCTGTGGGAAACAACAAAAGTGGTGCAACAAGCACTTCATAGAATAAAAACTAAAACTCCACCTGAATAAATTAATGCAATTAACATTGCATTAATTTCACCTGGCTTTTTTTTTTTTTTTTTGAGGAAATCTGTTTCTTTTCTCTTTTCTAAGAATGTCAAACATCCCTGCATTGACGATAAAGAAAGCAGTTTGAGGGCAGAGAAAGTGCAAGCAGCAGAATCACATCTAAATGTGATAACCATTTACTCACGTGGACGCTGTCCCTTTGTGTTAGCCCCAAGGAGTTGTACTTCTTTTTAATAATCGGTCTAGTGGGCCAAATTTTCACTTTTTAAGAACCTACCAACACATGGGATGGAGCTGCATGAAAACCAATGAAATGTAAAGTGTCACCATAATTGCTTGCATTGTCAGTTTGTTAACGTTTGTCATTTAAGAATTTCTACATATTTGAAATCATACAAATATGTTCTAACCTTCCCAGTTCTGCCTCAGAAGACTTCAAAATTATTATCATTCAGCTAATTTTTAAAATTTACTATTTAGTGAATTAAAGAATCTTGACAAAACACAAGCAAATGCTAGAGAAGAAATGATTAAATCCCCCTTCCAGGGGACCCCAGGCGCTGACGGCTGCCACCGGCGTGCGCCAGGTCGGGACCGGCAGGCAGGGCTGCACCCCGCGTCTGCCACAACACCTGCAGCTTCTGCAGCCTGAAACACAGCTGGCTCAGGGGTTTCAATCAAGAGCCAAAAGATCTTGCTGGTCAATTTGGGGCAGAGAAAGGTCATCACTTCTAGCATGGCATAAGCCTGCCACTACATTTCTGTGAAGGACAATCACCTTGTTGCAGTGAAACTCCTGGGTAAAATACTGAAGCGCTTTCAGATTCATATTATCCGACATTTCGGTGACCTTCTTTTATACCTGCATTGCTTCATACTGCTGGTTGTGGGCACAAGTTCTTTGTACACTATCCTGGAAATTAAAAAGATCAGAAACAACACCCACCCCTCCCCCACCACCACCCCTTCCCCAGCCACAACCCTAACAAAACCAACCTCCAGAATGTTCAGGAGTTCAAATGAGAACAAGCATAGATGGGGCATAAAAAGATGGATCCTCCTTAGACATTTGTGCATGCAGTGCCCTGCAATCCACTAAGTTCTACTTCTCGTACACCAAATACCTGTCTTCGGAACTCCTTGTTCTCCATTCAAACCCTTCTGGGAGGGTAATCGAGGAGATGCTCTAACATATTTTTAGCACATCTTGCACTAGGCAATTAAATCCAGTGCGCAGCATTACCTGACGAACTGAGGCGGTGACAAGGTCAATTAAGACCTGTTCATATCTTCATTTGGAGCTCTTCCAACTGCTTGAAAAGTGAAGCCTTGGACATTGAAGGTTCCGACTAAGGAAAATCCAAAACGTGGACAGCATCTCCCTTCTGCTGGAAGCCTTCAAGTTCACCACTGCAGTCTGCAGCCTACACAGATCATCTGAGGATTGTAAAAGTTCTCCAAGGAAGAACAAGAACAAGGCTAATGCATGCACACAAACGCTGATCAAAAGCACTTGATGCTCTTGGACAAAAAGATGTAACCTTCACTTTTGGAAAGACAAGGTGACTATGGTTGTCTCCACAGTACTCGTAGGAAAAAATCCCTGAAGTTTTGTAAAACCTCTTTTCAGGGCTTTGTTAACTTCATTTTTGTTAAGAATTGGGGAACAAAGAGAGACCTGTCACTTTTTTTGCAGAATGCCATAGAAACTGTTACACTCACTTCAACAACAGTCCACGTAACCTTCTCTGCAAATACTGACCATATGCAGTTCTGGTTGATACAAACCCCCATTACCTAAGAAAAGGAACAACTCGGCAAGCAGTTTGCAAAGATGAACAACTTAGCACGATTGCGGCTGATGACATGCCCTGACTTTTTTTACCTTCAGCTGTGGGTGCCGTACCTTCCTACCCTCGCACACGCCACTCAAAGCTGCTTGCGTGGAGCTCTCGCACCACCTATGCCAGCAACTGTGCCCAGCCGCCACCCTTCTTCAGCACCATCGCACCTACCACAAGGTAGCTGAATCAGAGGGAAAAGGAGGTCGCCAATGGAGGGAAGTTGTTCCCCCTGACAGCTAAGCTCCGACTCCGGGGTCCCTTATGTCCTCCCCAGGACGGGCGGGAAAACGCCTAGGCGGAGCGCAGCGCTGGGCGGGAGCGGCCGGCAGAGCACCGAGCGCGCTCCCCACTCCCTCCCGCCCGCGCCGATGCGGAGACCTCGGCTTCGCCGGAATCGGCCACGTGCTGCACGGAGGGCAGCGCGGCAAAGGCGGTCGCCCCTCGTTACCCTAGGAAGGCCGGCCTCGGATCCCCGCTCTCTCCACCGGCACGGGCAGTGCCAGCAGACTGTCGCTGCGGCCGCCGCTGGCCGAAAGCCTCGCCGCGCACCGCCCGGCCGGCCCCGCCGCTCCGCGGGGTCACACGGCACCTGCCGTGGGCGGCAGCCGAGCGACAGCAAGCAGAAGCGCTCACCGCCGCGCCACTCGCCGCCCCGCCCGAGCGCTCCTCTCCTCGCGCTACCACCATGGCGCCGGCCCGCCCCGCCTTCCTCGTCGCCTGCGGCGCAACGCGGGTGCTCCGAGCCACGCAGCACGCGTGCGGCCGGGCCCTGCCGAGCCGCAGGCGGAGCCGGGGCACGGCCCGGGCGGGAGAGCTTCCGGCGAGGCTGGGCGGGCGGCGGGCGCGGCCGAGCGTGAACGCGCCAGGCGGGGTCGGCCGGCGGCGCGATGGGGAGCTAGATGGAGGCGGCAGCACCGCGCGGCATAAAAGAGCTGATCGTCCCGCAGCCGCCCGCTCCGCAGCCCCTCGGCTGCTGTCGAGAAGGGCCCCGGCCCTGGCCGCGCCGGTGGCGAGGTGGCTCCGCAGACCTCAGGCAGCCGTGGCAGGGCAGGGGAGCACTGCGAGCAGCCCCGGCGCCGCGCAGCCGTCTGTAACGCGCGGTGAGAGCCGCCGGGAACTATTTTGCACCTCCCGGGGGGCTGGGGAAGAGCACGGAGACCACGCAGCAGGTCGCTGCCGTTAGGGAAAATTAATCCACCATGCCTGAGGTTTATGTCCGAAAAGGAGACAGAGGAGTCCTGCAACATTCTTCGACTACAGGGAGAGTCCATGGGGCTTTTCCCATGGGGTCTGTCAAACGGTTGCGGGATGCAGCCCCCTTTTGATGTCAAGTTCCCAGCCACAGCACCCTCTTCCTTTTCCCCACTGGCTGAGGTATTCGGGAGATACAGACTTCCGGAACTGCCTACTCTATGCCCTCCTCTAATATGCACCCCCCATTTTGGCATCGAAAAGGAAGAAAAAAAACCATTTCTAATTCTATTAAGTCTTTGTTGCCTTGCTCTAGGTTCAGGAATTTAACACGGCCTTGATTAATCAACAGTCTCTGATGATTAGTAACAGTTCTAGAGAACTAATACTTTCTTCTGTTACTTCACTCCGCATAAGTTCCTAGCCTTGTCTACAGGCCAATTCACACGGTCTGTTTGTAAAGACTCATCCATCTCATTCCTTTTAATCCCTCCTCTTTTTATTTGATCTGTATTTGTCTTTACAAACCTTAATTACCATTGATTTAATTTTTTCTTCTTGAGTCTTCTGGGCTTTTGCTATTATTTGCAGTGACATCCTTTTCTGTCCTTTTGTAGTCATTTCTGGATCAGGTAGGCATGGCTGCTAGCAGCATCCCCTTGACCACCTGCTGAAAGAGCTGCACCCAGCATGGTGTCACGCATGGTCAAAAGATTAGAGTTGCTATAGCATAGAAGAGGAGAAATGGTATTCATTTAGCCCAGAGCTGGCCAGTTAACCATGAAAACATGTCCCATTACCATCTTTTCAACACTTGGACAGGTCCATGAGCTGAGGTTATTTCCTCTGTTATTTGACCACTTTTCCGCTGTCATCTGCTTGCAAACAGCAGCTCGAGTCATTTAATTTCCCACAAACTCCTCCTTCTTCTGCTAACAGATAATCTAATACCATCCAATGTTGAAAATGCCACTTTCGTCATTGAAGTGGGTTGCTCAGCAAGACGGTCAAGAGCTGTGGCTGGCTGGTTGGTAATTATTTCTGAGACAGCTTGTACCCTAATTATCTCATTCAAATGATAAATGGGTTCCCAGGCATCTGGGATTAATTCCTTAGGTTTCCAAGTGGCTGGTCCATCATGTTGCATAACTTGTTCTGGTGGCCATTCATCTTTTCCCCGTTTTGGGGTGCTCCCTGCAGCCAAGGCTGCATCAGCTGACTGCTTTTCTCGAATTAAATCATCACAGATTTGGATTCCTAAGCGATTTCCCTGAATTTGTAGTAGCAAAAAGAACAACGGTCTAATATACCCCAGGGATATACCATATCCCTGACCAGTTTGGAGGTAACCTGAGCTAAGCATGTTGGCCACAAATCCAATCATGTCCTTTCAAAGCCCGTGTTCCATTAGCAAAGGGGCCTTCCTACCCTTGGTCATCAATTGGTAGGTCAAAATACTGCGGGTTTCCCTGGCCTAACGGTCCTCCAACAATAGCTGCCCCACCATAAGGGTCACAGCATTTGCATTTCCAAGCTCCCACACAGGGTTCCCATCTACATTTACATCTGCAAGTTGCTTGGTTGGATTTGGAGCAGAACTCACTAAAAGGCTTTGAGTTCCAATCCGCTGTTGCCATTCCCACTGATAATCACAAACAACATGTCTTCTACTTGTGGGATTTTTGTGGGGACAGCTTAAAAATAGGTGGTCAAAAAAACCCCTTGTCCCTCCCCATTGCTTTACAGGCTTCCAAATGTTTTTGGTAAGAACACCTTACGCAGCTACCATTAGTGAGCTGAACAGCTATTTGATTGCAGTTGTCTTGATATTTGGAACAATTGTAAGGAGGGCAATTGTGGGTCCAAACCCAATTGTTTAAAGCCAGAGGGAAAGTCAATTGACAAACGCCTTTTCCTACATAGACCCGCCCTGTCCTGTTTAGGCAATAAGTGCCTGTTGGAGAAGAATGAAGTGGCCATGGACTTCCTTCTTTGGCCCCAAATCCCATCCTATTGTGGCCCTCACATTGACCCACCATTTAGGTTCAGCTGGGCTAGCCAACCATGGCCACTCTTCAGATCCTCCTGGCCTTCCACAGAGCCAGCAATTGCTAAGGTGAAAAACTTTTGCTACTTCTTCTGCTAAGGCTGCAAATTGATTCTCCCACTCCTGGCCTAAACTTAGCTGACCATATAAAAGTAGAGTTATTCAGGAAAATGTTTTAATAGTGTGATCTAATTAGCTAGTCTAATTTTCCCGTTGTCTTCTGCACCATCTGTGGCAATTGAAGACACAGAAACTACTTAACGTGAAACAAAGGCTGCAAGTATTAGCGCCCCAGTGAGTGGAGATTCTAGAGGAGGGATACCCATAGAGACTATTTCAGCAGGTGGTCTGTGGGTAGGCACGCAGGGCTTCCTCTGATGTCGAAGCACTGGCCCACTCCTGCAGAGTGTCACAGCCTCCCGGCCTTCTCCTCCAGCTGAGATGTGCAAATCTCTGAGGCTTCAGAGACCTTGACCCGAGAGTGACGGGTCCACCTGTGTCCAGCTGTCTTCATGGCTGTTTCTGTCGTCAGTGACACTTGGAATGGGCCACGCCATTTCAGAACCACTGGCGCTTCTTTCTGCTCCTTAACTAGGACTCAATCTCCTGGTTGGATGTTACAAGCAGCAAAGTCCAAAGGTGGGGCTTGTGCCAGCTGAGCTTCCTGTTGAAGGGGTTTCACAAGAAGCAGTATCCTGGCCACAGATGGTTTTAAATATACATCACTTACCTCTACTCCCCCACTAGGTTGAGACTTAGCCGGGTAATTCATAACAACGACGGAAAGGGGGAGAACGGAATCCCTCTTCTGGGTCGGGCTCTCATTCTCGCCAAAGCCAATGTCCAAAGCCCTAGCCATGGCATCTTGGTTTCTATTACCAGCTTCAAAAGGTGTTTATTTCTCTATTCATTGTTTTCTACCCGAGCCAAGCTCTGGGGGTGCCAGGGCCTATGGAGGTTCCATTGTGTTCCTAAAGAAGCCAAAACCCCTTGAAGGATCTTTCCTGTCAAATGAGTTCCCCTATCTGAGTCTATTGCTTCTACAATGCTGTATCTTGGAAAGATTTGTTCCAAAAATGCCTTAATACCTGATGCTGTCGTTGCTGAAGCAGTTGGAAATGCTTCTGGCCACCTTGCTAGCTGACATACCATTACCAGAAGAGATGAAGCCTTCCCACTTGGGGCATCTCAGGAAAATCCACCTGGCATCTTTGGAAGGGACCTGCAGCCCAAGGCCTCCCTCCCCTGGCAAGTTCCTTTGTAACTTGGCTGTTTGCTTTAGCACAGATCAAGCAACCTTCAACAGCTCGTTCTGCCAGTCTAAAAAGACCCCCAGCAACATCCAGCATGAGGAAGGCTTCTGCCAATCCTCAGGAGGTGCAAGGACTCTCTTCACGGAGTGCTTTTACTATTGGTAGGGCCAAAGCTTCTGGTATCTCTTGTTTGCCATCCCTTGTAAACCAATTATTGCCCTTTTTCTCTGCCACACGGCTTTTAACTGTATCTCAAACTCCTCTGGGAGAAAAGACAGCTTCCCGGCCAGTGATGGAGTCACTGCGAGCAAAGGGGGCATCTTGGAGAGTTCTGGCAGAAGTGTTGCTTTCTGACTTTCTTCATCCACCAAAAAGGAGACAGAGGAGGCCTGTAACATTCTTCAACTACAGGGAGAGGCCATGGGGCTTTTGCCATGGAGTCTCTCAACTGATTGCGGGACGCAGCCCCCTTTTGATGCAAAGTTCCTGGCAACAGCACCCTCGGAGGTACTCGGGAATTACAGACTTCCGGAACTGCCTACTCTAGGCTCCCCTCTAATATGCACCCCCCTCTTGGTATGGAAAAGGAAGAAAACGAAACTATTCCTAATGCTATTAAGTCTTTGCTGCCTTGCTCTAGGTTCAGCAATTTAACACGGCCTTGGCTGAGCAACAGTCTCTGTCGATTAGTAACAGTTTCTAGAACTAAGACTTTCTTCTGTTACGCCCCTACCAGTAAATTCCTAGCCTTGTCTAAGGACAGATTCACACGGTCTCTTTGTAAAGACACATCTATGTTACTCCTTTCACTCCCACACCTTCTTGGCAGTAGGATGGCTCCCCCCGGCACAGCACCTGGCACAAAACCCCCCTATGCGCACACACACACCTGCACTTACCCTGCACTCCGCTGCACACACACACACACACACACACCTCCCGCACACTAACACCCCCCTCCACATCCCTGCCATGCTACTTGCAGTGGCCCCGCCCCTGCCATCCCGGCCGGCTGGCAGCACTTACTCCTCACATGCCTTGCGTTTCCTTGCTGCCCCCTCTGTAGCCTTCCCTCAACCTGCCTTTTCTCCCCTGCCTTGCATTGACTTGCTCACCCATCCCCCACCTGACTTCCTTTCACATTCGTCTAGCTCTGGCCTCACCTTTCCTTTTCCTTCTAGGACCCTCATTGCCTTGCCTCGCCTCGCCTCGCCAAGCCACCACTTGCCTTGCCCTGCCCTTGAAGCCCTCCCTTGCCTTGCATGACCTTGCTCACCCCTCCCCCACCTGGAATTCAAGACCCCTTTTCAATGACATTTCCTGGCCTTGCCCTGCCCTTTCTGCTCCTCCTAGGAATCTCAAAGCTCTCAAGCATCTCCCGTGTTTCAGGATCACAGGAGAGGAAGACCAGGGGAGGACGCGTGTTGCCACACTCATCTCTATGGGCAGCCTTGGTCTGGGAGCAATCCTTGCATGTCTTGAATCTTGCAAGGGCAATTCACATTTTGCCCTTGAGCTCGGGGACCAGAATGAGAGTTCTTTTGCCTACAAAGGAAAGCAGGTAGCTCAAGTCTTTGAGGTGCAGAGGAGACATGACCCATGCGGGATCAAGGCCACACAAAGCACTTGGTCCTGGCTACTTTTGTGTACCAGCAGTCCTTGAATGTACTTCTCACCTGCCTTGCCTGGCCTTGCCTTGGCAACACAACAGTTTCCTTGCCTTGCCCTGCTAGCCCTCTGGAGCCCTCTGGAGCCTTGCATTCCTTTGCATGGCCATGCCCCGCCCTTGACCTGCCTACCGCTTTCCTCCAAGGCCTTGACTTGCCAAGCCCTTCCTGTTTCTGCCTGGCCTTCCCATCAGTGGACTTCCCTTCCTACGGCCAGCCTTGCCTCTAACGTCTGGGCCTTCTCTTGCCTACCACTCCATTTGCTTTCCCCTCACTGCTCTGGCCTTGCTTACCTCTCCCTTGACTTGCCCACAATTGCCTGCACTTGCTTTGCAGCGCCTTGCCTGCATGGAAGGCGAGGGCAAGAGTGGTAGGCAGGGCAAAGCAAAGCCAGCAAGTTGTAGGTAGTGCAAGGCAAGGCAGCAGAGGCAAAGGAAGCAGAGCAAGGGTAGCTTAAGAAGAACTAGACAAGGTACTGAAGGCAAGGCAAGGCCAAGAGACTCGGAGTGCCTTTCCTTGCCAAGGCAAGGACATAGTGCCAGTGTTGCTGGAGCAGATGTTAAGGTAGCACGGGGAGGAATAGAAAGTGCTGAGAACAGCGTGTGTGCTGCTAGTTTGAGGGGTGCAGTTGAAGTTGCAGGCAGCAAGATCTTCCTCAGCCCACACTGTTTTGAGCTCTGTTTTTGCCAGATGGTTTCAAGTTGGTGGGCAGAATCTGCGAGAGGGCAAAGATTGGTTTGGGCCAAAGAGGTTTGTCTGCCTCTTGGAGTGCGGTATAAAGAAGAGTCCGCTCTTGGAAGGGGAAGATGAGGGAAATCTTTTTGTCCTGAGGTGCTGTTGATTTGAGTGCAGGGACGTTTGCAACTTGCCTCTGCCCTTGGGGTGGTTTCGAGCAGCGCCAGGCGCTTGGCCTTCTTTTGCAAGTCGTCAGCGCCATCGTGTGCTTGTTTCGAGGAGCGCTGACAGTGCCGGGGAAAAAGCCAAGCGCTTCGCTGGCGCCGCCCCAAGTCGTGTGCGAGCAGTCGGTGGAAGAGCTCCGCTGTGCATCCTGCCTCTTGGAGACACAAAAGAATGTGATCCTGCGCGTAGCGGGGAAGCAAGAGGAATCTTTTCATTGTTGGCTGTGCAGTTACTAAGCGGCAAAAGTCAAGGCAGCTGCAGCACGGCCTCTTTCTTTCAGAACCTTTTCTGTGCCATCATGAACATGCTCAACATGCAACTCGCACCCACTGAACTGCATCAAAGGTCCTGGAGAGACGCACTTTCCTTCAAGCTCTAGCTACCATCCTACCCTCCACCTCTCGCCGATCCCAAAGCCCTTCCAAACATCCAGCAGCTGCACGCAGAGAACAAGTGCTAGAAGAAGGCGTTGGCCTTCAGAGTCCCTCTAAAGTCTGTAAACTAAGCGAAACATTGCAGTGACCAGCACTTTCCTTCGCAACTATCTACAGAGCGTCATCACATTCTCTCAGAGTGGCTAAAGTCCACCCTTGCAGCACAGCAGCGTTTCCAGCCACAGTTCGGACTGAGAGATGGGCCAGGTGAGAAAGCATTTGTTGACTATCCCTCGTCTCTGGAAGACTTGCTACTCGCAGCGCAATCACGTGCACACACCTTCAGTGTGGCCAAGTTCAAGCAGCTAGAGCTCACAGAGACGGGAGAGTCAGGAGAGAAGCCGTTCCAAAAGTACCGTGTACTTAGGGCAGCATTCAAACTGTGCACAGCACTCTACAGCACTGTAGACCGTGGCTTCTCTGACAAGACGTGCCATCCCATTGTTGGCTCTCGCAGCTCGCTTGCTAGCTGCTCTCCTGAAGAAAAGAACTAGGAGGAAAAGACAATGCTGGGCTGCACCTTCCCCTTGCCTCCCGTAAAGCCACTTCAACTCCCCGCTGCACTCTCTACTTCCCCTCTCCTTGGCATCGACCGCTGTGTTTTCTGCATCTCGGAGCCCAAAGGTAAGTGCCAGTGTTCCCAGGGATGCTTGGAAGAGGGAGAAGTAGTAGCACAAGTAGCTGCCGTTGAACTTCCTCCTTCTCAATGCTAACGTGAAGTCGGCAGGCAGGCGAGCGCCAGCCACGCTCCTTTCTCAGTTTGTACGCTGCGGACACGAGCCCGGTGCTCGGCGCCTTCGTTCGGCCTCTTTAGTAGCCATGTGGCGCTTTCATTCTGCCGGAGTCGATGCGTCGTCTACTTGTGGCACAAAGAGCACGGTGCCGGCAGCCAAATGCTCCAGCCGACTGCTTCTGCCGACACACGCCTGGGCTATGCACTTTCCCTCTCGGCGACATACAGCAGCACATTCGCTCTAAATGTAAAGGGAAAGATTCTCGGCTACGTCTGGCACAGAGAACAGTTTTAGTTCAACGGGCTTACCCAGAGCATGCCCCCGGACGCGTGGAAACCTGTATTTGCACCACATTCCAGTGGCAGTCCTCTTTCCTTTACAGGCTGCACAGCGCCGGCAGATGGCCGTGCGCTCTGCACCTGCCTTCTCACTTCCAAGTAGCACCGCGCACATTAGAGCCTTGCAGGGAGAGAAGACGCGGCTAGGCGTCTCGCCCAGAAGAACGTGGCAGGGCGAAAAGGTGTTCTTCTTTTGTCTTCCTCGTCGCCCAGAGTGTGCCGCTGTGTTGAAAGTCTTGGCCAGCGAAAAGCTACTCCAGCAAGTGTTTCTCTCCTGATGCATTGCGCTGAGCGAGAGCTGAGGAAAATCCTTGCACAGCACACTGTGGATGCGTGCAGTACACACGCTGAAGAGCGGCACGGCTAAAAGTCATCGCTGGGCTTCAGTTCTGTCCAGACAGCAGAAGGCGAAGAACGAAGCAGCTGGGCACCGGCTGCATGTACATCGTGGAGCGAATTTCACATGTCCAGCCAAGAGCTGCTTCACAAGCAGATTCAGCTGAGAATGCTCTGGCTGCTTCACAAAGGAAGGTGCTGTGTTGCACTCCTGGACATTACCTGGTCAGAAGCAGGTTCTTACACCTTCAATGCTGCAGAGTCCATGCAGCTGGAGCACAGGCAGAAGGACGCGTCCAGCTAGAAGGCGTTCCTCAAGTACCCCCCTCTTCCAAGTAGCTTTGAAACTGAGCACAACACACTGCGGCTCAGCAGCTTCCTTCTCAGATAGACGTGCCGTCACATTATGCACTCTCGCAGCTCCGTTGCCCGCTTGCAGCAGCTGCTGCCAAAGAAAAAGGCTCCAGAAGGAAAAGCCACTGCTGGGCTGCCCTTTCCCCTTGCCTCACGTGAAGCACCAGAAACTGTCCGCTGCACTCTCTATTTCCTTTCTTCGTCGCATCTACCACTGTTATCTCTGCATCTCGAAGAATAAGCCCCGGCACAATTCTTTCCTGGGAAAGCTGGAAGACAAATAGGTAGCAGCGCAAGTAGCTGCAAGTTGAACTTTAAGTTTCGAGCTGCTAACGTGAATCCGAAAACAAGCGAGTGGCAGCCACGCTTCCTCTTGCAGCCTGGGCGATGCACACAGCAGCTCCGTGCTCTGCCTTCATTCTTACGCCCTTCGTAGCAGGTCGCGCTTTCGTTTTGCTGGAGACGACCCGTCGTCTACTTCTCGCCCAGAGAGCACGGTGCCGGCAGCCAAATGCTGCAGGCTGCTGCTTCTGCCGAAACACACCTTGGCTATGCAATTTCTCTCTAGCGCTGAAGTAGCACCACATTCTCTTTGCTTTGTAGCCAGCAGCTTTACGGAAAGCTTCTCGGCTACGTCTGGCACAGGGAACAGCTTTATTTTAACCGGCTTAGCCGGAGCTTGTCCCCAACGCGTGGGAACTTGTATTTGCGCCACATTCCAGGGGTAGTCTTCTTTCCTTTACAGGCTGCACAACGCCGGCAGATGGCAGTGCTTCTCTGCACCTGCCTTCTCACTTCCAAGTAGCACCGCGCACATAAGAGCCTTGCAGGGAGAGAAGACGCGGCTAGGCGTCTCGCACAGAAGAACGTGGCAGGGCGAAAAGGTGTTCTTCTTTTGTCTTCCTCGTCGCCCAGAGTGTGCTGCTGTGTTGAAAGTCTTGGCCAGCGAAAAGCTACTCCAGCAAGTGTTTCTCTCCTGATGCATTGCGCTGAGCGAGAGCTGAGGAAAATCCTTGCACAGCACACTGTGGATGCGTGCAGTACACACGCTGAAGAGCGGCACGGCTAGAAGTCATCGCTGGGCTTCAGTTCTGTCCAGACAGCAGAAGGCGAAGAACGAAGCAGCTGGGCACCGGCTGCATGTACTTAGTGGAGCGAATTTCACATGTCCAGCCAAGAGCTGCTTCACAAGCAGATTCAGCTGAGAATGCTCTGGCTGCTTCACAAAGGAAGGCGCAGCTGTTGCACTCCTGGACACTACCTGGCCAGTAGCAGGTTCTTACACCTTCAATGCTACAGAGTCCATGCAGCTGGAGCACAGGCAGAAGGACGCGTCCAGCTAGAAGGCGTTCCTCAAGTACCCCCCTCTTCCAGGTAGCCTTGAAACTGAGCACAACACACTGCGGCTCGGCAGCTTTCTTCTCTCACACTATTCACTCTTGCAGCTCCCTTGCCCACTTGCAGCAGCTGCTCCCAAAGAAAAAGGCTCCAGAAGGAAAAGCCACTGCTGGACTGCCCTTTCCCCTTGCCTCACGTCAAGCACCAGAAACTGTCCGCTGCACTCTCTATTCCCATTCTCCGTCGCATCTACCACTGTAATGTCTGCATCTCGAAGCATAAACCCCGGCACAATTCTTTCCAGGGAAAGCTGGAAGAGAAATAGGTAGCAGCGCATGTAGCTGCAAGTTGAACTTTCTGTTTTCAACTGCTAATTCGAATCTGAAAACAAGCGAGTGGCAGCCACGCTTCCTCTTGCAGCCTGTGCTATGCACACACCAGCTCGGTGCTTCTGCCTTCATTCTTATGCTCTTCGTACCATTTCGTTCTTTTCATTCTGCCGGAGTCGAACCGTCGTCATCTTGTCGCACAGAGGGCACGCCGGCAGAGAAACCCTCCAGAGAAACGCTCCAGGTTGCTGTCTCTTCCGAAACACCCCTGGGCTGTGCACTTTCCTTCGCTGCCCTTGGTAGCACCACATTCTCTTTGCTTTGTAGCCTGAATGTAAAGGGAAAGAGTCTCAGCTACGTCTGGCACCGAGAACAGCTCTAGTTCAACGGGCTTACCCGGCGCTTACCCCGACCCGTGGCAACTTGTATTTGCACCACATTCCAGGGGTAGTCTTTCTTTCCTTTACAGCCTGCACAGCGCCGGCAGATGGCAATGCTTCTCTGCACCTGCCTTCTCACTTCCAAGTAGCACCGCGCACATTAGAGCCTTGCAGGGAGCAAAGACGTGGACAGATGTGTGGCAGAGAAAATCGTGCAAAGACGAAAAGATGGTCTTCTTTTGTCCTCCTCGTCGCCCAGATTGTGCTGCTGTGCTGAAAGCGTGCGTTTTATTACCCCTTCTCGCAGTAAGACTATGTGCTGCGTTGCAACTGTTGGCCAGCGGAAGGCTAATGCAGCAAGTGCTTCTCTCCTGACACATTTCTCTGAGCGAGAGCTTGTGCGGACAGTTGGGCTCTGCGAAGCAGAAAGGCTGTACTTGCACGTAGCGCTGAGGAAAATCCGTGCACTGCGCACTGTGGATGCGTGCAGTACACACACTGAAGAGAGCCAAAGCTGAATGCTTCAGTTCTGTCCAGCGCCGGTAAGGGAGAAGAACGCAGCCCCAGGCCACTGGGCTGGTGTGTGCGATGTCTAGGAGCTTTGCCGCTCTTCTGCGTGTCTACTGCACGCATGCACAGTGCGCAGTGCACGGATTTTCCTCAGCTCTCGCTCAGCAAAATGCATCAGGAGGGAAGCACATGATGGATTAGCCTTTCACTGGCCAACAGTTCCAACGCAGCACCACAGTCTTCTTGCGAGAAGGGGTAATAAAACACATGTATTGTCCCGGAACAGTTCTCTGGGCGAGCCGTAGCCGAGAATCTTTCCCTTAAGATAAAGACCACAACGCAGACAGAATGTTGTGCTACCTAGCGCTAGAGAGAAATTGCATAGCCCACGCGTGTTTCGGCAGAAGCAGCAGCCTGCAGCATTTGGCTGCCGGCACCGCGCTCTCTGCGCGAGAAGTAGACGACGGGTCGTCTCCAGCAAAACGAAAGCGCGACCTGCTACGACGAGCGTAAGAACGAAGGCAGAGCACGGAGCTGCTGTGGGCATCGCACAGGCTGCAAGAGGAAGCGTGGCTGCCACTCGCTTGTTTTCGGATTCATCTTAGCAGTCGGAAACTTGCAGCTACTTGTGCGGCTACCTATTTCTCTTCCAGCTTTCCCAGGAGAGAACTGTGCCGGGGTTTATGCTTCGAGATGCAGACATTACAGTGGTAGATGCGACGGAGAATGGAAATAGAGAGTGCAGCGGACAGTTTCTGGTGCTTGACGTGAGGCAAGGGGAAAGGGCAGTCCAGCAGTGGCTTTTACTTCTGGAGCCTTTTTCTTTGGCAGCAGCTGCTGCAAGTGGGCAACGGAGCTGCGAGAGTGCATAATGTGATGGCACGTCTATCTGAGAAGGAAGCTGCCGAGCCGCAGTGTGTTGTGCTCAGTTTCAAGGCTACTTGGAAGAGGGGGGTACTTGAGGAACGCCTTCTAGCTGGACGCGTCCTTCTGCCTGTGCTCCAGCTGCATGGACTCTGCAGCATTGAAGGTGTAAGAACCTGCTTCTGACCACGTAGTGTCCAGGAGTGCAACACAGCACCTTCCTTTGTGAAGCAGCCAGAGCATTCTCAGCTGAGTCTGCTTGTGAAGCAGCTCTTGGCTGGACGTGAAATTCGCTCCACTAAGTACATGCAGCCGGTGCCCAGCTGCTTCGTTCTTCGCCTTCTGCTGTCTGGACAGAACTGAAGCCCAGCGATGACTTTTAGCCGTGCCGCTCTTCAGCGTGTGTACTGCACGCATCCACAGTGTGCTGTGCAAGGATTTTCCTCAGCTCTCGCTCAGCGCAATGCATCAGGAGAGAAACGCTGGTGTAGCTTTTCGCTGGCCAAGACTTTCAACACAGCGGCACACTCTGGCCGACGAGGAAGACAAAAGAAGAACACCTTTTCGCCCTGCCACGTTCTTCTGGGCGAGACGCCTAGCCGCGTCTTCTCTCCCTGCAAGGCTCTAATGTGCGCGGTGCTACTTGGAAGTGAGAAGGCAGGTGCAGAGCGCACGGCCATCTGCCGGCGTTGTGCAGCCTGTAAAGGAAAGAAGACTACCCCTGGAATGTGGTGCAAATACGAGTTCCCACACGTCGGGGGCATGCTCTGGGTAAGCCCGTTGAACTAAAACTGTTCTCTGTGCCAGACGTAGCCGAGAATCTTTCCCTTTACATTTAGAGCGAATGTGCTGCTGTATGTCGCCGAGAGGGAAAGTGCATAGCCCAGGCGTGTGTCGGCAGAAGCAGTCGGCTGGAGCATTTGGCTGCCGGCACCGTGCTCTTTGTGCCACAAGTAGACGACGCTTCGACTCCGGCAGAATGAAAGCGCCACATGGCTACTAAAGAGGCCGAACGAAGGCGCCGAGCACCGGGCTCGTGTCCGCAGCGTCCAAACTGAGAAAGGAGCGTGGCTGGCGCTCGCCTGCCTGCCGACTTCACGTTAGCATTGAGAAGGAGGAAGTTCAACGGCAGCTACTTGTGCTACTACTTCTCCCTCTTCCAAGCATCCCTGGGAACACTGGCGCTTACCTTTGGGCTCCGAGATGCAGAAAACACAGCGGTCGATGGCAAGGAGAGGGGAAGTAGAGAGTGCAGCGGGGAGTTGAAGTGGCTTTACGGGAGGCAAGGGGAAGGTGCAGCCCAGCATTGGCTTTTCCTCCTAGTTCTTTTCTTCAGGAGAGCAGCTAGCAAGCGAGCTGCGAGAGCCAACAATGGGATGGCACGTCTTGTCAGAGAAGCCACGGTCTACAGTGCTGTAGAGTGCTGTGCACAGTTTGAATGCTGCCCTAAGTACACGGTACTTTTGGAACGGCTTCTCTCCTGCCTCTCCCGTCTCTGTGAGCTCGAGCTGCTTGAACTTGGCCACACTGAAGGTGTGTGCACGTGATTGCGCTGCGAGTATCAAGTCTTCCAGAGACGAGGGATAGTCAACAAATGCTTTCTCACCTGGCCCATCTCTCAGTCCGAACTGTGGCCGGAAACGCTGCTGTGCTGCAAGGGTGGACTTTAGCCACTCTGAGAGAATGTGATGACGCTCTGTAGATAGTTGCGAAGGAAAGTGCTGGTCACTGCAATGTTTCGCCTAGTTTACAGACTTTAGAGGGACTCTGAAGGCCAACGCCTTCTTCTAGCACTTGTTCTCTGCGTGCAGCTGCTGCATGTTCGGAAGGGCTTTGGGATCGGCGAGTGGTGGAGGGTAGGATGGTAGCTAGAGCTTGAAGGAAAGTGCGTCTCTCCAGGACCTTTGATGCAGTTCAGTGGGTGCGAGTTGCATGTTGAGCATGTTCATGATGGCACAGAAAAGGTTCTGAAAGAAAGAGGCCGTGCTGCAGCTGCCTTGACTTTTGCCGCTTAGAAACTGCACAGCCAACAATGAAAAGATTCCTCTTGCTTCCCCGCTACGCGCAGGATCACATTCTTTTGTGTCTCCAAGAGGCAGGATGCACAGCGGAGCTCTTCCACCGACTGCTCGCACACGACTTGGGGCGGCGCCAGCGAAGCGCTTGGCTTTTTCCCCGGCACTGTCAGCGCTCCTCGAAACAAGCACACGATGGCGCTGACGACTTGCAAAAGAAGGCCAAGCACCTGGCGCTGCTCGAAACCACCCCAAGGGCAGAGGCAAGTTGCAAACGTCCCTGCACTCAAATCAACAGCACCTCAGGACAAAAAGATTTCCCTCATCTTCCCCTTCCAAGAGCGGACTCTTCTTTATACCGCACTCCAAGAGGCAGACAAACCTCTTTGGCCCAAACCAATCTTTGCCCTCTCGCAGATTCTGCCCACCAACTTGAAACCATCTGGCAAAAACAGAGCTCAAAACAGTGCGGGCTGAGGAAGATCTTGCTGCCTGCAACTTCAACTGCACCCCCCAAACTAGCAGCACACACGCTGTTCTCAGCACTTTCCTTCTCAGCTCTAGCTACCATCCTAAGCCTTCCCTCTCCCAGAGTCAGCATCCAAAGACAACGGCACCACGGACTGCTCACACACTAAAGGCACCAGGACAAAAGGCTCACAAGCTTGGCCTTTGCATTCCCACGGACAGCTCAACAGCTCTAAGCCAGAGAGAGCTCTGCCTCTTGGGAAAAGCCTTTAAAATCCCTAAGAGCACCTGATGTGCACATCCAAACCTGCTTTCCTTGCCAAAGAGAGCAACTACAAGCCCATCTCCAAAGAAATGGCATCCCCTCCTCCAAAATACAACACATCCATCCACTGAGCCACCTCCAGTATAGAATAGATCCAACAATTGCCCCTACACGCCCAGGGGCCAGAAGAGAAATGTCTTGCTGGACTATTCCTCCCCATGCTACCTTAACATCTGCTCCAGCAACACTGGCACTATGTCCTTGCCTTGGCAAGGAAAGGCACTCCGAGTCTCTTGGCCTTGCCTTGCCTTCAGTACCTTGTCTAGTTCTTCTTAAGCTACCCTTGCTCTGCTTCCTTTGCCTCTGCTGCCTTGCCTTGCACTACCTACAACTTGCTGGCTTTGCTTTGCCCTGCCTACCACTCTTGCCCTCGCCTTCCATGCAGGCAAGGCGCTGCAAAGCAAGTGCAGGCAATTGTGGGCAAGTCAAGGGAGAGGTAAGCAAGGCCAGAGCAGTGAGGGCAAAGCAAATGGAGTGGTAGGCAAGAGAAGGCCCAGACGTTAGAGGCAAGGCTGGCCGTAGGAAGGGAAGTCCACTGATGGGAAGGCCAGGCAGAAACAAGAAGGGCTCGGCAATCCAAGGCCCTGGAGGAAAGCAGTAGGCAGGTCAAGGGCGGGGCATGGACGTGCAAAGGAATGCAAGGCTCCAGAGAGCTAGCAGGGCAAGGCAAGGAAACTGTTGTGTTGCCAAGGCAAGGCAAGGATAGGCAAGGCAGGTGAGAAGTACATTCGAGGACTGCTGGCACACAAAAGCGGCCAGGACCAACTGCTCTGTGTGGCCTTGCTTGGCGAGGCGAGGCAAGGCAATGAGGGTCCTAGAAGGAAAAGGAAAGGTGAGGCCAGAGCTAGACGAATGTGAAAGGAAGTCAGGTGGGGGATGGGTGAGCAAGTCAATGCAAGGCAGGGGAGAAAAGGCAGGTTGAGGGAAGGCTACAGAGAGGGCAGCAAGGAAATGCAAGGCATGGGGAAGCACGTGAGGAGTGAGTGCTGCCAGCCGGCCGGGATGGCAGGGGCGGGGCAACTGCAAGTAGCATGGCGGGGAGGTGGAGGGGGGTGTTAGTGTGCGGGAGGTGTGTGTGTGTGTGTGCAGCGGAGTGTAGGGTAAGTGCAGGTGTGTGTGTATGTGCATAGGGGGGTTTTGTGCCAGGTGCTGTGCCGGGGGGAGCCGTCCTACTGCCAAGAAGGTGTGGGAGTGAAAGGAGTAACATAGATGTGTCTTTACAAAGAGACCGTGTGAATCTGTCCTTAGACAAGGCTAGGAATTTACTGGTAGGGGCGTAACAGAAGAAAGTCTTAGTTCTAGAAACTGTTACTAATCGACAGAGACTGTTGCTCAGCCAAGGCCGTGTTAAATTGCTGAACCTAGAGCAAGGCAGCAAAGACTTAATAGCATTAGGAATAGTTTCGTTTTCTTCCTTTTCCATACCAAGAGGGGGGTGCATATTAGAGGGGAGCCTAGAGTAGGCAGTTCCGGAAGTCTGTAATTCCCGAGTACCTCCGAGGGTGCTGTTGCCAGGAACTTTGCATCAAAAGGGGGCTGCGTCCCGCAATCAGTTGAGAGACTCCATGGCAAAAGCCCCATGGCCTCTCCCTGTAGTTGAAGAATGTTACAGGCCTCCTCTGTCTCCTTTTTGGTGGATGAAGAAAGTCAGAAAGCAACACTTCTGCCAGAACTCTCCAAGATGCCCCCTTTGCTCGCAGTGACTCCATCACTGGCCGGGAAGCTGTCTTTTCTCCCAGAGGAGTTTGAGATACAGTTAAAAGCCGTGTGGCAGAGAAAAAGGGCAATAATTGGTTTACAAGGGATGGCAAACAAGAGATACCAGAAGCTTTGGCCCTACCAATAGTAAAAGCACTCCGTGAAGAGAGTCCTTGCACCTCCTGAGGATTGGCAGAAGCCTTCCTCATGCTGGATGTTGCTGGGGGTCTTTTTAGACTGGCAGAACGAGCTGTTGAAGGTTGCTTGATCTGTGCTAAAGCAAACAGCCAAGTTACAAAGGAACTTGCCAGGGGAGGGAGGCCTTGGGCTGCAGGTCCCTTCCAAAGATGCCAGGTGGATTTTCCTGAGATGCCCCAAGTGGGAAGGCTTCATCTCTTCTGGTAATGGTATGTCAGCTAGCAAGGTGGCCAGAAGCATTTCCAACTGCTTCAGCAACGACAGCATCAGGTATTAAGGCATTTTTGGAACAAATCTTTCCAAGATACAGCATTGTAGAAGCAATAGACTCAGATAGGGGAACTCATTTTACAGGAAAGATCCTTCAAGGGGTTTTGGCTTCTTTAGGAACACAATGGAACCTCCATAGGCCCTGGCACCCCCAGAGCTCGGCTCGGGTAGAAAACAATGAATAGAGAAATAAACACCTTTTGAAGCTGGTAATAGAAACCAAGATGCCATGGCTAGGGCTTTGGACATTGGCTTTGGTGAGAATGAGAGCCCGAGCCAGAAGAGAGATTCCGTTCTCCCCCTTTCCGTCGTTGTTATGAATTACCCGGCTAAGTCTCAACCTAGTGGGGGAGTAGAGGTAAGTGATGTATATTTAAAACCATCTGTGGCCAGGATGCTGCTTCTTGTAAAACCCCTTCAACAGGAAGCTCAGCTGGCACAAGCCCCACCTTTGGACTTTGCTGCTTGTAACATCCAACCAGGAGATTGAGTCCTAGTTAAGGAGCAGAAAGAAGCGCCAGTGGTTCTGAAATGGCGTGGCCCATTCCAAGTGTCACTGACGACAGAAACAGCCATGAAGACAGTTGGACACAGGTGGACCCGTCACTCTCGGGTCAAGGTCTCTGAAGCCTCAGAGATTTGCACATCTCAGCTGGAGGAGAAGGCCGGGAGGCTGTGACTGCTGGAGTGGGCCGGAGCAGTAGCCAGTGCTTCGACATCAGAGGAAGCCCTGCGTGCCTACCCACAGACCACCTGCTGAAATAGTCTCTATGGGTATCCCTCCTCTAGAATCTCCACTCACTGGGGCGCTAATACTTGCTGGATTCTTTTATGTTAAGTGGTTTCTGTGTCTTCAATTGCCACAGGTGCTGCAGAAGACAACGGGAAAATTAGACTAGCTAATTAGATCACATTATTAAAATATTTTCCTTACTAGTTCTACTTTTATATGGTCAGCTAAGTTTAGGCCAGGAGTGGGAGAATCAGTTTGCAGCCTTAGCAGAAAAAGTAGCAAAAGTTTTTCACCTTAGCAATTGCTGGCTCTGTGGAGGGCCAGGAGGATCTGAAGAGTGCCTACGGTTGGCTAGCCCAGCTGAACCTAAGTGGTGGCTCAACACCTGACATGAGGTCCATACTAGGACGGGATTTGGGGCCAAAGAAGGAAGTCCATGGCTATAGGAGAAGGTTTCACGAAGGATGTCTGGACTTCAGGTGGCTCTCTTGAAAGCTGTTTATTGCATAGGTGAAGTTACAGCATTTCAGGGAGCGGCTATCCAGAGCCAGCCCTATAGCTGCCAGCTCCAGCTGTAGGCATACCTGAAGCCGCTTGCTGTTCAAGTTACAGAGCATTCTATACTTTTCTTTGCAGAGTATCTTAGCACGTAACAACCAATAAGCACCATACACAATACCTTGACATTGGCCTATAGCCTATCATAGCTACTACCATCACCATATTATAGTCATTATTATCCAATCACAAGAGTAAGTTACAATTTAAGCTTCCAGTGGAAAATTCTTAGACCTTTCTTCTTCTTGCTACATCAACATTTCTTGTTTGCCTGCCATATCTTTCTTTTTGCTAAAGACACCTTTTCTATTCACTTATGCTCTTCTTGAGACTTACTTACTTGGTGAAAAACATGTCTTTGTTTGTAATCACATACCTTTGTCCTGCTCCTAAAAATCTCCTTCCAACTCATCTCCAACCTTTGCCTTCTCAGTTACTCAGCGATCACTGTTTCAGCAAAACACCTTTTCTTCTATATCAAAACTTGCTTTCATTTCTACCTCATCCCCAGCTTCTACATTCTCAGACCTTGCTGCCAAGCCTACATACCTGTGAAACTTTCTTACCAAACTTTCATCCTCCCCAACACATGGCCACTTCATTCTTCTCCAACAGGCACTTATTGCCTAAACAGGACAGGGCGGGTCTATGTAGGAAAAGGCGTTTGTCAATTGACTTTCCCTCTGGCTTTAAACAATTGGGTTTGGACCCACAATTGCCCTCCTTACAATTGTTCCAAATATCAAGACAACTGCAATCAAATAGCTGTTCAGCTCACTAATGGTAGCTGCGTAAGGTGTTCTTACCAAAAACATTTGGAAGCCTGTAAAGCAATGGGGAGGGACAAGGGGTTTTTTTGACCACCTATTTTTAAGCTGTCCCCACAAAAATCCCACAAGTAGAAGACATGTTGTTTGTGATTAGCAGTGGGAATGGCAACAGCGGATTGGAACTCAAAGCCTTTTAGTGAGTTCTGCTCCAAATCCAAGCAAGCAACTTGCAGATGTAAATGTAGATGGGAACCCTGTGTGGGAGCTTGGAAATGCAAATGCTGTGACCCTTATGGTGGGGCAGCTATTGTTGGAGGACCGTTAGGCCCGGGAAACCCGCAGTATTTTGACCTACCAATTGATGACCAAGGGTAGGAAGGCCCCTTTGCTAATGGAACACGGGCTTTGAAAGGACATGATTGGATTTGTGGCCAACATGCTTAGCTCAGGTTACCTCCAAACTGGTCAGGGATATGGTATATCCCTGGGGTATATTAGACCGTTGTTCTTTTTGCTACTACAAATTCAGGGAAATCGCTTAGGAATCCAAATCTGTGATGATTTAATTCGAGAAAAGCAGTCAGCTGATGCAGCCTTGGCTGCAGGGAGCACCCCAAAACGGGGAAAAGATGAATGGCCACCAGAACAAGTTACGCAACATGATGGACCAGCCACTTGGAAACCTAAGGAATTCATCCCAGATGCCTGGGAACCCATTTATCATTTGAATGAGATAATTAGGGTACAAGCTGTCTCAGAAATAATTACCAACCAGCCAGCCACAGCTCTTGACCGTCTTGCTGAGCAACCCACTTCAATGAGGAAAGCGGTATTTCAACATTGGATGGTATTAGATTATCTGTTAGCAGAAGAAGGAGGAGTTTGTGGGAAATTAAATGACTCGAGCTGTTGTTTGCAAGCAGATGACAGCGGAAAATGGTCAAACAAATAACAGAGGAAATAACCTCAGCTCATGGACCTGTCCAAGTGTTGAAAGGATGGTAATGGGACATGTTTTCCTGGCTAACTGGCCAGCTATGGGCTAAATTGTTACAGCAGGGATTACGGTAACACGCCTATATCAAACCAGGAATCCCGTGGAAAAGAAGTAGATATGGACAGATTGGTGGTAGATGGTTCAGAGGTCTTTATTTCTCCAGCCGCATGGCCGGGGCTCTGCTCAGGAACTCCCCCAGTCACGGGACCCGAGGGTCCTTGGCCACACCGGGGAACACAAACCAACCAAGGGGGAATGAAGCTGACCAGGGGCAGGGAAACCCCGTGTCTCCCCCCCAGGGCCCATCGCCCAGGGCTCCATGGCAGGGGGGGAGACCCCAACACTAAATGAATGCCATTTCTCCTCTTCTATGCTATAGCAACTCTAATCTTTTGACCATACGTGACACCATGCTGGGTGCAGCTCTTTCAGCAGGTAGCAGCCATGCCTACCTGATCCAGAAACGACTACAAAAGGACAGAAGAGGATGTCACTGCAAATAATAGCAAAAGCCCAGAAGACTCAAGAAGAAAAAATTAAATCAATGGTAATTAAGGTTTGTAAAGACAAATACAGATTAAATAAAAAGAGGAGGGATTAAAAGGAATGAGATGGATGAGTCTTTACAAACAGACCGTGTGAATCGGCCTGTAGACAAGGCTAGGAACTTATGCGGAGTGAAGTAACAGAAGAAAGTATTAGTTCTCTAGAACTGTTACTAATCATCAGAGACTGTTGATTAATCAGGGCCGTGTTAAATTCCTGAACCTAGAGCAAGGCAACAAAGACTTAATAGAATTAGGAATGGTTTCTTTTTCTTTCTTTTCGATGCCAAAAGGGGGGTGCATATTAGAGGAGGGCATAGAGTAGGCAGTTCCGGAAGTCTGTATCTCCCGAATACCTCAGCCAGTGGAGAAAAGGAAGAGGGCGTTGTGGCCGGGAACTTGGCATAAAAAAGGGGCTGCATCCCGCAACCGTTTGACAGACCCCATGGGAAAAGCCCCATGGACTCTCCCTGTAGTCGAAGAATGTTGCAGGACTCCTCTGTCTCCTTTTCGGACATCAACCTCACGCATGGTGGATTAATTTTCCCCAACGGCAGCGATCTGCTGCGTGGTCTCCGTGCTCCTCCCCAGCCCCCCGGGAGGTGCAAAATAGTTGCCGGCGGCTCCCACCGCGCGTTACAAACGGCTGCGCGGCGCCGGGGCTGCCCGCAGTGCTCCCCTGCCCCGCCAGGGCTGCCTGAGGTCTGCGGAGCCACCTCGCCACCGGCGCGGCCAGGGCCGGGGCCCTTCTCGACAGCAGCCGAGGGGCTGCGGAGCGGGCGGCTGCGGGACGATCAGCTCTTTTATGCCGCGCGGTGCTGCCGCCTCCATCTAGCTCCCCATCGCGCCGCCGGCCGACCCCGCCTGGCGCGTTCACGCTCGGCCGCGCTCGCCGCCCGCCCAGCCTCGCCGGAAGCTCTCCCGCGCGGGCCGTGCCCCGGCTCCGCCTGCGGCTCGGCAGGGCCCGGCCGCACGCGTGCTGCGTGGCTCGGAGCACCCGCGTTGCGCCGCAGGCGACGGGGAAGGCGGGGCGGGCCGGCGCCGTCGTGGTAGCGCGAGGAGAGGAGCGCCCGGGCGGGGCGGCGAGTGGCGCGGCGGTGAGCGCTTCTGCTTGCTGTCGCTCGGCTGCCGCCCACGGCAGGTGCCGTGTGACCCCGCGGAGCGGCGGGGCCGGCCGGGCGGTGCGCGGCGAGGCTTTCGGCCAGCGGCGGCCGCAGCGACAGTCTGCTGGCACTGCCCGTGCCGGTGGAGAGAGCGGGGATCCGAGGCCGGCCTTCCTAGGGTAACGAGGGGCGACCGCCTTTGCCGCGCTGCCCTCCGTGCAGCACGTGGCCGATTCCGGCGAAGCCGGGGTCTCCGCAGCGGCGCGGGCGGGAGGGAGTGGGGAGCGCGCTCGGTGCTCTGCCGGCCGCTCCCGCCCAGCGCTGCGCTCCGCCGAGGCGTTTTCCTGCCTATCCTGGGAAGGACATAAGGGACCCCGGAGTCGGAGCTTAGCTGTCAGGGGGAACAACTTCCCTCCATTGGCGACCTCCTTTTCCCTCTGATTCAGCTACCTTGTGGTAGGTGCGATGGTGCTGAAGAAGGGTGGCGGCTTGGCACAGTTGCTGGCATAGGTGGTGCGAGAGCTCCACGCAAGCAGCTTTGAGTGGCATGTGCGAGGGTAGGAAGGTACGGCACCCACAGCTGAAGGTAAAAAAAAGTCAGGGCATGTCATCAGCCGCAATCGTGCTAAGTTGTTCATCTTTGCAAACTGCTTGCCGAGTTGTTCCTTTTCTTAGGTAATGGGGGTTTGTATCAACCAGAACTGCATATGGTCAGTATTTGCAGAGAAAGTTACGTGGACTGTTGTTGAAGTGAGTGTAGCAGTTTCTATGGCATTCTGCAAAAAAAGTGACAGGTCTCTCTGTGTTCCCCAATTCTTAACAAAAATGGAGTTCACAAAGCCCTGAAAAGAGGTTTTACAAAACTTCAGGGATTTTTTCCTACGAGTACTGTGGAGACAGCCATAGTCACCTTGTCTTTTCAAAAGTGAAGGTTACATCTTTTTGTCCAAGAGCATCAAGTGCTTTTGATCAGCGTTTGTGTGCATGCATTAGCCTTGTTCTTGTTCTTCCTTGGAGAACTTTTACAATCCTCAGATGATCTGTGTAGGCTGCAGACTGCAGTGGTGAACTTGAAGGCTTCCAGCAGAAGGGAGATGCTGTCCACGTTTTGGATTTTCCTTAGTCGGAACCTTCAATGTCCAAGGCTTCACTTTTCAAGCAGTTGGAAGAGCTCCAAATGAAGATATGAACAGGTCTTAATTGACCTTGTCACCGCCTCAGTTCGTCAGGTAATGCTGCGCACTGGATTTAATTGCCTAGTGCAAGATGTGCTAAAAATATGTAAGAGTATCTCCTCGATTACCCTCCCAGAAGGGTTTGAATGGAGAACAAGGAGTTCCGAAGACAGGTATTTGGTGTACGAGAAGTAGAACTTAGTGGATTGCAGGGCACTGCATGCACAAATGTCTAAGGAGGATCCATCTTTTTATGCCCCATCTATGCTTGTTCTCATTTGAACTCCTGAACATTCTGGAGGTTGGTTTTGTTAGGGTTGTGGCTGGGGAAGGGGTGGTGGTGGGGGAGGGGTGGGTGTTGTTTCTGATCTTTTTAATTTCCAGGATAGTGTACAAAGAACTTGTGCCCACAACCAGCAGTATGAAGCAATGCAGGTATAAAAGAAGGTCACCGAAATGTCGGATAATATGAATCTGAAAGCGCTTCAGTATTTTACCCAGGAGTTTCACTGCAACAAGGTGATTGTCCTTCACAGAAATGTAGTGGCAGGCTTATGCCATGCTAGAAGTGATGACCTTTCTCTGCCCCAAATTGACCAGCAAGATCTTTTGGCTCTTGATTGAAACCCCTGAGCCAGCTGTGTTTCAGGCTGCAGAAGCTGCAGGTGTTGTGGCAGACGCGGGGTGCAGCCCTGCCTGCCGGTCCCGACCTGGCGCACGCCGGTGGCAGCCGTCAGCGCCTGGGGTCCCCTGGAAGGGGGATTTAATCATTTCTTCTCTAGCATTTGCTTGTGTTTTGTCAAGATTCTTTAATTCACTAAATAGTAAATTTAAAAAATTAGCTGAATGATAATAATTTTGAAGTCTTCTGAGGCAGAACTGGGAAGGTTAGAACATATTTGTATGATTTCAAATATGTAGAAATTCTTAAATGACAAACGTTAACAAACTGACAATGCAAGCAATTATGGTGACACTTTACATTTCATTGGTTTTCATGCAGCTCCATCCCATGTGTTGGTAGGTTCTTAAAAAGTGAAAATTTGGCCCACTAGACCGATTATTAAAAAGAAGTACAACTCCTTGGGGCTAACACAAAGGGACAGCGTCCACGTGAGTAAATGGTTATCACATTTAGATGTGATTCTGCTGCTTGCACTTTCTCTGCCCTCAAACTGCTTTCTTTATCGTCAATGCAGGGATGTTTGACATTCTTAGAAAAGAGAAAAGAAACAGATTTCCTCAAAAAAAAAAAAAAAAAAAAAAAGCCAGGTGAAATTAATGCAATGTTAATTGCATTAATTTATTCAGGTGGAGTTTTAGTTTTTATTCTATGAAGTGCTTGTTGCACCACTTTTGTTGTTTCCCACAGATTTGGAGTGGGATTTCCTCCAGTTGATTGTTCAGCAGAGGGAGTGAGACTGCCTTCAAAAGTTTTGCAGGAGTTGCATCTGTGAATCGGGCACGTGAGTTGCCTTTTTTTTCCCCCCAGATTTTTGTAGGCTTCTGTTTTTCACCGTGGATCAGTTCACCTTGGATCAGTTTGCTCTTTTTGTTCCAGTGATTTTTTCTTTTGGACATGTGTCACGATCCGTTAATACAAGTAAGGGTCGTGATGGTTTGTTTACAGATCTCCGAGTGCAAAAGGACACAAGGGATTTCAGTTTTAATCAAAACAGTGCACCTTTGTTAAGTACCCACAACACGGTAATGCGATAGAGGAGAGAAAGAGAGAGAGAGATAAAGAAAAACAAAGTAAAAGAGTAGAGAGGAAGAAAGGGGGGGCAATGGCTACCAACAGATGAGACGAAGTCCTCGTGCTCTGCTGCCAATAGATTTGTCTTCTTTCCGTGGGGAGATCTCATCTCAGTTATTTCAGAAAGTCCCTTTATAGGCCTTTTTTGAAACGAGGGCCAACTGGCCAAGACCATATCTGTGTTTCGTAATAACATTGCAGAACTAAAAGCTAGCCCTAACTATCCCAGGTACATACCAAGCATGCCTTTCTCCTATGCTAACTATACTGCCTGCTATGGTTTGCGGCCTAGCAGCGTTAGCGCGTCTACTTCTGGCATGAGTTTAGCAGTGCTCTGGCTTCTGCTTTCTAGCTGTATCCCCACATCTCGCCCTTTTCCCCAAGAGGTGGGGCAAATCTACAGCCGTTGTTATGAGGCTCGTTGCTTTGGGAAACAGGTACAGGACAGGTGTAGAGGACAGGTCATTCCTTTCCGCTTCAGCGCAGTCCTTCCCGCCTGGGCAGCAAGAACGGCGCAGTCCACTGTGACCTGCACAAATTTCCTCAGGAATGCGTACCAGTTCCCAGCGGGCACACCTGCAGGCAACAGTTGGCAGACATCCCACCTTAGGCAGGTCGGAACTCCTGTGTTTAGCCTCTGTCCTCGGCGATGATCGTGAGGCAGATGAGGGATCTTCAGACCGTCTCTTACACCACCCCATGACTCACGATTGTCATCAGGAGAGCTCCATCAGCACGATTTCGTAGTGTTGTTGCGAAGTCTTCAGGACTCGTTAATGTTGGTAGCATATCCCAGAAAAGGGTAGAGAAAATAAGAAAAGAGAAAGAAAAGGAAAAAGAAGGAATAAGTAATTTTTAATCAAAATACACCTGTAATTTTTAATCATGTCTTATCTTATTTTAATACTCATGTAGTTCATCTTGTGTCAATAACCTTAGGGGTGTCCACAGTGGATGGGATAGTGTCCAAATTGTGCACATCTATTACAGATGTCAACCGTTTCATCATTCTGCAATTCATGATGTGTAAGATTGCTGATAAAACAAACCCAATCAAAACTAAAATCAAGAGAACAAGGATGGGATGACACAATTTGTTCAGGACACCTGTAGCAGTAGGTGAGCACCCAAAAGGAGTATCCCACCAGCTGTGTCCAGCATCTTTCTTTCCTCTGTCTAGAAAACAATGTGTTTCTTTCCCATTGTGATGAGCAGTTACCAAGGTTTTCTGTCTGTTTTTCTTGATCTTTTCCAAAATTCCAATGAAATCCTGGTGAAGCAACAAGTGCTTTACCTAAGTAAGGTTCATCCCAGTGGGGGTAGGCAATAATTGGTGGATCACTGTGTAATTGGACTGTAAAATACAATAAGAAGTAAGTGGGGCTAAATAAGAGAAATCACATCCTGTGCTTTTAGTCAAGTTACAAACACAAGAATTTGAATGAGTTTTAGTATCTACAACTACATTTTCTAGAAATACCTTATCACATGCAGTTCTTAAGCATGCACATCCATTGCCTATATACACAAGCAGTGTTTCAGGAATCTTGTTAGGATGAATTTCAAAAGGACAGCTATTTTGTTCTGTGTCCAAACAAATGTCTTGAGGTCTAATTGCACTGCTTTCACAGATAAACCCTTGTTGTTCTCGGACAATACAAGTTTCCAAATTAACAGTTTGCCACTTCTTCCCAGTTTGACGGGCCCATTCTCTGTGCTGGAAAGGGTAGAGAATAGCTGCATCATGGTTCAGCCCTAATGCAATGATAGGGACTATCCAATGCACTGAAGCATTACGTATGGTTAGTACAAAGGCTGTGGCTGTGTTTGTGATGGGATTGTAGGTAAAATTCAGTAATTCCACCAGGATTGGAATTCTCTTTCAAAATCAGTGGCACCGTCCCAGATTATTTTCCGAATTTCAGTAGGAAAAGTGCCTTCTTTGCCTTCTCTTACAATTGAGGCAGCAACGGACTGCATCCACAATTGAGCCTGGACGCAGCTGAGAGCCAAAGAAATGTTGTTTTGCGTAGCACGGAGCATGCCAATTATCAATTTGTGGTCATTCACATTTACCTTTTCTCAATTTGGTAATATGTTTGATAACAACCGCTGATGGGTTGTTGTATTTTAGTCAAATCTGTAGTTGTGGCAGCCAATTTATTCATTAGCACTTCTGAATCAATACTATTTAAGATTCCCAATCCTGTTCCCACAACGCCGGTTATGTCTCTTTGCGTCCGTTTCTTAGAAGGGTTCCGCTTTTGCAACCCGGTTGTCTGCCCCTTGAAGGAAGTTTGCAGAAAAGGTGAACAAGCTGGCTGAATTTCTGAGACATTGTTTTGCATCAGCAACTTGACTTGTTTAAGGGAGCATGCCGGATTGAGCAATAGTTGTTGTTGGCCTGTTTTTGTGGTTATACGTGGTCCAATTTCAAAAATTCTCGGGCTTAGCATGACCGGTGGTTGGGTGGTAGGTATTGCAACATCGACTTTGAGTTCCCCCCAGTATTTTGTATTGTTTTTACCACACGTGACTTTATGGGGAAATTGTACAGCAATTAAGGTTTAGCCAACAATCTTGATTTTGAATTTCACCAAACAAAACACGGCCATGAGGTCCAATGCTATAACTGTGTACAGGTTCGGTAAAACATTTAGCAATTAATCCACATCGTATTGTAACATCGTCACCTCGGGTTACCATAAAGGGTGGAAAAACTTTATTCTTGTCATCTAACACAAGGGGGGTACTTATACCGTGGTATGTGATTACTGCATTCAGTATGGGCTTTGCTGCGGCGTTTATTTTGAATTTATAAGTTAAACCTGTCAGACTTGGCTGATCTGCCGGGTTATTTTGCCAATTGCATGTTGCATAGGTTGGTTTGGTTAGAGGAAAGTTATACCAGCAGTCAGTTAGTTTGTTTCTGCGAAGCTTTGTGATTTCCACATTGTTGGTACTGGGGCCTAAGGTGTAGTTACCGACATTCTTCTGACAACCACACAGGATGAAGGGGGTTTGTTTGTCACACACCCACTCCGTTGTAGGGCAGAGTTTGGCCGTAATGTTGGGGTGCAAATCACTTTTCCCATCTGGTTTTAGAACATTTCCAGCGATTGCAATGGTGGAAGCTTTCTGGTAAAGAGATCCTTCTACTTTTCTGCATCCTACCTTAATTTGTTCACCTCTTGTTCCTTTTAGGATTCTAGTCCAGTCCTTCAAGTCCCATCCCCATTCACTTGGACGGTATACCTCAGAGTCGTGCAGTGCTACAGTGGCTAGGTTCGGGCAACCATCTCTGGGATAGGATCCTAGAGCACTAGTGTACCTAATGGTAGCTTCAGACCATGGCCACTCAGCTGGTTTTTGGCCCTGGTGTTGTGGTAGGATGCAGAAAAGTATCACTAGTCTTATCATGGTTTATGTGCTCTTCTTCATGTCCCTCGGAGTTCTTCTGTGAAAAGTGAACACAACAGAATCTGCCACCAAAAGGCAGAAAATTAGAATGATGGAATTATGCAGCGTGTATGTATCCGATGCTCTCTCCCTAGGGCATCAGAGGCTAGCCATGCATATTTATTCAGAGGGCGTTTTAGCACTAGTGGTACTTCTCCTACGGTAGGGAGATCTACCGAAACAGGTTGTCCAGGGTAGTGTGCAGGATTCTTAGGATCATTTGGTCCCTGCAGTGAGAGAATTATGCTTGGAGCTGTTGGGAAAAAGACAGTGATTTTGGGACACCCGTTTACCCCCCATCTATCATTCACACCTTTCACAGCTTCCCATAGCCAAACATCCCAATTTCCCTCCTGTGGTTTCAAAAGTCCTTTCAAGAGACCATTGGTCCTTTCTACGATGCCGTTAGCTTGAGGGTAGTAAGGAGTGTGAAAAGTCCGTTTAATCCCTTCACCTTTTGCCCAGTCCTGTACAACTTTGGCAGTAAAGTGAGACCCGTGATCAGATTGAATTTCTTGTGGTTTTGGGAAAGTTCCAAACCATGCCTGCAATGCTTTAACAGTATGATCTCCTGTAGCTCTTTTAAAAGCATTGGCCTGGACTAACCCAGATATCATCTCTACTCCTACCAGCCCAAAGTGTTTACTTCCTGACTTTTTAAAGGGGCCGATATAATCTACCTGCCACGCTTCCCGTAAGCCTTTACCCTTTCTTAAATGCAGAGGGTCATCTTCCAAAGGGTGTCTTTCTAGCCGTCTGCGACGTTGTTCACAGGCTGACATGCATGTTTTACACATTTCTCTGGTAACAGACCAACCGCGAGCAAGGGCTTCTTTGTACAAATCTTTTGCACCTGTGCGTTGTCTTTTTACATGCAACCATTCTAAGAAGTGCTCCCAGTCCTCTGTAATTTGATCTTTTTTCACAGGACTTAGTCTTGCTAATTCGTCAGCTCTAGTGTTCCACTCTCCTGCTGGATTTCCATCTGTCTGGTGAGAGGCTACCCACTCCACGGCCAAATTCCCTGGACTTGCAATACTCAGAATTTCTTGCTACTTTTCCTTTTGCCATACTGGGATTCTGTTAACTTCACAATCCTTTTGCTGCCAAAAAGGAAGCCACTCAGTCCATCCCTTAAACACAGCATAGGAATAATCGGTGTAGATACAGACAGGAGAAGTATTCTGTGCCTCACGTTGGAAAACACTCCAAACAGCTATCAGCTTGCCAACTTGGGCACTGCCTTCCCCCTCTGTGATAATTCCTTCACCTGAGGAAGTGTGGAGGGCTACAGCCTTATGTTTCCACACCTTTCCTTCTCGCTTGGCAGAAGCATCCGTAAGCCAAGAATTTGCTGACCGTTTGGGGGAAAAAGGAGGGGCTACTCTAATGACTGAGGCAGGTTTGTCCTGGCTGCTACCCAAGTTTTCAGTTTCTTGGATTGCCAGATTTTTTACAGCTCCTTCAGTTCTTGAGAAGACGCTACAATCATGTTCAATCTGAGCATACCACTTCCTTACTGAGGTCCTCTGGGCCACCCCGTCACGTGGGGGTGGTGCCAGTAGAGACAGCCTTAATAACTTTGAAAGGGCCTCTCAAAACAATTGGTTGTTGTTGTGCAATCTTCTCCGCTTCTAGGAGAGCTAAGCTAACCACAAACAATCCTTTCTCCCAGGTAGTGTACCTTTTTTCAGCATCTTTAAAGCCACGGGAGTAAAAACCAAGAGGCTTCGTCGGACCCTCAGGACCCCGCTGCCGTATGTGTACTGACAACCCTGAGGAGACCTGAAAAGCATCTGTGGGATGAATAGGGCCCAGGGCTTGGTGAGGCTGTTGCTTCAAAAACCAACAATTGCCGTGCTTCTTCTTGGGAAGCACTCCAGTCCCATTTTGTCCCTTTTCTTAACAAGTTGTAAAGAGGTCTGGCAATTATGGAAAATCTGGGATGTGTTTTCTCCGGAGCACTAATAATCCTAAAGCATGTTGGAGATCTTTTTTGGATTCAGGCATTTTAATCTGATCTGAAGAGGTTAGGCTATCAGGTGGGATACGTGTCATACCTCCTTTCCACCAAATTCCCAACAATTTCACTTCATGTGAAGGGGTTTGGGTTTTTTCTGAGGGAATTTGCAAATCAAGGCTTTCTAAGTGGGAGGTTATTTTCTGTTGGGTATCTCTCACTTCTTCTATTTCATCTCCTCCCACAAGGGTCTCATCAGTGTGTTGATGAACAGCTAGATTGTCCGCTTTGGGTACTTTGTCGAACTCTTGGGCTAAAGCGTGATGAGCCAGGGTAGGAGAATGTTTGTACCCTTGGCGAAGCCTAGTGAAAGTGCGTTGCTGTCCTTGCCATGCGAAAGCAAAACGGTCCATATCTTCTGGCTGTAAAGGTGTCGTAAAAAACATGTCTTTGACATCTACAGGTGGCATGATTGAATGAGCCTTTTCTTGAATCAATGTTATGAATTCTGCTAGATTTGGGACTGCTGCTGTAAGAGGGTCTGTGTTAGCATTTAGCCTACGAAAATCTATTGTCAGCCTCCACTTCCCATTAGGATTTTGCACTGGCCACACCGGAGAATTGAAAGGAGAATGGGTATGAAGTATTACTCCTTGTTGTCGTAGCTCCTGTATCACTGGCTTGATAGCCTCTTTGGCACCCAGGGGAAGGAGGTATTGTTTCACATTAGTTACTTTGCTGAATGGTAGGGAGGCTGCAGCTTGGAGCAGTCTGATGTTAAAATGTGGTGTGCCAAAAGACCACAGAAGACCCTCTGAGTCCTCCCACTGCCTCCTAGCAAGGGCATTCAGCCCTAATAAATTGGTTGGAATATCTCCAATCACCCCATGGATGGAGAGTTGGTTTTCCTCTCCAGGCAAAGGGAGCTTGACTAAGGCCCCATTCATAGATTCTGTTGTTGTGCCCAAGGCACTTAAAACACAATATCGGTTCTTTGTTGGAACAGTTCCACACCTCTGGGCATCTTTCTTTGTCAGCACAGAAATTTGTGCCCCAGTGTCAATCAGAAAAGTTACAGGTGCCCGTTTAGGACTTGTAATAGCTGTGATCGTTATATCTCCCGTTTTATTTTTAGTGAGCATTCTCAGGTATACCTATGCTCCGTTTCTTTGCCCACTGACAAGAAACAGAGGGTCTAGTTTCCCTGGTTTTGAGGAAGAATCTGTTCTAGCTCATTGGCCGGACTTTGAGGGAGAAGTGGCTTTGACTCACTGCCCAGATTCTGAGGGAGGAGGGGTGCACTGGGTTGAAGTGACGGATTCGGTAGAAGGGGCTTTTGGCAGTGCCAGTTAGACACTACCTTACTCAACTGATCAAGGGCTAAGCCATCCATCGCATTTCTGGGGACCCCCTTTTTGATACCTAATAAGCACCAATGCTGACGGTTAGGGATCTCTGGTTACATTCTTTGGTTTTTCACTATGAGGAGCCCTAATGTGCCTGACACCTTTTGTTTTTTCTGATTTTTCCTCTGGGATTTTTATCGGTCCATATTTCCTACTGTAATTAATCAGATCTTCTTCAACCTCACTCCATGTCCAAACTTTGCAATCACCGGCAGGTGAATTTGATTGTGAACCTGGCGGCTGAGAGGGGGTTGAATATGGAGTAAACCCAGGATCGGTAGATGCAGTTTGGTCGCTCGGGTTTCCAAGGAATCTGTCCAACCTCTCTACAGGACCTGCAGCAGCTATGGTTTTTTGAAGGACAGCTGCTGTAGATTGGAGTGATTCTGGAAGGCCTCGAATTAAAGGGGTCATCAGTTCAGGTTTCACAGGTAATTGCGTGGGGGATTCATATCCAGGAGTTAATTTCCTTTCATGGATCATTTGCAGACAGGCGGCTTTGTGGACGCTTTCTAGAAGTTGATCAGGGGTACCAACTGTAGCAAAAGGGTCTCCCCTTTCTAAAGGATTGAGTCCCCCGGCCCAGAAAGCTGCGCGCTGAGTCAGCGACCATGTGTTACGTTTGTCTCCTGTTGTTAAGAGAACTCCATGTCCCCAGTATCCACTGGCCTCCTGTTCAGTGAATTGAATTTGGTCTCCTCCGGTGAGAGACACTTGGAAGGCATATTCCGTCTCAGCTTCATGGGGAAGCCGCCCGTACTCCTTTTTTAACTTCGCCAACTCAGGAGCAGTGTATGGTATTTGTTTAGTGGTGATATGCGGTTCAAAATCTTCATCATTGATATAATTATATTCTGTTTTAATTAGAGGTCCCATAGGAGGGCAGCAGTTTTCCCCACAATTTTTCACTAGCACTAGTTCTTCCTGGGGGTATATTTGGTTAATGTGAGGAGTTTTCTTTTCCTCTTTCTCTTTTGGTGAGTCAGCATTCTTTGAATTCTTAAAATATTCCTCCCTCAAAGCAGCCCGCAGCAAATGATTTTCATTCCTTTCTTCATCTGATTGTTCCTGTAAAATTTCCACTAGGTTTTGAAGGGAATCTGTGATTGCTTTCTCTTCACTACATCGCTTAAAGCAGTGATCTATAGCTGCTGTAAGGCATGCTCCTGAAACAGATTTAGGAGCAGATTATGGTTTTATTTTGGCCAAATTTAAACTTTGTCTCATGTTGGAATGAACATCTTCTATCAGTCACACTCCAAATTAAACCAGTTATTTTGAGCCCATTCTTCCCCTCCCGGAGAGGGCCGGGCATTATGTTTTGCTAGCAGAGCATAAAATGCAGCTTTATGATTTGCACTAGGGTTTTCAGTCATTTTATAAAGGGATCAAAACCACTACAGGGAGGTAAAACCTAATTACACATTGCCACACAAACAGCTTCGCCGTGTCGCCCTTCGCTTCCCTGGGTGGGTGAAGAGACCAAAATCTGCCTGGGAGTTACTTACGGTTGTCTCTTCGCTACACCAAGCAGTCCAAATTCACACACGCCCACCAAAACAGTTCCCCCTTTTACACTAAGAGATCTTTTGGTGAAAAATCTGAAGACAGAGCCCTCAGTTGAGTATGGGGTGCTTTTCACCTAGGCGTGTGCAGTTTGTGGGAAATTCGAGTCGTCCCCCTTGCTTTCTAGACACCGCTCAGCCTTTGCGGGGTGTCGGGCTAGGTGCGGCTGGAGTGAAACGTCCTTCCCCTATTACAGACTACACACAACCTTGCAACCCCTTCTGTCTGTCAGAAATCCTGTCCGTGATGCCAGTTTAATGTCACGATCTGCTAATAGAAGTGAGGGTCGTGATGGTTTGTTTACAGATCTCCGAGTGCAAAAGGACACAAGGGATTTCAGTTTTAATCACCTATTCACCTTTGTTAAGTACCCACAACATGGTAATGTCATAGAGGAGAGAAAGAGAGAGAGAGAGAGAAAGAAAAACAAAGTAAAAGAGTAGAGAGGAAGAAAGGGGGGGCAATGGCTACCAACGGATGAGACGAAGTCCTCGTGCTCTGCTGCCAATAGATTTGTCTTCTTTCCGTGGGGAGATCTTATCTCAGTTATTTCAGAAAGTCCCTTTATAGCCCTGTTTCGAAACGAGGGGCAACTGGCCAAGACCGTATCTATGTTTCGTAATAACATTGCAGAACTAAAAGCTAGCCCTAACTATCCCAGGTACATACCAAGCATGCCTTTCTCCTATGCTAACTATGATTTACCAAAATATGAATATCGATCTAATATCGATATCCAACTGAGATGGACAAAAACTCTTAACAGTTTAGAGTTAGAAAGTGTATGTTTTATTTTTGCGTGGGATAGCTCCCTAAGTCGCAGGCCCTGATACAAGCAAACATGATACCTTTTATTTCCACGTATTATGAATATCCAAAATACAAAATGCGTATTCATAGTGTTGGCACCTCCCATTCTCCGCTTTGCATGGAAATGAGCTTACATGTCATTAAGCATGCGTAGCGTGTGATCTGAATGGAGTCGGTGGTCTTGAATTGGGTCAGTGGTCCTAAGGAAGATGAAGTAACTCATCTTCCTCACTCTGACCTTTATGCCTTTCTGAGTTTTAACAATTCTAATTACTTTAGTGACCTCGAAGTTTCTTCTTGCGTGACTTTTGGATGGGCTCCCACAAAGGGAGGAAATTGGTAATTGTCTTTATTCTATACACCAACTTATCAATTATTCTAAGCACAGCTAAACAAACATGCAAATGACAGATCATCAGTTCAGACTAAGGAAAATCCAAAACGTGGACAGCATCTCCCTTCTGCTGGAAGCCTTCAAGTTCACCACTGCAGTCTGCAGCCTACACAGATCATCTGAGGATTGTAAAAGTTCTCCAAGGAAGAACAAGAACAAGGCTAATGCATGCACACAAACGCTGATCAAAAGCACTTGATGCTCTTGGACAAAAAGATGTAACCTTCACTTTTGGAAAGACAAGGTGACTATGGCTGTCTCCACAGTACTCGCAGGAAAAAATCCCTGAAGTTTTGTAAAACCTCTTTTCAGGGCTTTGTTAACTCCATTTTTGTTAAGAATTGGGGAACGCAGAGAGACCTGTCACTTTTTTTGCAGAATGCCATAGAAACTGCTACACTCACTTCAACAACAGTCCACGTAACCTTCTCTGCAAATACTGACCATATGCAGTTCTGGTTGATACAAACCCCCATTACCTAAGAAAAGGAACAACTCGGCAAGCAGTTTGCAAAGATGAACAACTTAGCACGACTGCGGCTGATGACATGCCCTGACTTTTTTTACCTTCAGCTGTGGGTGCCGTACCTTCCTACCCTCGCACATGCCACTCAAAGCTGCTTGCGTGGAGCTCTCGCACCACCTATGCCAGCAACTGTGCCCAGCCGCCACCCTTCTTCAGCACCATCGCACCTACCACAAGGTAGCTGAATCAGAGGGAAAAGGAGGTCGCCAATGGAGGGAAGTTGTTCCCCCTGACAGCTAAGCTCCGACTCCGGGGTCCCTTATGTCCTTCCCAGGATAGGCAGGAAAACGCCTCGGCGGAGCGCAGCGCTGGGCGGGAGCGGCCGGCAGAGCACCGAGCGCGCTCCCCACTCCCTCCCGCCCGCGCCGCTGCGGAGACCCCGGCTTCGCCGGAATCGGCCACGTGCTGCACGGAGGGCAGCGCGGCAAAGGCGGTCGCCCCTCGTTACCCTAGGAAGGCCGGCCTCGGATCCCCGCTCTCTCCACCGGCACGGGCAGTGCCAGCAGACTGTCGCTGCGGCCGCCGCTGGCCGAAAGCCTCGCCGCGCACCGCCCGGCCGGCCCCGCCGCTCCGCGGGGTCACACGGCACCTGCCGTGGGCGGCAGCCGAGCGACAGCAAGCAGAAGCGCTCACCGCCGCGCCACTCGCCGCACCGCCCGAGCGCTCCTCTCCTCGCGCTACCACCATGGCGCCGGCCCGCCCCGCCTTCCCCGTCGCCTGCGGCGCAACGCGGGTGCTCCGAGCCACGCAGCACGCGTGCGGCCGGGCCCTGCCGAGCCGCAGGCGGAGCCGGGGCACGGCCCGGGCGGGAGAGCTTCCGGCGAGGCTGGGCGGGCGGCGAGCGCGGCCGAGCGTGAACGCGCCAGGCGGGGTCGGCCGGCGGCGCGATGGGGAGCTAGATGGAGGCGGCAGCACCGCGCGGCATAAAAGAGCTGATCGTCCCGCAGCCGCCCGCTCCGCAGCCCCTCGGCTGCTGTCGAGAAGGGCCCCGGCCCTGGCCGCGCCGGTGGCGAGGTGGCTCCGCAGACCTCAGGCCGCCCTGGCGGGGCAGGGGAGCACTGCGAGCAGCCCCGGCGCCGCGCAGCCGTCTGTAACGCGCGGTGAGAGCCGCCGGGAACTATTTTGCACCTCCCGGGGGGCTGGGGAGGAGCACGGAGACCACGCAGCAGGTCGCTGCCGTTAGGGAAAATTAATCCACCATGCCTGAGGTTTATGTCCGAAAAGGAGACAGAGGAGTCCTGCAACATTCTTCGACTACAGGGAGAGTCCCTGGGGCTTTTCCCATGGGGTCTGTCAAACGGTTGCGGGATGCAGCCCCTTTTTGATGCCAAGTTCCCGGCCACAACGCCCTCTTCCTTTTCTCCACTGGCTGAGGTATTAGGGGGATACAGACTTCCGGAACTGCCTACTCTATGCCCTCCTCTAATATGCACCCCCCTTTTGGCATCGAAAAGAAAGAAGAAGAAACCATTCCTAATTCTATTACGTCTTTGTTGCCTTGCTCTAGGTTCAGGAATTTAACACGGCCTTGATTAATCAACAGTCTCTGATGATTAGTAACAGTTCTAGAGAACTAATCGTTTCTTCTGTTACTTCACTCCGCATAAGTTCCTAGCCTTGTCTACAGGCCGATTCACACGGTCTGTTTGTAAAGACTCATCCATCTCATTCCTTTTAATCCCTCCTTTTTTTATTTAATCTGTATTTGTCTTTACAAACCTTAATTACCATTGATTTAATTTTTTCTTCTTGAGTCTTCTGGGCTTTTGCTATTATTTGCAGTGACATCCCCTTCTGTCCTTTTGTAGTCGTTTCTGGATCAGGTAGGCATGGCTGCTACCTGCTGAAAGAGCTGCACCCAGCATGGTGTCACGTATGGTCAAAAGATTAGAGTTGCTATAGCATAGAAGAGGAGAAATGGCATTCATTTAGTGTTGGGGTCTCCCCCCCTGCCATGGAGCCCTGGGCGATGGGCCCTGGGGGGGAGACACGGGGTTTCCCTGCCCCTGGTCAGCTTCATTCCCCCTTGGTTGGTTTGTGTTCCCCGGTGTGGCCAAGGACCCTCGGGTCCCGTGACTGGGGGAGTTCCTGAGCAGAGCCCCGGCCATGCGGCTGGAGAAATAAAGACCTCTGAACCATCTACCACCAATCTGTCCATATCTACTTCTTTTCCACGGGATTCCTGGTTTGATATAGGCGTGTTACCGTAATCCCTGCTGTAACAATTTAGCCCATAGCTGGCCAGTTAGCCAGGAAAACATGTCCCATTACCATCCTTTCAACACTTGGACAGGTCCATGAGCTGAGGTTATTTCCTCTGTTATTTGTTTGACCATTTTCCGCTGTCATCTGCTTGCAAACAACAGCTCGAGTCATTTAATTTCCCACAAACTCCTCCTTCTTCTGCTAACAGATAATCTAATACCATCCAATGTTGAAATACCGCTTTCCTCATTGAAGTGGATTGCTCAGCAAGACGGTCAAGAGCTGTGGCTGGCTGGTTGGTAATTATTTCTGAGACAGCTTGTACCCTAATTATCTCATTCAAATGATAAATGGGTTCCCAGGCATCTGGGATGAATTCCTTAGGTTTCCAAGTGGCTGGTCCATCATGTTGTGTAACTTGTTCTGGTGACCATTCATCTTTTCCCCGTTTTGGGGTGCTCCCTGCAGCCAAGGCTGCATCAGCTGACTGCTTTTCTCGAATTAAATCATCACAGATTTGGATTCCTAAGCGATTTCCCTGAATTTGTAGTAGCAAAAAGAACAACGGTCTAATATACCCCAGGGATATACCATATCCCTGACCAGTTTGGAGGTAACCTGAGCTAAGCATGTTGGCCACAAATCCAAACATGTCCTTTCAAAGCCCGTGTTCCATTAGCAAAGGGGCCTTCCTACCCTTGGTCATCAATTGGTGGGTCAAAATACCGCGGGTTTCCCTGGCCTAACGGTCCTCCAACAATAGCTGCCCCACCATAAGGGTCACAGCATTTGCATTTCCAAGCTCCCACACAGGGTTCCCATCTACATTTACATCTGCAAGTTGCTTGCTTGGATTTGGAGCAGAACTCACTAAAAGGCTTTGAGTTCCAATCCGCTGTTGCCATTCCCACTGATAATCACAAACAACATGTCTTCTACTTGTGGGATTTTTGTGGGGACAGCTTAAAAATAGGTGGTCAAAAAAACCCCTTGTCCCTCCGCATTGCTTTACAGGCTTCCAAATGTTTTGGTAAGTGTGGTAAGAACACCTTACGCAGCTACCATTAGTGAGCTGAACAGCTCTTTGATTGCAATTGTCTTGATATTTGGAACAATTGTAAGGAGGGCAATTGTGGGTCCAAACCCAATTGTTTAAAGCCAGAGGGAAAGTCAATTGACAAACGCCTTTTCCTACATAGACCCGCCCTGTCCTGTTTAGGCAATAAGTGCCTGTTGGAGAAGAATGAAGTGGCCATGTGTTGGGGAGGATGAAAGTTTGGTAAGAAAGTTTCACAGGTATGTAGGCTTGGCAGCAAGGTGTGAGAATGTAGAAGCTGGGGATGAGGTAGAAATGAAAGCAAGTTTTGATATAGAAGAAAAGGTGTTTTGCTGAAACAGTGATCGCTGAGTAACTGAGAAGGCAAAGGTTGGAGATGAGTTGGAAGGAGATTTTTAGGAGCAGGACAAAGGTATGTGATTACAAACAAAGACATGTTTTTCACCAAGTAAGTAAGTCTCAAGAAGAGCATAAGTGAATAGAAAAGGTGTCTTTAGCAAAAAGAAAGATATGGCAGGCAAACAAGAAATGTTGATGTAGCAAGAAGAAGAAAGGTCTAAGAATTTTCCACTGGAAGCTTAAATTGTAACTTACTCTTGTGATTGGATAATAATGACTATAATATGGTGATGGTAGTAGCTATGATAGGCTATAGGCCAATGTCAAGGTATTGTGTATGGTGCTTATTGGTTGTTACGTGCTAAGATACTCTGCAAAGAAAAGTATAGAATGCTCTGTAACTTGAACAGCAAGCGGCTTCAGGTATGCCTACAGCTGGAGCTGGCAGCTATAGGGCTGGCTCTGGATAGCCGCTCCCTGAAATGCTGTAACTTCACCTATGCAATAAACAGCTTTCAAGAGAGCCACCTGAAGTCCAGACATCCTTCGTGAAACCTTCTCCTATAGCCATGGACTTCCTTCTTTGGCCCCAAATCCCGTCCTAGTATGGACCTGATGTCAGGTGTTGAGCCACCACTTAGGTTCAGCTGGGCTAGCCAACCGTAGGCACTCTTCAGATCCTCCTGGCCCTCCACAGAGCCAGCAATTGCTAAGGTGAAAAACTTTTGCTACTTTTTCTGCTAAGGCTGCAAACTGATTCTCCCACTCCTGGCCTAAACTTAGCTGACCATATAAAAGTAGAACTAGTAAGGAAAATATTTTAATAATGTGATCTAATTAGCTAGTCTAATTTTCCCGTTGTCTTCTGCAGCACCTGTGGCAATTGAAGACACAGAAACCACTTAACATAAAAGAATCCAGCAAGTATTAGCGCCCCAGTGAGTGGAGATTCTAGAGGAGGGATACCCATAGAGACTATTTCAGCAGGTGGTCTGTGGGTAGGCACGCAGGGCTTCCTCTGATGTCGAAGCACTGGCTACTGCTCCGGCCCACTCCTGCAGAGTGTCAGTCACAGCCTCCCGGCCTTCTCCTCCAGCTGAGATGTGCAAATCTCTGAGGCTTCAGAGACCTTGACCCGAGAGTGACGGGTCCACCTGTGTCCAGCTGTCTTCATGGCTGTTTCTGTCGTCAGTGACACTTGGAATGGGCCACACCATTTCAGAACCACTGGCGCTTCTTTCTACTCCTTAACTAGGACTCAATCTCCTGGTTGGATGTTACAAGCAGCAAAGTCCAAAGGTGGGGCTTGTGCCAGCTGAGCTTCCTGTTGAAGGGGTTTTACAAGAAGCAGCATCCTGGCCACAGATGGTTTTAAATATACATCACTTACCTCTACTCCCCCACTAGGTTGAGACTTAGCCGGGTAATTCATAACAACGACGGAAAGGGGGAGAACGGAATCCCTCTTCTGGGTCGGGCTCTCATTCTCACCAAAGCCAATGTCCAAAGCCCTAGCCATGGCATCTTGGTTTCTATTACCAGCTTCAAAAGGTGTTTATTTCTCTATTCATTGTTTTCTACCCGAGCCGAGCTCTGGGGGTGCCAGGGCCTATGGAGGTTCCATTGTGTTCCTAAAGAAGCCAAAACCCCTTGAAGGATCTTTCCTGTCAAATGAGTTCCCCTATCTGAGTCTATTGCTTCTACAATGCTGTATCTTGGAAAGATTTGTTCCAAAAATGCCTTAATACCTGATGCTGTCGTTGCTGAAGCAGTTGGAAATGCTTCTGGCCACCTTGCTAGCTGACATACCATTACCAGAAGAGATGAAGCCTTCCCACTTGGGGCATCTCAGGAAAATCCACCTGGCATCTTTGGAAGGGACCTGCAGCCCAAGGCCTCCCTCCCCTGGCAAGTTCCTTTGTAACTTGGCTGTTTGCTTTAGCACAGATCAAGCAACCTTCAACAGCTCGTTCTGCCAGTCTAAAAAGACCCCCAGCAACATCCAGCATGAGGAAGGCTTCTGCCAATCCTCAGGAGGTGCAAGGACTCTCTTCACGGAGTGCTTTTACTATTGGTAGGGCCAAAGCTTCTGGTATCTCTTGTTTGCCATCCCTTGTAAACCAATTATTGCCCTTTTTCTCTGCCACACGGCTTTTAACTGTATCTCAAACTCCTCTGGGAGAAAAGACAGCTTCCCGGCCAGTGATGGAGTCACTGCGAGCAAAGGGGGCATCTTGGAGAGTTCTGGCAGAAGTGTTGCTTTCTGACTTTCTTCATCCACCAAAAAGGAGACAGAGGAGGCCTGTAACATTCTTCAACTACAGGGAGAGGCCATGGGGCTTTTGCCATGGAGTCTCTCAACTGATTGCGGGACGCAGCCCCCTTTTGATGCGAAGTTCTTGGCAACAGCACCCTCGGAGGTACTCGGGAATTACAGACTTCCGGAACTGCCTACTCTAGGCTCCCCTCTAATATGCACCCCCCTCTTGGTATGGAAAAGGAAGAAAACGAAACTATTCCTAATGCTATTAAGTCTTTGCTGCCTTGCTCTAGGTTCAGCAATTTAACACGGCCTTGGCTGAGCAACAGTCTCTGTCGATTAGTAACAGTTTCTAGAACTAAGACTTTCTTCTGTTACGCCCCTACCAGTAAATTCCTAGCCTTGTCTAAGGACAGATTCACACGGTCTCTTTGTAAAGACACATCTATGTTACTCCTTTCACTCCCACACCTTCTTGGCAGTAGGACGGCTCCCCCCGGCACAGCACCTGGCACAAAACCCCCCTATGCACATACACACACACCTGCACTTACCCTACACTCCGCTGCACACACACACACACACCTCCCGCACACTAACACCCCCCTCCACCTCCCCGCCATGCTACTTGCAGTTGCCCCGCCCCTGCCATCCCGGCCGGCTGGCAGCACTCACTCCTCACGTGCTTCCCCATGCCTTGCATTTCCTTGCTGCCCTCTCTGTAGCCTTCCCTCAACCTGCCTTTTCTCCCCTGCCTTGCATTGACTTGCTCACCCATCCCCCACCTGACTTCCTTTCACATTCGTCTAGCTCTGGCCTCACCTTTCCTTTTCCTTCTAGGACCCTCATTGCCTTGCCTCGCCTCGCCAAGCAAGGCCACACAGAGCAGTTGGTCCTGGCCGCTTTTGTGTGCCAGCAGTCCTCGAATGTACTTCTCACCTGCCTTGCCTATCCTTGCCTTGCCTTGGCAACACAACAGTTTCCTTGCCTTGCCCTGCTAGCTCTCTGGAGCCTTGCATTCCTTTGCACGTCCATGCCCCGCCCTTGACCTGCCTACTGCTTTCCTCCAGGGCCTTGGATTGCCGAGCCCTTCTTGTTTCTGCCTGGCCTTCCCATCAGTGGACTTCCCTTCCTACGGCCAGCCTTGCCTCTAACGTCTGGGCCTTCTCTTGCCTACCACTCCATTTGCTTTGCCCTCACTGCTCTGGCCTTGCTTACCTCTCCCTTGACTTGCCCACAATTGCCTGCACTTGCTTTGCAGCGCCTTGCCTGCATGGAAGGCGAGGGCAAGAGTGGTAGGCAGGGCAAAGCAAAGCCAGCAAGTTGTAGGTAGTGCAAGGCAAGGCAGCAGAGGCAAAGGAAGCAGAGCAAGGGTAGCTTAAGAAGAACTAGACAAGGTACTGAAGGCAAGGCAAGGCCAAGAGACTCGGAGTGCCTTTCCTTGCCAAGGCAAGGACATAGTGCCAGTGTTGCTGGAGCAGATGTTAAGGTAGCATGGGGAGGAATAGTCCAGCAAGACATTTCTCTTCTGGCCCCTGGGCGTGTAGGGGCAATTGTTGGATCTATTCTATACTGGAGGTGGCTCAGTGGATGGATGTGTTGTATTTTGGAGGAGGGGATGCCATTTCTTTGGAGATGGGCTTGTAGTTGCTCTCTTTGGCAAGGAAAGCAGGTTTGGATGTGCACATCAGGTGCTCTTAGGGATTTTAAAGGCTTTTCCCAAGAGGCAGAGCTCTCTCTGGCTTAGAGCTGTTGAGCTGTCCGTGGGAATGCAAAGGCCAAGCTTGTGAGCCTTTTGTCCTGGTGCCTTTAGTGTGTGAGCAGTCCGTGGTGCCGTTGTCTTTGGATGCTGACTCTGGGAGAGGGAAGGCTTAGGATGGTAGCTAGAGCTGAGAAGGAAAGTGCTGAGAACAGCGTGTGTGCTGCTAGTTTGGGGGGTGCAGTTGAAGTTGCAGGCAGCAAGATCTTCCTCAGCCCGCACTGTTTTGAGCTCTGTTTTTGCCAGATGGTTTCAAGTTGGTGGGCAGAATCTGCGAGAGGGCAAAGATTGGTTTGGGCCAAAGAGGTTTGTCTGCCTCTTGGAGTGCGGTATAAAGAAGAGTCCGCTCTTGGAAGGGGAAGATGAGGGAAATCTTTTTGTCCTGAGGTGCTGTTGATTTGAGTGCAGGGACGTTTGCAACTTGCCTCTGCCCTTGGGGTGGTTTCGAGCAGCGCCAGGTGCTTGGCCTTCTTTTGCAAGTCGTCAGCGCCATCGTGTGCTTGTTTCGAGGAGCGCTGACAGTGCCGGGGAAAAAGCCAAGCGCTTCGCTGGCGCCGCCCCAAGTCGTGTGCGAGCAGTCGGTGGAAGAGCTCCGCTGTGCATCCTGCCTCTTGGAGACACAAAAGAATGTGATCCTGCGCGTAGCGGGGAAGCAAGAGGAATCTTTTCATTGTTGGCTGTGCAGTTTCTAAGCGGCAAAAGTCAAGGCAGCTGCAGCACGGCCTCTTTCTTTCAGAACCTTTTCTGTGCCATCATGAACATGCTCAACATGCAACTCGCACCCACTGAACTGCATCAAAGGTCCTGGAGAGACGCACTTTCCTTCAAGCTCTAGCTACCATCCTACCCTCCACCACTCGCCGATCCCAAAGCCCTTCCGAACATGCAGCAGCTGCACGCAGAGAACAAGTGCTAGAAGAAGGCGTTGGCCTTCAGAGTCCCTCTAAAGTCTGTAAACTAGGCGAAACATTGCAGTGACCAGCACTTTCCTTCGCAACTATCTACAGAGCGTCATCACATTCTCTCAGAGTGGCTAAAGTCCACCCTTGCAGCACAGCAGCGTTTCCGGCCACAGTTCGGACTGAGAGATGGGCCAGGTGAGAAAGCATTTGTTGACTATCCCTCGTCTCTGGAAGACTTGATACTCGCAGCGCAATCACGTGCACACACCTTCAGTGTGGCCAAGTTCAAGCAGCTCGAGCTCACAGAGACGGGAGAGGCAGGAGAGAAGCCGTTCCAAAAGTACCGTGTACTTAGGGCAGCATTCAAACTGTGCACAGCACTCTACAGCACTGTAGACCGTGGCTTCTCTGACAAGACGTGCCATCCCATTGTTGGCTCTCGCAGCTCGCTTGCTAGCTGCTCTCCTGAAGAAAAGAACTAGGAGGAAAAGCCAATGCTGGGCTGCACCTTCCCCTTGCCTCCCGTAAAGCCACTTCAACTCCCCGCTGCACTCTCTACTTCCCCTCTCCTTGCCATCGACCGCTGTGTTTTCTGCATCTCGGAGCCCAAAGGTAAGCGCCAGTGTTCCCAGGGATGCTTGGAAGAGGGAGAAGTAGTAGCACAAGTAGCTGCCGTTGAACTTCCTCCTTCTCAATGCTAACGTGAAGTCGGCAGGCAGGCGAGCGCCAGCCACGCTCCTTTCTCAGTTTGGACGCTGCGGACACGAGCCCGGTGCTCGGCGCCTTCGTTCGGCCTCTTTAGTAGCCATGTGGCGCTTTCATTCTGCCGGAGTCGAAGCGTCGTCTACTTGTGGCACAGAGAGCACGGTGCCGGCAGCCAAATGCTCCAGCCGACTGCTTCTGTCGACACACGCCTGGGCTATGCACTTTCCCTCTCGGCGACATACAGCAGCACATTCGCTCTAAATGTAAAGGGAAAGATTCTCGGCTACGTCTGGCACAGAGAACAGTTTTAGTTCAACGGGCTTACCCAGAGCATGCCCCCGACGTGTGGGAACTTGTATTTGCACCACATTCCATAGGTAGTCTTCTTTCCTTTACAGGCTGCACAGCGCCGGCAGATGGCCGTGCGCTCTGCACCTGCCTTCTCACTTCCAAGTAGCACCGCGCACATTAGAGCCTTGCAGCGAGAGAAGACGCGGCTAGGCGTCTCGCCCAGAAGAACGTGGCAGGGCGAAAAGGTGTTCTTCTTTTGTCTTCCTCGTCGCCCAGAGTGTGCCGCTGTGTTGAAAGTCTTGGCCAGCGAAAAGCTACTCCAGCAAGTGTTTCTCTCCTGATGCATTGCGCTGAGCGAGAGCTGAGGAAAATCCTTGCACAGCACACTGTGGATGCGTGCAGTACACACGCTGAAGAGCGGCAAAGCTCAAAGTCATCGCTGGGCTTCAGTTCTGTCCAGACAGCAGAAGGCGAAGAACGAAGCAGCTGGGCACCGGCTGCATGTACTCAGTGGAGCGAATTTCACATGTCCAGCCAAGAGCTGCTTCACAAGCAGATTCAGCTGAGAATGCTCTGGCTGCTTCACAAAGGAAGGTGCTGTGTTGCACTCCTGGACACTACGTGGTCAGAAGCAGGTTCTTACACCTTCAATGCTGCAGAGTCCATGCAGCTGGAGCACAGGCAGAAGGACGCGTCCAGCTAGAAGGCGTTCCTCAAGTACCCCCCTCTTCCAAGTAGCCTTGAAACTGAGCACAACACACTGCGGCTCGGCAGCTTCCTTCTCAGATAGACGTGCCATCACATTATGCACTCTCGCAGCTCCGTTGCCCACTTGCAGCAGCTGCTCCCAAAGAAAAAAGCTCCAGAAGTAAAAGCAACTGCTGGGCTGCCCTTTCCCCTTGCCTCACGTGAAGCACCAGAAACTGTCCGCTGCACTCTCTATTTCCATTCTCCGTCGCATCTACCACTGTAATGTCTGCATCTCGAAGCATAAACCCCGGCACAGTTCTCTCCTGGGAAAGCTGGAAGAGAAATAGGTAGCCGCACAAGTAGCTGCAAGTTTCCGACTGCTAAGATGAATCCGAAAACAAGCGAGTGGCAGCCACGCTTCCTCTTGCAGCCTGTGCGATGCACACAGCAGCTCCGTGCTCTGCCTTCGTTCTTACGCTCGTCGTAGCAGGTCGCGCTTTCGTTTTGCTGGAGACGACCCGTCGTCTACTTCTCGCCCAGAGAGCGCGGTGCCGGCAGCCAAATGCTGCAGGCTGCTGCTTCTGCCGAAACACGCCTGGGCTATGCAATTTCTCTCTAGCGCTAGGTAGCACAACATTCTGTCTGCGTTGTGGTCTTTATCTTAGGTGAAAGATTCTCGGCTACGGCTCGCCCAGAGAACTGTTCCGGGACAATACATGTGTTTTATTACCCCTTCTCGCAAGAAGACTGTGGTGCTGCGTTGGAACTGTTGGCCAGTGAAAGGCTAATCCATCATGTGCTTCCCTCCTGATGCATTTTGCTGAGCGAGAGCTGAGGAAAATCCGTGCACTGCGCACTGTGCATGCGTGCAGTATACACGCAGAAGAGCGGCAAAGCTCCTAGTCATCGCACACACCAGCCCAGTGGCCTGGGGCTGCGTTCTTCTCCCTTACCGGCGCTGGACAGAACTGAAGCATTCAGCTTTGGCTCTCTTCAGCGTGTGTACTGCACGCATCCACAGTGCGCAGTGCACGGATTTTCCTCAGCGCTACGTGCAAGTACAGCCTTTCTGCTTCGCAGAGCCCAACTGTCCGCACAAGCTCTCGCTCAGAGAAATGTGTCAGGAGAGAAGCACTTGCTGCATTAGCCTTCCGCTGGCCAACAGTTGCAACGCAGCACATAGTCTTACTGCGAGAAGGGGTAAGAAAACGCACGCTTTCAGCACAGCAGCACAATCTGGGCGACGAGGAGGACAAAAGAAGACCATCTTTTCGTCTTTGCACGATTTTCTCTGCCACACATCTACCCACGTCTTTGCTCCCTGCAAGGCTCTAATGTGCGCGGTGCTACTTGGAAGTGAGAAGGCAGGTGCAGAGAAGCACTGCCATCTGCCGGCGCTGTGCAGGCTGTAAAGGAAAGAAAGACTACCCCTGGAATGTGGTGCAAATACAAGTTGCCACGGGTCGGGGTAAGCCCGTTGAACTAGAGCTGTTCTCGGTGCCAGACGTAGCTGAGACTCTTTCCCTTTACATTCAGGCTACAAAGCAAAGAGAATGTGGTGCTACCAAGGGCAGCGAAGGAAAGTGCACAGCCCAGGGGTGTTTCGGAAGAGACAGCAACCTGGAGCGTTTCTCTGGAGGGTTTCTCTGCCGGCGTGCCCTCTGTGCGACAAGATGACGACGGTTCGACTCCGGCAGAATGAAAAGAACGAAATGGTACGAAGAGCATAAGAATGAAGGCAGAAGCACCGAGCTGGTGTGTGCATAGCACAGGCTGCAAGAGGAAGCGTGGCTGCCACTCGCTTGTTTTCAGATTCGAATTAGCAGTTGAAAACAGAAAGTTCAACTTGCAGCTACATGTGCTGCTACCTATTTCTCTTCGAGCTTTCCCTGGAAAGAATTGTGCCGGGGCTTATGCTTCGAGATGCAGACATTACAGTGGTAGATGCGACGGAGAATGGGAATAGAGAGTGCAGCGGACAGTTTCAGGTGCTTGACGTGAGGCAAGGGGAAAGGGCAGTCCAGCAGTGGCTTTTCCTTCTGGAGCCTTTTTCTTTGGGAGCAGCTGCTGCAAGTGGGCAAGGGAGCTGCAAGAGTGAATAGTGTGAGAGAAGAAAGCTGCCGAGCCGCAGTGTGTTGTGCTCAGTTTCAAGGCTACTTGGAAGAGGGGGGTACTTGAAGAACGCCTTCTAGCTGGACGCGTCCTTCTGGAGGTGCTCCAGCTGCATGGACTCTGCAGCATTGAAGGTGTAAGAACCTGCTTCTGACCACGTAGTGTCCAGGAGTGCAACACAGCACCTTCCTTTGTGAAGCAGCCAGAGCATTCTCAGCTGAATCTGCTTGTGAAGCAGCTCTTGGCTGGACATTTGAAATTCGCTTCACTGAGTACATGCAGCCGGTGCTCAGCTGCTTCGTTCTTCGCCTTCTGCGGTCTGGACAGAACTGAAGCCCAGCGATGCCTTTGAGCTTTGCCGCTCTTCAGCGCGAACACTGCACGCGGCCACAGTGCGCTGTGCACGGATTTTCCTCAGCTCGACGTACAGTCATTTTCTTGCTGCTCCACAGGGTCCAAACTGTCCGCGTAGCTCTCGCTCAGCGAAATGCGTCAGGAGAGAAACACTTGCTGGAGTAGCTTTTCGCTGGCCAAGACTTTCAACACAGCAGCACAATTCGGGCAAGAAGAAAGAGAAAGGAAGAATATCTTTTCGCCCTGCCACGTTCTTCTGTGCGAGACGCCTAGCCGCGTCTTCTCTCCCTGCAAGGCTCTTAATGTGCGCGGTGCTACTTGGAAGTGAGAAGGCAGGTGCAGAGAGCACCGCGATCTGCCGGCGCTGTGCAGCCTGTAAAGGAAAGAGGACTGCGACTGGAATGTGGTGCAAATACAAGTTTCCACGCGTTGGGGACAAGCTCCGGCTAAGCCGGTTAAAATAAAGCTGTTCCCTGTGCCAGACGTAGCCGAGAAGCTTTCCGTAAAGATGCTGGCTACAAAGCAAAGAGAATGTGGTGTTACTTCAGCGCTAGAGAGAAATTGCATAGCCCAGGCGTGTTTCGGCAGAAGCAGCAGCCTGCAGCATTTCGCTGCCGGCACCCTGCTCTCTGGGCGACAAGTAGACGACGGGTCGTCTCCAGCAAAACGAAAGCGCGACCTGCTACGAAGGGCGTAAGAATGAAGGCAGAGCACGGAGCTGCTGTGTGCATCGCCCAGGCTGCAAGAGGAAGCGTGGCTGCCACTCGCTTGTTTTCGGATTCACATTAGCAGCTCGAAACTTAACGTTCAACTTGCAGCTACTTGTGCTGCTACCTATTTCTCTTCCAGCTTTGCCCTGGAAACAATTGCGGTTAGGTTTATGCTTCGCCATACGGCGGAGAAAGGAGAGTGCAGCGGACAGTTTCAGGTGCTTCACGTGAGGCAAGGGGAAAGGGCAGCCCAGCAGTTGCTTTTCCTTCTGGAGCCTTTTTCTTTGGCAGCAGCTGCTGCAAGCGGGCAACGGAGCTGTGAGAGTGAATAGTGTGACGGCACGTCTATCTGAGAAGGAAGCTGCCGAGCCGCAGTGTGTTGTGCTCAGTTTCAAGGCTACTTGGAAGAGGGGGGTACTTGAGGAACGCCTTCTAGCTGGACGCGTCCTTCTGCCTGTGCTCCAGCTGCATGGACTCTGCAGCATTGAAGGTGTAAGAACCTGCTTCTGACCAGGTAGTGTCCAGGAGTGCAACAGCTGCGCCTTCCTTTGTGAAGCAGCCAGAGCATTCTCAGCTGAATCTGCTTGTGAAGCAGCTCTTGGCTGGACATGTGAAATTCGCTCCACTAAGTACATGCAGCCGGTGCCCAGCTGCTTCGTTCTTCGCCTTCTGCTGTCTGGACAGAACTGAAGCCCAGCGATGACTTTTAGCCGTGCCGCTCTTCAGCGTGTGTACTGCACGCATCCACAGTGTGCTGTGCAAGGATTTTCCTCAGCTCTCGCTCAGCGCAATGCATCAGGAGAGAAACACTTGCTGGAGTAGCTTTTCGCTGGCCAAGACTTTCAACACAGCGGCACACTCTGGGCGACGAGGAAGACAAAAGAAGAACACCTTTTCGCCCTGCCACGTTCTTCTGGGCGAGACGCCTAGCCGCGTCTTCTCTCGCTGCAAGGCTCTAATGTGCGCGGTGCTACTTGGAAGTGAGAAGGCAGGTGCAGAGCGCACGGGCCATCTGCCGGCGCTGTGCAGCCTGTAAAGGAAAGAGGACTGCCACTGGAATGTGGTGCAAATACAGGTTTCCACGCGTCCGGGGGCATGCTCTGGGTAAGCCCGTTGAACTAAAACTGTTCTCTGTGCCAGACGTAGCCGAGAATCTTTCCCTTTACATTTAGAGCGAATGTGCTGCTGTATGTCGCCGAGAGGGAAAGTGCATAGCCCAGGCGTGTGTCGGCAGAAGCAGTCGGCTGGAGCATTTGGCTGCCGGCACCGTGCTCTCTGTGCCACAAGTAGACGACGCTTCGACTCCGGCAGAATGAAAGCGCCACATGGCTACTAAAGAGGCCGAACGAAGGCGCCGAGCACCGGGCTCGTGTCCGCAGCGTCCAAACTGAGAAAGGAGCGTGGCTGGCGCTCGCCTGCCTGCCGACTTCACGTTAGCATTGAGAAGGAGGAAGTTCAACGGCAGCTACTTGTGCTACTACTTCTCCCTCTTCCAAGCATCCCTGGGAACACTGGCGCTTACCTTTGGGCTCCGAGATGCAGAAAACCCAGTGGTCGATGGCAAGGAGAGGGGAAGTAGAGAGTGCAGCGGGGAGTTGAAGTGGCTTTACGTGAGGCAAGGGGAAGGTGCAGCCCAGCATTGGCTTTTCCTCCTAGTTCTTTTCTTCAGGAGAGCAGCTAGCAAGCGAGCTGCGAGAGCCAACAATGGGATGGCACGTCTTGTCAGAGAAGCCACGGTCTACAGTGCTGTAGAGTGCTGTGCACAGTTTGAATGCTGCCCTAAGTACACGGTACTTTTGGAACGGCTTCTCTCCTGCCTCTCCCGTCTCTGTGAGCTCGAGCTGCTTGAACTTGGCCACACTGAAGGTGTGTGGACGTGATTGCGCTGCGAGTATCAAGTCTTCCAGAGACGAGGGATAGTCAACAAATGCTTTCTCACCTGGCCCATCTCTCAGTCCGAACTGTGGCTAGAAACGCTGCTGTGCTGCAAGGGTGGACTTTAGCCACTCTGAGAGAATGTGATGACGCTCTGTAGATAGTTGCGAAGGAAAGTGCTGGTCACTGCAATGTTTCGCCTAGTTTACAGACTTTAGAGGGACTCTGAAGGCCAACGCCTTCTTCTAGCACTTGTTCTCTGCGTGCAGCTGCTGCATGTTCGGAAGGGCTTTGGGATCGGCGAGTGGTGGAGGGTAGGATGGTAGCTAGAGCTTGAAGGAAAGTGCGTCTCTCCAGGACCTTTGATGCAGTTCAGTGGGTGCGAGTTGCATGTTGAGCATGTTCATGATGGCACAGAAAAGGTTCTGAAAGAAAGAGGCCGTGCTGCAGCTGCCTTGACTTTTGCCGCTTAGAAACTGCACAGCCAACAATGAAAAGATTCCTCTTGCTTCCCCGCTACGCGCAGGATCACATTCTTTTGTGTCTCCAAGAGGCAGGATGCACAGCGGAGCTCTTCCACCGACTGCTCGCACACGACTTGGGGCGGCGCCAGCGAAGCGCTTGGCTTTTTCCCCGGCACTGTCAGCGCTCCTCGAAACAAGCACACGATGGCGCTGACGACTTGCAAAAGAAGGCCAAGCGCCTGGCGCTGCTCGAAACCACCCCAAGGGCAGAGGCAAGTTGCAAACGTCCCTGCACTCAAATCAACAGCACCTCAGGACAAAAAGATTTCCCTCATCTTCCCCTTCCAAGAGCGGACTCTTCTTTATACCGCACTCCAAGAGGCAGACAAACCTCTTTGGCCCAAACCAATCTTTGCCCTCTCGCAGATTCTGCCCACCAACTTGAAACCATCTGGCAAAAACAGAGCTCAAAACAGTGCGGGCTGAGGAAGATCTTGCTGCCTGCAACTTCAACTGCACCCCTCAAACTAGCAGCACACACGCTGTTCTCAGCACTTTCTATTCCTCCCCGTGCTACCTTAACATCTGCTCCAGCAACACTGGCACTATGTCCTTGCCTTGGCAAGGAAAGGCACTCCGAGTCTCTTGGCCTTGCCTTGCCTTCAGTACCTTGTCTAGTTCTTCTTAAGCTACCCTTGCTCTGCTTCCTTTGCCTCTGCTGCCTTGCCTTGCACTACCTACAACTTGCTGGCTTTGCTTTGCCCTGCCTACCACTCTTGCCCTCGCCTTCCATGCAGGCAAGGAGCTGCAAAGCAAGTGCAGGCAATTGTGGGCAAGTCAAGGGAGAGGTAAGCAAGGCCAGAGCAGTGAGGGGAAAGCAAATGGAGTGGTAGGCAAGAGAAGGCCCAGACGTTAGAGGCAAGGCTGGCCGTAGGAAGGAAAGTCCACTGATGGGAAGGCCAGGCAGAAACAGGAAGGGCTTGGCAAGTCAAGGCCTTGGAGGAAAGCGGTAGGCAGGTCAAGGGCGGGGCATGGCCATGCAAAGGAATGCAAGGCTCCAGAGGGCTCCAGAGGGCTAGCAGGGCAAGACAAGGAAACTGTTGTGTTGCCAAGGCAAGGCCAGGCAAGGCAGGTGAGAAATACATTCAAGGACTGCTGGTACACAAAAGTAGCCAGGACCAAGTGCTTTGTGTGGCCTTGATCCCGCGTGGGTCATGTCTCCTCTGCACCTCAAAGACTTGAGCTACCTGCTTTCCTTTGTAGGCAAAAGAACTCTCATTCTGGTCCCCGAGCTCAAGGGCAAAATGTGAATTGCCCTTGCAAGATTCAAGACATGCAAGGATTGCTCCCAGACCAAGGCTGCCCATAGAGATGAGTGTGGCAACACGCGTCCTCCCCTGGTCTTCCTCTCATGTGATCCTGAAACACGGGAGATGCTTGAGAGCTTTGAGATTCCTAGGAGGAGCAGAAAGGGCAGGGCAAGGCCATGAAATGGCATTGAAAAGGGGTCTTGAATTCCAGGTGGGGGAGGGCTGAGCAAGGTCATGCAAGGCAAGGGAGGGCTTCAAGGGCAGGGCAAGGCAAGTGGTGGCTTGGCGAGGCGAGGCGAGGCAAGGCAATGAGGGTCCTAGAAGGAAAAGGAAAGGTGAGGCCAGAGCTAGACGAATGTGAAAGGAAGTCAGGTGGGGGATGGGTGAGCAAGTCAATGCAAGGCAGGGGAGAAAAGGCAGGTTGAGGGAAGGCTACAGAGGGGGCAGCAAGGAAACGCAAGGCATGTGCGGAGTGAGTGCTGCCAGCCGGCCGGGATGGCAGGGGCGGGGCAACTGCAAGTAGCATGGCAGGGAGGTGGAGGGGGGTGTTAGTGTGCGGGAGGTGTGTGTGTGTGTGTGCAGCGGAGTGTAGGGTAAGTGCAGGTGTGCGTGTATGTGCATAGGGGGGTTTTGTGCCAGGTGCTGTGCCGGGGGGAGCCGTCCCACCGCCAAGAAGGTGTGGGAGTGAAAGAAGTAACATAGATGTGTCTTTACAAAGAGACCGTGTGAATCCGTCCTTAGACAAGGCTAGGAATTTACTGGTAGGGGCGTAACAGAAGAAAGTCTTAGTTCTAGAAACTGTTACTAATCGACAGAGACTGTTGCTCAGCCAAGGCCGTGTTAAATTGCTGAACCTAGAGCAAGGCAGCAAAGACTTAATAGCATTAAGAATAGTTTCGTTTTCTTCCTTTTCCATACCAAGAGGGGGGTGCATATTAGAGGGGAGCCTAGAGTAGGCAGTTCCGGAAGTCTGTAATTCCCGAGTACCTCCGAGGGTGCTGTTGCCAGGAACTTCGCATCAAAAGGGGGCTGCGTCCCGCAATCAGTTGAGAGACTCCATGGCAAAAGCCCCATGGCCTCTCCCTGTAGTTGAAGAATGTTACAGGCCTCCTCTGTCTCCTTTTTGGTGGATGAAGAAAGTCAGAAAGCAACACTTCTGCCAGAACTCTCCAAGATGCCCCCTTTGCTCGCAGTGACTCCATCACTGGCCGGGAAGCTGTCTTTTCTCCCAGAGGAGTTTGAGATACAGTTAAAAGCCGTGTGGCAGAGAAAAAGGGCAATAATTGGTTTACAAGGGATGGCAAACAAGAGATACCAGAAGCTTTGGCCCTACCAATAGTAAAAGCACTCCGTGAAGAGAGTCCTTGCACCTCCTGAGGATTGGCAGAAGCCTTCCTCATGCTGGATGTTGCTGGGGGTCTTTTTAGACTGGCAGAACGAGCTGTTGAAGGTTGCTTGATCTGTGCTAAAGCAAACAGCCAAGTTACAAAGGAACTTGCCAGGGGAGGGAGGCCTTGGGCTGCAGGTCCCTTCCAAAGATGCCAGGTGGATTTTCCTGAGATGCCCCAAGTGGGAAGGCTTCATCTCTTCTGGTAATGGTATGTCAGCTAGCAAGGTGGCCAGAAGCATTTCCAACTGCTTCAGCAACGACAGCATCAGGTATTAAGGCATTTTTGGAACAAATCATTCCAAGATACAGCATTGTAGAAGCAATAGACTCAGATAGGGGAACTCATTTGACAGGAAAGATCCTTCAAGGGGTTTTGGCTTCTTTAGGAACACAATGGCACCTCCATAGGCCCTGGCACCCCCAGAGCTCGGCTCGGGTAGAAAACAATGAATAGAGAAATAAACACCTTTTGAAGCTGGTAATAGAAACCAAGATGCCATGGCTAGGGCTTTGGACATTGGCTTTGGCGAGAATGAGAGCCCGAGCCAGAAGAGGGATTCCGTTCTCCCCCTTTCCGTCGTTGTTATGAATTACCCGGCTAAGTCTCAACCTAGTGGGGGAGTAGAGGTAAGTGATGTATATTTAAAACCATCTGTGGCCAGGATACTGCTTCTTGTAAAACCCCTTCAACAGGAAGCTCAGCTGGCACAAGCCCCACCTTTGGACTTTGCTGCTTGTAACATCCAACCAGGAGATTGAGTCCTAGTTAAGGAGCAGAAAGAAGCGCCAGTGGTTCTGAAATGGCGTGGCCCATTCCAAGTGTCACTGACGACAGAAACAGCCATGAAGACAGCTGGACACAGGTGGACCCGTCACTCTCAGGTCAAGGTCTCTGAAGCCTCAGAGATTTGCACATCTCAGCTGGAGGAGAAGGCCGGGAGGCTGTGACTGACACTCTGCAGGAGTGGGCCGGAGCAGTAGCCAGTGCTTCGACATCAGAGGAAGCCCTGCGTGCCTACCCACAGACCACCTGCTGAAATAGTCTCTATGGGTATCCCTCCTCTAGAATCTCCACTCACTGGGGCGCTAATACTTGCAGCCTTTGTTTCACGTTAAGTAGTTTCTGTGTCTTCAATTGCCACAGATGGTGCAGAAGACAACGGGAAAATTAGACTAGCTAATTAGATCACACTATTAAAACATTTTCCTTAATAACTCTACTTTTATATGGTCAGCTAAGTTTAGGCCAGGAGTGGGAGAATCAATTTGCAGCCTTAGCAGAAGAAGTAGCAAAAGTTTTTCACCTTAGCAATTGCTGGCTCTGTGGAGGGCCAGGAGGATCTGAAGAGTGGCCATGGTTGGCTAGCCCAGCTGAACCTAAATGGTGGGTCAATGTGAGGGCCACAATAGGATGGGATTTGGGGCCAAAGAAGGAAGTCCATGGCCACTTCATTCTTCTCCAACAGGCACTTATTGCCTAAACAGGACAGGGCGGGTCTATGTAGGAAAAGGCGTTTGTCAATTGACTTTCCCTCTGGCTTTAAACAATTGGGTTTGGACCCACAATTGCCCTCCTTACAATTGTTCCAAATATCAAGACAATTGCAATCAAAGAGCTGTTCAGCTCACTAATGGTAGCTGCGTAAGGTGTTCTTACCACACTTACCAAAAACATTTGGAAGCCTGTAAAGCAATGGGGAGGGACAAGGGGTTTTTTTGACCACCTATTTTTAAGCTGTCCCCACAAAAATCCCACAAGTAGAAGACATGTTGTTTGTGATTAGCAGTGGGAATGGCAACAGCGGATTGGAACTCAAAGCCTTTTAGTGAGTTCTGCTCCAAATCCAAGCAAGCAACTTGCAGACGTAAATGTAGATGGGAACCCTGTGTGGGAGCTTGGAAATGCAAATGCTGTGACCCTTATGGTGGGGCAGCTATTGTTGGAGGACCGTTAGGCCAGGGAAACCCGCAGTATTTTGACCTACCAATTGATGACCAAGGGTAGGAAGGCCCCTTTGCTAATGGAACACGGGCTTTGAAAGGACATGATTGGATTTGTGGCCAACATGCTTAGCTCAGGTTACCTCCAAACTGGTCAGGGATATGGTATATCCCTGGGGTATATTAGACCGTTGTTCTTTTTGCTACTACAAATTCAGGGAAATCGCTTAGGAATCCAAATCTGTGATGATTTAATTCGAGAAAAGCAGTCAGCTGATGCAGCCTTGGCTGCAGGGAGCACCCCAAAACGGGGAAAAGATGAATGGCCACCAGAACAAGTTACGCAACATGATGGACCAGCCACTTGGAAACATAAGGAATTCATCCCAGATGCCTGGGAACCCATTTATCATTTGAATGAGATAATTAGGGTACAAGCTGTCTCAGAAATAATTACCAACCAGCCAGCCACAGCTCTTGACCGTCTTGCTGAGCAACCCACTTCAATGAGGAAAGCGGTATTTCAACATTGGATGGTATTAGATTATCTGTTAGCAGAAGAAGGAGGAGTTTGTGGGAAATTAAATGACTCGAGCTGTTGTTTGCAAGCAGATGACAGCGGAAAATGGTCAAACAAATAACAGAGGAAATAACCTCAGCTCATGGACCTGTCCAAGTGTTGAAAAGATGGTAATGGGACATGTTTTCATGGTTAACTGGCCAGCTCTGGGCTAAATGAATACCATTTCTCCTCTTCTATGCTATAGCAACTCTAATCTTTTGACCATGCGTGACACCATGCTGGGTGCAGCTCTTTCAGCAGGTGGTCAAGGGGATGCTGCTAGCAGCCATGCCTACCTGATCCAGAAATGACTAGAAAAGGACAGAAAAGGATGTCACTGCAAATAATAGCAAAAGCCCAGAAGACTCAAGAAGAAAAAATTAAATCAATGGTAATTAAGGTTTGTAAAGACAAATACAGATTAAATTAAAAAAGGAGGGATTAAAAGGAATGAGATGGATGAGTCTTTACAAACAGACCGTGTGAATTGGCCTGTAGACAAGGCTAGGAACTTATGGGGAGTGAAGTAACAGAAGAAACGATTAGTTCTCTAGAACTGTTACTAATCATCAGAGACTGTTGATTAATCAAGGCCGTGTTAAATTCCTGAACCTAGAGCAAGGCAACAAAGACTTAATAGAATTAGAAATGGTTTTTTTTCTTCCTTTTCGATGCCAAAAGGGGGGTGCATATTAGAGGAGGGCATAGAGTAGGCAGTTCCGGAAGTCTGTATCTCCCGAATACCTCAGCCAGTGGGGAAAAGGAAGAGGGTGCTGTGGCTGGGAACTTGACATCAAAAGGGGGCTGCATCCCGCAACCGTTTGACAGACCCCATGGGAAAAGCCCCATGGACTCTCCCTGTAGTCGAAGAATGTTGCAGGACTCCTCTGTCTCCTTTTCGGACATAAACCTCAGGCATGGTGGATTAATTTTCCCTAACGGCAGCGACCTGCTGCGTGGTCTCCGTGCTCTTCCCCAGCCCCCCGGGAGGTGCAAAATAGTTCCCGGCGGCTCTCACCGCGCGTTACAGACGGCTGCGCGGCGCCGGGGCTGCTCGCAGTGCTCCCCTGCCCCGCCAGGGCTGCCTGAGGTCTGCGGAGCCACCTCGCCACCGGCGCGGCCAGGGCCGGGGCCCTTCTCGACAGCAGCCGAGGGGCTGCGGAGCGGGCGGCTGCGGGACGATCAGCTCTTTTATGCCGCGCGGTGCTGCCGCCTCCATCTAGCTCCCCATCGCGCCGCCGGCCGACCCCGCCTGGCGCGTTCACGCTCGGCCGCGCTCGCCGCCCGCCCAGCCTCGCCGGAAGCTCTCCCGCCCGGGCCGTGCCCCGGCTCCGCCTGCGGCTCGGCAGGGCCCGGCCGCACGCGTGCTGCGTGGCTCGGAGCACCCGCGTTGCGCCGCAGGCGACGGGGAAGGCGGGGCGGGCCGGCGCCATGGTGGTAGCGCGAGGAGAGGAGCGCCCGGGCGGGGCGGCGAGTGGCGCGGCGGTGAGCGCTTCTGCTTGCTGTCGCTCGGCTGCCGCCCACGGCAGGTGCCGTGTGACCCCGCGGAGCGGCGGGGCCGGCCGGGCGGTGCGTGGCGAGGCTTTCGGCCAGCGGCGGCCGCAGCGACAGTCTGCTGGCACTGCCCGTGCCGCTGGAGAGAGCGGGGATCCGAGGCCGGCCTTCCTAGGGTAACGAGGGGCGACCGCCTTTGCCGCGCTGCCCTCCGTGCAGCACGTGGCCGATTCCGGCGAAGCCGGGGTCTCCGCAGCGGCGCGGGCGGGAGGGAGTGGGGAGCGCGCTCGGTGCTCTGCCGGCCGCTCCCGCCCAGCGCTGCGCTCCGCCGAGGCGTTTTCCTGCCTATCCTGGGAAGGACATAAGGGACCCCGGAGTCGGAGCTTAGCTGTCAGGGGGAACAACTTCCCTCCATTGGCGACCTCCTTTTCCCTCTGATTCAGCTACCTTGTGGTAGGTGCGATGGTGCTGAAGAAGGGTGGCGGCTGGGCACAGTTGCTGGCATAGGTGGTGCGAGAGCTCCACGCAAGCAGCTTTGAGTGGCATGTGCGAGGGTAGGAAGGTACGGCACCCACAGCTGAAGGTAAAAAAAGTCAGGGCATGTCATCAGCCGCAGTCGTGCTAAGTTGTTCATCTTTGCAAACTGCTTGCCGAGTTGTTCCTTTTCTTAGGTAATGGGGGTTTGTATCAACCAGAACTGCATATGGTCAGTATTTGCAGAGAAGGTTACGTGGACTGTTGTTGAAGTGAGTGTAGCAGTTTGTATGGCATTCTGCAAAAAAAGTGACAGGTCTCTCTGTGTTCCCCAATTCTTAACAAAAATGAAGTTCACAAAGCCCTGAAAAGAGGTTTTACAAAACTTCAGGGATTTTTTCCTACGAGTACTGTGGAGACAACCATAGTCACCTTGTCTTTCCAAAAGTGAAGGTTACATCTTTTTGTCCAAGAGCATCAAGTGCTTTTGATCAGCGTTTGTGTGCATGCATTAGCCTTGTTCTTGTTCTTCCTTGGAGAACTTTTACAATCCTCAGATGATCTGTGTAGGCTGCAGACTGCAGTGGTGAACTTGAAGGCTTCCAGCAGAAGGGAGATGCTGTCCACGTTTTGGATTTTCCTTAGTCGGAACCTTCAATGTCCAAGGCTTCACTTTTCAAGCAGTTGGAAGAGCTCCAAATGAAGATATGAACAGGTCTTAATTGACCTTGTCACTGCCTCAGTTCGTCAGGTAATGCTGCGCACTGGATTTAATTGCCTAGTGCAAGATGTGCTAAAAATATGTTAGAGCATCTCCTCGATTACCCTCCCAGAAGGGTTTGAATGGAGAACAAGGAGTTCCGAAGACAGGTATTTGGTGTACGAGAAGTAGAACTTAGTGGATTGCAGGGCACTGCATGCACAAATGTCTAAGGAGGATCCATCTTTTTATGCCCCATCTATGCTTGTTCTCATTTGAACTCCTGAACATTCTGGAGGTTGGTTTTGTTAGGGTTGTGGCTGGGGAAGGGGTGGTGGTGGGGGAGGGGTGGGTGTTGTTTCTGATCTTTTTAATTTCCAGGATAGTGTACAAAGAACTTGTGCCCACAACCAGCAGTATGAAGCAATGCAGGTATAAAAGAAGGTCACCGAAATGTCGGATAATATGAATCTGAAAGCGCTTCAGTATTTTACCCAGGAGTTTCACTGCAACAAGGTGATTGTCCTTCACAGAAATGTAGTGGCAGGCTTATGCCATGCTAGAAGTGATGACCTTTCTCTGCCCCAAATTGACCAGCAAGATCTTTTGGCTCTTGATTGAAACCCCTGAGCCAGCTGTGTTTCAGGCTGCAGAAGCTGCAGGTGTTGTGGCAGACGCGGGGTGCAGCCCTGCCTGCCGGTCCCGACCTGGCGCACGCCGGTGGCAGCCGTCAGCGCCTGGGGTCCCCTGGAAGGGGGATTTAATCATTTCTTCTCTAGCATTTGCTTGTGTTTTGTCAAGATTCTTTAATTCACTAAATAGTAAATTTAAAAAATTAGCTGAATGATAATAATTTTGAAGTCTTCTGAGGCAGAACTGGGAAGGTTAGAACATATTTGTATGATTTCAAATATGTAGAAATTCTTAAATGACAAACGTTAACAAACTGACAATGCAAGCAATTATGGTGACACTTTACATTTCATTGGTTTTCATGCAGCTCCATCCCATGTGTTGGTAGGTTCTTAAAAAGTGAAAATTTGGCCCACTAGACCGATTATTAAAAAGAAGTACAACTCCTTGGGGCTAACACAAAGGGACAGCGTCCACGTGAGTAAATGGTTATCACATTTAGATGTGATTCTGCTGCTTGCACTTTCTCTGCCCTCAAACTGCTTTCTTTATCGTCAATGCAGGGATGTTTGACATTCTTAGAAAAGAGAAAAGAAACAGATTTCCTCAAAAAAAAAAAAAAAAAAAGCCAGGTGAAATTAATGCAATGTTAATTGCATTAATTTATTCAGGTGGAGTTTTAGTTTTTATTCTATGAAGTGCTTGTTGCACCACTTTTGTTGTTTCCCATAGATTTGGAGTGGGATTTCCTCCAGTTGATTGTTCAGCAGAGGGAGTGAGACTGCCTTCAAAAGTTTTGCAGGAGTTGCATCTGTGAATCGGGCACGTGAGTTGCCTTTTTTTTTCCCCCCAGATTTTCGTAGGCTTCTGTTTTTCACCGTGGATCAGTTCACCTTGGATCAGTTTGCTCTTTTTGTTCCAGTGATTTTTTCTTTTGGACATGTGTCACGATCCGTTAATACAAGTAAGGGTCGTGATGGTTTGTTTACAGATCTCCGAGTGCAAAAGGACACAAGGGATTTCAGTTTTAATCAAAACAGTGCACCTTTGTTAAGTACCCACAACACGGTAATGCGATAGAGGAGAGAAAGAGAGAGAGAGAGAAAGAAAAACAAAGTAAAAGAGTAGAGAGGAAGAAAGGGGGGGCAATGGCTACCAACGGATGAGACGAAGTCCTCGTGCTCTGCTGCCAATAGATTTGTCTTCTTTCCGTGGGGAGATCTCATCTCAGTTATTTCAGAAAGTCCCTTTATAGGCCTTTTTTGAAACGAGGGCCGACTGGCCAAGACCATATCTGTGTTTCGTAATAACATTGCAAAACTAAAAGCTAGCCCTAACTATCCCAGGTACATACCAAGCATGCCTTTCTCCTGTGCTAACTATACTGCCTGCTATGGTTTGCGGCCTAGCAGCGTTAGCGCGTCTACTTCTGGCATGAGTTTAGCAGTGCTCTCGCTTCTGCTTTCTAGCTGTATCCCCACATCTCTCCCTTTTCCCCAAGAGGTGGGGCAAATCTACAGCCGTTGTTATGAGGCTCGTTGCTTTGGGAAACAGGTACAGGACAGGTGTAGAGGACAGGTCATTCCTTTCCGCTTCAGCGCAGTCCTTCCCGCCTGGGCAGCAAGAACGGCGCAGTCCACTGTGACCTGCACAAATTTCCTCAGGAATGCGTACCAGTTCCCAGCGGGCACACCTGCAGGCAACAGTTGGCAGACATCCCACCTTAGGCAGGTCGGAACTCCTGTGTTTAGCCTCTGTTCTCGGCGATGATCGTGAGGCAGATGAGGGATCTTCAGACCGTCTCTTACACCACCCCATGACTCACGATTGTCATCAGGAGAGCTCCATCAGCACGATTTCGTAGTGTTGTTGCGAAGTCTTCAGGACTCGTTAATGTTGGTAGCATATCCCAGAAAAGGGTAGAGAAAATAAGAAAAGAGAAAGAAAAGGAAAAAGAAGGAATAAGTAATTTTTAATCAAAATACACATGTAATTTTTAATCATGTCTTATTTTAATACTCATGTAGTTCATCTTGTGTCAATAACCTTAGGGGTGTCCACAGTGGATGGGATAGTGTCCAAATTGTGCACATCTATTACAGATGTCAACCGTTTCATCATTCTGCAATTCATGATGTGTAAGATTGCTGATAAAACAAACCCAATCAAAACTAAAATCAAGAGAACAAGGATGGGATGACACAATTTGTTCAGGACACCTGTAGCAGTAGGTGAGCACCCAAAAGGAGTATCCCACCAGCTGTGTCCAGCATCTTTCTTTCCTCTGTCTAGAAAACAATGTGTTTCTTTCCCATTGTGATGAGCAGTTACCAAGGTTTTCTGTCTGTTTTTCTTGATCTTTTCCAAAATTCCAATGAAATCCTGGTGAAGCAACAAGTGCTTTACCTAAGTAAGGTTCATCCCAGTGGGGGTAGGCAATAATTGGTGGATCACTGTGTAATTGGACTGTAAAATACAATAAGAAGTAAGTGGGGCTAAATAAGAGAAATCACATCCTGTGCTTTTAGTCAAGTTACAAACACAAGAATTTGAATGAGTTTTAGTATCTACAACTACATTTTCTAGAAATACCTTATCACATGCAGTTCTTAAGCATGCACATCCATTGCCTATATACACAAGCAGTGTTTCAGGAATCTTGTTAGGATGAATTTCAAAAGGACAGCTATTTTGTTCTGTGTCCAAACAAATGTCTTGAGGTCTAATTGCACTGCTTTCACAGATAAACCCTTGTTGTTCTCGGACAATACAAGTTTCCAAATTAACAGTTTGCCACTTCTTCCCAGTTTGACGGGCCCATTCTCTGTGCTGGAAAGGGTAGAGAATAGCTGCATCATGGGTCAGCCCTAATGCAATGATAGGGACTATCCAATGCACTGAAGCATTACGTATGGTTAGTACAAAGGCTGTGGCTGTGTTTGTGATGGGATTGTAGGTAAAATTCACTAAATTCCACCAGGATTGGAATTCTCTTTCAAAATCAGTGGCACCGTCCCAGATTATTTTCCGAATTTCAGTAGGAAAAGTGCCTTCTTTGCCTTCTCTTACAATTGAGGCAGCAACGGACTGCATCCACAATTGAGCCTGGACGCAGCTGAGAGCCAAAGAGATGTTGTTTTGCGTAGCACGGAGCATGCCAATTATCAATTTGTGGTCATTCACATTTACCTTTTCTCAATTTGGTAATATGTTTGATAACAACCGCTGATGGGTTGTTGTATTTTAGTCAAATCTGTAGTTGTGGCAGCCAATTTATTCATTAGCACTTCTGAATCAATACTATTTAAGATTCCCAATCCTGTTCCCACAACGCCAGTTATGTCTCTTTGCGTCCGTTTCTTAGAAGGGTTCCGCTTTTGCAACCCGGTTGTCTGCCCCTTGAAGGAAGTTTGCAGAAAAGGTGAACAAGCTGGCTGAATTTCTGAGACATTGTTTTGCATCAGCAACTTGACTTGTTTAAGGGACCATGCCGGATTGAGCAATAGTTGTTGTTGGCCTGTTTTTGTGATTATACGTGGTCCAATTTCAAAAATTCTCGGGCTTAGCATGACCGGTGGTTGGGTGGTAGGTATTGCAACATCGACTTTGAGTTCCCCCCAGTATTTTGTATTGTTTTTACCACACGTGACTTTATGGGGAAATTGTACAGCAATTAAGGTTTAGCCAACAATCTTGATTTTGAATTTCACCAAACAAAACACGGCCATGAGGTCCAATGCTATAACTGTGTACAGGTTCGGTAAAACATTCAGCAATTAATCCACATCGTATTGTAACATCGTCACCTCGGGTTACCATAAAGGGTGGAAAAACTTTATTCTTGTCATCTAACACAAGGGGGGTACTTATACCGTGGTATGTGATTACTGCACTCAGTATGGGCTTTGCTGCGGCGTTTATTTTGAATTTATAAGTTAAACCTGTCAGACTTGGCTGATCTGCCGGGTTATTTTGCCAATTGCATGTTGCATAGGTTGGTTTGGTTAGAGGAAAGTTATACCAGCAGTCAGTTAGTTTGTTTCTGCGAAGCTTTGCGATTTCCACATTGTTGGTACTGGGGCCTAAGGTGTAGTTACCGACATTCTTCTGACAACCACACAGGATGAAGGGGGTTTGTTTGTCACACACCCACTCCGTTGTAGGGCAGAGTTTGGCCGTAATGTTGGGGTGCAAATCACTTTTCCCATCTGGTTTTAGAACATTTCCAGCGATTGCAATGGTGGAAGCTTTCTGGTAAAGAGATCCTTCTACTTTTCTGCATCCTACCTTAATTTGTTCACCTCTTGTTCCTTTTAGGATTCTAGTCCAATCCTTCAAGTCCCATCCCCATTCACTTGGACGGTATACCTCAGAGTCGTGCAGTGCTACAGTGGCTAGGTTCGGGCAACGATCTCTGGGATAGGATCCTAGAGCACTAGTGTACCTAATGGTAGCTTCAGACCATGGCCACTCAGCTGGTTTTTGGCCCTGGTGTTGTGGTAGGATGCAGAAAAGTATCACTAGTCTTATCATGGTTTATGTGCTCTTCTTCATGTCCCTCGGAGTTCTTCTGTGAAAAGTGAACACAACAGAGTCTGCCACCAAAAGGCAGAAAATTAGAATGATGGAATTATGCAGCGTGTATGTATCCGATGCTCTCTCCCTAGGGCATCAGAGGCTAGCCATGCATATTTATTCAGAGGGCGTTTTAGCACTAGTGGTACTTCTCCTACGGTAGGGAGATCTACCGAAACAGGTTGTCCAGGGTAGTGTGCAGGATTCTTAGGATCATTTGGTCCCTGCAGTGAGAGAATTATGCTTGGAGCTGTTGGGAAAAAGACAGTGATTTTGGGACACCCGTTTACCCCCCATCTATCATTCACACCTTTCACAGCTTCCCATAGCCAAACATCCCAATTTCCCTCCTGTGGTTTCAAAAGTCCTTTCAAGAGACCATTGGTCCTTTCTACAATGCCGTTAGCTTGAGGGTAGTAAGGAGTGTGAAAAGTCCGTTTAATCCCTTCACCTTTTGCCCAGTCCTGTACAACTTTGGCAGTAAAGTGAGACCCATGATCAGATTGAATTTCTTGTGGTTTTGGGAAAGTTCCAAACCATGCCTGCAATGCTTTAACAGTATGATCTCCTGTAGCTCTTTTAAAAGCGTTGGCCTGGACTAACCCAGATATCATCTCTACTCCTACCAGCCCAAAGTGTTTACCTCCTGACTTTTTAAAGGGGCCGATATAATCTACCTGCCACGCTTCCCGTAAGCCTTTACCCTTTCTTAAATGCAGAGGGTCATCTTCCAAAGGGTGTCTTTCTAGCCGTCTGCGACGTTGTTCACAGGCTGACATGCATGTTTTACACATTTCTCTGGTAACAGACCAACCGCGAGCAAGGGCTTCTTTGTACAAATCTTTTGCACCTGTGCGTTGTCTTTTTACATGCAACCATTCTAAGAAGTGCTCCCAGTCCTCTGTAATTTGATCTTTTTTCACAGGACTTAGTCTTGCTAATTCGTCAGCTCTAGTGTTCCACTCTCCTGCTGGATTTCCATCTGTCTGGTGAGAGGCTACCCACTCCACGGCAAAATTCCCTGGACTTGCAATACTTAGAATTTCTTGCTACTTTTCCTTTTGCCATACTGGGATTCTGTTAACTTCACAATCATTTTGCTGCCAAAAAGGAAGCCACTCAGTCCATCCATTACACACAGCATAGGAATCGGTGTAGATACAGACAGGAGAAGTATTCTGTGCCTCACGTTGGAAAACACTCCAAAGAGCTATCAGCTTGCCAACTTGGGCACTGCCTTCCCCCTCTGTGATAATTCCTTCACCTGAGGAAGTGTGGAGGGCTTACAGCCTTATGTTTCCACACCTTTCCTTCTCGCTTGGCAGAAGCATCCGTAAGCCAAGAATTTGCTGACCGTTTGGGGGAAAAAGGAGGGGCTACTTTAATGACTGAGGCAGGTTTGTCCTGGCTGCTACCCAAGTTTTCAGTTTCTTGGATTGCCAGATTTTTTACAGCTCCTTCAGTTCTTGAGAAGACGCTACAATCATGTTCAATCTGAGCATACCACTTCCTTATTGAGGTCCTCTGGGCCACCCCGTCAGGTGGGGGTGGTGCCAGTAGAGACAGCCTTAATAACTTTGAAAGGGCCTCTCAAAACAATTGGTCGTTGTTGTGCAATCTTCTCCGCTTCTAGGAGAGCTAAGCTAACCACAAACAATCCTTTCTCCCAGGTACTGTACCTTTTTTCAGCATCTTTAAAGCCACGGGAGTAAAAACCAACAGGCTTCGTCGGACCCTCAGGACCCCGCTGCCGTATGTGTACTGACAACCCTGAGGAGACCTGAAAAGCATCTGTGGGATGAATAGGGCCCAGGGCTTGGTGAGGCTGTTGCTTCAAAAACCAACAATTGCCGTGCTTCTTCTTGGGAAGCACGCCATTCCCATTTTGTCCCTTTTCTTAACAAGTTGTAAAGAAGTCTGGCAATTATGGAAAATCTGGGATGTGTTTTCTCCGGAGCACTAATAATCCTAAAGCATGTTGGAGATCTTTTTTGGATTCAGGCATTTTAATCTGATCTGAAGAGGTTAGGCTATCAGGTGGGATACGTGTCATACCTCCTTTCCACCAAATTCCCAACAATTTCACTTCATGTGAAGGGGTTTGGGTTTTTTCTGAGGGAATTTGCAAATCAAGGCTTTCTAAGTGGGAGGTTATTTTCTGTTGGGTATCTCTCACTTCTTCTATTTCATCTCCTCCCACAAGGGTCTCATCAGTGTGTTGATGAACAGCTAGATTGTCCGCTTTGGGTACTTTTTCGAACTCTTGGGCTAAAGCGTGATGAGCCAGGGTAGGAGAATGTTTGTACCCTTGGGGAAGCCTAGTGAAAGGGCGTTGCTGTCCTTGCCATGCGAAAGCAAAACGGTCCATATCTTCTGGCTGTAAAGGTGTCATAAAAAACATGTCTTTGACATCTATAGGTGGCATGATTGAATGAGCCTTTTCTTGAATCAATGTTATGAATTCTGCTAGATTTGGGACTGCTGCTGTAAGAGGGTCTGTGTTAGCATTTAGCCTACGAAAATCTATTGTCAGCCTCCACTTCCCATTAGGATTTTGCACTGGCCACACCGGAGAATTGAAAGGAGAATGGGTATGAAGTATTACTCCTTGTTGTCGTAGCTCCTGTATCACTGGCTTGATAGCCTCTTTGGCACCCAGGGGAAGGAAGTATTGTTTCACATTAGTTACTTTGCTGAATGGTAGGGAGGCTGCAGCTTGGAGCAGTCTGATGTTAAAATGTGGTGTGCCAAAAGACCACAGAAGACCCTCTGAGTCCTCCCACTGCCTCCTAGCAAGGGCATTCAGCCCTAATACATTGGTTGGAATATCTCCAATCACCCCATGGATGGAGAGTTGGTTTTCCTCTCCAGGCAAAGGGAGCTTGACTAAGGCCCCATTCATAGATTCTGTTTAAGTGCCCAAGGCACTTAAAACACCATATCGGTTCTTTGTTGGAACAATTCCACACCTCTGGGCATCTTTCTTTGTCAGCGCAGAAATTTGTGCCCCAGTGTCAATCAGAAAAGTTACAGGTGCCCGTTTAGGACTTGTAATAGCTGTGATCGTTATATCTCCCGTTTTATTTTTAGTGAGCATTCTCTCTATGCTCCGTTTCTTTGCCCACTGACAAGAAACAGAGGGTCTAGTTTCCCTGGTTTTGAGGAAGAATCTGTTCTGGCTCATTGGCCGGACTTTGAGGGAGAAGTGGCTTTGACTCACTGCCCAGATTCTGAGGGAGGAGGGGTGCACTGGGTTGAAGTGACGGATTCGGTAGAAGGGGCTTTTGGCAGTGCCAGTTAGACACTACCTTACTCAACTGATCAAGGGCTAAGCCATCCATCGCATTTCTGGGGACCCCCTTTTTGATACCTAATAAGCACCAATGCTGACGGTTAGGGATCTCTGGTTACATTCTTTGGTTTTTCACTATGAGGAGCCCTAATGTGCCTGACACCTTTTGTTTTTTCTGATTTTTCCTCTGGGATTTTTATCGGTCCATATTTCCTACTGTAATTAATCAGATCTTCTTCAACCTCACTCCATGTCCAAACTTTGCAATCACCGGCAGGTGAATTTGATTGTGAACCTGGCGGCTGAGAGGGGGTTGAATATGGAGTAAACCCAGGATCGGTAGATGCAGTTTGGTCGCTCGGGTTTCCAAGGAATCTGTCCAACCTCTCTACAGGACCTGCAGCAGCTATGGTTTTTTGAAGGACAGCTGCTGTAGATTGGAGTGATTCTGGAAGGCCTCGAATTAAAGGGGTCATCAGTTCAGGTTTCACAGGTAATTGCGTGGGGGATTCATATCCAGGAGTTAATTTCCTTTCATGGATCATTTGCAGACAGGCGGCTTTGTGGACGCTTTCTAGAAGTTGATCAGGGGTACCAACTGTAGCAAAAGGGTCTCCCCTTTCTAAAGGATTGAGTCCCCCGGCCCAGAAAGCTGCGCGCTGAGTCAGTGACCATGTGTTACGTTTGTCTCCTGTTGTTAAGAGAACTCCATGTCCCCAATATCCACTGGCCTCCTGTTCAGTGAATTGAATTTGGTCTCCTCCGGTGAGAGACACTTGGAAGGCATATTCCGTCTCAGCTTCGTGGGGAAGCCGCCCGTACTCCTTTTTTAACTTCGCCCACTCAGTAGCAGTGTATGGTATTTGTTTAGTGGTGATATGCGGTTCAAAATCTTCATCATTGATATAATTATATTCTGTTTTAATTAGAGGTCTCATAGGAGGGCAGCAGTTTTCCCCACAATTTTTCACTAGCACTGGTTCTTCCTGGGGGTATATTTGGTTAATGTGAGGAGTTTTCTTTTCCTCTTTCTCTTTTGGTGAGTCAGCATTCTTTGAATTCTTAAAATATTCCTCCCTCAAAGCAGCCCGCAGCAAATGATTTTCATTCCTTTCTTCATCTGATTGTTCCTGTAAAATTTCCACTAGGTTTTGAAGGGAATCTGTGATTGCTTTCTCTTCACTACATCGCTTAAAGCAGTGATCTATAGCTGCTGTAAGGCCTGCTCCTGAAACAGATTTAGGAGCAGATTATGGTTTTATTTTGGCCAAATTTAAACTTTGTCTCATGTTGGAATGAACATATTCTATCAGTCACACTCTCCAAATTAAACCAGTTATTTTGAGCCCATTCTTCCCCTCCCGGAGAGGGCCGGGCATTATGTTTTGCTAGCAGAGCATAAAATGCAGCTTTATGATTTGCACTAGGGTTTTCAGTCATTTTATAAAGGGATCAAAACCACTACAGGGAGGTAAAACCTAATTACACATTGCCACACAAACAGCTTCGCCGTGTCGCCCTTCGCTTCCCTGGGTGGGTGAAGAGACCAAAATCTGCCTGGGAGGTACTCCTTAAGTTACTTACGGTTGTCTCTTCGCTACACCAAGCAGTCCAAATTCACACACGCCCACCAAAACAGTTCCCCCTTTTACACTAAGAGATCTTTTGGTGAAAAATCTGAAGACAGAGCCCTCAGTTGAGTATGGGGTGCTTTTCACCTAGGCGTGTGCAGTTTGTGGGAAATTCGAGTCGTCCCCCTTGCTTTCTAGACACCGCTCAGCCTTTGCGGGGTGTCGGGCTAGGTGCGGCTGGAGTGAAACGTCCTTCCCCTATTACAGACTACACACAACCTTGCAACCCCTTCTGTCTGTCAGAAATCCTGTCCGTGATGCCAGTTTAATGTCACGATCTGCTAATAGAAGTGAGGGTCGTGATGGTTTGTTTACAGATCTCCGAGTGCAAAAGGACACAAGGGATTTCAGTTTTAATCACCTATTCACCTTTGTTAAGTACCCACAACATGGTAATGTCATAGAGGAGAGAAAGAGAGAGAGAGAGAGAAAGAAAAACAAAGTAAAAGAGTAGAGAGGAAGAAAGGGGGGGCAATGGCTACCAACAGATGAGACGAAGTCCTCGTGCTCTGCTGCCAATAGATTTGTCTTCTTTCCGTGGGGAGATCTTATCTCAGTTATTTCAGAAAGTCCCTTTATAGCCCTGTTTCGAAACGAGGGGCAACTGGCCAAGACCGTATCTATGTTTCGTAATAACATTGCAGAACTAAAAGCTAGCCCTAACTATCCCAGGTACATACCAAGCATGCCTTTCTCCTATGCTAACTATGATTTACCAAAATATGAATATCGATCTAATATCGATATCCAACTGAGATGGACAAAAACTCTTAACAGTTTAGAGTTAGAAAGTGTATGTTTTATTTTGGCGTGGGATAGCTCCCTAAGTCGCAGGCCCTGATACAAGCAAACATGATACCTTTTATTTCCACGTATTATGAATATCCAAAATACAAAATGCGTATTCATGGTGTTGACACCTCCCATTCTCCGCTTTGTATGGAAATGAGCTTACATGTCATTAAGCATGCGTAGCGTGTGATCTGAATGGAGTCGGTGGTCTTGAATTGGGTCAGTGGTCCTAAGGAAGATGAAGTAACTCATCTTCCTCACTCTGACCTTTATGCCTTTCTGAGTTTTAACAATTCTAATTACTTTAGTGACCTCTAAGTTTCTTCTTGCGTGACTTTTGGATGGGCTCCCACAAAGGGAGGAAATTGGTAATTGTCTTTATTCTAGACACCAACTTATCAATGTTTCTGCTCATTATTCTAAGCACAGCTAAACAAACATGCAAATGACAGATCATCAGTTCAGACTAAGGAAAATCCAAAACGTGGACAGCATCTCCCTTCTGCTGGAAGCCTTGAAGTTCACCACTGCAGTCTGCAGCCTACACAGATCATCTGAGGATTGTAAAAGTTCTCCAAGGAAGAACAAGAACAAGGCTAATGCATGCACACAAACGCTGATCAAAAGCACTTGATGCTCTTGGACAAAAAGATGTAACCTTCACTTTTGGAAAGACAAGGTGACTATGGTTGTCTCCACAGTACTCGTAGAAAAAAATCCCTGAAGTTTTGTAAAACCTCTTTTCAGGGCTTTGTTAACTTCATTTTTGTTAAGAATTGGGGAACGCAGAGAGACCTGTCACTTTTTTGCAGAATGCCATAGAAACTGCTACACTCACCTCAACAACAGTCCACGTAACCTTCTCTGCAAATACTGACCATATGCAGTTCTGGTTGATACAAACCCCCATTACCTAAGAAAAGGAACAACTCGGCAAGCAGTTTGCAAAGATGAACAACTTAGCACGATTGCGGCTGATGACATGCCCTGACTTTTTTTACCTTCAGCTGTGGGTGCCGTACCTTCCTACCCTCGCACACGCCACTCAAAGCTGCTTGCGTGGAGCTCTCGCACCACCTATGCCAGCAACTGTGCCAAGCCGCCACCCTTCTTCAGCACCATCGCACCTACCACAAGGTAGCTGAATCAGAGGGAAAAGGAGGTCGCCAATGGAGGGAAGTTGTTCCCCCTGACAGCTAAGCTCCGACTCCGGGGTCCCTTATGTCCTTCCCAGGATAGGCAGGAAAACGCCTCGGCGGAGCGCAGCGCTGGGCGGGAGCGGCCGGCAGAGCACCGAGCGCGCTCCCCACTCCCTCCCGCCCGCGCCGCTGCGGAGACCCCGGCTTCGCCGGAATCGGCCACGTGCTGCACGGAGGGCAGCGCGGCAAAGGCGGTCGCCCCTCGTTACCCTAGGAAGGCCGGCCTCGGATCCCCGCTCTCTCCAGCGGCACGGGCAGTGCCAGCAGACTGTCGCTGCGGCCGCCGCTGGCCGAAAGCCTCGCCGCGCACCGCCCGGCCGGCCCCGCCGCTCCGCGGGGTCACACGGCACCTGCCGTGGGCGGCAGCCGAGCGACAGCAAGCAGAAGCGCTCACCGCCGCGCCACTCGCCGCCCCGCCCGGGCGCTCCTCTCCTCGCGCTACCACCATGGCGCCGGCCCGCCCCGCCTTCCCCGTCGCCTGCGGCGCAACGCGGGTGCTCCGAGCCACGCAGCACGCGTGCGGCCGGGCCCTGCCGAGCCGCAGGCGGAGCCGGGGCACGGCCCGCGCGGGAGAGCTTCCGGCGAGGCTGGGCGGGCGGCGAGCGCGGCCGAGCGTGAACGCGCCAGGCGGGGTCGGCCGGCGGCGCGATGGGGAGCTAGATGGAGGCGGCAGCACCGCGCGGCATAAAAGAGCTGATCGTCCCGCAGCCGCCCGCTCCGCAGCCCCTCGGCTGCTGTCGAGAAGGGCCCCGGCCCTGGCCGCGCCGGTGGCGAGGTGGCTCCGCAGACCTCAGGCAGCCCTGGCGGGGCAGGGGAGCACTGCGGGCAGCCCCGGCGCCGCGCAGCCGTTTGTAACGCGCGGTGGGAGCCGCCGGCAACTATTTTGCACCTCCCGGGGGACTGGGGAGGAGCACGGAGACCACGCAGCAGGTCGCTGCCGTTGGGGAAAATTAATCCACCATGCCTGAGGTTGATGTCCGAAAAGGAGACAGAGGAGTCCTGCAACATTCTTCGACTACAGGGAGAGTCCATGGGGCTTTTCCCATGGGGTCTGTCAAACGGTTGCGGGATGCAGCCCCTTTTTTATGCCAAGTTCCCGGCCACAACGCCCTCTTCCTTTTCTCCACTGGCTGAGGTATTCGGGAGATACAGACTTCCGGAACTGCCTACTCTATGCCCTCCTCTAATATGCACCCCCCTTTTGGCATCGAAAAGAAAGAAAAAGAAACCATTCCTAATTCTATTAAGTCTTTGTTGCCTTGCTCTAGGTTCAGGAATTTAACACGGCCCTGATTAATCAACAGTCTCTGATGATTAGTAACAGTTCTAGAGAACTAATCGTTTCTTCTGTTACTTCACTCCCCATAAGTTCCTAGCCTTGTCTACAGGCCGATTCACACGGTCTGTTTGTAAAGACTCATCCATCTCATTCCTTTTAATCCCTCCTCTTTTTATTTGATCTGTATTTGTCTTTACAAACCTTAATTACCATTGATTTAATTTTTTCTTCTTGAGTCTTCTGGGCTTTTGCTATTATTTGCAGTGACATCCTCTTCTGTCCTTTTGTAGTCGTTTCTGGATCAGGTAGGCATGGCTGCTACCTGCTGAAAGAGCTGCACCCAGCATGGTGTCACGTATGGTCAAAAGATTAGAGTTGCTATAGCATAGAAGAGGAGAAATGGCATTCATTTAGTGTTGGGGTCTCCCCCCCTGCCATGGAGCCCTGGGCGATGGGCCCTGGGGGGGAGACACGGGGTTTCCCTGCCCCTGGTCAGCTTCATTCCCCCTTGGTTGGTTTGTGTTCCCCGGTGTGGCCAAGGACCCTCGGGTCCCGTGACTGGGGGAGTTCCTGAGCAGAGCCCCGGCCATGTGGCTGGAGAAATAAAGACCTCTGAACCATCTACCACCAATCTGTCCATATCTACTTCTTTTCCACGGGATTCCTGGTTTGATATAGGCGTGTTACAGTAATCCCTGCTGTAACAATTTAGCCCATAGCTGGCCAGTTAGCCAGGAAAACATGTCCCATTACCATCCTTTCAACACTTGGACAGGTCCATGAGCTGAGGTTATTTCCTTTGTTATTTGTTTGACCATTTTCCGCTGTCATCTGCTTGCAAACAGCAGCTCGAGTCATTTAATTTCCCACAAACTCCTCCTTCTTCTGCTAACAGATAATCTAATACCACCCAATGTTGAAATACCGCTTTCCTCATTGAAGTGGGTTGCTCAGCAAGACGGTCAAGAGCTGTGGCTGGCTGATTGGTAATTATTTCTGAGACAGCTTGTACCCTAATTATCTCATTCAAATGATAAATGGGTTTCCAGGCATCTGGGATTAATTCCTTAGGTTTCCAAGTGGCTGGTCCATCATGTTGCGTAACTTGTTCTGGTGGCCATTCATTTTTTCCCCGTTTTGGGGTGCTCCCTGCAGCCAAGGCTGCATCAGCTGACTGCTTTTCTCGAATTAAATCATCACAGATTTTGATTTCTAAGCGATTTCCCTGAATTTGTAGTAGCAAAAAGAACAATGGTCTAAGATATACACCATATCCCTGACCAGTTTGGAGGTAACCTGAGCTAAGCATGTTGGCCACAAATCCAATCATGTCCTTTCAAAGCCCGTGTTCCATTAGCAAAGGGGCCTTCCTACCCTTGGTCATCAATTGGTGGGTCAAAATACAGCAGGATTCCCGGGCCTAATGGTCCTCCAACAATAGCTGCCCCACCATAAGGGTCACAGCATTTGCATTTCCAAGCTCCCACACAGGGTTCCCATCTACATTTACATCTGCAAGTTGCTTGCTTGGATTTGGAGCAGAACTCACTAAAAGGCTTTGAGTTCCAATCCGCTGTTGCCATTCTCACTGCTAATCACAAACAACATGTCTTCTACTTGTGGGATTTTTGTGGGGACAGCTTAAAAATAGGTGGTCAAAAAAACCCCTTGTCCCTCCCCATTGCTTTACAGGCTTCCAAATGTTTTGGTAAGTGTGGTAAGAACACCTTACGCAGCTACCATTAGTGAGCTGAACAGGTATTTGATTGCATTTGCCTTGATATTTGGAACAATTGTAAGGAGGGCAATTGTGGGTCCAAACCCAATTGTTTAAAGCCAGAGGGAAAGTCAATTGACAAATGCCTTTTCCTACATAGACCCGCCCTGTCCTGTTTAGGTAATAAGTGCCTGTTGGAGAAGAATGAAGTGGCCATGTGTTGGGGAGGATGAAAGTTTGGTAAGAAAGTTTCACAGGTATGTAGGCTTGGCAGCAAGGTCTGAGAATGTAGAAGCTGGGGATGAGGTAGAAATGAAAGCAAGTTTTGATGTAGAAGAAAAGATGTTTTGCTGAAACAGTGATCGCTGAGTAACTGAGAAGGCAAAGGTTGGAGATGAGTTGGAAGGAGATTTTTAGGAGCAGGACAAAGGTATGTGATTACATACAAAGACATGTTTTTCACCAAGTAAGTAAGTCTCAAGAAGAGCATAAGTGAATAGAAAAGGTGTCTTTAGCAAAAAGAAAGATATGGCAGGCAAACAAGAAATGTTGATGTAGCAAGAAGAAGAAAGGTCTAAGAATTTTCCACTGGAAGCTTAAATTGTAACTGACTCTTGTGACTGGATAATAATGACTATAATATGGTGATGGTAGTAGCTATGATAGGCTGTAGGCCAATGTCAAGGTATTGTGTATGGTGCTTATTGGTTGTTACGTGCTAAGATACTCTGCAAAGAAAAGTATAGAATGCTCTGTAACTTGAACAGCAAGCGGCTTCAGGTATGCCTACAGCTGGAGCTGGCAGCTGTAGGGCTGGCTCTGGATAGCCACTCCCTGAAATGCTGTAATTTCGCCTATGCAATAAACAGCTTTCAAGAGAGCCACCTGAAGTCCAGACATCCTTCGTGAAACCTTCTCCTATAGCCATGGACTTCCTTCTTTGGCCCCAAATCCCGTCCTAGTATGGACCTGATGTCAGGTGTTGAGCCACCACTTAGGTTCAGCTGGGCTAGCCAACCATAGGCACTCTTCAGATCCTCCTGGCCCTCCACAGAGCCAGCAATTGCTAACGTGAAAAACTTTTGCTACTTCTTCTGCTAAGGCTGCAAATTGATTCTCCCACTCCTGGCCTAAACTTAGCTGACCATATAAAAGTAGAGTTATTAAGGAAAATGTTTTAATAGTGTGATCTAATTAGCTAGTCTAATTTTCACGTTGTCTTCTGCAGCACCTGTGGCAATTGAAGACACAGAAACTACTTAACGTGAAACAATGGCTGCAAGTATTAGCGCCCCAGTGAGTGGAGATTCTAGAGGAGGGATACCCATAGAGACTATTTCAGCAGGTGGTCTGTGGGTAGGCACGCAGGGCTTCCTCTGATGTCGAAGCACTGGCTACTGCTCCGGCCCACTCCTGCAGAGTGTCAGTCACAGCCTCCCAGCCTTCTCCTCCAGCTGAGATGTGCAAATCTCTGAGGCTTCAGAGACCTTGACCCGAGAGTGACGGGTCCACCTGTGTCCAGCTGTCTTCATGGCTGTTTCTGTCGTCAGTGACACTTGGAATGGGCCACGCCATTTCAGAACCACTGGCGCTTCTTTCTGCTCCTTAACTAGGACTCAATCTCCTGGTTGGATGTTACAAGCAGCAAAGTCCAAAGGTGGGGCTTGTGCCAGCTGAGCTTCCTGTTGAAGGGGTTTCACAAGAAGCAGTATCCTGGCCACAGATGGTTTTAAATATACATCACTTACCTCTACTCCCCCACTAGGTTGAGACTTAGCCGGGTAATTCATAACAACGACGGAAAGGGGGAGAACGGAATCTCTCTTCTGGCTCGGGCTCTCATTCTCGCCAAAGCCAATGTCCAAAGCCCTAGCCATGGCATCTTGGTTTCTATTACCAGCTTCAAAAGGTGTTTATTTCTCTATTCATTGTTTTCTACCCGAGCCGAGCTCTGGGGGTGCCAGGGCCTATGGAGGTGCCGTATTCCTAAAGAAGCCAAAACCCCTTGAAGGATCTTTCCTGTAAAATGAGTTTCCCTATCTGAGTCTATTGCTTCTACAATGCTGTATCTTGGAATGATTTGTTCCAAAAATGCCTTAATACCTGATCCTGTCGTTGCTGAAGCAGTTGGAAATGCTTCTGGCCACCTTGCTAGCAGACAATACCATTACCAGAAGACATGAAGCCTTCCCACTTGGGGCATCTCAGGAAAATCCACCTGGCATCTTTTGGAAGGGACCTGCAGCCCAAGGCCTCCCTCCCCTGGCAAGTTACTTTGTAACTTGGCTGTTTGCTTTAGCACAGATCAAGCAACCTTCAACAGCTCGTTTTGCCAGTCTAAAAAGACCCCCAGCAACATCCAGCATGAGGAAGGCTTCTGCCAATCCTCAGGAGGTGCAAGGACTCTCTTCACGGAGTTCTTTTAAGATTGGTAGGGCCAAAGCTTCTGGTATCTCTTGTTTGCCATCCCTTGTAAACCAATTATTGCCTTGTTTCTCTGCCACACGGCTTTTAACTGTATCTCAAACTCCTCTGGGAGAAAAGACAGCTTCCCGGCCAGTGATGGAGTCACTGCGAGCAAAGGGGGCATCTTGGAGAGTTCTGGCAGAAGTGTTGCTTTCTGACTTTCTTCATCCACCAAAAAGGAGACAGAGGAGGCCTGTAACATTCTTCAACTACAGGGAGAGGCCATGGGGCTTTTGCCATGGAGTCTCTCAACTGATTGCGGGACGCAGCCCCCTTTTGATGCGAAGTTCCTGGCAACAGCACCCTCGGAGGTACTCGGGAATTACAGACTTCCGGAACTGCCTACTCTAGGCTCCCCTCTAATATGCACCCCCCTCTTGGTATGGAAAAGGAAGAAAACGAAACTATTCCTAATGCTATTAAGTCTTTGCTGCCTTGCTCTAGGTTCAGGAATTTAACACGGCCTTGGCTGAGCAACAGTCTCTGTCGATTAGTAACAGTTTCTAGAACTAAGACTTTCTTCTGTTACGCCCCTACCAGTAAATTCCTAGCCTTGTCTAAGGACGGATTCACACGGTCTCTTTGTAAAGACACATCTATGTTACTTCTTTCACTCCCACACCTTCTTGGCGGTGGGATGGCTCCCCTCGGCACAGCACCTGGCACAAAACCCCCCTATGCGCACACGCACACCTGCACTTACCCTGCACTCTGCTGCACACACACACACCCACCTCCCGCACACTAACACCCCCCTCCACCTCCCTGCCATTCTACTTGCAGTTGCCCCGCCCCTGCCATCCCGGCCGGCTGGCAGCACCCACTCCTCACGTGCTTCCCCATGCCTTGCATTTCCTTGCTGCCCTCTCTGTAGCCTTCCCTCAACCTGCCTTTTCTCCCTCCCCTGCCTTGCATTGACTTGCTCACCCATCCCCCACCTGACTTCCTTTCACATTCGTCTAGGTCTGGCCTCACCTTTCCTTTTCCTTCTAGGACCCTCATTGCCCTGCCTCGCCTCGCCAAGCAAGGCCACACAGAGCAGTTGGTCCTGGCCGCTTTTGTGTACCAGCAGTCCTGGAATGTACTTCTCACCTGCCTTGCCTATCCTTGCCTTGCCTTGGCAACACAACAGTTTCCTTGCCTTGCCCTGCTAGCTCTCTGGAGCCTTGCATTCCTTTGCACGTCCATGCCCCGCCCTTGACCTGCCTACTGCTTTCCTCCAGGGCCTTGGATTTCCGAGCCCTTCTTGTTTCTGCCTGGCCTTCCCATCAGTGGACTTCCCTTCCTACGGCCAGCCTTGCCTCTAACGTCTGGGCCTTCTCTTGCCTACCACTCCATTTGCTTTCCCCTCACTGCTCTGGCCTTGCTTACCTCTCCCTTGACTTGCCCACAATTGCCTGCACTTGCTTTGCAGTGCCTTGCCTGCATGGAAGGCGAGGGCAAGAGTGGTAGGCAGGGCAAAGCAAAGCCAGCAAGTTGTAGGTAGTGCAAGGCAAGGCAGCAGAGGCAAAGGAAGCAGAGCAAGGGTAGCTTAAGAAGAACTAGACAAGGTACTGAAGGCAAGGCAAGGCCAAGAGACTCGGAGTGCCTTTCCTTGCCAAGGCAAGGACATAAGTGCCAGTGTTGCTGGAGCAGATGTTAAGGTAGCATGGGGAGGAATAGTCCAGCAAGACATTTCTCTTCTGGCCCCTGGGTGTGTAGGGGCAATTGTTGGATCTATTCAATACTGGAGGTGGCTCAGTGGATGGATGTGTTGTATTTTGGAGGAGGGGATGCCGTTTCTTTGGAGATGGGCTTGTAGTTGCTCTCTTTGGCAAGGAAAGCAGGTTTGGATGTGCACATCAGGTGCTCTTAGGGATTTTAAAGGCTTTTCCCAAGAGGCAGAGCTCTCTCTGGCTTAGAGCTGTTGAGCTGTCCGTGGGAATGCAAAGGCCAAGCTTGTGAGCCTTTTGTCCTGGTGCCTTTAGTGTGTGAGCAGTCCGTGGTGCCGTTGTCTTTGGATGCTGACTCTGGGAGAGGGAAGGCTTAGGATGGTACCTAGAGCTGAGAAGGAAAGTGCTGAGAACAGCGTGTGTGCTGCTAGTTTGAGGGGTGCAGTTGAAGTTGCAGGCAGCAAGATCTTCCTCAGCCCGCACTGTTTTGAGCTCTGTTTTTGCCAGATGGTTTCAAGTTGGTGGGCAGAATCTGCGAGAGGGCAAAGATTGGTTTGGGCCAAAGAGGTTTGTCTGCCTCTTGGAGTGCGGTATAAAGAAGAGTCCGCTCTTGGAAGGGGAAGATGAGGGAAATCTCTTTGTCCTGATGTGCTGTTGATTTGAGTGCAGGGACGTTTGCAACTTGCCTCTGCCCTTGGGGTGGTTTCGAGCAGCGCCAGGCGCTTGGCCTTCTTTTACAAGTCGTCAGCGCCATCGTGTGCTTGTTTCGAGGAGCGCTGACAGTGCCGGGGAAAAAGCCAAGCGCTTCGCTGGCGCCGCCCCAGTCGTGTGCGAGCAGTTGCTGGAAGAGCTCCGCTGTGCATCCTGCCTCTTGGAGACACAAAAGAATGTGATCCTGCGCGTAGCGGGGAAGCAAGAGGAATCTTTTCATTGTTGGCTGTGCAGTTTCTAAGCGGCAAAAGTCAAGGCAGCTGCAGCACGGCCTCTTTCTTTCAGAACCTTTTCTGTGCCATCATGAACATGCTCAACATGCAACTCGCACCCACTGAACTGCATCAAAGGTCCTGGAGAGACGCACTTTCCTTCAAGCTCTAGCTACCATCCTACCCTCCACCTCTCGCCGATCCCAAAGCCCTTCCAAACATCCAGCAGCTGCACGCAGAGAACAAGTGCTAGAAGAAGGCGTTGGCCTTCAGAGTCCCTCTGAAGTCTGTAAACTAGGCGAAACATTGCAGTGACCAGCACTTTCCTTCGCAACTATCTACAGAGCGTCATCACATTCTCTCAGAGTGGCTAAGTCCACCCTTGCAGCACAGCAGCGTTTCCAGCCACAGTTCGGACTGAGAGATGGGCCAGGTGAGAAAGCATTTGTTGACTATCCCTCGTCTCTGGAAGACTTGCTACTCGCAGCGCAATCACGTGCACACACCTTCAGTGTGGCCAAGTTCAAGCCAGCTCAAGCTCACAGAGACGGGAGAGGCAGGAGAGAAGCCGTTCCAAAAGTACCGTGTACTTAGGGCAGCATTCAAACTGTGCACAGCACTCTACAGCACTGTAGACCGTGGCTTCTCTGACAAGACGTGCCATCCCATTGTTGGCTCTCGCAGCTCGCTTGCTAGCTGCTCTCCTGAAGAAAAGAACTAGGAGGAAAAGCCAGTGCTGGGCTGCACCTTCCCCTTGCCTCACGTAAAGCCACTTCAACTCCCCGCTGCACTCTCTACTTCCCCTCTCCTTGCCATCGACCACTGGGTTTTCTGCATCTCGGAGCCCAAAGGTAAGCGCCAGTGTTCCCAGGGATGCTTGGAAGAGGGAGAAGTAGTAGCACAAGTAGCTGCAAGTTGAACTTCCTCCTTCTCAATGCTAACGTGAAGTCGGCAGGCAGGCGAGCGCCAGCCACGCTCCTTTCTCAGTTTGGACGCTGCGGACACGAGCCCGGTGCTCGGCGCCTTCGTTCGGCCTCTTTAGTAGCCATGTGGCGCTTTCATTCTGCCGGAGTCGAAGCGTCGTCTACTTGTGGCACAAAGAGCACGGTGCCGGCAGCCAAATGCTCCAGCCGACTGCTTCTGCCGACACGCCTGGGCTATGCACTTTGCCTCTCAGCGACATACAGCAGCACATTCGCTCTAAATGTAAAGGGAAAGATTCTCGGCTACGTCTGGCACAGAGAACAGCTTTAGTTCAACGGGCTTACCCAGAGCATGCCCCCGACGCGTGGGAACTTGTATTTGCACCACATTCCAGTCGCAGTCCTCTTTCCTTTACAGGCTGCACAGCGCCGGCAGATCGCCGTGCTTCTCTGCACCTGCCTTCTCACTTCCAAGTAGCACCGCGCACATTAGAGCCTTGCAGGGAGAGAAGACGCGGCTAGGCGTCTCGCCCAGAAGAACGTGGCAGGGCGAAAAGGTGTTCTTCTTTTGTCTTCCTCGTCGCCCAGAGTGTGCTGCTGTGTTGAAAGTCTTGGCCAGCGAAAAGCTACTCCAGCAAGTGTTTCTCTCTTGATGCATTGCGCTGAGCGAGAGCTGAGGAAAATCCTTGCACAGCACACTGTGGATGCGTGCAGTACACACGCTGAAGAGCGGCACGGCTAAAAGTCATCGCTGGGCTTCAGTTCTGTCCAGAGAACAGAAGGCGAAGAACGAAGCAGCTGGGCACCGGCTGCATGTACTTAGTGGAGCGAATTTCACATGTCCAGCCAAGAGCTGCTTCACAAGCAGATTCAGCTGAGAATGCTCTGGCTGCTTCACAAAGGAAGGTGCTGTGTTGCACTCCTGGACATTACCTGGTCAGAAGCAGTTTCTTACACCTTCAATGCTGCAGAGTCCATGCAGCTGGAGCACCCGCAGAAGGACTCGTCCAACTAGAAGGCGTTCCTCAAGTACCCCCCTCTTCCAAGTAGCCTTGAAACTGAGCACAACACACTGCGGCTCGGCAGCTTCCTTCTCAGATAGACGTGCCGTCACATTATGCACTCTCGCAGCTCCGTTGCCCGCTTGCAGCAGCTGCTCCCGAAGAAAAAGGCTCCAGAAGTAAAAGCCACTGCTGGACTGCCCTTTCCCCTTGCCTCACGTCAAGCACCTGAAACTGTCCGCTGCACTCTCTATTTCCTTTCTCCGGCGTATGGCGAAACATAAACGTAATCGCAGTTCTTTCCAGGGAAAGCTGGAAGAGAAATAGGTAGCAGCACAAGTAGCTGCAAGTTGGACATTAAGTTTCCGACTGCTAAGATGAATCCGAAAACAAGCGAATGGCAGCCACGCTTCCTCTTGCAGCCTGTGCGATGCACACACCAGCTCCGTGCTCTGCCTTCATTCTTACGCTGTTCCTAGCAGGTCGCGCTTTCGTTTTGCTGGAGACGACCCGTCGTCTACTTGTCGCCCAGAGAGCAGGGTGCCGGCAGCCAAATGCTGCAGGCTGCTGCTTCTGCCCAAACACGCCTGGGCTATGCAATTTCTCTCTAGCGCTAGGTAGTACCACATTCTGTTTGCTTTGTAGCCAGCATCTTTGCGGAAAGCTTCTCGGCTACGTCTGGCACCGAGAACAGCTTTAGTTCAACGGGCTTACCCAGAGCATGCCACCGACGCGTGGCAACTTGTATTTGCACCACATTCCAGTGGCAGTCCTCTTTCCTTTACAGGCTGCACAACGCCGGCAGATCGCCGTGCTTCTCTGCACCTGCCTTCTCCCTTCCAAGTAGCACCGCGCACATTCGAGCCTTGCAGGGAGAGAAGGGGCTAGGGATCTTGCACAGAAGAACGTGGCAGGGCGAAAAGGTGTTCTTCTTTTGTCTTCCTCGTCGCCCAGAGTGTGCTGCTGTGTTGAAAGTCTTGGCCAGCGAAAAGCTAATCCAGCAAGTATTTCTCTCCTGATGCGTTGCGCTGAGCGAGAGCTGCGGAAAATGCTTGCACAGCACACTGTGGATGCGTGCAGTACACACGCTGAAGAGCGGCACGGCTAAAAGTCATCGCTGGGCTTCAGTTCTGTCCAGAGAACAGAAGGCGAAGAACTGAGCAGCTGGGCACCGGCTGCATGTACTTAGTGGAGCGAATTTCACATGTCCAGCCAAGAGCTGCTTCACAAGCAGATTCAGCTGAGAATGCTCTGGCTGCTTCACAAAGGAAGGTGCTGTGTTGCACTCCTGGACATTACCTGGCCACAAGCAGTTTCTTACACCTTCAATGCTGCAGAGTCCATGCAGCTGGAGCACCCGCAGAAGGACTCGTCCAGCTAGAAGGCGTTCCTCAAGTACCCCCCTCTTCCAAGTAGCCTTGAAACTGAGCACAACACACTGCGGCTCGGCAGCTTCCTTCTCAGATAGACGTGCCGTCACATTATGCACTCTCGCAGCTCAGTTGCCCGCTTGCAGCAGCTGCTCCCAAAGAAAAAGGCTCCAGAAATAAAAGCCACTGCTGGACTGCCCTTTCCCCTTGCCTCACGTCAAGCACCTGAAACTGTCCGCTGCACTCTCTATTTCCTTTCTCCGTCGCATCTACCACTGTATTGTCTGCATCTCGAAGCATAAACCCCGGCACAATTCTTTCCAGGGAAAGCTGCAAGAGAAATAGGTAGCAGCACATGTAGCTGCAAGTTTCCGACTGCTAACATGAATCCGAAAACAAGCGAGTGGCAGCCACGCTTCCTCTTGCAGCCTGTGCGATGCACACACCAGCTCCGTGCTCTGCCTTCATTCTTACGCTGTTCCTAGCAGGTCGCGCTTTCGTTTTGCTGGAGACGACCCGTCGTCTACTTCTTGCGCAGAGAGCACGGTGCCGGCAGCCAAATGCTGCAGGCTGCTGCTTCTGCCGAAACACGCCTGGGCTATGCAATTTCTCTCTAGCGCTAGGTAGCACAACATTCTGTCTGCGTTGTGGTCTTTATCTTAGGTGAAAGATTCTTGGCTACGGCTCGCCCAGAGAACTGTTCCGGGACAATACATGTGTTTTATTACCCCTTCTCGCCATAAGACTGTGGTGCTGCGTTGGAACTGTTGGCCAGTGAAAGGCTAATCTATCATGTGCTTCCCTCCTGATGCATTTTGCTGAGCGAGAGCTGAGGAAAATCCGTGCACTGCACACCGTGGATGCGTGCAGTATACACGCAGAAGAGCGGCAAAGCTCCTAGTCATCGCACACACCAGCGCAGTGGCCTGGGGCTGCGTTCTTCTCCCTTACCGGCGCTGGACAGAACTGAAGCATTCAGCTTTGGCTCTCTTCAGTGTGTGTACTGCACGCATCCACAGTGCGCAGTGCACGGATTTTCCTCAGCGCTACGTGCAAGTACAGCCTTTCTGCTTGGCAGAGCCCAACTGTCCGCACAAGCTCTCGCTCAGAGAAATGTGTCAGGAGAGAAGCACTTGCTGCATTAGCCTTCCGCTGGCCAACAGTTGCAACGCAGCACATAGTCTTACTGCGAGAAGGGGTAATAAAACGCACGCTTTCAGCACAGCAGCACAATCTGGGCGACGAGGAGGACAAAACAAGACCATCTTTTCGTCTTTGCACGATTTTCTCTGCCACACATCTATCCACGTCTTTGCCCCCTGCAAGGCTCTAATGTGCGCGGTGCTACTTGGAAGTGAGAAGGCAGGTGCAGAGAAGCACTGCCATCTGCCGGCGCTGTGCAGGCTGTAAAGGAAAGAAGACTACCCCTGGAATGTGGTGCAAATACAAGTTGCCACGCGTCGGGGTAAGCGCCGGGTAAGCCCGTTGAACTAAAGCTGTTCTCGGTGCCAGACGTAGCTGAGACTCTTTCCCTTTACATTCAGGCTACAAAGCAAAGAGAATGTGGTGCTACCAAGGGCAGCGAAGGAAAGTGCACAGCCCAGGTGTGTTTCGGAAGAGACAGCAACCTGGAGCGTTTCTCTGGAGGGTCTCTCTGCCGGCGTGCCCTCTGTGCGACAAGATGACGACGGTTCGACTCCGGCAGAATGAAAAGAACGAAATGGTACGAAGAGCATAAGAATGAAGGCAGAAGCACGGAGCTGGTGTGTGCATAGCACAGGCTGCAAGAGGAAGCATGGCTGCCACTCGCTTGTTTTCAGATTCGAATTAGCAGTTGAAAACAGAAAGTTCAACTTGCAGCTACATGTGCTGCTACCTATTTCTCTTCCAGCTTTCCCAGGAAAGAACTGTGCCGGGGTTTATGCTTCGAGATGCAGACATTACAGTGGTAGATGCGACGGAGAATGGAAATAGAGAGTGCAGCGGACAGTTTCTGGTGCTTGACGTGAGGCAAATGGAAAGGGCAGCCCAGCAGTGGCTTTTACTTCTGGAGCCTTTTTCTTCGGGAGCAGCTGCTGCAAGTGGGCAACGGAGCTGCGAGAGTGCATAATGTGACGGCACGTCTATCTGAGAAGGAAGCTGCTGCGCCGCAGTGTGTTGTGCTCAGTTTCAAGGCTACTTGGAAGATGGGGGTACTTGAGGAACGCCTTCTAGTTGGACGCGTCCTTCTGGGGGTGCTCCAGCTGCATGGACTCTGCAGCATTGAAGGTGTAAGAACCTGCTTCTGGCCAGGTAGTGTCCAGGAGTGCAACACAGCGCCTTCCTTTGTGAAGCAGCCAGAGCATTCTCAGCTGAATCTGCTTGTGAAGCAGCTCTTGGCTGGACATGTGAAATTCACTCCACTGAGTACATGCAGCCGGTGCCCAGCTGCTTCGTTCTTCGCCTTCTGCGGTCTGGACAGAACTGAAGCCCAGCGATGCCTTTGTGCTTTGCCGCTCTTCAGCGTGAACACTGCACGCGGCCACAGTGTGCTGTGCACGGATTTTCCTCTGCTCGACGTGCAATCATTTTCTTGCTGTTTCACAGGGTCCACACTGTCCGCGTAGCTCTCGCTCAGCGAAATGCGTCAGGAGAGAAATACCAGCTGATGTAGCTTTTCGCTGGCCAAGACTTTCAACACAGCAGCACACTCTGGGCGACGAGGAAGACAAAGAAGACCATCTTTTCGTCTTTGCACGATTTTCTGTGCCACACATCTATCCACGTCTTTGCTCCCTGCAAGGCTCTAATGTGCGCGGTGCTACTTGGAAGTGAGAAGGCAGGTGCAGAGAAGCACTGCCATGTGCCGGCGCTGTGCAGGCTGTAAAGGAAAGAGAACTGCCACTGGAATGTGGTGCAAATACAAGTTGCCACGCGTCGGGGCAAGCTCCGGCTAAGCCGGTTAAAATAAAGCTGTTCTCTGTGCCAGACGTAGCCGAGAATCTTTCCGTAAAGATGCTGGCTACAAAGCAAAGAGAATGTGGTGCTACTTCAGCGCTCGAGAGAAATTGCATAGCCCAGGCGTGTTTCGGCAGAAGCAGCAGCCTGCAGCATTCGGCTGCCGGCACCGTGCTGTCTGGGCGACAAGTAGACGACGGGTCGTCTCCAGCAAAACGAAAGCGCGACCTGCTAGGAACAGCGTAAGAATGAAGGCAGAGCACGGAGCTGCTGTGTGCATCGCACAGGCTGCAAGAGGAAGCGTGGCTGCCACTCGCTTGTTTTCGGATTCACATTAGCAGCTGAAAACAGAAAGTTCAACTTGCAGCTACTTGTGCTGCTACCTATTTCTCTTCCAGCTTTCCCCTGGAAACAATTGCGGTTAGGTTTATGCTTCGCCATACGGCGGAGAAAGGAAATAGAGAGTGCAGCGGACAGTTTCAGGTGCTTGACGTGAGGCAAGGGGAAAGGGCAGCCCAGCAGTGGCTTTTACTTCTGGAGCCTTTTTCTTTGGGAGCAGCTGCTGCAAGTGGGCAACGGAGCTGCGAGAGTGCATAATGTGACGGCACGTCTATCTGAGAAGGAAGCTGCTGCGCCGCAGTGTGTTGTGCTCAGTTTCAAGGCTACTTGGAAGAGGGGGGTACTTGAAGAACGCCTTCTAGCTGGACGCGTCTTTCTGTGGGTGCTCCAGCTGCATGGACTCTGTAGCATTGAAGGTGTAAGAACCTGCTTCTGGCCAGCCTGTGTCCAGGAGTGCAACGGCTGCGCCTTCCTTTGTGAAGCAGCCAGAGCATTCTCAGCTGAATCTGCTTGTGAAGCAGCTCTTGGCTGGACATGTGAAATTCGCTCCACTAAGTACATGCAGCCGGTGCCCAGCTGCTTCGTTCTTCGCCTTCTGTTCTCTGGACAGAACTGAAGCCCAGCGATGACTTTTAGCCGTGCCGCTCTTCAGCGTGTGTACTGCACGCATCCACAGGGTGCTGTGCAAGGATTTTCCTCAGCTCTCGCTCAGCGCAATGCATCAGGAGAGAAACACTTGCTGGTGTAGCTTTTCGCTGGCCAAGACTTTCAACACAGCGGCACACTCTGGGCGACGAGGAAGACAAAAGAAGAACACCTTTTCGCCCTGCCACGTTCTTCTGGGCGAGACGCCTAGCCGCGTCTTCTCTCGCTGCAAGGCTCTAATGTGCGCGGTGCTACTTGGAAGTGAGAAGGCAGGTGCAGAGCGCACGGCCATCTGCCGGCGCTGTGCAGGCTGTAAAGGAAAGAGGACTGCGACTGGAATGTGGTGCAAATACAAGTTTCCACGCGTCGGGGGCAAGCTCCGGCTAAGCCGGTTAAAATGAAGCTGTTCCCTGTGCCAGACGTAGCCGAGAAGCTTTCCATAAATATGCTGGCTACAAAGCAAAGAGAATGTGGTGCTACTTCAGCGCTCGAGAGAAATTGCATAGCCCAGGCGTGTTTCGGCAGAAGCAGCAGCCTGCAGCATTTGGCTGCCGGCACCGTGCTCTCTGGGCGAGAAGTAGACGACGGTTCGTCTCCAGCAAAACGAAAGCGCGACCTGCTAGGAACAGCGTAAGAATGAAGGCAGAGCACGGAGCTGCTGTGTGCATCGCACAGGCTGCAAGAGGAAGCGTGGCTGCCTCGAGTGCTTCTTTTCGGATTCACGTTAGCAGTCGGAAACTTAATGTCCAACTTGCAGTTACTTGTGCTGCTACCTATTTCTCTTCCAGCTTTCCCAGGAAATAACTGCGATTACGTTTATGTTTCGCCATACGGCGGAGAAAGGAAATAGAGAGTGCAGCGGACAGTTTCAGGTGCTTGACGTGAGGCAAGGGGAAAGGGCAGTCCAGCAGTGGCTTTTACTTCTGGAGCCTTTTTCTTTGGGAGCAGCTGCTGCAAGTGGGCAACGGAGCTGCGAGAGTGCATAATGTGACGGCACGTCTATCTGAGAAGGAAGCTGCCGCGCCGCAGTGTGTTGTGCTCAGTTTCAAGGCTACTTGGAAGAGGGGGGTACTTGAGGAACGCCTTCCAGCTGGACGCGTCCTTCTGGGGGTGCTCGAGCTGCATGGACTCTGCAGCATTGAAGGTGTAAGAACCTGCTTCTGGCCAGGTAGTGTCCAGGAGTGCAACACAGCACCTTCCTTTGTGAAGCAGCCAGAGCATTCTCAGCTGAATCTGCTTGTGAAGCAGCTCTTGGCTGGACATGTGAAATTCGCTCCACTGAGTACATGCAGCCGGTGCCCAGCTGCTTCGTTCTTCGCCTTCTGCGGTCTGGACAGAACTGAAGCCCAGCGATGACTTTTAGCCGTGCCGCTCTTCAGCGTGTGTACTGCACGCATCCACAGTGTGCTGTGCAAGGATTTTCCTCAGCTCTCGCTCAGCGCAACGCATCAGGAGAGAAATACCTGCTGGATTAGAGAGAAATACTTTTCGCTGGCCAAGACTTTCAACACAGCAGCACACTCTGGGCGACGAGGAAGACAAAAGAAGAACATCTTTTCGCCCTGCCACGTTCTTCTGTGCGAGACGCCTATCCGCGTCTTCTCTCCCTGCAAGGCTCTAATGTGCGCGGTGCTACTTGGAAGGGAGAAGGCAGGTGCAGAGAAGCACGGCCATCTGCTGGCGCTGTGCCGCCTGTAAAGGAAAGAGGACTGCGACTGGAATGTGGTGCAAATACAGGTTTCCACGCGTCCGGGGGCATGCTCTGGGTAAGCCCGTTGAACTAAAGCTGTTCTCGGTGCCAGACGTAGCCGAGAATCTTTCCCTTTACATTTAGAACGAATGTGCTGCTGTATGTCGCTGAGAGGCAAAGTGCATAGCCCAGGCGTGTTTGGGCAGAAGCAGCAGCCTGCAGCATTTGGCTGCCGGCACCGTTCTCTTTGTGCCACAAGTAGACGGCGCTTCGACTCCGGCAGAATGAAAGCGCGACATGGCTACTAAAGAGGCCGAACGAAGGCGCCGAGCACCGGGCTCGTGTCCGCAGCGTCCAAACTGAGAAAGGAGCGTGGCTGGCGCTCGCCTGCCTGCCGACTTCACGTTAGCATTGAGAAGGAGGAAGTTCAACGGCAGCTACTTGTGCTACTACTTCTCCCTCTTCCAAGCATCCCTGGGAACACTGGCGCTTACCTTTGGGCTCCGAGATGCAGAAAACCCAGTGGTCGATGGCAAGGAGAGGGGAAGTAGAGAGTGCAGCGGGGAGTTGAAGTGGCTTTACGTGAGGCAAGGGGAAGGTGCAGCCCAGCATTGGCTTTTCCTCCTAGTTCTTTTCTTCAGGAGAGCAGCTAGCAAGCGAGCTGCGAGAGCCAACAATGGGATGGCACGTCTTGTCAGAGAAGCCGCAGTCTACAGTGCTGTAGAGTGCTGTGCACAGTTTGAATGCTGCCCTAAGTACACGGTACTTTTGGAACGGCTTCTCTCCTGACTTTCCCGTCTCTGTGAGCTCTAGCTGCTTGAACTTGGCCACACTGAAGGTGTGTGCACGTGATTGCGCTGCGAGTAGCAAGTCTTCCAGAGACGAGGGATAGTCAACAAATGCTTTCTCACCTGGCCCATCTCTCAGTCCGAACTGTGGCCGGAAACGCTGCTGTGCTGCAAGGGTGGACTTAGCCACTCTGAGAGAATGTGATGACGCTCTATAGATAGTTACGAGGGAAAGTGCTGGTCACTGCAATGTTTCGCCTAGTTTACAGACTTCAGAGGGACTCTGAAGGCCAACGCCTTCTTCTAGCACTTGTTCTCTGCGTGCAGCTGCTGCATGTTTGGAAGGGCTTTGGGATCGGCGAGAGGTGGAGGGTAGGATGGTAGCTAGAGCTTGAAGGAAAGTGCGTCTCTCCAGGACCTTTGATGCAGTTCAGTGGGTGCGAGTTGCATGTTGAGCATGTTCATGATGGCACAGAAAAGGTTCTGAAAGAAAGAGGCCGTGCTGCAGCTGCCTTGACTTTTGCCGCTTAGAAACCGCACAGCCAACAATGAAAAGATTCCTCTTGCTTCCCCGCTACGCGCAGGATCACGTTCTTTTGTGTTTCCAAGAGGCAGGATGCACAGCGGAGCTCTTCCAGCAACTGCTCGCACACGACTGGGGCGGCGCCAGCGAAGCGCTTGGCTTTTTCCCCGGCACTGTCAGCGCTCCTCGAAACAAGCACACGATGGCGCTGACGACTTGCAAAAGAAGGCCAAGCGCCTGGCGCTGCTCGAAACCACCCCAAGGGCAGAGGCAAGTTGCAAACGTCCCTGCACTCAAATCAACAGCACCTCAGGACAAAAAGATTTCCCTCATCTTCCCCTTCCAAGAGCGGACTCTTCTTTATACCGCACTCCAAGAGGCAGACAAACCTCTTTGGCCCAAACCAATCTTTTCCCTCTCGCAGATTCTGCCCACCAACTTGAAACCATCTGGCAAAAACAGAGCTCAAAACAGTGCGGGCTGAGGAAGATCTTGCTGCCTGCAACTTCAACTGCACCCCTCAAACTAGCAGCACACACGCTGTTCTCAGCACTTTCTATTCCTCCCCGTGCTACCTTACCATCTGCTCCAGCAACACTGGCACTTATGTCCTTGCCTTGGCAAGGAAAGGCACTCCGAGTCTCTTGGCCTTGCCTTACCTTCAGTACCTTGTCTGGTTCTTCTTAAGCTACCCTTGCTCTGCTTCCTTTGCCTACGTCTGCCTTGCTTCGCACTACCTACAACTTGCTGGCTTTGCTTTGCCCTGCCTACCACTCTTGCCCTCGCCTTCCATGCAGGCAAGGCACTGCAAAGCAAGTGCAGGCAATTGTGGGCAAGTCAAGGGAGAGGTAAGCAAGGCCAGAGCAGTGAGGGGAAAGCAAATGGAGTGGTAGGCAAGAGAAGGCCCAGACGTTAGAGGCAAGGCTGGCCGTAGGAAGGAAAGTCCACTGATGGGAAGGCCAGGCAGAAACAGGAAGGGCTTGGCAAGTCAAGGCCTTGGAGGAAAGCGGTAGGCAGGTCAAGGGCGGGGCATGGCCATGCAAAGGAATGCAAGGCTCCAGAGGGCTCCAGAGGGCTAGCAGGGCAAGACAAGGAAACTGTTGTGTTGCCAAGGCAAGGCCAGGCAAGGCAGGTGAGAAATACATTCAAGGACTGCTGGTACACAAAAGCGGCCAGGACCAACTGCTTTGTGTGGCCTTGATCCCGCGTGGGTCATGTCTCCTCTGCACCTCAAAGACTTGAGCTACCTGCTTTCCTTTGTAGGCAAAAGAACTCTCATTCTGGTCCCCGAGCTCAAGGGCAAAATGTGAATTGCCCTTGCAAGATTCAAGACATGCAAGGATTGCTCCGAGACCAAGGCTGCCCATAGAGATGAGTGTGGCAACACGCGTCCTCCCCTGGTCTTCCTCTCCTGTGATCCTGAAACACGGGAGATGCTTGAGAGCTTTGAGATTCCTAGGAGGAGCAGAAAGGGCAGGGCAAGGCCACGAAATGTCATTGAAAAGGGGTCTTGAATTCCAGGTGGGGGAGGGGTGAGCAAGGTCATGCAAGGCAAGGGAGGGCTTCAAGGGCAGGGCAAGGCAAGTGGTGGCTTGGCGAGGCGAGGCGAGGCAAGGCAGTGAGGGTCCTAGAAGGAAAAGGAAAGGTGAGGCCAGAGCTAGACGAATGTGAAAGGAAGTCAGGTGGGGGATGGGTGAGCAAGTCAATGCAAGGCAGGGGAGAAAAGGCAGGTTGAGGGAAGGCTACAGAGGGGGCAGCAAGGAAACGCAAGGCATGGGGAAGCATGTGAGGAGTGAGTGCTGCCAGCCGGCCGGGATGGCAGGGGCGGGGCCACTGCAAGTAGCATGGCAGGGATGTGGAGGGGGGTGTTAGTGTGCGGGAGGTGTGTGTGTGTGTGTGCAGCGGAGTGCAGGGTAAGTGCAGGTGTGTGTGTATGTGCATAGGGGGGTTTTGTGCCAGGTGCTGTGCCGAGGGGAGCCATCCCACCGCCAAGAAGGTGTGGGAGTGAAAGAAGTAACATAGATGTGTCTTTACAAAGAGACCGTGTGAATCCGTCCTTAGACAAGGCTAGGAATTTACTGGTAGGGGCGTAACAGAAGAAAGTCTTAGTTCTAGAAACTGTTACTAATCGACAGAGACTGTTGCTCAGCCAAGGCCGTGTTAAATTCCTGAACCTAGAGCAAGGCAGCAAAGACTTAATAGCATTAAGAATAGTTTCGTTTTCTTCCTTTTCCATACCAAGAGGGGGGTGCATATTAGAGGGGAGCCTAGAGTAGGCAGTTCCGGAAGTCTGTAATTCCCGAGTACCTCCGAGGGTGCTGTTGCCAAGAACTTCGCATCAAAAGGGGGCTGCGTCCCGCAATCAGTTGAGAGACTCCATGGCAAAAGCCCCATGGCCTCTCCCTGTAGTTGAAGAATGTTACAGGCCTCCTCTGTCTCCTTTTTGGTGGATGAAGAAAGTCAGAAAGCAACACTTCTGCCAGAACTCTCCAAGATGCCCCCTTTGCTCGCAGTGACTCCATCACTGGCCGGGAAGCTGTCTTTTCTCCCAGAGGAGTTTGAGATACAGTTAAAAGCCGTGTGGCAGAGAAACAAGGCAATAATTGGTTTACAAGGGATGGCAAACAAGAGATACCAGAAGCTTTGGCCCTACCAATCTTAAAAGAACTCCGTGAAGAGAGTCCTTGCACCTCCTGAGGATTGGCAGAAGCCTTCCTCATGCTGGATGTTGCTGGGGGTCTTTTTAGACTGGCAGAACGAGCTGTTGAAGGTTGCTTGATCTGTGCTAAAGCAAACAGCCAAGTTACAAAGTAACTTGCCAGGGGAGGGAGGCCTTGGGCTGCAGGTCCCTTCCAAAGATGCCAGGTGGATTTTCCTGAGATGCCCCAAGTGGGAAGGCTTCATCTCTTCTGGTAATGGTATGTCAGCTAGCAAGGTGGCCAGAAGCATTTCCAACTGCTTCAGCAACGACAGCATCAGGTATTAAGGCATTTTTGGAACAAATCATTCCAAGATACAGCATTGTAGAAGCAATAGACTCAGATAGGGGAACTCATTTTACAGGAAAGATCCTTCAAGGGGTTTTGGCTTCTTTAGGAACACAATGGCACCTCCATAGGCCCTGGCACCCCCAGAGCTCGGCTCGGGTAGAAAACAATGAATAGAGAAATAAACACCTTTTGAAGCTGGTAATAGAAACCAAGATGCCATGGCTAGGGCTTTGGACATTGGCTTTGGCGAGAATGAGAGCCCGAGCCAGAAGAGAGATTCCGTTCTCCCCCTTTCCGTCGTTGTTATGAATTACCCGGCTAAGTCTCAACCTAGTGGGGGAGTAGAGGTAAGTGATGTATATTTAAAACCATCTGTGGCCAGGATACTGCTTCTTGTGAAACCCCTTCAACAGGAAGCTCAGCTGGCACAAGCCCCACCTTTGGACTTTGCTGCTTGTAACATCCAACCAGGAGATTGAGTCCTAGTTAAGGAGCAGAAAGAAGCGCCAGTGGTTCTGAAATGGCGTGGCCCATTCCAAGTGTCACTGACGACAGAAACAGCCATGAAGACAGCTGGAAACAGGTGGACCCGTCACTCTCGGGTCAAGGTCTCTGAAGCCTCAGAGATTTGCACATCTCAGCTGGAGGAGAAGGCCGGGAGGCTGTGACTGACACTCTGCAGGAGTGGGCCGGAGCAGTAGCCAGTGCTTCGACATCAGAGGAAGCCCTGCGTGCCTACCCACAGACCACCTGCTGAAATAGTCTCTATGGGTATCCCTCCTCTAGAATCTCCACTCACTGGGGCGCTAATACTTGCAGCCATTGTTTCACGTTAAGTAGTTTCTGTGTCTTCAATTGCCACAGGTGGTGCAGAAGACAACGTGAAAATTAGACTAGCTAATTAGATCACACTATTAAAACATTTTCCTGAATAACTCTACTTTTATATGGTCAGCTAAGTTTGGCCAGGAGTGGGAGAATCAATTTGCAGCCTTAGCAGAAGAAGTAGCAAAAGTTTTTCACGTTAGCAATTGCTGGCTCTGTGGAGGGCCAGGAGGATCTGAAGAGTGCCTGTGGCTGGCTAGCCCAGCTGAACCTAAATGGTGGGTCAATGTGAGGGCCACAATGGGATGGGCTTTGGGGCCAAAGAAGGAAGTCCATGGCCACTTCATTCTTCTCCAACAGGCACTTATTGCCTAAACAGGACAGGGCGGGTCTATGTAGGAAAAGGCGTTTGTCAATTGACTTTCCCTCTGGCTTTAAACAATTGGGTTTGGACCCACAATTGCCCTCCTTACAATTGTTCCAAATATCAAGACAATTGCAATCAAAGAGCTGTTCAGCTCACTAATGGTAGCTGCGTAAGGTGTTCTTACCAAAAACATTTGGAAGCCTGTAAAGCAATGGGGAGGGACAAGGGGTTTTTTTGACCACCTATTTTTAAGCTGTCCCCACAAAAATCCCACAAGTAGAAGACATGTTGTTTGTGATTAGCAGTGGGAATGGCAACAGCGGATTGGAACTCAAAGCCTTTTAGTGAGTTCTGCTCCAAATCCAAGCAAGCAACTTGCAGATGTAAATGTAGATGGGAACCCTGTGTGGGAGCTTGGAAATGCAAATGCTGTGACCCTTATGGTGGGGCAGCTATTGTTGGAGGACCGTTAGGCCAGGGAATCCTGCTGTATTTTGACCCACCAATTGATGACCAAGGGTAGGAAGGCCCCTTTGCTAATGGAACACGGGCTTTGAAAGGACATGATTGGATTTGTGGCCAACATGCTTAGCTCAGGTTACCTCCAAACTGGTCAGGGATATGGTGTATATCTTAGACCATTGTTCTTTTTGCTACTACAAATTCAGGGAAATCGTTTAGAAATCAAAATCTGTGATGATTTAATTAGAGAAAAGCAGTCAGCTGATGCAGCCTTGGCTGCAGGGAGCACCCCAAAACGGGGAAAAAATGAATGGCCACCAGAACAAGTTACGCAACATGATGGACCAGCCACTTGGAAACCTAAGGAATTAACCCCAGATGCCTGGGAACCCATTTATCATTTGAATGAGATAATTAGGGTACAAGCTGTCTCAGAAATAATTACCAATCAGCCAGCCACAGCTCTTGACCGTCTTGCTGAGCAACCCACTTCAATGAGGAAAGCAGTATTTTCAACATTGGATGGTATTAGATTATCTGTTAGCAGAAGAAGGAGGAGTTTGTGGGAAATTAAATGACTCGAGCTGCTGTTTGCAAGCAGATGACAGCGGAAAAGTGGTCAAATAACAGAGGAAATAACCTCAGCTCATGGACCTGTCCAAGTGTTGAAAGGATGGTAATGGGACATGTTTTCATGGTTAACTGGCCAGCTCTGGGCTAAATGAATACCATTTCTCCTCTTCTATGCTATAGCAACTCTAATCTTTTGACCATGCGTGACACCATGCTGGGTGCAGCTCTTTCAGCAGGTGGTCAAGGGGATGCTGCTAGCAGCCATGCCTACCTGATCCAGAAATGACTACAAAAGGACAGAAAAGGATGTCACTGCAAATAATAGCAAAAGCCCAGAAGACTCAAGAAGAAAAAAATTAAATCAATGGTAATTAAGGCTTGTAAAGACAAATACAGATCAAATAAAGAAAGGAGGGATTAAAAGGAATGAGATGGATGAGTCTTTACAAACAGACCGTGTGAATTGGCTTGTAGACAAGGCTAGGAACTTATGCAGAGTGAAGTAACAGAAGAAACGATTAGTTCTCTAGAACTGTTACTAATCATCAGAGACTGTTGATTAATCAAGGCCGTGTTAAATTCCTGAACCTAGAGCAAGGCAACAAAGACTTAATAGCATTAGAAATGGTTTTTTTTCTTCCTTTTCGATGCCAAAAGGGGGGGTGCATATTAGAGGGGGACATAGAGTAGGCAGTTCTGGAAGTCTGTATCTCCCGAATACCTCAGCCAGTGGGGAAAAGGAAGAGGGCGTTGTGGCCGGGAACTTGGCATAAAAAAGGGGCTGCATCCCGCAACCGTTTGACAGACCCCATGGGAAAAGCCCCATGGACTCTCCCTGTAGTCGAAGAATGTTGCAGGACTCCTCTGTCTCCTTTTCGGACATAAACCTCAGGCATGGTGGATTAATTTTCCCCAACGGCAGCGACCTGCTGCGTGGTCTCCGTGCTCCTCCCCAGCCCCCCGGGAGGTGTCAAATAGTTGCCGGCGGCTCCCACCGCGCGTTACAGACGGCTGCGCGGCCCCGGGGCTGCTCGCAGTGCTCCCCTGCCCCGCCAGGGCTGGCCGCGGGCTGCGGAGCCACCTCGCCACCGGCGCGGCCAGGGCCGGGGCCCTTCTCGACAGCAGCCGAGGGGCTGCGGAGCGGGCGGCTGCGGGACGATCAGCTCTTTTATGCCGCGCGGTGCTGCCGCCTCCATCTAGCTCCCCATCGCGCCGCCGGCCGACCCCGCCTGGCGCGTTCACGCTCGGCCGCGCTCGCCGCCCGCCCAGCCTCGCCGGAAGCTCTCCCGCGCGGGCCGTGCCCCGGCTCCGCCTGCGGCTCGGCAGGGCCCGGCCGCACGCGTGCTGCGTGGCTCGGAGCACCCGCGTTGCGCCGCAGGCGACGAGGAAGGCGGGGCGGGCCGGCGCCATGGTGGTAGCGCGAGGAGAGGAGCGCTCGGGCGGGGCGGCGAGTGGCGCGGCGGTGAGCGCTTCTGCTTGCTGTCGCTCGGCTGCCGCCCACGGCAGGTGCCGTGTGACCCCGCGGAGCGGCGGGGCCGGCCGGGCGGTGCGCGGCGAGGCTTTCGGCCAGCGGCGGCCGCAGCGACAGTCTGCTGGCACTGCCCGTGCCGGTGGAGAGAGCGGGGATCCGAGGCCGGCCTTCCTAGGGTAACGAGGGGCGACCGCCTTTGCCGCGCTGCCCTCCGTGCAGCACGTGGCCGATTCCGGCGAAGCCGAGGTCTCCGCATCGGCGCGGGCGGGAGGGAGTGGGGAGCGCGCTCGGTGCTCTGCCGGCCGCTCCCGCCCAGCGCTGCGCTCCGCCGAGGCGTTTTCCCGCCCGTCCTGGGGAGGACATAAGGGACCCCGGAGTCGGAGCTTAGCTGTCAGGGGGAACAACTTCCCTCCATTGGCGACCTCCTTTTCCCTCTGATTCAGCTACCTTGTGGTAGGTGCGATGGTGCTGAAGAAGGGTGGCGGCTGGGCACAGTTGCTGGCATAGGTGGTGCGAGAGCTCCACGCAAGCAGCTTTGAGTGGCGTGTGCGAGGGTAGGAAGGTACGGCACCCACAGCTGAAGGTAAAAAAAGTCAGGGCATGTCATCAGCCGCAATCGTGCTAAGTTGTTCATCTTTGCAAACTGCTTGCCGAGTTGTTCCTTTTCTTAGGTAATGGGGGTTTGTATCAACCAGAACTGCATATGGTCAGTATTTGCAGAGAAGGTTACGTGGACTGTTGTTGAAGTGAGTGTAACAGTTTCTATGGCATTCTGCAAAAAAAGTGACAGGTCTCTCTTTGTTCCCCAATTCTTAACAAAAATGAAGTTAACAAAGCCCTGAAAAGAGGTTTTACAAAACTTCAGGGATTTTTTCCTACGAGTACTGTGGAGACAACCATAGTCACCTTGTCTTTCCAAAAGTGAAGGTTACATCTTTTTGTCCAAGAGCATCAAGTGCTTTTGATCAGCGTTTGTGTGCATGCATTAGCCTTGTTCTTGTTCTTCCTTGGAGAACTTTTACAATCCTCAGATGATCTGTGTAGGCTGCAGACTGCAGTGGTGAACTTGAAGGCTTCCAGCAGAAGGGAGATGCTGTCCACGTTTTGGATTTTCCTTAGTCGGAACCTTCAATGTCCAAGGCTTCACTTTTCAAGCAGTTGGAAGAGCTCCAAATGAAGATATGAACAGGTCTTAATTGACCTTGTCACCGCCTCAGTTCGTCAGGTAATGCTGCGCACTGGATTTAATTGCCTAGTGCAAGATGTGCTAAAAATATGTTAGAGCATCTCCTCGATTACCCTCCCAGAAGGGTTTGAATGGAGAACAAGGAGTTCCGAAGACAGGTATTTGGTGTACGAGAAGTAGAACTTAGTGGATTGCAGGGCACTGCATGCACAAATGTCTAAGGAGGATCCATCTTTTTATGCCCCATCTATGCTTGTTCTCATTTGAACTCCTGAACATTCTGGAGGTTGGTTTTGTTAGGGTTGTGGCTGGGGAAGGGGTGGTGGTGGGGGAGGGGTGGGTGTTGTTTCTGATCTTTTTAATTTCCAGGATAGTGTACAAAGAACTTGTGCCCACAACCAGCAGTATGAAGCAATGCAGGTATAAAAGAAGGTCACCGAAATGTCGGATAATATGAATCTGAAAGCGCTTCAGTATTTTACCCAGGAGTTTCACTGCAACAAGGTGATTGTCCTTCACAGAAATGTAGTGGCAGGCTTATGCCATGCTAGAAGTGATGACCTTTCTCTGCCCCAAATTGACCAGCAAGATCTTTTGGCTCTTGATTGAAACCCCTGAGCCAGCTGTGTTTCAGGCTGCAGAAGCTGCAGGTGTTGTGGCAGACGCGGGGTGCAGCCCTGCCTGCCGGTCCCGACCTGGCGCACGCCGGTGGCAGCCGTCAGCGCCTGGGGTCCCCTGGAAGGGGGATTTAATCATTTCTTCTCTAGCATTTGCTTGTGTTTTGTCAAGATTCTTTAATTCACTAAATAGTAAATTTAAAAAATTAGCTGAATGATAATAATTTTGAAGTCTTCTGAGGCAGAACTGGGAAGGTTAGAACATATTTGTATGATTTCAAATATGTAGAAATTCTTAAATGACAAACGTTAACAAACTGACAATGCAAGCAATTATGGTGACACTTTACATTTCATTGGTTTTCATGCAGCTCCATCCCATGTGTTGGTAGGTTCTTAAAAAGTGAAAATTTGGCCCACTAGACCGATTATTAAAAAGAAGTACAACTCCTTGGGGCTAACACAAAGGGACAGCGTCCACGTGAGTAAATGGTTATCACATTTAGATGTGATTCTGCTGCTTGCACTTTCTCTGCCCTCAAACTGCTTTCTTTATCGTCAATGCAGGGATGTTTGACATTCTTAGAAAAGAGAAAAGAAACAGATTTCCTCAAAAAAAAAAAAAAAAAAAAAAAAAAAAAAAAGCCAGGTGAAATTAATGCAATGTTAATTGCATTAATTTATTCAGGTGGAGTTTTAGTTTTTATTCTATGAAGTGCTTGTTGCACCACTTTTGTTGTTTCCCATAGATTTGGAGTGGGATTTCCTCCAGTTGATTGTTCAGCAGAGGGAGTGAGACTGCCTTCAAAAGTTTTGCAGGAGTTGCATCTGTGAATCGGGCACGTGAGTTGCCTTTTTTTTTCCCCCCAGATTTTCATAGGCTTCTGTTTTTCACCGTGGATCAGTTCACCTTGGATCAGTTTGCTCTTTTTGTTCCAGTGATTTTTTCTTTTGGACATGTGTCACGATCCGTTAATACAAGTAAGGGTCGTGATGGTTTGTTTACAGATCTCCGAGTGCAAAAGGACACAAGGGATTTCAGTTTTAATCAAAACAGTGCACCTTTGTTAAGTACCCACAACACGGTAATGCGATAGAGGAGAGAAAGAGAGAGAGAGATAAAGAAAAACAAAGTAAAAGAGTAGAGAGGAAGAAAGGGGGGGCAATGGCTACCAACGGATGAGACGAAGTCCTCGTGCTCTGCTGCCAATAGATTTGTCTTCTTTCCGTGGGGAGATCTCATCTCAGTTATTTCAGAAAGTCCCTTTATAGGCCTTTTTTGAAACGAGGGCCGACTGGCCAAGACCATATCTGTGTTTCGTAATAACATTGCAAAACTAAAAGCTAGCCCTAACTATCCCAGGTACATACCAAGCATGCCTTTCTCCTATGCTAACTATACTGCCTGCTATGGTTTGCGGCCTAGCAGCGTTAGCGCGTCTACTTCTGGCATGAGTTTAGCAGTGCTCTCGCTTCTGCTTTCTAGCTGTATCCCCACATCTCTCCCTTTTCCCCAAGAGGTGGGGCAAATCTACAGCCGTTGTTATGAGGCCCGTTGCTTTGGGAAACAGGTACAGGACAGGTGTAGAGGACAGGTCATTCCTTTCCGCTTCAGCGCAGTCCTTCCCGCCTGGGCAGCAAGAACGGCGCAGTCCACTGTGACCTGCACAAATTTCCTCAGGAATGCGTACCAGTTCCCAGCGGGCACACCTGCAGGCAACAGTTGGCAGACATCCCACCTTAGGCAGGTCGGAACTCCTGTGTTTAGCCTCTGTTCTCGGCGATGATCGTGAGGCAGATGAGGGATCTTCAGACCGTCTCTTACACCACCCCATGACTCACGATTGTCATCAGGAGAGCTCCATCAGCACGATTTCGTAGTGTTGTTGCGAAGTCTTCAGGACTCGTTAATGTTGGTAGCATATCCCAGAAAAGGGTAGAGAAAATAAGAAAAGAGAAAGAAAAGGAAAAAGAAGGAATAAGTAATTTTTAATCAAAATACACATGTAATTTTTAATCATGTCTTATTTTAATACTCATGTAGTTCATCTTGTGTCAATAACCTTAGGGGTGTCCACAGTGGATGGGATAGTGTCCAAATTGTGCACATCTATTACAGATGTCAACCGTTTCATCATTCTGCAATTCATGATGTGTAAGATTGCTGATAAAACAAACCCAATCAAAACTAAAATCAAGAGAACAAGGATGGGATGACACAATTTGTTCAGGACACCTGTAGCAGTAGGTGAGCACCCAAAAGGAGTATCCCACCAGCTGTGTCCAGCATCTTTCTTTCCTCTGTCTAGAAAACAATGTGTTTCTTTCCCATTGTGATGAGCAGTTACCAAGGTTTTCTGTCTGTTTTTCTTGATCTTTTCCAAAATTCCAATGAAATCCTGGTGAAGCAACAAGTGCTTTACCTAAGTAAGGTTCATCCCAGTGGGGGTAGGCAATAATTGGTGGATCACTGTGTAATTGGACTGTAAAATACAATAAGAAGTAAGTGGGGCTAAATAAGAGAAATCACATCCTGTGCTTTTAGTCAAGTTACAAACACAAGAATTTGAATGAGTTTTAGTATCTACAACTACATTTTCTAGAAATACCTTATCACATGCAGTTCTTAAGCATGCACATCCATTGCCTATATACACAAGCAGTGTTTCAGGAATCTTGTTAGGATGAATTTCAAAAGGACAGCTATTTTGTTCTGTGTCCAAACAAATGTCTTGAGGTCTAATTGCACTGCTTTCACAGATAAACCCTTGTTGTTCTCGGACAATACAAGTTTCCAAATTAACAGTTTGCCACTTCTTCCCAGTTTGACGGGCCCATTCTCTGTGCTGGAAAGGGTAGAGAATAGCTGCATCATGGTTCAGCCCTAATGCAATGATAGGGACTATCCAATGCACTGAAGCATTACGTATGGTTAGTACAAAGGCTGTGGCTGTGTTTGTGATGGGATTGTAGGTAAAATTCACTAAATTCCACCAGGATTGGAATTCTCTTTCAAAATCAGTGGCACCGTCCCAGATTATTTTCCGAATTTCAGTAGGAAAAGTGCCTTCTTTGCCTTCTCTTACAATTGAGGCAGCAACGGACTGCATCCACAATTGAGCCTGGACGCAGCTGAGAGCCAAAGAGATGTTGTTTTGCGTAGCACGGAGCATGCCAATTATCAATTTGTGGTCATTCACATTTACCTTTTCTCAATTTGGTAATATGTTTGATAACAACCGCTGATGGGTTGTTGTATTTTAGTCAAATCTGTAGTTGTGGCAGCCAATTTATTCATTAGCACTTCTGAATCAATACTATTTAAGATTCCCAATCCTGTTCCCACAACGCCAGTTATGTCTCTTTGCGTCCGTTTCTTAGAAGGGTTCCGCTTTTGCAACCCGGTTGTCTGCCCCTTGAAGGAAGTTTGCAGAAAAGGTGAACAAGCTGGCTGAATTTCTGAGACATTGTTTTGCATCAGCAACTTGACTTGTTTAAGGGACCATGCCGGATTGAGCAATAGTTGTTGTTGGCCTGTTTTTGTGATTATACGTGGTCCAATTTCAAAAATTCTCGGGCTTAGCATGACCGGTGGTTGGGTGGTAGGTATTGCAACATCGACTTTGAGTTCCCCCCAGTATTTTGTATTGTTTTTACCACACGTGACTTTATGGGGAAATTGTACAGCAATTAAGGTTTAGCCAACAATCTTGATTTTGAATTTCACCAAACAAAACACGGCCATGAGGTCCAATGCTATAACTGTGTACAGGTTCGGTAAAACATTCAGCAATTAATCCACATCGTATTGTAACATCGTCACCTCGGGTTACCATAAAGGGTGGAAAAACTTTATTCTTGTCATCTAACACAAGGGGGGTACTTATACCGTGGTATGTGATTACTGCACTCAGTATGGGCTTTGCTGCGGCGTTTATTTTGAATTTATAAGTTAAACCTGTCAGACTTGGCTGATCTGCCGGGTTATTTTGCCAATTGCATGTTGCATAGGTTGGTTTGGTTAGAGGAAAGTTATACCAGCAGTCAGTTAGTTTGTTTCTGCGAAGCTTTGCGATTTCCACATTGTTGGTACTGGGGCCTAAGGTGTAGTTACCGACATTCTTCTGACAACCACACAGGATGAAGGGGGTTTGTTTGTCACACACCCACTCCGTTGTAGGGCAGAGTTTGGCTGTAATGTTGGGGTGCAAATCACTTTTCCCATCTGGTTTTAGAACATTTCCAGCGATTGCAATGGTGGAAGCTTTCTGGTAAAGAGATCCTTCTACTTTTCTGCATCCTACCTTAATTTGTTCACCTCTTGTTCCTTTTAGGATTCTAGTCCAATCCTTCAAGTCCCATCCCCATTCACTTGGACGGTATACCTCAGAGTCGTGCAGTGCTACAGTGGCTAGGTTCGGGCAACCATCTCTGGGATAGGATCCTAGAGCACTAGTGTACCTAATGGTAGCTTCAGACCATGGCCACTCAGCTGGTTTTTGGCCCTGGTGTTGTGGTAGGATGCAGAAAAGTATCACTAGTCTTATCATGGTTTATGTGCTCTTCTTCATGTCCCTCGGAGTTCTTCTGTGAAAAGTGAACACAACAGAGTCTGCCACCAAAAGGCAGAAAATTAGAATGATGGAATTATGCAGCGTGTATGTATCCGATGCTCTCTCCCTAGGGCATCAGAGGCTAGCCATGCATATTTATTCAGAGGGCGTTTTAGCACTAGTGGTACTTCTCCTACGGTAGGGAGATCTACCGAAACAGGTTGTCCAGGGTAGTGTGCAGGATTCTTAGGATCATTTGGTCCCTGCAGTGAGAGAATTATGCTTGGAGCTGTTGGGAAAAAGACAGTAATTTTGGGAGACTCGTTTGCCCAAAAATGGGCAAAACCAGCCCAGAACTGCTGATGAACACTGGGGGAGGGGCGGGGAAGTTAAAAAAACCCCCAAACCACCCAAAATAACCCCAAAATACCCTAAATACCCCTCAAAACAACCCCCAAAGACCCCCAAGAATCCCCAAAAATACCCCCAGAAACACCCAGAGAAACCCCCCCAAAAAAACCCCAAAGAATCCCCCAAAAACTCCCAAATAAAAACCAAAAAAGCCCCAAAACCCCCCCAAAACCCCAAAAAGATACCCTCAAAACTCCCCCCAAAATAACCCCAAAAAGACCCCCCCAAAATACCTCAAAAAACCACAAAAATAACCCCAAAAGTACCCCAAAAATAACCCCAAAAAGACGCCCCCAAAAATACAAAAAACCACCAAACCCCCCCAATAATAACCCCCAAAAATACCCCTAAAATAACCATAAGCCCCCCCAAAATAACCCCAAAAAACCGCCCCAAAATAAGCCCCCCAAAAATACCCCCAAAATAACCCATAAACCCCCCCCAAAAAATCCCCCAAACCCCCAAAAATACCCCAAAAATCACCCAAAAAAACACCCCAAAAATGGGCAAAACCAGCCCAAAATGGCGGACCGACGCTGAGGGAGGGGGCGGGTGACAAAAAACCCCCCAAAAATACTCACAAAACACCCTAAAACACCCCCTAAAAAAACCCCAAAATAACCCTTAAAAAACAAAAAAACTCCCCCAATAACACCCCCAAAAAAGCCCCCAAAAAACCCCCCAAACCCCCCAAAACCTCTAAATAAACCCCACAAAATAACGCAAAAACACCCCCCCAAAAAACCCCCCCAAAATGCCAACTCCCCCCCACCCACAAAACCCCAAAACCCCCGAAAACCCCCCAAAAATCACCCAAAAAAAAGCACCAAAAATGGGCAAAACCAGCCCAAAATGGCGGACGGACACTCGGGGAGGGTCCGCTGAGAAAAAAACTCCAAAATGCCCCCCCAAAAACCCCCCAACCCTCCCCAAATACTCCGAAAATACCCCCCAAAACCCCCCAAAATAACGTGAAAAAACTGCCCCCAAAACCCCCCAAAAAATACTTCCAAAATAACCCAAAAATACCCCACAAAAACCCCCCCAAAATAACCCCACCCCCCCCCCCAAAAAGCCTCAAAATAACCTCAAAAAACTACCAAAAATGGGCAAAACCCACCCAAAATGGCAGACGGACACTGAGGGAGGGGCCGAGGAGGGGCCGAGTGACAAAAAACCCGCAAAAATACACTAAAAAAACCCCAAAACAACCAAAAAAGCCCTAAACCCCCCAAAACCCAAAAATTCCCCCCAAAACCCCAAAACCCCCGTGGGGGACGGGGCCTCACCTGTCTGCAGCAGCCCCGAGCTGCTGTCGCCGATGCCGAAATAATCCCCGACCTCGGGGAGCACCCCTGGGGGCGGGGCCAGGGCTGGGCCACGCCCACATCGCCCATTAGCCCCGCCCACACCTGTCTAAGCCAGCGCCATCCTGCCCCAAGCCCCGCCCACTCCGTGCCTAAGCCACGCCCTGCGATGCTAAGCCCCGGCCAGTCCTGACCAAACCCACGCCCACTCCGCACCTAAGCCACGCCCATAGTGCCATAAGCCACGCCCAGACCACACCTAAGCCCCGCCCGTGCCCGCCGAAGCCCCGCCCACCCCGCCCAAACCACACCCACTCTGTACCTAAGCCACGAACATTCCCCCACTGAACCCCGCCCATATCGTCCGAAGCCACGCCCACCCCGCCTAAGCCCTGCCCACAGGCCCCTTTAGCCCCGCCCACCCCGCCTTAAGCCACGCCCATTGCGCACTGAGGCCCCGACCACCCCTGCCGAAGCCACGCCCACCCCCCCCGAAGCCACTCTGCACCTAAGCCACGCCCCAAAATGGGCAAAACCAGCCCAGAACTGCTGATGAACACCGGGGGAGGGGCGGGGAGCTTAAAAACACCCCAAACCACCCAAAATAACCCCAAAATACCCTAACACCCCCCCCAAACAACCCCAAAAAACCCGAAAAATCCCCCCAGGAAAACCCCGAAAAACCCAAAAAAACCTCCAAAACATCTCCCAACCCCCCAAATAAAAAACAAAAAACCCCAAAAGATACCCCCAAAAAACCACAAAAATACCCCCAAAACCCCCCCAAAAATAACCCTCCAAAAAACATAAAATACCCCCAAAGAAACCCCCAAAAATACCCGCAACCCCCCCAAAATAAACACAAAAATCCGCAAAAAAACCACAACCCCCCCCCGAAAAATACCTCCAAAATTACACAAAACCCCACCACAAAATAACCCCAAAATACCCCCAAAATAACCCCGAACCCCCCCCCCCAAGAAACCCCTCAAAAAACCTCAAAAAAACCCCCAAAATGTGCAAAACCCACCCAAAATGGCGGACGGACACTGACGGAGGGGCCGAGGAGGGGCCGGGTGACAAAAAAAAAACCCCAAAATACCCTTAAAACCCCCCCAAAAAAACCCCCCAAAAACCAAAAAAGCCCTAAACCCCCCCAAAACCCCAAAATCCCCAGCGGGGGCGGGACCTCACCTGCCTGCCGCAGCCCCGAGCTGCTGTCCCCGATGCCGAAATTATCCTCGACCTCGGGGAGCACCCCCGGGGGCGGGGCCAGGGCTGGGCCCCGCCCACATCGCCCCAAGCCCCGCCCACCCGACCACAGGCCACGCCCACATGTCCCGTTAGCCACGCCCACACCCGCCCAAGCCCCCGCCCACATCGCCCTTAAAGCCCCGCCCACGCCCGCCCAAAGCCCCGCCCACATCACCCCTTAGCCCAGCCCACACCTGTCTAAGCCAACGACCATCCTGCCCAAGCCACGCCCACTCCGTGCCTAAGCCACGCCCCGCGTCGCTAAGCCCCGCCCACCCCGCGCCTAAGCCCCGTCCAGTCCGTGGTCAAGCCACGCCCATAGTGCCACAAGCCACGCCCCCGCCACCCCTTAGCACCGCCCACCCCGCCTAAACCATGCCAACTCTGTACCTAAGCCACGCCCATCCCCCACGAAACTCCGCCTGTAGAGCCTGAAGTTACGCCGACCCCGCTTAAGCCCCCGCCCACAGGCCCCTTTAGCCCCGCCCACCCCGCCTTAAGCCACGCCCATTGCGCACTGAGGCCCCGACCACCCCTGCCGAAGCCACGCCCACCCCCCCGAAGCCACTCTGCACCTAAGCCACGCCCCAAAATGGGCAAAACCAGCCCAGAACTGCTGATGAACACCGGGGGAGGGGCGGGGAGCTTAAAAACACCCCAAACCACCCAAAATAACCCCAAAATACCCTAACATGCCCCCCAAACAACCCCAAAAAACCCGAAAAATACCCCCAGTAAAACCCCGAAAAACCCAAAAAAACCTCCAAAACGTCTCCCAACCCCCCCAAATAAAAAACAAAAAACCCCAAAAGATCACCCAAAAAACCACAAAAATACCTCCAAAACCCCCCCAAAAATAACCCCCCAAAAAACTTAAAATACCCCCAAAGAAACCCTCAAAAATACCCGCAACCCCCCCAAAATAAACCCAAAAGAACCGCAAAAAAACCACAAAACCCCCCCAAAATAGCCCCAAAATTACCCAAAAACCCACCCCAAAATAACCCCAAAATACCCCCAAAATAACCCCGGAAAACCCGCCCAAGAAACCGCTCAAAAAAACCTCAAAAAAAACCCCAAAAATGGGCAAAACCCACCCAAAATGGCGGACGGACACTGACGGAGGGGCCAAGGAGGGGCTGGGTGACAAAAAAAAAAACAACCCCAAAATACCCTTAAAAACCCCCCAAAAAACCAAAAAAGCCCTAAACACCCCCAAAACCACAAAATCCCCAGCGGGGGCGGGACCTCACCTGTCTGCCGCAGCCCTGAGCTGCTGTCCCCGATGCCGAAAGAATCCTCTACCTCGGGGAGCACCCCCGGGGGCGGGGCCAGGGCTAGGCCACGCCCACAGCGCCCCAAGCCCCGCCCACCCAGCTACACCCACGTGTCCCATTAGCCCCCGCCCACCCCCGCCTAAGCCACACCCACGCGCCCATTTACCCCCCACACCCGCCCAAGCCACGCCCACATTGCCCCTTAGCCCAGCCCACACCTGTCTAAGCCAACGACCATCCTGCCCCAAGCCACGCCCACTCAGTGCCTAAGCCACGCCCCGCGTCGCTAAGCCCCGTCCACTCTGCGCTCAAGCCACGCCCCCGCCGCCCCTTAGCCACGCCCCACACCGGCCTAAACCACGCCCACGCCCGCCGAAGCCCCGCCCACCCCGCCTAAACCACGCCCACTCTGTACCTAAGCCACGACCATCCCCACGAAACCCCGCCCATAGAACCCGAAGCCACGCCCACCCTGCAGTAGCCCTGCCCACAGGCCCCTTTAGCCCCGCCCACCCTGCCTTAAGCCACGCCCATTGCGCACTGAGGCCCCGACCACCCCTGCCAAAGCCACGCCCACCCCCCGAAGCCACTCTGCACCTAAGCCACGCCCCAAAATGGGCAAAACCAGCCCAGAACTGCTGATGAACACCGGGGGAGGGGCGGGGAGCTTAAAAACACCCCAAACCACCCAAAATAACCCCAAAATACCCTAACATGCCCCCCAAAAAACCCCAAAAAAACCCGAAAAACACCCCCAGTAAAACACCCTGAAAAACCCAAAAAGACCTCCAAAACGTCTCCCAAACCCCCCAAATAAAAAACAAAAAAGCCCCAAAAGATACCCCCAAAAATACCCCCAAAACCTCCCCAAAAGTAACCCCCAAAAAAACTTAAAATACCCCCAAAGAAACCCCAAAAAATACCCGCAACCCCCCCAAAATAAACCCAAAAAAAGCAATAAAACCACAAAACCCCCCCAAAATACCCCCAAAATTACCCAAAAACCCACCCCAAAATAGCCCCAAAATAGCCCCCCCAAAAATACCCCCAAAATAACCCCAAATAAACCCCCCCAAAAAATAAAATCCTTCCAAATCACCCAAAAATCCACCCCAAAAATGGGCAAAACCCACCCAAAATGGCGGACGGACACTGACGGAGGGGCCAAGGAGGGGCCGGGTGACAAAAAAACCCCCCAAAAATAGCCTTAAAACCCCCCCCAAAAGCCCCCCAAAAAACCAAAAAAGCCCTAAACCCCCCAAAACCCCAAAATCCCCAGCGGGGGCGGGACCTCACCTGCCTGCCGCAGCCCCGAGCTGCTGTCCCCGATGCCGAAAGAATCCTCGACCTCTGGGAGCACCCTCGGGGGCGGGGCCAGGGCTGGGCCCCGCCCACATCGCCCCAAGCCCCGCCCACCCGGCAACAGACCACGTCCACCTGTCCCGTTAGCCCCTCCCACACCGGCCTAAGCCACGCCCACTCGTCCATTTAGCCCCGACCACTCCAGCCCAAGCCCCGCCCACATCACCCCTTAGCCCCGCCCACACCTGTCTAAGCCAACGACCATCCTGCCCCAAGCCACGCCCACTCCGTGCCTAAGTCACGCCCCGCGTCGCTAAGCCCCGCCCACTCCTGACCAAACCCACGCCCACTCCGTGCCTAAGCCACGCCCCACGTCGCTAAGCCCCGTCCACTCCGCGCCTAAGCCCCGTCCACTCCGCGCTCAAGCCACGCCCATAGTGCCACAAGCCACGCCCCCGCCGCCCCTTAGCCACGCCCCCACCTGCCTAAGCCACGCCCACGCCCACCGAAGCCCCGCCCATCCCGCCTAAACCACGCCCACTCTGTACCTAAGCCACGACCATCCCCATGAAACCCCGCCCATAGAGCCCGAAGCCACGCCCACCCTGCCATAGCCCTGCCCATAGGCCCCTTTAGCCCCGCCCACCCCGCCTTAAGCCACACCCATTGCGCACTGAGGCCCCAACCACCCCTGCCAAAGCCACGCCCACCCCCCCGAAGCCACTCTGCACCTAAGCCACGCCCAAAAATGGGCAAAACCAGCCCAGAACTGCTGATGAACACCGGGGGAGGGGCGGGGAGGTTAAAAACACCTCCAAACCACCCAAAATAACCCCAAAATACCCTAAAACCCCCCCAAAATAACCCAAAAAATACCCAAAAAGAAACCAAAAAATCCCCCCAGTAAAACCCAGAAAACCCCCCAAAAAAACCCCAAATAAACCCCCCCCAAAAAACAAAATCCCCCAAAACCCCCAAAAATACCCCAAAGATCACCCAAAAAACCACCCCAAGAATGGGCAAAACCAGCCCAAAATGGCGGACGGACACTGGGGGAGGGGCCTGGTGACCAAAAACTCCCCAGAAAACCCCAACACGCCCCCCCCAAATACTCACAAAATACCCTAAAACACCCCCCAAAAAAACCCAAATTAACCCCCAAAACACCCTAAAAAACCCAAAAAACTCCCCCCAATAACACCCCCAAAGAAACGCCCAAAAAACCCAACCCCCCCACAAAACCTCTTAAAAAACCCCCCAAAATAGCCCAAAAACACCGCCCAAAAACAGCCCCCCAAAATGCCAACCCCCCCACTCAAAAAACCCCAAAAGCCCCGAAAAACCCCCAAAAATCACCCCGAAAATCACCCCAAAAATGGGCAAAACGAGCCCAAAATAGCGGACGGACAATCAGGGAGGGGCCGGTGACAAAAAAAACCCAAAAAGCCCCCCAAAAAACCCCAACCCCCCCCCAAATACTCCAAAAATCCCCCAAAATAATCCCAAAATAACCCCAAAAACCCCCCCAAAAAACTCCCCCCCAAAACAGCAAAATATACCCCCAAAATAACCCAAAAATAACCCACAGGTGGCCTTCAAATGCATGAGGAGGGAAGCACTAGCTGGATTAGCCATTCACTAGCCCACACTTTCAGCACAGCACCACAATTCGAGCAACGAGGAGGAGAAAGGAAGAACATCTTTTCGTCCTGGCACGTTCTTCTCTGCAAGACGCCTACCCGAGTCTTTGCTCCCTGCAAGGCTCGAATGTGCGTGGTGCTACTTGGAGCTGAGAAGGCAGGTGCAGAGACCACCACGATGTGATGGCTTTTTCCCCGGCACTGTCAGCGCTCCTCGAAACAAGCACACGATGGCGCTGACGACTTGCAAAAGAAGGCCAAGCGCCTGGCGCTGCTCGAAACCACCCCAAGGGCAGAGGCAAGTTGCAAACGTCCCTGCACTCAAATCAACAGCACCTCAGGACAAAAAGATTTCCCTCATCTTCCCCTTCCAAGAGCGGACTCTTCTTTACACCACACTCCAAGAGGCAGACAAACCTCTTTGGCCCAAACCAATCTTTCCCTCTTGCAGATTCCACCCACCAACTTGAAACCATCTGGTAAAAACAGAGCTCAAAACAGTGCGGGCTGAGGAAGCTCTTGCTGCCTGCAACTTCAGCTGCACCCCTCAAACTAGCAGCACACACGCTGTTCTCAGCACTTTTCTTCTCAGCTCTAGGTACCATCCTAAGCCTTCCCTCTCCCAGAGTCAGCATCCAAAGACAACGGCACCACGGACTGCTCACACACTAAAGGCACCAGGACAAACGAGCTTGGCCTTTGCATTCCCACGGACAGCTCAACAGCTCTAAGCCAGAGAGAGCTCTGCCTCTTGGGAAAAGCCTTTAAAATCCCTAAGAGCACCTGATGTGCACATCCAAACCTGCTTTCCTTGCCAAAGAGAGCAACTACAAGCCCATCTCCAAAGAAACGGCATCCCCTCCTCCAAAATACAACACATCCATCCACTGATCCACCTCCAGTATTGAATATGTCCAACAATTGCCCCTACACGCACAGGGGCCAGAAGAGAAATGTCTTGCTGGACTATTCCTCCCCATGCTACCTTAACATCTGCTCCAGCAACACTGGCACTTATGTCCTTGCCTTGGCAAGGAAAGGCACTCCGAGTCTCTTGGCCTTGCCTTGCCTTCAGTACCTTGTCTAGTTCTTCTTAAGCTACCCTTGCTCTGCTTTCTTTGCCTAGGTCTGCCTTGCCTTGCACCACCTACAACTTGCTGGCTTTGCTTTGCACTACCTACCACTCTTGCCCTTGCCTTCCATGCAGGCAAGGCGCTGCAAAGCAAGTGCAGGCAATTGTGGGCAAGTCAAGGGAGAGGTAAGCAAGGCCAGAGCAGTGAGGGGAAAGCAAATGGAGTGGTAGGCAAGAGGAGGCCCAGACGTTAGAGGCAAGGCTGGCCGTAGGAAGGAAAGTCCACTGATGGAAAGGCCAGGCAGAAACAAGAAGGCCTCGGCAAGCCAAGGCCCTGGAGGAAAGCGGTAGGCAGGTCAAGGGCGGGGCATGGCCATGCAAAGGAATGCAAGGCTCCAGAGGGCTCCAGAGGGCTAGCAGGGTGTTGGGGTTTTAGTTTAGTCTTAGTTTTTTTTCCTGTTAAAGGAATTTTCTCCCATATGCATGTTGCTAGGGGACAAATAGCTGTACTTAAGAAAGACAAAAAGGGAGTGGGGCGGGCCTGGCTACTCCTTTGTCTACACCTGGGTGTGGGGTCAGTTCACTCTGAGCGTCCGGAGAGGGAAGCTGCAGAGGAAGGAGATGCTGCTTCTTTCTTTTTGGCCGTTCTTCTCTTCCTGCTGGAAACAACGCCGGGACCCCAAAAGCCGCTTTCCCTGCCCTGCTGGAGGCCAAGCTGTGGCCGCCCTGCCCCGCTGCTGCTGCTTTGAGCTTTCGCTACGCTGTAGCCCTGCTCGCCCTGCCTGCCTGGGCCTCCGTGGGGTTCTCCCATCTGGATGCATCTCGCCTGCCACCCGGGATTTGCGTTTGTCCCTGCTGCTCCAGCCTGCCGCTCCAGCCTGCCGTTCTATCCTGCCGTTCCAGCCTGCTGTTCCAGCCTGCCATTCCAGCCTGCTGCTCCTGAGAGTCCGGGATCGGCTGCCCAGCGGTTTGGGAAGCCTTTGTTCCATCCCTTCCCGGGATCCCAGGGCACCAGTGCCGCGTGTTTCCCGAGCTCGCTCCGGAGCGCCCCCTGCAGCCGCGGGGGAACCATCGCACCTGCCCTGCTCACCGGGAGCCGCCAGCGCCCCTGCCGGCTGCGAGCGGAACTGCACCCGAGGGGAAAGGGCCTGACAGCCGAGAAGGCTGGGACTGGGTTTGTGATTGCTGCTACTGCCATAGTTGTTGTTGTTTTGTTTGACTGGTTATATACATATACATATATATATATATATATATATAGTAAAGAACTGTTATTCCTATTTCCCACATCTTTGCCTAAAGGCCCTTGATTTCAAAATATAATAACTTGGAGGGAAAAGGGGTTATATCTGCCACTTCAAGGAGGGCTTCTGCCTTCCTTAGCAGACACCTGTCTTTCAAAACCGAGACACAGGAAGACAGAGGAGTAGAAACTCCTGCAACTAAAGGAGGCTTTGATTTACAACCCTGGAAGAGACTAGGTCTGGCTTAATTGACAGAGATTTGTGGACTTTAAGCAAAAGGATTACAAACTTGTGCTCCTATCATTTTAAGTAAAATTGTATACTGGGTGTTTTGGTGAAGGGTTTTAAAATATAATAGTGTGGTTTTATATAGTTTAAGTTAAGAATGTAGATGGTATAAGAGAGGCATCTGTGTGTACGTGACATGAGAAGTTATTGGTCAAGACATAGCTGCATTGCAGTGAGAAGTGCCACAGGTGGTAGGTCATTAATCTAAAACAAAGTGTCGTTTTAAGTATCTATTGGATTAGAAAGTTATAAATTACGATGTAACCCTAAATCTTGTGACTAGTCGCCATTACTCGGAGGTGTTGTAAAATCTCACGCCTCGACTGATGCGTTTGTTATTTTAAACAATAAATTCGTGTAATTGCATAGTCCCATCCCTTGAAGGTATTTTCCTCCGACACGTGAAGTGCAGGAAACGGACAAGTGGTGCCCTGGTGTGCGGCGAATTTGCAGCGCAGAGGTCGGAGTAGGATGAAGAGGATTCCCCCGGTCGACGTGAGTTAGCCGAACCCTGAAACGAAGGGTGATCCGGCGAGAGCTGAAGCTGAAAGGAAGCTTAAATGGAGGGTCGCGGGCCGATTTCTCCAAAGCATGCCGGTAGGAGAACTGTCTTCAACGTTGAGTGGAGGCAGGGGCCGGGGAGGTTAAGAGATGGGTGAGAATATTTCAAAAGAACAAAGGGATGTTTATAATAAGTTAGATGCCTTGCTGAAGTTACATTCTGAGCTCTTCCCAGCAAAGAAGTGAAAGATTTATTGCTTTGGGTTTTCCATAATTGCCCTGACGTTGATTTTGACCTTCTTCTTACTAAATCAGTTTGGGATGATATTGCAACTAGACTTTATGATCTCGCTTCAAAACGCGATAAGGCGGCGGCTATGTTGATCCCTGCTTGCCGAGCGGTGATAGAATTGTTGAACAGCTCAGTGATTAATGGCGGCTCTGAAATTTTAACTGCGCCACGGGCTCCCTCACAGTCGCCCCCTCCGGCCGCTTGTGATATTGCACCCGAAAGGGGGGGTGGTGAAGAAAAGAGGGGGGAGCCCTCGGAAGTGACGTATGGTGCCGGGGGGGTGGGAGGCCCCGGAAATTACATCTCAGGAAATGACATCTTCGGAAGTGATGAAAGCAAAGATGGATGCCCCCATGACAGCTCGGAGGGTTGCCGGTAGCACAGCAGATGTGCAAACTCAGGATGAGTGTTTATCATCAGTGGATGAATCTAATTTAAGCCTTCAAGATATGAATAGGCTTTCCTCTGCCGTTAAGCAGAGAGAAATAAATCTAAGAGAAAAGCCTGTTTTAACAAATTGGAATGTTATACATCGGGAGGTATCTAAAGAGGATGATCTTGTCCCAGCTCGTAAACCGTTGTTAGCATTGCCGGTGAGGGATGGGAGAGGAGGAGCAAACCCAAGATGGAGGAAGCTCGTGACAGTGTTGTAACAGAGATTAAAAGGGCTGGACTTGAGATTTCTACATCGAAAATACAGGAAAATCCACCATGGAAATATTTGGGACGGAAAATGACTGAACAGTCAATAAGGCCACAGAAAATACAGCTTCGAACTAAAGTTCATACTTTACAAGATTTGCAGCAGCTTTTGGGAGAGATAAATTGGATTAGAGTTACTTTAGGGATTACTAATGATGAACTTGCTCCAGTTTTTGATTTGTTAAAGGGAGATTGTGACATTGCATCCCCAAGAACCCTCACACCTGAAGCTCTAAAGGCACTTGACAGAGTAACAGAGGCTTTTCAGAAAAGACAAGCACATCGTTGTGTAGATTCACAACCATTCTTCCTTGCAGTACTGGGGGAAAAAATGCAATTGTATGGTCTTGTATTTCAATGGGATGCTTCTGCCAAGGATCCCTTATTGATAACAGAGTGGGTCTTTTTGCCTTACAGATCTCCAAAAACAATCTTCACAACGATGGAAATGTTAGCTCAGATTATAATCAGAGGCAGGTCAAGGTTGTTAACTATGGCAGGCAAAGAGTTTGCTATAATTTATTTGCCTCTGAAGAAGCAATATTTTGATTGGGCATTACTAAACTCAGAAGAACTTCAGATAGCATTATTGAATTATCCAGGCACTTGTTCTATTCATTTCCCTAGTCATAAATTATTTCAGGCCAAATTAAGCTTTAGAGAAAAACCACTGTTAAGTGAAGTGCCTTTGGATGCTGTGACAATTTTTAGTGATGGATTAGAAAAGACACATCGTTTGGTGGTAACGTGGCAAGACCCAGAAACGAAAACATGGAAACAGAACATTCAAATAGTAGAGGGTTCAACCCAGGTAGTAGAACTTGCAGCAGTAGTTAGAGCATTTCAGCTTTTCCCGGAGCCTTTTAATTTGATTACAGATTCTGCTTACGTTGCTAATACAGTTAAGAGAATAGAAGGATCAGTTTTAAAGGATGTTAGTAATAATGCTCTGTATCATTATCTTAAATGTCTTTATACACTCGTGCAAGATAGAACTAATCAATATTTTGTCTCCCATATTAGGGCTCATTCTTCACTCCCAGGATTCCTGGCGGAGGGCAACTCCAGGGCTGATAAGTTAACAGTTGCCATAGTGAACACCTTGCCAAATATTTTTGAACAAGCAAAGTTGAGTCATGCCTTTTTTCATCAGAATGCACAAGCTCTTATGAGAATGTTTCGTCTTTCCAGAGATCAGGCTAGAGCAATTGTAAATACCTGCCCAGATTGCCAACTGGTGCAGCCTCCTGTTTCCATGGGAGCAGTAAACCCTCGAGGGCTACAGAGTTTGCAATTGTGGCAAACGGATATTACTAAGTATCCGTCTTTTGGAAAATATAAAGTATCCATCTGTCAGTGGATACATTTTCCAATGCAGTTTTTGCTTCTGTACACACAGGAGAGACAGCAAATCATGTGTGTCAGCATTTTTTGCAAGCTTTCGCTTCCTTGGGAGTACCTCAAGAAATAAAAACAGATAATGGTCCTGCTTATACAGCCCAGAAGGTAGCCACATTTTTGATGAATTGGGGTGTTCGCCATACTTTTGGCATTCCTTATTCGCCCATGAGTCAGGCAATTGTAGAAAGGACACGTCATTCCTTGAAGTGTATTTTAGATCAGCAAAAGGGAGATCTAGCACAAGCAACACCACAGATGCGATTAAGTAAAGCTTTGTATGTTTATAACTTTTTGAATAGTTCTTCTACAGAGCCTGATCCTCCAATATTTAGGCATTTCTCTAATAGCACACATGCAAAATTGAGAGAAAATCCTTTGGTTCTGATTAGAAATCCAGAAACAAGACAGGTCCATTCCCATTAATAACCTGGGGAAAAGGATTTGCTTGTGTTTCTACAGGTACAGGACCCAGGTGGCTTCCTGCGAAGAATGTGAAACCATATCACGCGCAGAAAGAAGCTGACGACTCTACAAGTAGAGAAGAGAGTACGCAGACGTGAACTTCGCAGAGATTACAGCCCATAACCTGCAATCTTTTGTTTTATTGTTAAAGCTATAAATTATAGGTTTTAGATTGATGTAAGAGTGCATAAGCAAATGTGTTGTAAAGATCTTTTGGCAAATAATCCTCATTTTTTTATTTAAAGAAGGTATAAAATATTTTTGTGCCTCATCATTAGATGAAGTGAAAGTGAAATTGGGAAATACAAAAAATATTCTTACAAATTAGTTTAGAGATTGAAATTTGAGAAGGAGTCTTTTGCCAAGAGAACTTTAAAGAAACACAAAACTTAATCAAATGTCAAGTTTATTTCTTGCATTGTTTGTCTTGTTTGTTTTCGGTGGGACAGCTTTGCCAGTTGATCAACCTAAGACCAATGTTTGGGTGACTTTAGCTAATGCTTCAGGGTTGGATACTCTTTGTCTGTCTACCACAACTCCAGAAAATCCATTTTCAACTTGTCTAGTCAATGTTCCAATAGAGAGTTGGCCAATCCCAGAGAAAATTGACAGGGGCTTACAAGGTGCCTTTGCAGGATCAGAAGTTTGGGAACGCTATACTCCAGTAAATACATGGGAATGGTGGACTCCCTATCTTCCTAAAACCTCTGATGAACCTGAAGAATTGGAAATCCTTGGTTCTGTAAAAGTGAAATTCTGTGTTGAGTTCCATTCTACAAACATTAATCAATCACTGATGAGAGATGTTTCTCCATATCACCCTGTGTATAAGAACCACTCCTTCTGGTGTAATAGTACTTTTGTAGTTTCATCTGCACCTAGCTCTATTCCTCTGCAATTACCAAGAGGAATGTTTTTTGTATATGGAGACAGAGCATGGCCAGCTATCCCTTCAAACATTAAGGGTGGTCCGTGTACTTTGGGAGAGCTTACATTATTTACTCCTAATATGAAAACAATTGCCAGTGTGAGACACAGACAAAAAAGATCTACTCTGCATCAATATGGGCCAGATTGCAAAGATGATTTTACCCCATGGGGCTATGGAAAAAGGCTTGTAACATCTCTTCTTATGCCACCAGTTGCCTCAGTAGTTGCGTTAAAGCAGTTAGATCGGTTGGGATGCTGGCTGAGTAAACAATCTAATGCCACGTCCCTTGCATTAAGTGGCCTTTTAGCAGATGTCAAAAATGTGAGGCATGCAACTTTGCAAAATAGAGCAGCCATTGATTTTCTTTTACTAGCCCATGGACATGGATGCAAAGACTTTGAGGGGATGTGCTGTATGAATCTGTCTGACCACTCAGAGTCTATTTATAAGAGCATACAACAACTTAAAGAGGGTGTGTCGAAAATAAGAATTGATGATGGAACTTTGCTGGATAATGTGTTTAATGGATGGGGTTTAGCATCATGGGTAAAGAAATGTCTTACAACAGGTCTATACATTTTGGCAGTTATAGTAATAGTTCTCATAATGGTGCCATGTCTGTTTCAATGTGTACAGCGAATGATTGATAAATCCATCAAAGGAGTTTTTTTGGTGCAGAAAGGAGGGGGAGATGTGGGAGACAGAGGAGTAGAAACTCCTGCAATTAAAGGAGGCTTTGATTTACAACCCTGGAAGAGACTAGGTCTGGCTTAATTGACAGAGATTTGTGGACTTTAAGCAAAAGGATTACAAACTTGTGCTCCTATCATTTTAAGTAAAATTGTATACTGGGTGTTTTGGTGAAGGGTTTTAAAATATAATAGTGTGGTTTTATATAGTTTAAGAATGTAGATGGTATAAGAGAGGCATCTGTGTGTACGTGACATGAGAAGTTATTGGTCAAGACATAGCTGCATTGCAGTGAGAAGTGCCACAGGTGGTAGGTCATTAATCTAAAACAAAGTGTCGTTTTAAGTATCTATTGGATTAGAAAGTTATAAATTACGATGTAACCCTAAATCTTGCGACTAGTCGCCATTACTCGGAGGTGTTGTAAAATCTCACGCCTCGACTGATGCGTTTGTTATTTTAAACAATAAATTCGTGTAATTGCATAGTCCCATCCCTTGAAGTTATTTTCCTCCGACACGTGAAGTGCGGGAAACGGACACTGCGTGGGTCGTCTCTCCTCTGTACCTCAAAGACTTGAGCTACCTGCTTTCCTTTGTAGGCAAAAGAACTCTCATTCTGGTCCCCGAGCTCAAGGGCAAAATGTGAATTGCCCTTGCAAGATTCAAGACATGCAAGGATTGCTCCCAGACCAAGGCTGCCCATAGAGATGAGTGTGGCAACACGCGTCCTCCCCTGGTCTTCCTCTCCTGTGATCCTGAAACACGGGAGATGCTTGAGAGCTTTGAGATTCCTAGGAGGAGCAGAAAGGGCAGGACAAGGCCATGAAATGGCATTGAAAAGGGGTCTTGAATTCCAGGTGGGGGAGGGGCGAGCAAGGTCATGCAAGGCAAGGGAAAGGTTCAAGGGCAGGGCAAGGCAAGTGGTGGCTTTGCGAGGCGAGGCGAGGCAGGGCAATGAGGGTCCTAGAAGGAAAAGGAAAGGTGAGGCCAGAGCTAGACGAATGTGAAAGGAAGTCAGGTGGGGGATGGGTGAGCAAGTCAATGCAAGGCAGGGGAGAAAAGGCAGGTTGAGGGAAGGCTACAGAGGGGGCAGCAAGGAAATGCAAGGCATGGGGAAGCATGTGAGGAGTGGGTGCTGCCAGCCGGCCGGGATGGTAGGGGCGGGGCCACTGCAAGTAGCATGGCGGGGATGTGGAGGGGGGTGTTAGTGTGCGGGAGGTGTGTGTGTGTGTGTGCAGCGGAGTGCAGGGTAAGTGCAGGTGTGCGCGTGCGCATAGGGGGGTTTTGTGCCAGGTGCTGTGCCGGGGGGAGCCGTCCCACCGCCAAGAAGGTGTGGGAGTGAAAGAAGTAACATAGATGTGTCTTTACAAAGAGACCGTGTGAATCCGTCCTTAGACAAGGCTAGGAATTTACTGGTAGGGGCGTAACAGAAGAAAGTCTTAGTTCTAGAAACTGTTACTAATCGACAGAGACTGTTGATTAATCAAGGCTGTATTAAATTCCTGAACCTAGAGCAAGGCAACAAAGACTTAATAGAATTAGGAAGAGTTCCGTTTTCTTCCTTATCCATACCAAGAGGGGGGTGCATATTAGAGGGGGGCATAGAGTAGGCAGTTCCGGAAGTCTGTAATTCCTGAGTACCTCCGAGGGTGCTGTTGCCAGGAACTTCGCATCAAAAGGGGGCTGCGTCCCGCAATCAGTTGAGAGACTCCATGGCAAAAGCCCCATGGCCTCTCCCTGTAGTTGAAGAATGTTACAGGACTCCTCTGTCTCCTTTTTGGTGGATGAAGAAAGTCAGAAAGCAACACTTCTGCCAGAACTCTCCAAGATCCCCCCCTTTGCTCGCAGTGACTCCATCACTGGCCGGGAAGCTGTCTTTTCTTCCAGAGGAGTTTGAGATACAGTTAAAAGCCGTGTAGCAGAGAAAAAAGGCAATAATTGGTTTACAAGGGATGGCAAACAAGAGATACCAGAAGCTTTGGCCCTACCAATATTAAAACAACTCCGTGAAGGGAGTCCTTGCACTTCCTGAGGATTGGCAGAAGCCTTCCTCAAGATGTATGTTGCTGTTTTTTAGGAATACAATGGAAACTCCATAGCCCTGGACACCCCCAGAGCTCATCTCAGGTAGAAAAAAATGAATAGAGAAATAAACACCTTTTGAAGCTGGTAATAGAAACCAAGATGCCATGGCTAGGGCTTTGGACATTGGCTTTGGCAAGAATGAGGGCCCGACCCAGATGAAAGATTCAGTTATCTCCCTTTCCGTCGTTGTTATGAATCACCTGTAAGTCTCAACCTGGTGGGGGGGTAGAGGCAAGTGATGTATATTTAAAACCATCTGTGGCCAGGATACTGCTTCTTGTGAAACCCCTTCAACAGGAAGCTCAGCTGGCACAAGCCCCACCTTTGGACTTTGCTGCTTGTAACATCCAACCAGGAGATTGAGTCCTAGTTAAGGAGTAGAAAGAAGCGCCAGTGGTTCTGAAATGGCGTGGCCCATTCCAAGTGTCACTGACCACAGAAACAGCCACCAAGACAGCTGAACACAGGTGGACCCGTCACTCTCGGGTCAAGGTCTCTGAAGCCTCAGAGATTTGCACATCTCAGCTGGAGGAGAAGGCCGGGAGGCTGTGACTGACACTCTGCAGGAGTGGGCTGGAGCAGTAGCCAGTGCTTCGACATCAGAGGAAGCCCTGCGTGCCTACCCACAGACCACCTGCTGAAATAGTCTCTATGCGCATCCCTCCTCTAGAATCTCCACTCACTGGGGCGCTAATACTTGCTGGATTCTTTTATGTTAAGTGGTTTCTGTGTCTTCAATTGCCACAGGTGGTGCAGAAGACAATGTGAAAATTAGACTAGCTAATTTGATTACACTATTAAAATATTTTCCTTACTAATTCTACTTTTATATGGTCAGCTAAGTTTAGGCCAGGAGTGGGAGAATCAATTTGCAGCCTTAGGAGAAGAAGTAGCAGAAGTTTTTAACCTTAGCAATTGCTGGCTCTGTGGAGGGCCAGGAGGATCTGAAGAGTCATGGGTGGCTAGCCCAGCTGAACCTGTTGGGTCAATGTGACGGCCACAATGGGATGGGATTTGGGGCCAAAGAAGGAAGTCCATGGCCACTTCATTCTTCTCCAACAGGCACTTATTGCCTAAAGAGGACAGGGCGGGTCTATGTAGGAAAAGGCATTTGTCAATTGACTTTCCCTCTGGCTTTAAACAATTGAGTTTGGACCCACAATTGCCCTCCTTAAAATTGTTCCAAATATCAAGGCAAATGCAATCAAATACCTGTTCAGCTCACTAATGGTAGCTGCGTAAGGTGCTCTTACCACACTTACCAAAAATATTTGGAAGCCTATAAAGCAATGGAGAGGGACAAGGGGGTTTTTTTTGACCACCTATTTTTAAGCTGTCCCCATGAAAATTCCACAAGTAGAAGACATGTTGTTTGTGATTATCAGTGGGAATGGCAACAGCGGATTGGAACTCAAAGCCTTTTAGTGAGTTCTGCTCCAAATCCAAGCAAGCAACTTGCAGATGTAAATGTAGATGGGAACCCTGTGTGGGAGCTTGGAAATGCAAATACTGTGACCCTTATGGTGGGGCAGCTATTGTTGGAGGACCGTTAGGCCAGGGAATCCTGCTGTATTTTGACCCACCAATTGATGACCAAGGGTAGGAAGGCCCCTTTGCTAATGGAACACGGGCTTTGAAAGGACATGATTGGATTTGTGGCCAACATGCTTAGCTCAGGTTACCTCCAAACTGGTCAGGGATATGGTATATTTATTAGACCATTGTTCTTTTTGCTACTACAAGTTCAGGGAAATTGCTTAGGAATCAAAATCTGTGATGATTTAATTAGAGAAAAGCAGTCAGCTGATGCAGCCTTGGCTGCAGGGAGCACCCCAAAACGGGGAAAAGATGAATGGCCACCAGAACAAGTTACGCAACATGATGGACCAGCCACTTGGAAACCTATGGAATTAATCCCAGATGCCTGGGAACCCATTTATCATTTGAATGGGATAATTAGGTTACAAGCTGTCTCGGAAATAATTACCAATCAGCCAGCCACAGCTCTTGACCGTCTTGCTGACCAACCCACTTCAATGAGGAAAGTGGTATTTCAACATTGGATGGTATTAGATTATCTGTTAGCAGAAGAAGGAGGAGTTTGTGGGAAATTAAATGACTCGAGCTGCTGTTTGCAAGCAGATGACAGCGGAAATGTGGTCAAATAAATAACAAAGGAAATAACCTCAGATCATGGACCTGTCCAAACATGGAAAGGATGGTAATGGGACATGTTTTCCTGGCTAACTGGCCAGCTATGGGCTAAATGAATACCATTTCTCCTCTTCTATGCTATAGCAACTCTAATCTTTTGACCATGCGTGACAACATGCTGGGTACAGCTCTTTCAGCAGGTGGTCAAGGGGATGCCGCTAGCAGCCATGCCTACCTGATCCAGAAATGACTAGAAAAGGACAGAAAAGGATGTCACTGCAAATAATAGCAAAAGCCCAGAAGACTCCAGAAGAAAAAATTAAATCAAGTGGTATTAAAATGCCCTAAGGTATATCACCGTGTCCTGCAGCCATAGGGAGGAAGAGAGAAAATCCAGCAGGCAGGAATTGTACAGCAAGATTGATCTATTTAATTATTTTACAAACTCTTTTATAGACTTTTTTCTTCATAGTCTAATTGGACGAAGGATCAGCCACCCCTTGGGGGTGATTGGCTAAAATCCTAAAACATCCATTGTCAAAATATTTTTCTACTATACCATAAACGAGACTTTTCAAGGCTGCAGGTGTTTCATTGTTTACATAACTCTGCCACCTCTTCTGTGAGAGAGAAAAGTCTCTCACGGACTTAGAAAATAGCAAGAAAATCCTTGCTAGCAGCATTTTTGTAACCATAATTCCCCCTTTTTGTTTGATAAGAGAACAACTCTACTATTAATCATAAATAGAAATTTACATCAGTTATTAATTCTAAATATGTCCTTAAGGCTTTAACTATCTGACTCCACAACAAGAAATTTAAAATTCAGTCTCTGCTTGTGGAAGGACCATCCCATTCTCTGCTTGTAGAAGGACCATCTGCCTGATGGTCGACATCCTGGTCATCATCATAAGAGTCATTAGGCTGATGATCTACATTCTGGTCGTCATTTGGATGGTTGGCGTTCTGGTCATCATTTGGAGGTTGCCTGTTCTGCCTCTGGTGCCGTAGGACAGGGCGAACGCATTTTGAAGGTAGGCACCATACCCCAGTATCTGTGGAAACGCAAGCATACCCACGACCCCAAACGATAAGCTCATGTGGGCCTTCCCACTGGTTGGTGAGTAAATTCCATACCCAGACTTTTGCCCGGGGCAGCTGTCTGTCGCCTGCAGACTGCAATGAGAGAAAATGATTCAGAATAACAGGATTATTTGAATTTTGTGGTACTGTAAGGTGATTAATTGTACACAAAACTTTTCTAGTTGGCTCTGTGGAGTTTCTCCATGCATTCCCCCTTTTTGTTTTTCCAAGACACACTTCAAGGTACCATGAGCGCGTTTGACAATGGCTTGGCCAGTAGGAGAATGTGGGATACCAAAGGTATGGTCTATACCCCATAGGTGTAAGAACTGCCGCGTCTTCTCCGAGGCGTAGGCAGGACCATTATCGGTTTTCACAGAAGCTGGCACGCCCAGGACTGAGAAAGCCAATTTCCAACGGGCAATGACATCACGGCCCTTCTCTCCCGTGTGAGCAGAAGCCCAAATAGCCGAGGAGAAAGTGTCAATAGACACGTGCACATATTTTAGCCGACCAAATTCAGGGATGTGAGTTACATCCGTTTGCCAAATCTGCAAGGCTTTTAGCCCTCTGGGGTTTACCCCCGCTGGCAAAGGCACAGCGAGTCCGTGACAGTCAGCACAAGTGCTGACAATATCATGTGCTTCGGTTGGCGTTAAATGAAACTGCTTCTGCAGGGTGTGTGCACTTTGATGGAAGAAACCGTGCGATGCCTTGGCTTGTGCAATTTTGTCAGGCTGAGGCCCTACCCATGCAGGGTTGGTCAGCATGTCAGCCCTGGCATTGCCTTCTGTTAGAAACCCTGGTAAATTGGTGTGGCTTTGAATGTGCAGAATGTAATACGGATGCACTCGAGCCTGAATTGAAGACCACAAGGTTTGCAACAGTGAAAACAGAGCCGCATTGTTCACCTCCTCCAGAAGTGAACAATCTAAGCGTTGGGTGATATCTGCTACATAAGCAGAGTCAGTAACCAAATTCAAAGGTTCCTGTGAGAATCGTTGAAAAGCCATGGTAACATCCCTTAATTCAACTAACTGAGCAGAGCCTGACTCGTGTTCCTTCAGCACCTGCCATTCCGATCCCTCCTTCCAGGTAACAATGGCTTTCCCAGTTTTCCCTGAACCATCTGTAAAGACAGTGGGTCCTTGCACTGGCACTCGACTCTTCCTTGGCCACAAGGAAAGTATGGTTGATTTTGCCAACTGCAGTAATTTATGGCTGGGCAGATGGTAAGTGATCTGCCCTGAAAAGTTTTGCAGCGCGCTTTGCAAAGGAGCACTATGGATGAGGCTCCACTCAAAGTATTCCTTTGAGATCAGAATGACAATTACTGCAGGATCCGCAGCCATCAGTTGCAAACACCATTGACGGCATTTGATTATCAGAGAAGCAACAAATTCAAACACTGTGGTCACCGTCCTTTTTGGCTGGTGAGGCAAAAAGACCCATTCTAGGATATGCAAAGGATCAGGCCATTGTGCATTCCACTGGCCAATGATACCTGCAGGATGGAGGTCTGGAATAGTAATGAAAACAGTGATAGCAATGGAGGGATCCACTCGATAAACCTGACGAGCGGGAACAGCCCGTTGGACCTCCTGCAGCGCTTGTCACGCTTCCGGAGTCAACTCCCGAGGTGAATTCAGATCAGGATCCCCTTTTAATGTATTAAAAAGAGGGGAAAGCTGCTTTGCAGTTAGACCTAAATAAGGTCATAACCAATTGATGACACCCAACAGCCTTTGAGCATCATTCAAGGTTTTAATCAAATCCGGGAATTGCACCTCTTGGCGTTGGATAGTTTGGTCCAAAATTTTCACTCCTAGATATTTCCAAGGAGGATGCTCTTGAACTTTCTCCAGAGCTACCTCTAATCCATAGGCATGCAGAGCAGCGAGCAGCTGAGGCTGTATTCTCAGCAGCTCATCCTGAGTGGACGCTGCCACCAGGATATCATCCATGTAGTGGTAGCAGCGTGCATCAGGAAACTGCTTGCGAACTCTGGCTAAAGCTTGGGCGACATACCACTGACAGATAATTGGGCTGTTCCTCATCCCTTGAGGGAGGACCTTCCATTGGTATCTCTTAGCAGGTTCAGCATTGTTAATGGCAGGCACAGTAAAGGCAAATTTTGGTTTGTCATCAGGATGCAAAGGAATTGTGAAAAAACAATCCTTCAAATCAATGATCAGGATGTCCCACCCCATAGGAATCATGGTGGGAGAGGGCATGCCAGGCTGCAATGCCCCCATACCTTCCATTACTGCATTAACTTTTTGGAGATACTGCAACAGTCTCCATTTCCCTGATTTCTTCTTAATTACGAAAACAGGAGTGTTCCAGGGCTAATAGAAGGTTCAAGGTGCCCCTGTTGTAACTGTTCCTGAACTAGCTGATGAAGGGCGTCTAACTTCTCTTTTGGTAGGGGCCACTGAGGCTCAAAGACTGGTGTGTTAGTCAACCACCGCAAAGGCAGTGTAGGATGCTGTGCGCCCTTACACACAGTGACCCCTGCTAAAAATTTGTCCCAATCCGTACACCCCAAGCTGCCAACACATCCCGTCCCCAAAGGTTAAGGGAAGTGGTAGCAACATAAGGCCTAATTGTAGCTGTGTGCCCCTCTGAATCCTTCACCACCACAGGCCGTTCGCTTAAATAGCTCTGTGTGGTTCCTCCTACTCCTGTGATGGCCGATCCCACAGGGGCTAAAGGCCATGAGGGAGGCCACACAGAGAAGGAGATGATCATTACATCAGCACCCGTATCAATCAAACCTCGAAGCTGAGTCCGGGGTGGACGGGCGTTCGGCAGGATCAGGGTACATGTCATCTGTGGCCTTTGGTCAGAGATGTCTGCAGTCCAGAAGGCCTGCGGAAGTCCCGTAGATCCACTGCCGTCATCTTCATGAGTTTGTTGCTCTATCCTGGGGACACAAGACTTAAAAGGCACCAATTTAGCAAGGCAGGTCTTTTCAGGAATAGCTACAGGGGGTTTTTGCGTGGAGACCATAGCACAAATCTGACCTTTAAAGTCAGCATCAATAACTCCTGAGTGCACTAAGATTCCTTGATGGGCAACATCAGGTTTTCCCACCAGCATTGCACTGGATCCCTGGGCTAAGGGTCCATATGCGTCCAAGGGAACTTTATAAATACCGCTAGAGTCTAAGATGACTGCGGCTGCGGTGTGGACGTCAAACCCATCTGATCCGTGGGTGCCGTCTGATCCCTGGGTGCCGTCTCTAGGGTGGCTGGGTAGGCCTGTGCCTGTACCTGTGCCACTCTCTGGGGGAGTGACTACATCAGAGAGCAATTCCCCCTCCTTGCACCCTGGTGGAAGTTTCCCGGCAACGGCCGACCATTGGCATGAGTCAGGGATCTACAATAGTCTGAGCAATGCCCTGGCCTGCCACACCTCTTGCGCTGGGGGATCGCTGTGTTCTCTTTTTGGCTCAGCTTAGGCTGTTTTTTCCTGTGTTTAGGTTGCTTTGGTTCACAATCAGAAGATGCGTGAACAGGCTGCAGGAACGCAGCCAATGCAGACCTTTTTTGGTTCCCAGATCCCACCTTAGAGCAGGCCTCGACCATGTCTGTTACCTCAGGATCCCCTGGTAAGGCATCTATGATTTTTATGCACTCCTCATTTGCATTATCTCTCACTAACTGCCTTAACAACATCTGCCTTAACCCGTCATCCTCAACCTGCTTCTCGTGAGAAGCAGCAACTTTCTCTACAAAAGAGAGGAATGACTCTGATTTGCCTTGAACTATTTCAGTATATCGCTTTCTGGGCGCAGACAACTCTATGGTTTTCAACAGGGCAGCCATGCCGACCTGTTGAGCTTGCTGCAGGACGCTAGAGGACAAGTTACCCTGTAGACTGGGATCAGAGAAGGGACCAGTCCCCATCAAAGCATCCATTCCTGCTGTCCATCTAGGACTGGCAGCAGGGAGCTGCATATTCCCTAATGCAGCCTTGTTGGCCAGCTTTCTCCAGGTATTCTCAAAAACTGTAAATTGTACAGGTTGAAATAGGATTTGACCTAGGTGTCTGATATCAAATGGAGCAAGCAAATCTGTATTTATCACCCTTATTTTCTGCATAACCTCAGCAGAACCTAGCCCATGTTGTGCCACCTTGGATTGTAGATCCTGTGCAACCTTCCAGGCAATTACCTCATGCTTATCACGCTTGCCTGAATTTGGGAGACCCTTATACACTGGGAAAGCTTGGACCTCCTCTTTCAGGGTGTCACTACCATCCTGAACTTCTGGCGCAGCCTGTGGATGGAGTGTAACAGCTTCTCGATTACTCTCAGGATCCTCAACTCTGCTTGGCATCCCCAGTGTTTCCAATAAATCCCAGTCGCCCTCCTCCAGAGCCTGCATCTTAACTGACTCCCAGAAACAGCTGTAGTGTCTCGGACACGCTGTTGCTGTGCAGTCCGGGAAGGTCCAGGGGCGAGACTGGAGCAGCCTTTTCTTTCGCCTCCTGGCTACAGCCGCTTTATGACCTGGGGACAAAGCCTCCTCTGCCTCACTGTCTGACGATGAATTGTCGGGTAAAGGCAACTTTGAGGAGCCGTGAATGAACAAAGGTGGGCGGGGAAGAATGGACTGACGAGAAGAGAAACTGACAGCACAGGCTGCAGTCGGCTGCACTGTAGTTTGAACTGCAGCCTCTTTCTGAGACGCGACCTCAGCCAGTTCCAACCAAAGTGGTGCTGGAACTGCTGTGGCCATCTCCAGTGCTGCAGCCGCACCCGGAGCTGTGGCTGTCTCCTGCACTCCAGCAGTGCCCGGCGCCGTCGCTGGCTAGGGCACGGCCACCGCGTCCGCTGCTTCTGTCACTGGTCTCGGCTCCGTTGGCAGCTGGAGCGCTGGGGCTGTGCCAGTGGATAATGCTGGGACCACCACCACCTCCACAGGTTCTGGGTTGGGAGCTGCTGGTTGCGCCACTTCCGTGTTTGCCGTATCTCTTGCGGGGGGTGTGGGTGGTGCGGAAGGCACAGGTGTGGTGCGCCTCACACGGAGGGGCACCTCTGGCTGCTGAAACTGCTGCTTTGGCAAGCTGAGCAGCTCCTCGAGCCACCATGATACGTTCGGCAGCTCTGTCAGCAAAGGCAGATGCTGTTTTAGAAGGTCGATTGCTTGGTTGTGCTTTTCCACAGCACTGTCTGTCACTGCGGAGGGTGACGATCCACATCTGGGCATTCTCAGTGTGACAGGCACGTGCACAGCCAGGCTAGGAGCCTCCATGGGCATCCAAGATGCCAGCCCACTAGACCATGGCCCCAAAAAAGTGGTGGCCGCCGCTGAGCCGAACGGCAGGGTGGGCTGCGCGCCCCCCCACTGCCCACACACCCTCGCCAGTTGCTCTGCTGGTGTGGTGCCCTCGGGTGGCGTGGGGTCCTCTGGCAGTGCAGGGTGAGCTGGTTCAGGCTCCGGGGCATGCTCCACCCGAGGAGCCGGGGGGGGTTTTCCGGATCTCTCTCCTTCACACTCCTTCACTGAGGCAGGCAAGCCAGCTTTACTGCTACAGTCAAGGTCTATCAGCAAATTAAACAACGACCACCAAGTGCATAATAATACTAGCACTGCCAGGTCCCCACATGGGATCTCGCATTGTATAGCACAGCCTATCTCTTGCCACAGCCCAAAATCCAGGGCGACGTCTGCATTTGGGGAGACGCCGTGTAGGGCAGCCCAGTCTAACAACTCACAAAATGAGTTCTCAGGAATAGAGGTGTTCATTGAACTGATAACAGCTTTCCAGACTGATAGCACAGCGTTGGTTTTTAAGCCACTGTTCACCATTCTTTCAGTCCCTTCAGACATCCCAGACCGGGGAGGGGGCGAAGGGAACAGCGTACCTCTAAAGAAATTCAGCTTGGCTCGCAGTGTGCAGGGCACGTCGCAGCATGCAGATCACATCAGGGTCACCAAATATTACTGTATCCCACAGCCATAGGGAGGAGAGGAGAGAAGATCCAGCAGGCAGGAATTGTGCAGCAAGATTGATCTATTTAATTATTTTACAAACTCTTTTATAGACTTTTTTCTTCATAGTCTAATTGGACAAAGGATCAGCCACCCCCTGGGTTGATTGGCTAGAAATGCTAAACATCCATTGTCAAAATATTTTCCTACTATACTATAAACATAGTTCTATAAAGTCGCAGGTATTCAAAGTTTATAGAACTCTACTAATATCTTTGTGAGAGAGAAAAGTATCTCACAGGCTTAGGAAGAAGCAGGAAAATTTCTTGCTAACAGCATTTTTGTATCCACATGTTAAAATGTTTAATGTTGTTAAAATACTCTGGTTGTAAAGTCGGTTTTTATAAGGGTTGTATGATTTTGTGTGCTGTAGTGTCAGTTCTGTAAGTTTGCAGTGGGACAAGCTGTTGCTAGCCGAATTTCAAAGACGCAACCATAAAAGGAGTGGGATTCCATCCCATGAGGACCCTGATGACCACAGCAACAGAGCTGCTCCTGCTCCTAAAAGAGTGACAGGGGGCGAGACTATGCAAAACTGTAAATCAATATGCATAAGGCTGATGCAATCATAGCGCTATAAAAGGCAGGACCACCGTTTTGTGATCGAGCCTCTGGCATCATGCCATGCTTCCAGTGCTGTCCCCTTTTGCTTTGATGATTTTTTTATAGTTCTCAATAAATTTTTAATAACTCATTTCCATATTGGACCTGGGTTGTTTATAACAAAGAAGCAATGGGAGGAACCATAAATTCCATAGGAATTCCACTAATTGACACAGACTATTACTCACTCAAGACTCTGCTAATCCCTGGATTTAAAGAAAAAGAACAGAGACACAAGGAAAAGAATGAGGGTAGGGGGTACACATTAGAAATGGGGTTTGTATTAAGCCATTCGGGAAGTCTGTACCTCTCAAGTACCTCAGCCAGTGGGGAAAGAGAGAGGGAAATGCAACTGGGAAATTAGGATAAAAAGGAGGCTGCATCCTCTAACAACTTGACAGACCCCAGGGGAATGCCCCATGGCCTCTCCCTTTATTTGAATAAAGTAACAGGACTCTTCTGTCTCCTTTTTGGACATAAACCTCTGGTGTTTGTGGATTAATTTTCCTGACATCCTCGACATCGGCCCTGCAGCTCCCGGCTTCCACAGCCCACCCAGGGCTGCCCTGCCTGTGCTGGGACTATGCCAGTGCTCCAGGCACCAAGAAGGGCTTAAAACCACTGTGCTCAGGCTGAAAAACCCCAAGAGCCCCTTCCGGCCCTCCTTATGTACCTTCCAAGGGATTCCAACCCCGTGGGAATTCCCCCGGATCGGGACAGAATGCTGCCCCAAGGGAGGGACTTTGAACACCCACCTCTGGCTCCTCCCTGCCCTAAAGATCCTGGGAGCTGCCCTGGCGGCGAAGGTGGGGTTTTGAGGCAGGGAGGCTCCGAGGGTCAGAGGTCAGAGGGTGCTGATGTTTAGGCTGGGGTTTCTCACTGTTCCTGGCTCCTGCACAGTCCTGGGGTGACCAGACTCCCCCTGCCCAGTGCCACAGGGCCCCGAGCCCTCAGCCAGGCAAAGGGTCAGTGTCCATTCCCGGCCCCTTGGCAGGGGCTCCAGCCATTCCCCACCCTGGCACAACCTGCATCTCCCCCGAGGCAGGCACGGAGGGTTCCGCCATGGGGCATGGGTGCCTCTCACAGGGATGGAAAATAAAAGAGACCAATCCATGTGGATTCCTCTGCAGACATCTTGGTGAAGGTCACCCTGGCTACCTCCTGAACCACAAGGCCATTTACAAGTTTCAGATACAGAACTCTGTCCAGAGCTGCCAGGGAAGGAGGAAGGGAGGGAGGGAGAGAGACAAGAAGGCAGGCAGGAAGGAAAGCGACAGCATAATCACAGTCCTGCAGGCACTGCCTGGGCTTGGTGTTGATACCATTTTACACAGATAGCTGGTGACTGTCTCTGGACATTAATGCTCATGCACAGTCCATTCTTTCAGATCTTTCTGAAAGTGGATCGGAGGGTTTGGGGGTCTTGAGGGGTCTCTTCTCCCCCCTGCTACATCAATCTTTGGTCAACAGATCCTGCCCTTTCCTGTGCTGATGCTGCCTTTTGTTTGTTGTGTCTCCAGGGTCTGGAACAGGGATGTTTGTGCCAGAAAAGTGGTGCCCTACCTCACATGGCCTCTTCTACAGTCACATCGTGTTCTTGCTTCTTCACCAACAGTCCCTGGATAGCTCTTGGTGTTTGAGACATCTCCATCAGCCCCTTCTCTTCTGGGCTCCTCCCCACACCAACCATAAGTTGCTCCTAAGTGATCTTGGTGTCAGTTAATAAACAGATCATTGAAAGTGTAACTAATTTAGAAAGTAAACCCTGACCCCTTTGTCTTCACCAAAGATCTGTAAGAAAGGACAGTGCTGATGTAAAGCAAAATAAGGCTTAATATTGGATGACTTTACCAGTTCTTCTGCACAATCCTTGCACCCTTTACTGAAAAATATTTCTCACTAAAAAATCTAGCACTACATTAGTCTCTATGACATCCTGCCCCCAAAAGGATAACTACAGATACTAATAATGAAAAACTACGCCACTCCAATATTACATAAAAGCATATAGCTATTTAATAAAAGCATCCCTAACCCTAACCTCTGATCCTAACCATAACCCCTAACCTGACTCTAACCTATCCCTAACTGTAAGTCCCTACTCCTAACCAAATCATAGCCCTAACCACTAACCCCTAACTGTAACCCAAACCCTTTCCCTTACTCTGCCCTTGGTTTCATCACCTGGACACCATCTCGGCTGGGCTGGTGGTGTCCAGGTGACGCTACACCTCTGTGCAACCCAGGAGTTGTCCAGGTGTAGTGCTGTATTGCAGCAGGTGTTATCCAGGTGGATCCACATCTGTGTGGAACCCAGGTGTTGTCCAAGTGTAACACCATGTAGGAGTGTGTGAGCTCCTGTCCAGGTGTAGAGGATCTGGCAACAGATGTTACCCAGGTGTACCTATGTCACACCTATGTGTGCCCCAGGTGTGTGTCTGTCACATCCATGTACAACCCAGATGTTGTGACCCCTCACTGACAATTTCCCTGCCCAGCTGATTTCGTCACCTTCATGGGAACAGGCAGGAATGGGTACACATTTCACACATGACACCTGTGTTGCTGCCTACATGCATCTGTGTAAACACACCTGCACGTGGGTGTTGCTCAGCGGGTGTTTATTGCTGTTTCCATTATAATGTGGCCTCTGTGGAGGCATATCCTTCTGCAGGGGTGGGGTGAGGGCTGTTAGGCAACCCTCCCCCCACCCCAAATGTCCCAAGTGTCATCCACTCATGACCCACAGACATACACCTGCTCCTCTCTGGTCCTGGGGGAGTTAGGGGATACTGAGGGGGTCTTATGGGGTACTGAGGGACTCCAGGGGGCCTCAGGGGTCTTTGACAGGCTGCCAGGGGTCTCGGGAGGTCCCTCAGTGGCCTCGAAGTGGTCGACACGGAAAGCCCAGCGCCCTGGGACCCCCAGGTTGCTGCGGTGGCTGAGGGTCTGCACTGCGGGCGTGCGTGACCCCGGCACATTGTAGTAGTGGACATCATCCCCACTGTTGAACCCAGCCTGCAGGGGGGAAGACAGGGGAACAGGGGGGGACATGAAGGGAGGGGAACAGGGGACAGGAGAAGGTGGGGGATGAATTCTGCCCAAATTCCCATTGAATTTTACCCAAAATGAGCTTCATTTCACCCCAAATCCACTTCATTCCACCTAAAATTCCCAATTTCACCACAAATCCTCTTAATTCTACCCCAAATTCCCTTAAATCCTACTTAAAATCCCCCTAATTTCACCCCAAATCCCTTTAATTCCACCCAGATTCCCTTAATTCCACCCCAAAAATCTTTATCCCTTCAAGCCCAGAATCCCTCCTATCCCCATCCCTTGGACTGTCCTCATCTGCACAGGGATGTCCCCACACCCAGTGTCCCCTGTCCCTCTCTGTGTCTCCACCTGTGCAGGGATGCCCCCCAGACCAGTGCGGGGGTCCCCCTGGTTAGCAATGCCAGTTGTCCACTGCAGGTCCCCGTAGTTGAGCAGGACAAAGCAGGTGACACCATCAGAGGCCAGCACAGCCTGGAAGGTGTTCACCTGCAGGGGAACATTGTCACCATGTCACTGTGACCCCTAGTTGTGTCTCCAAACCTTTGGTGCCACCATAGTTAGGGACGTCACAGTTGAAGGTCAAGATATTTGAGGCCCCCCCCCCCCCACCTTGTCCCATATCCTACCTTGTCCGAGGCAGCCCCGAAATAGGCCACACGGTCCCAGGTGGCCACGAATGCCCAGGTGGGCTGTGGGGGCGGGTCCCCAGGTGGCACAGCAGGTGCCAGGTCCTGGGCCAGGCGTGCCAGCAGCTGGGGGTCCCGGCTCTGCCGGTAGAAGACGTCCCCTCCCAGACGGGTGTCCACATCGGCCCAGTATGGTGCCACAAAGGGGTGGTGGCCTGGCAGTGGGAAGGGCTGGGGGGTGAACTCTGGGACCATTGTCCCGAAGGACACCACACCATTGTTGTTCACCTACAGGCAAAGGTCACCCATGGGACACACCTGGGGGGCACCAACCATAGTGACCCTCCACAGTGGTCCCAGGTACAGTGTCTTCAGTAATGGGAATTCCAACCATGGTGACTCCTGTCATGGTGGCCCCAACTGTGATGACCCTCAACCTCTAGTCTGTCACCCTAGAACCTCCCAGTATGAGCCTGGGAGCCTCAGTGTCACCCCAGAACCTCCCAGTATGGGTCTGGGACCCCAAAACCACTTGAGGGTCCCACAGGTGCCCCCAGTGTCCCCAGGGATCCCCATGGGGTCCCCATTCACTGACATGGTCAAGGAGGAGGAGGAGGAAGAGGTGACACCAATTCTGGTGGCCGCATCCAACTTGCCACCCTCCCCTTGGTGTCACCCTCCACCTGTGTCACCCACCACATGCCACCTCCCCCCTGTCCTCCCAGTCACAGGACCCACATAAAGTGAGCGGTGGGCACGCCCAAAGAAGGAGAAGTTTTCCTGCAGGAAGATCTCAGGGCTCGTCCCGTCATCCTCGTGGTGCGTGGCCTCATCCCCCACTCCTGGTCCGAAGGGGTACAGGACCCCACCTGGGGACACACACCTGTCACAGACCTTGGACACACACCCAGGGGCACACAGGACCCCACCTGGGGGACACACTCAGTGGCACCTGGGACCTCCCAGTATGGAGTTAAGACCTTCCAGTATAGGCCTGGGACTTCCCATATGGGTCAGTGCCCCCCAGTGTCACCCCAGAACCTCCCAGTGTGGGCATGGGGCCTGCTGGTAGGGGACTGGGATGTCCTAGTATGGAGCTGGGACCTCCCAGTATGGGCCTGAGACCCCCAGTATCACTCCAGAACCTCCGCGTATGGGCCTGGCATGTCCCCAGTATAAACCTGGGACCCCAAACTCACCCGGGGGTCCCACAGGGGTCCCCAGTGTCCCCAAGGGTCCCCATTCCTCTGCGTGGCTGAGGAGGAGGAGGAGGAGGATGGGGGGGACCTTCGTCTGTCCAGACCTGGGGAAGTGTGAGGGGATCCCCCATCAACCATGTCCCCATGTCCCCTATGACCTCTCCATCTTCCCCCTGTCCCCAATGTCCCCATATCCCCCCCCATGCCCCTCCATGTCTCCCCCAATGTCCCGCACATCCCCAATGAGCCCCCCATGTGCCCTTGTCCTCCCTATGTCCCCCCCATATCCCTCCTCCCTATCCCCATGTCCCCCACATTCCCCTATGTGCCACATGCCTTCACTGGTCCCCCATATTCCCCGGTGTCCCCCATGTCTCACATGTGCCCCCATGTCCCCAGTGTCCCCACGTCCCCCATGCCCACCAGTGTCCCCACTCACCACACTCCCATGGTCCCAGTCTGTCCCAGTGCTGTGACTGCAGCCACTTTATCCCCAGGGAGGGGACAGGCTGGCGGGGTGGGGGATGACATGGGACACCCCCAGGTGGCACCTCCCAGGGCCCCAGGCAGTTCCGTCTCTGCCCAGACCACAGCCGGGGGGGACTGGAATGGACTGGGATGGACCGGGGGGGGGGAGACTGTGGGGGGGGCTGGGATGTGCTGGGGGACACTGGGAAGGCGGGGGGCACACTGGGGGGGCACTGAGTGTGCCTAGGATGCATTGGGAGGCACTGGGGGTTAGTGGGACATACTGGAAGACACTGGAAATGTTGGGGAGAACACTGGGGGGACACTGGGAGGGACTGGGAGGCACTGGGGGAAGCTGGGATGTACTGGGGGACACTGCAAGGCTTAAACGGGCACTGGGGGGGACACTGACTGACACTGGGATGTAGTAGGAGGCACTTGGGGGGGACTGGGACAAACTGGGAGGGATTTGGGAACACCGTGGGGAATAGTGGGGGAGGACTGGAATGCACTGGGAGGGACTGGGGACAATGGGGGTATACTGGGGTCAGCTGAGGGAGGCTGGAAGAGCCTGGGGTGCGGGGGGGGTGTTGCACTGGCAGAGACTGGGGATACCGGGGGGTACACTGGAGGGGGCTGGGGGATGGGTACTGGCACGTACTGGGAGGAACTGGGGATATTGGTGAGGGGTCCCCTCCAGGTGTGCCGTAGCACCCACCTCCCCTGGGGGACTCGGACGTCCGGGAACCCCCTCCCCGCCCCCTCCCCCGCACCAAACATCCGGGTGCCCCCCCGCCCTTCCCCCCCCGTGGGACTCAGGCGTTGGGAAATATTGACCGACGGGGGGTGGGGGAAGGGGGGACACGGAACCGCCCGCGGCAAGACAGGGTGGGAACAGCGCTCCCTGGCCCCAGCTGCCCCCCAGCGCATTCCCACGCTCCTGTTTTCCCAGAGCTCCCAGGACTGTATCCCCAGATCACCCGCGAACGGCGTTTTCGCACAGGTTTTATTTTGGGGGGGAAAGCACAGTTTTGGGGGTTATAAAAATCCGGGTTTTCCGGATCTGAGGCGGTTTGAGGATGACGTCAGCGATGGGGTGCGGCCACTCAGGTGAAATGTCAATTTTCCACATCACTGCGTGGGAAGAAAGGCAAAATCGAGGGGGACTTTGGGACAATTTCCCCCGATTTAGGGTCTTTCCCCCCTTTTTTGGACTTGTTTTTCCCATTTTTGGACTCTTTCCCCCTGTTTTTTGTCTCTTTCCCCACTTTGGGGGCTCTTCACCCCTTTTTCATTCACTTTTCCCCCGGTTTGGGCTCTTTTCCCCCTTTTATGTGTGCTTCTCTCCCACCCCCTGCCCCCTTCGCGGGGGGTCCTTTCCCCTATTTCTGGTATCTCTCTTTTTTTGGCCTCTTTCCCCCTATTTTTTAGGCTCTTGCTCCCATTTTAATATTCCTTTCCCCCCTTTTTGGGTTGTTCGCCCATTTGTGGTGTCTTTTCCCATCTCTTTGAGCTTTTAATCTCATTTGGAGGGCTCTTTCCACCTTTTTTTCCCCCCTCCTTTCTCCTTTTTTGATCTCTTTCCACTTGTTTCAGTTCTTTTGCTCTTTGGGGGGTCTTTTTTCCCTTTCTTTGTGCTCTTCTCCCTCATTTTTGGGCTCCTTTCCTAATTTATGGGTCCCTTTTCCCATCTTCTGGGGTTGCTTCCCCCTCTCTGTGCTCTTCCTCCTTTTTTTTGGTCTCTTTTCCTGTATTTGGGGTCCTTTCCCCAGTTTTGGCTCTTTCCCCTCTTTTTGATCTCCTTTCCCATCTTTTTGGGGCTCTTTTCTCCCTTTTGGGGAACTCTTTTTCCCCTTTTTGGTCTCTTTTCCATCCTCTGGGGCTTCTTTACCCTTCTTGGGGAACTCTTTCCCTCTTTTTTAGGGCATTCCCCCCCCTTTTTTGACACTGTTCCCCCTAGTGCCACCCCCAGGACACCCAAGTCCCCCCAGCCCCTCCCCCGGTGTCCCCCGGTGTCACCCACCTGGGTGAAGTCGGGCGCCCGCCAGGCCTTGGCCAGTGCCTGCGCGTCGCTCGTCGCCGTCCCGTCGGGCCCTCGCAGGTCGTTGCTGGTGGCACCGTCGTAGTCGCCGCAGAGGCCACAGAGCGTCGCCCGCGCTTCCCTGGGCACCTCCACCGTCACCCCCGCGGCGCCCAGTTCCACCAGAAATCCCGGGATTCGGCTGATCCGGAGGGTCGTGCGTGTCTCTGTGATGGTCAGCGGTCCCGGGAGCTCCGCGGGGAGGGGGGTGGGGACCCCGTTGAGCTGGAGAACACCAAATTACAGGGGAAAAGGGAATTTGGGGTGATACAGAGGTGAAGGGTAGCTGGAGGAATCTGGGTGGAAAAATGATGGGATGCGTCCAGGCATGGTGGGGGCAGGATGAGGGACAACCCATGTAGGTGCTTCCCCAGCACAAAACTGGGGGGGGAAAAGAGCAATTTTAGTCAAAACGATGGGGTGCATCAATTTATGGGTGTCTCTTAGTGACCATCACCCACACAGGTGCTTTACTTGTAGGAAACTGGGGAGGGAAAAGAGCAATTTGGGGCAAAATTAAGGTAAGAACATCCTGTGGTGCTGGTGGCATGAGACAACCCTCTTACCTGGTGTGAAATTAGGGGAAAAAAAATCGATTTTTTTTTTATTAAAATGAAGGTCTGGAGGATGTTTAGGGTGACAACACGGTGGTGACAACATTTATGGGTGCCACCCAGCATGGTGACAACTTACCCAGACCTTCCTGTCCCTCCGCACAGTGATGAAGCTGTGGGGGGTGAAGAGGTGAAGTGCCACCACTGCCGGCTGGTCCCCAATGTCCCTGACGTCCCCCAGCAGCCGGAACCATGCAGGGTCGTGGGGGTTGCACACGCTGGCCACCACGTAGATGCCGGTGGCCAGGGTGGCCCCGGTGACGCCGTCAAAGGTGACGAAGCGGGTGGCAGGGGACAGGGCGCAGCGCCCCGGGCGTGCGATGCAGGCGCGGGTGCCGTCACGGAGGCCGCAGGTGTGGCCAAAGGGACAAGTGAAGGGGCGGCACTGGAGGCCCCCGGGCCCCCGGCAGGTGCAGGACTGGGAGCAGTCGGGGGTCAGGACGGTCTCGGCAATCTGTTTTCCATGGATAAAATGTGGAAAGTGGGGAAAAGTGGCCTAAATGGCCAAAAAATGGGGATGATGATGCTGTGAAGTGTCATGGGAGGGGGAAGGGGGGTCCATGTCCTCCGTAACCCCAATGTGTCTCCATATCCCCAATGGGTGCCCATGGGGACCACCAGCATGTCCCCGGTGTCCCCATGCCCCCCAGATCCCCATGTCCCCCATGCTGGGGGACACTGAGAACACTGGTGGAGACACAGGGGGACACTGGAACATGCTGGGAGACACTGGGAAGGACACTAAGTCCCCACACTAAGAGAGTGGGATGCATTGGTAGGCACTGGTGGGGGGAACAGGGACAAACTGGAAAGGATTGGGAACACTATGGGGGAAAGTGTGGGAGGATTAGAACTCCCTGGGAGGGACTGTGGACAATACAGGGAATACTGGGGGAGACTGGAGGGGACTGGAGAGATGCTGGGGTAAAGAGGGACACACTGGGAGATGTGTTTGGGGGAAGTGGGACACACTGGGGAGAAATGGTGACACGGGGGGATGCTGGGGTGTACTGGAAGGAACTGGGGACACTGTGGGAGGCACGTTGAAGGGACCTGGGATCAACTGAGGGAGACTGGAAGGGATGGGGACGAACTGTGGTGCACTTGGAGGGACTGAGGACTGAGGAGGGACTGTGAGGCATACTGGAGGGGACTGGGGCAACTGGGAATACTTGGAAACACTGGAGAGGGCACACTGCAAGGAACTGGGATGCACTGGGAGAGACTAGAGACACTGGGGGGCACTCTGGAGGGAACTGGGGGGGACTGGAAAGGACTCGTGGAGAACTGCGGCCTCCTGGGAAGGACTGGGGAAACTGTGGGAGGCACACCGAAGGGACCTGGGATCAGCATGGGGAGCCCGGAAGGAGCTAGGGCTGGAACTGGCCTGTAGTGGGAGGCACTGGGGCCACACCCACCTGGAAGTAGCGCCCCTGGTGGAGGCAGCCGCAGGTCCCCGGGAGGACGCAGCGGGCCCCGTCGAACAGCAGCCCCTCGGCGCACTGACACCCCTCAAAGCAGCGCTCGCTGCAAGGGGGCGGGGCCGACACACCTGCGCAGGTGTGCTCACAGGTGCGGGCACACAGCTGGTAGCGGCTCTTGGGGGGGCAGGTGAGGGCTGGGAGAGGGAGGGAAGAAACAAAGGGGGTCAGTGGGGTCAATGGGGGCTCATCTGGGGCCAAGGGGGGAGTGGGGCTAAATGGGAGGTCATCTGGGGTCAGTGCCATCCCATCTTTGGGATGGGTGGTCCTGTGGGGCTCCCATTTGGGGGCATCAGGGAAGCCCCACTGGTTGCACAGGGTTCCACTGGGGGACACAGGCTTCCCGTTTTTGGGGGCGGGGGGTCCCCTTTGGGTGTCTCATTGGGGCATTTCCCAGATGGGGGCTTAGCAATACGGACATGTGCCCCTTTTTCCATGCAGGAATGAGCCCCTGCTCATTCCCACCCCCACCAAAATTTCCATTCCCTGCAAAATTCCTGCCCCCACAAAAATCCTGACCCCCAAATTCCCATCCTCCCAAAACTTCAGCACCCCAAAGTCCCAACTCCAAACTTCCTGTCACCTCAAATTCCCGACCCCCCAAAATTCCCAACCCCTCCATGTACTCACGGCAACCCGTGGCCTCCCGCCACTCCCGGAGCGCACCTCCGGCTGCCTGGCACGCGGCTGCATAGCCCTGAAAGCCGGGGCAGGGGTCGCCCCCCACCCTGCACACCTGGTGCTCGCAGGTCACCAGGTACGTGCGGGGCGGAACCACCCCGTGACACCCCGCAAAGGGTCCTTCGGGGTCCGCCAGCACCGCGCAGCGCCGCGCCTGGGCCGGGGAGCAGCTGGGGGCGGGCACCAGGTGGGTGCAGTTCGGGGGGGGCCTGCCCAGAGCCCCCCCATCGGGGCCGTCGTCGTTGGGGTCCCCGTTGAAGTTGCCGCAGAGGCCCCGGGGGCGGCGGGACGGGGGCGGCAGCGTCAGCACCACATACGCCTTGCCGTCGTAGAGGATTTTGGGGCCCCCCTGGACCTGGAGCAGCCGGTGGGACCCCACCTGCGCCACCCCCACCGCGCCCCCCCGCAGCCACAGCGGCAGCAAGTGGCGCTCGCCATCCACCTGGGGGGAGAGAGGGGTGAGGATCCCAAAAGGGAAGTCGGACCACCAAAGGTGGGGTTAACCCCCCAAAATAGGGTTTGCACCCCCAAAAACAGGGTCTTGCACTTCCTTCTGTGCACCTCAAAGCCATGGTTTACATCCCAAAAAGGGGTGATTACACTCCGAAAAGAGCGTTTTCAACCCCAAAATCATGGTTTGCACCCCAAACCCAGGGTTATCATGCCAGAAAGGGTCTGTACACCCCAGAGTGCACACCGAAAGTGGGGTGTGTACCCCAAAAGCAGCTCTTGCACACCCAAACAACCCCTCCCCTGCTGCCATGTCCCTCAAAACCCCATTTTCACCCCCTTCTTTTTCACCCAATCCCTTTTTACCCCCCAAAGCAGGGTTTGTACCTGCCAAACCAGGCCTGCAGCCCCAAAAGCATTGCCCCCAAAACATGGCTTGCACCCGCAAAACAGGGCATGCACCCCAAAGTCAGAGCTTTCTCCCTAAACCTGGCCTTTCTTCACTGCTGCACCTCCCAAACCCCATTTCCATCCCCTTTTTTGCCCCCCAAATACCTTTTTGCCCCCAAAACCAGGCCCTCCACTCACCATCACCTCCCACTGCTGTCCCCTGTGCATCACCACAGTCACCCCGTGCGCCATCACCGTCACCCGCTGCACCTCCACATCCTCCTGCTCCAAGGCCACCGTGATGGGCTCCAGCTCCTCCTCAGGCTCACCCCTCTCCAACTCCAGCAGCGGGAGGGTGCAGGATCCCCCAAAACTCCCCAGGTGCCCATCGAAGGTGCTGTAAGCCCCTGCCCCCAAAACCTGGCACTGTCTGCAGGTGCGGGGGTGGCACCCCAGCACCCCATCCCGCACTGTGCATTCCTCGTCCCTGGAGCAGCCTGGAGCGGGGTGACACTCCAGCCCCCCATTTTCAGAGCAGATGCAGCGCTGGGTGCAGGGGGGCTCGGGGTAAAACTGCACCCCCTGAGGGTAGTAGCGGCCCTCCAAAACACAGCCACATTGGGGGAGGGGCACGCAGTGATCCCCGCTCCGGAAAAATCCGGGATCGCAGAAACAACCTTCGGAGCATGTGGAGGCATCAGAGCAATCCTGGGGTCCAGCTTCGCCTTGGCAGGTGGGGGGGCAGGGGGAGCCACAGAGCTCATAGTGCTGGTTTGGGGGGCACACGGGGCCTGTCAGGAAGGGAGAGGAGTTGGAAACACCAAAACCCCCATGGACACAAGAAAACTCCCTGCAAACCCTCAAAACCCTCATGGACACCCCAAATTCCCATGGATGCCCCAAAACTCCCCATGCAGACCCCAAATTCCCAAACTCCCCATGGACACCCTAAAACTCCCTTGTCTGAACCCCAAGACCCGCCATCCAAGCTTCAAACCTCCTTGTGCAGACCCCAAACCCCCTATGGACACCCCAAAACTCCCTGTGTAGATCCCAAAACCCCCAGTGAAACCCTAAAGCTCCCCATGGAGACCCAAAAACCCCTGGGAACACCTCAGACCTGACATGGACACCCCAAAGCCCCCCCAGACAGCCCCAACCCCCCTTCCCCCTGCCAGACACCCCAAAATCCTCCATGGACAGCCCAAAACTCCTTGCCCAACCTCTGTGTTTCTCTCTGCCCTCCAAAACCCCCCTGTACTCTCCCAAGCCCCCCAAGTCCCCCCGTACTGCAGAAGGCGGCCGTGCGCCATGGCCGCACAGCAGCGCCCTGGCTCTGGCAAGCAGCAACATAGGCACCAATGGCCTGGCACACGGTGTCCTGGTGCCCCTCGTACAGGCAGGCGTCAAAGAGACAGTCATCCAAATAAGGGGCGGGGTCGATGACGTCGTGGCAGGCGGCAAAGGGCCCCCGTTTCTTCCCCAGCAGCCCACAGTGCTTGTCCCCACGGTAGGCACGTTTTTGGGCGTCGCTGCACACCTGGCAGCCCTTGCTGCACCCAGGTGAGCACCCAGGGACATCGCCGACCTTCCAGCTATCGCCCAGGTGGGTCTCATTGTCAGCATGGTGGCCATCACGGGTGACAAAGTCGTCGTGGGGGTCCCCATTGGCGTTGCCACAGAGGCCGCAGACAGCGCCAGCATAGGTGTTGGGGATGATGACACGGGCATAGCTGTACCAGTCAAAAGTGACAGTGACACCCACGTCAGTGGTGATGAAGCCGTGGACACCACGGAGGGACACCTGGATCTGGTGGTTGTGGGTGAAAGGGAGGTCCAACAGGACACCATTGACCTGGAAAGAGAGTTGTGGGTGGCATGAGGTCATGCAATGAAGTTGAAACCCACCCAAGGGTCATAGAATGACCCTGAAGACCACCTAGATGCCACATGATGACCTCGAAACCCACCTGAAAACCATATAATGGCCTTGAAACCTTAACCCAATACCATGGAACAACCTTGAAAACCAGATGCCACACAAGGGCTTTACAGCCCAACAGGACACTATCCAATGACTTTGAAGGCCACCAAGATGACATTTTAGCCCACCCAGATGCCACCCAATTACCTTGAAACCCACCTGAACACCGTAAAAGGACTTTGAAACTCCATCGAGGTGTCATGTGATGACCTTGAAGCGCACCTGAAGACTATACCATGATCTTGAACACTCCCCAGATACCATGCAATGACTCTGAACCACCCCTATCACCTTCTTCATCCCTACCTTGACCTTCTGGGGATGTTCCTGGCTGAGGCTGAGGGACATGTTGTACACCTCCACAGTGACCACCTTGGTGAAGGAGACCAGGTGGCTGCCACGGTGATTGTTCTCCACAGTGACAGCAAAGGGGATGAGGGTGGGGTCAGTGGAGCAGAGCCCAGCCAACAGGTAGACACAGGTACCCATGAAGTCAAAGCGGCGCCCATCGAAGGTGGTGTAGTGGGGGTCACCGGTGGCCACGCAGATAGACCGGCTGTTGGCTGTGCACTGCCGCACTCCCTTCACCACCGTGCACACCTCACCCGGCTTACACCCCGAGTCCTCGCACACCACCATTCCCAGCTCTGTGTCACACCTGCACCTGGAGCGACAGGTGTCATCACCCCAGAACTCCTCGCCAGGGCGGTAGTAGCGGCCGTCGCGGGTGCAGCCACAGCGGGACACCGGCACGCACTGCCCGCCACTGAGCACGTGGCCAGTGTTACAGGCACAGGTCTCCACGCAGGGCTGGTCACAGGTGGCTGGACTGTCTCGGTTGGAGCAGGTGGCCGGACAGGCGTTGCCACAGGACTCATAGTGGCTGTTTTCAGGGCAAGGTAATGCTGCAGGGGGAGGAAAGTGGGGTGAGGGAGGGATTAGGGGAGTAGACAGCATTCGACACAGCAGCCTGGGGCTGGGAAAGCGTCTCAAACATGGGGAAGGGTCTGGAAAACGAGAAGGGTCTGGAATGCAAGGAGGAAGGTCTGGGAAATGTGGGAAGAGACTGGGACAAGGGGGATAAGGTCTGAGCCATGTGGCAAGGGTCTGGGCCATGCGGGATGGGGTCTGGGATGCACAGGATGAGGTCTGGGACACAAGGATAAAGGCCTGGAACATGTGGGAAGGATCTGGAAAATGTGGGATAGAGTCTTGGAAAGATGGGATGGAGTCTGGGACACAAGAAGGGTCTGGAGCACCAGAAGAAAGTTCTGGAGAACTTCCAAGGACCATCTGAGAGATTTGAAGGCTGGATCCCACTTCGTACCCATCCTCCCCCACTCTGGTTCCTTCCCTTCCCAAAGAAAACCCCAGCCCTTACGGCATCCCGATGGTGTCCTCCAGTCATGGACCATGGCCCCATGCTTCTGACATGTTGCCGCGTACGTCTCCAGCACCTGGCAGAGGATTGACCTCGCCCCATTGCTCAGGCACAGGTCAGACAGGCAGTTACGATAAAAGTCGTGAGGCTTCACTATGTTGTGACATGCTCTGAAGGGCCCCTGGAAGGATTTTTTTAAGATCCCACAATAGTGGTTCCCACCATAAAGTTCCTTCTTCTCCTCATCACACACTGGGCATGTTCCATCGCAATAATCCCAACAGATCGGGTCGTCAGCCTCAGAGTCAGCACTTTTCCAGCTTTTGGCCCATGTCACAATGGCGGTGATGTTGTCACCAGCCTCGGGGATGTCGTCGAGGGGCTTGAGATTGAAATTCCCACAGAGGCCACGGACATGGCGGAAGTAGCTGCTGGGGAGGTCGATCAGGAGGTGCCAGTTCCAGTCATAGGAGACCCGGAGACCAAAATCTGTCTCCAGAGCAACACGAAGCCCACTGGGACGGACCCTCAGCTTCCCGTCTGCCAGGAGCACCGGGAGCAGCGTCACCTCCCCGTTCACCTGCCAGAGGCCCAACATTCCCAGTTATCTCAATGTTTTCATTCTCAACATACACCAATATTTTATTCCCAATGTATCTGAATATTTTATTCCCCACATATCCCAATTCTTTATTCCCAGCAAATTCCAACACTAAATCCCATCATATCCCAATATTTTACACCTTACATATCCCAACATTTTATTCCTGCTATTTTATTACTGACATATCCCAACATAGAATTCCCAGTATAACCCAATATTTCATTCCCAAAATATACAAACACCCTACAGTATTTTATTCCTGCTGCATCCCAACATTTTATTCCTGAAATATCCTAATATTTTATTCCCAGTTTATCCCAACATCTTATTCCTGGCATATCCTGTTTTATTCCTGACATTGCCCAACATTTTATTCCCAATAAATCCCAACATCTTATTCCAACATTCTGTTCCTGACATTTCCAGATATTCTATTCCCCATATTTTATTCTCACCATTTCTCAACTTTTTATTCCTGACATATCCCAAGATTTTATTCTCAAAATATCCCAACATTTCAACAATCCACCTCCCAATCTGACTGATTTACCTCAAAATAACATTGGCACTGGCTGGCTGAAGAAGGAGGCAGGGAAGAGCTGGATGAAGCAAAAAGTTGGGAAAAAGCCCAAATTTTCCACATTTCCACCCAACTCACCCGGACTTTTCCATCTTCATTCCGGCGGAAGGAGATGCGTTGTCCATAGACATCAACATTGACCAAGGAAACATAGGACACAGATTGGATTCCGCCACGGATGTCATTCTTGGCCTCAACCCTGAAGGGCACCAGCCCAGGGTCATTCCCATGGGATTCGGCCATGGTGTAGGTGCAGGTTCCTTGGAAGTCGAAGTCAAGGCCATCGAAGGTGCGGAAGTGTGGGTCACCCCAAGCCCAGCACGTGGCGACCAGGGCCGGAATGCAGTGGGATTCGGCACCACGGGGCCGACAGCGCTCCTTGGGGCGGCAGCGCAGGGACTTGCAGGGGTCTGGGAGGGGAAGTGGAGCAGGATGAGCCATGGGCTGGGTGAAATAAGAGATAAAGATTGGGAAAAGCCACGGGTTGGAGAAAAGGATGGCAAAAAAGTGGGGGGAAGTCATGACATAGAGAAAACTATGAGATGGGAAAGACCATGGAATGGGAAAAATCATGAGATGGGAGAAACTATGGGAGAAGTCGTGGAAGGAACCATGGGATGGAAAACCATGGAAGGAACCATGGGAAAAGCATGGGAAAAACAATGAGAAAAACCATGGAAAAGACCATGGAAAAAACCATGGTATGGGAGAAACCATGGGAGGAACTGTAGGAAAAATCATGGGATGGGGAAAACAACATGTGGGAAACCTTGGGAGAAACCATGGGAAGAATTGCCCTATCCTTGACCCTTAGTACCAGAGACAGGATTCTGTTCCCTCCACCTCCCCTTCCCTTTTCTCCCCAGTCAATCCCCCAGTCATCCCCAGACCCGCTTGGCCTCTAAAATCCCCCTTTCCCCCATTTTTCCTCACTTTTATTGATGCATCCCAAGATGCCTTCCCGGATTTCGCAGGATTCGTCCTCAGTGCAAGCATGGTCATGGCAGGTAAGGCCCTGACCAGGGACGCAGGTGCAGCGGCGCTGGCAGCGATCCCACAAAAGCATCTCATGGGGCTGTGGGGAGAGAGAAGGGAGAAAAGGAAATCCATGAAAACAGGGGATAAAAGGAAAAAAATGCAGAAAAATGGACATAAGTGCAGAAAAATAGGGAAAATAGTGAACAAATTGCAAGGCAAAGGGATGTACATGCATACATTCCCTATAAGTAGGGAAAAAGAGAGAAATGCAGGGAAAAAATACGGAAGTGCCTAAAAATGAGGGGAAAAGTGCTGGGGAAAAGCATAAATATAGTAAAAATGGGAAAAATGCAGAAAAAGAAATGCAAATACATAACATCGGGAGAAATACCAGCAAGAAAAAGAATGTAACTGCCTCAAAATAGGGGAAAAGAAAGGAAATGCAAGGAAAATACAGCATAAAAATAGGGAGGTGGAAAGGGGGAAATGCTGGGAAAATGAGACAGAAAAATAGGGGAAAATGCAAGAAATAAAGGTGTAAATGCATAAAAATAGGGAAAAAAAGGGGGGAAAATAATTTTTAAAATGTAACTACATTAAGCCAGGAAAAAAAG